>NC_088603.1:5534225-6143768 GCF_036013475.1 Columba livia
AAACAAGCGAGCACAAAGCTTTTTCAGCTGGGAGAGGATGTTCTGATGTTGAAAACAGCTCTTTCAATACACGGGCAAACTGTTGGCACTCAGCGCCTGTTTTGCCCAAGTAATTAAAGAATAAAATCATCTACCCTGTTTTCCTGAAAATAAGGCCTACCCCAAAAATAAACCCTAGCTTGATTTTTTTTTTTTTTTTTCAGTGATTTGTGGCTGCTTGAAATATAAGCCCTACTCCAAAAATAAGCCCTAGTTGCAGTGAATAACAAAAGTCAATTTAAATAGTGTCCAAGCAGCCGTACATGTAAAAAAGTAATAAGTTTTGGAGCAAAACTGAAAACCAACCATGTCATATTTTTGGGGAAACAGGGTTATTAAGCAGCATCTGAGCTAAAAGAGTCACCTTCCTTTTATTTATTTTGGTTTTTAAGATGCAGCACCCACCAGAAAACAAATCACACAGAATCGACTGGGTTGGAAAAGACCTCAGAGATCATCAAGTCCAACCCTTGGTCCAACTCCAGTCCCTTGACTAGATCATGGCACTAAGTGCCATGTCCAGTCTCAGTTCAAAAACCTCCAGGGCCGGTGAGTCCAGCACCTCCCTGGGCAGCCATTCCAATGCCTGACCACTCTCTCTGCACAGAATTGCTTTCTAATATCAAGGCTAAATTTCCCCTGGCAGAGTTGAAGCCCATGGCCCCTTGTCCTATTGCTGATGCCTGGGAGAAGAGACCAATCCCCACCTGGCTACAACTGCCCTTCAGGTAGTTCTAGAGAGTGATGAGCTCACCTCTAAGCCTCCTCTTCTCCAGACTAAACAACCCCAGCTCCCTCAGCCTCTCCCCATAGGGCTTGTGTTCAAGTCCCTTCCCCAGTCTTGTTGCTCTTCTCTGGACCCGCTCCAGCACTTCAGTCTCCTTCCTGAACTGAGGGCCCAGAACTGAACACAATACTCCAGGTGTGGCCTCACCAATGCAGAGTACAGGGGAAGGATCACTGCCCTTGTGCTGCTGACCACGCTGGTTTGGATACAGGACAGGACACCATTGGCCTTCTTGGCCACCTGGGCACACTGTTGGCTCATGTTGAGCTTCCTGTCCATTAGTCCCCCCAGGTCCCTTTCTGTCTGACTGCTCTCCAGCCACTCTGTGCCCAGCCTGGAGCGCTGCAGGGGGTTGTTGTGGCCAAAGTGCAGGACCCGGTACTTGGCCTTGTTGAACTTCATCCCATTGGAATCAGCCTATTTTTCCAAATAGTTGGTTTTGGCACATTAGAAAGACTAGAAAATCTCTCTTCTTCCCAAAACGTCTTAAAGTATTGAGTCGGCAGCCCTGCTCACCAGCCTGTCTCCATCGAGAAGCTGTAAATGGAAATATCTTGGTTCTCCGTATGTTGGTTCCCAGGATGAGAAGAGAGGGGTCAAGTTGGCCAAAGTCTCTTGTCTTCTCCCAAGTACAATACAAGAGTGAGCCCATGGGAGGAATACGATACTCTTGCCTCTATCTGGGTGAAGAAAGTGAGGTTCTTCGGGTTGGTTTCTTGTCATAATGTCCACCTTGGGCATTTTGCTGTTGCCCAGGTGAAGATGCTGTTTTATCTCAGGCAAATGTCTCAAGTGCCGTTGACTCCAAGGAGTGGGCACGTCTGGCTCAGCCTCGTGTTGCTGCAGTGAAAACAGAATATACCCATTCTTAGACATTAAAGCTGAAAAAGTTACAGTAAATACAGGTACTTTCCTTGTTATCATCTCTTATTAATCACGGCATGGGTTTTACCAATCCCGGTCTCCTAAAAATCATAAATACCAATATACTAACCGATCATTTCAGTGACTAAAATGCAAAATCCTGGTTTTATTTTTTAATTTTTTTTTAACCTGGTTTCTCAAATACTTTGAATTTTTTTGGTTGAAAATATTTGAGTGCTACGTTTACTGCTTCAGACCTTTGTTCTACCCTTGAAAAAGCCATTGCCCTTACAGTGATTTTTTGTTTTTCTTTTTCCCCAGGGTGACCAGATGCAGGTCATGCCTATACCAAGTGTATGTATTTTTATCCCTTTTTCTTTTCCTAATTTTCATGACTTTTTGCTTTGGTTCACCTTACGTTGCTGTCTAACAGGCCTGTTGTGTTGTTGCATGTTAACGAAAGGATTTGCTGTTCTATCTGCAGTGTTGGATGAATTGAAGCGCGCGTGTCGCACAGGGACTAAAAGAAGAGTTTGGGTTTCATGTGCTTTTCATCTCACATCTCGGTTAAATTCATTCCTGAATTTTTATCATTTTGGAAAATGCGTGAAATAGCCTGAAATTCCTTATTTCAATAGAGACAAAAGGCGGCTCATCGCTATAGTTAAATTTCTCTATTTTTCCCTATATTTCAGTTTGAAAAGAAGAGTTATAATATGTTTAAAATACACATTTAAAACTGTAGGAAAATAAAGAATACACCGACTATAGCTGCATTACTCATTTGGGACGATGTTGTCACTATCATTTTATAGGCCTTAATATTCCTCCTTATCCTCGCTGGATTAACCTTGGAATGCTGTTTGGCATCTGAACTATTTTTCAAAACTAAATAAAAGGAAGGGGGGGGTGGAAAAATTCCTCAAAGTGAAGCTTTGAATTTAATTAGGTTTAACCTTTTATGGTCAAAAACTGCTCTTTTTCTACTTGTTTTTTATGTGGATGATGACTTAGGGTTTTTTTAAACTGGAAATGCTTTTTTTAAGTATTTTTGAGCTCCCTTGCTGTTTATACTAATAGATTAGTGCAGAGTTTTCCAGGATATATCAGCACTGGTGTGTGGAGTTACTGTCACGGCCTCTTTCTTGAGGTATTGGGTAGGCCCTAAAGACCTGAATATTCCCAAAGTACCATTTTATTTTGTTACCTCTTTCCCTCCTTCTTGTGTAACTTGTATATAAGCAAGTCTGGGAATAATAAACTTCGGCTATATGAAAATACTGATTATTAAATGACTTCACACACCTGCCAGGTTCAGTTTGGTGTCTGTAGTTGCTCTGTGAGGAGCTATTGGAATGTCAAACGTGTTCTGGCCGCTGTGACCCGGAGTAACATTTCACCTCAGAGCGAGTGGAGGTGTCAGAGACACAGGGGTTCAAATACAGCTCTGAAACAACAACTGAATCCAGCGTTGTCAGGTAGAAAAGTGAAATGAAGCGCTTTGCTGTCATAGGACACATTTTCCTGGTGGTAAAGCCGGGAATTTGGGTAGAGGGAGGAAAAATAATGATTCAAGAAGAGGCTTCTTTTTTTCCATTTAATTTTCTTTTTTCTTCCCCTTCTTTTTCCTTCATTTTCTCTCTTCTTTAGTTTTTTCTTTTTATTGTTGTTGTTTTTTTCTTTTTTTTTTTTTCATTTCTGTTTTGTTGGTTTTTCCTGTTTTGTTGCTTGTTTTTTCCTGTTTTTTTTTTCTTTTTTGTTGATTTTTTTCCTTTTTTCTTTTTGCTTTTTTTCCTTTTTGCTTTATTCTTGTTGGTTTTTTCCTTTCCCCCTCCTTTCCCCCTCCTTTCCCCCTCCTTTCCCCCTCCTTTCCCCCTCCATTCCCCCTCCATTCCCCCTCCATTCCCCCTCCATTCCCCCTCCATTCCCCCTCCATTCCCCCTCCATTCCCCCTCCATTCCCCCTCCATTCCCCCTCCATTCCCCCTCCATTCCCCCTCCATTCCCCTCCTTGTGCCTCCTCCCCCAGCACTCATGTGCCATTCACTCCCTGGGTATCTCTCAAACCAAGCCCAGCAACCATTAGTACCTAACAATCTAAATAAAGACAGGAGCGAGCTGAGTTACGTCCAAAGCGGTAGGAGCGAAGATACAACGTTATATTTGAAAAACATCTAAACTTAAACCATTTTGCCAGCTTTACAAGTGCTGTTTCTCCCAAGCACTGAAGCCCAAAGGTTCACACTGAGACAACTTAGTGCCATTAAGGCAGAAATTCTTGATACTTCACTGCACAGGGTGAGAAATAGTCTGTTAAAACTTGTGTGTATTGTCTATACCAAGAGAAAAACCATCCGAATGGGCGCAGAGTGAGGTTGATCACGGTTAAAATTTGGCAGCCTCACCTCTTTGAAAACTTCTGTTGCTTTATGTGTAATATCAGTGAAGCGATTCTGCCGAATTGGAATGTTCTCATGTTAATTGCACTTAATTAAAAAGCGTGAATTAATATGAATTTTCACGTGGTTATTGGTAACATTGAGATAACTGCTAAGCAAGAAACGTTCAGCTTCAGTGAGATTCTTCAAAAAACAGCAGCGTGACTTTGCTTTTTTAAAGATGAGTTTATCCTGTTTGTCTCTCATATTCTGCAGCTGTTTCCAGATACGGCAGAGATTAAACAACGATATAATAATTTCTTTTCCCTAATTCTGCAAAATTATTTCTGATATAAACATACAATAAACTAGGAAAAAAATGATACCAGCTGACAGTTGAGCTGATGACCCATCTGAGGAGTTTTGGGATAGGCCTGGCTTAAAAATGCAGTAAGCGTAGCTCAGAATGCCCACACTTTCCTGGGTGTTTTTCAGCTTTGTTTGGAAAGGAATATGGTAGAGGAATCAAAGTTGATTCATAGCAACTTGGGCACTTGTTTTCAGTCTTTTGATTGGAAAGGTGGATGGAAATACAAAACCTCCTTCAGTGAGTTGGGGGGACCATTTGTTTTGTTCAATTAAAAATCCCAGTATGAAGGGATAATACCAAAACCAGCCCTCAGAATCCCTGCAGAAATTCAGGATATTATTTTATTCTCGCCTCCATTTAGCCAATTTCTTGTTACAACTTTTTCTAGAAGAAATTCTACGAGCTGCCCATTTCATAACCCGGAGCTGGCGTCTTTTGGCAGCTGTGTTTCAAAGCGGGAATAATTTATCTCCTATTAGGGGATTTCTGCGCTGGGAGAAGCCGTGAGCCCCAAGTGTGAACAGAAGGGAACGCCAACAGCAAATCAATGCGCTGCACTCGGGCTGGGCGACATTTCCAGCACACAGAGAAAGGGCTCGTTAATTCTCATACTTGTCTCTGTGGGAAACAGGGGCCTGCAGGGAAGTAAAGTTGTGATTGCTTTATACAGTAACTTTCTGAAAGGTTTGCGTTGACCGGCTGTTTATGCTTCAACCAAAAGTCCTGTTTTCTTGCCACCGCCACCCCCCTTTTGTTTTTTCTTTTCTTCTTAGGGAATATACTATTTCCACGGGACTGAAGCAGTGCAGCAGTCGGTTCACTACAAGGTCTGTTAAGCTGATCAGCCCTGAGACCTGGCTGGAATGCATAAATCCCAAACAGTGACTAGTTTTAAAAGCTTTAACTTGTATACAGTTTATGTCTTGTTGGAATCGAAGACCGAACTAGGACGACGTGTTATTTATCTGCTGAGTTCTGTGGAAGTCTGCAGTATTTCGCAGAGTGTTGCGTAGTAAATATGACTTGTTGCTAGCCACGATTAAATACTCTTCACCATCTTAGATATGTTTAAATCTACTATGTTCATAAAAAGAAATAAAGATCCATAACTATTTGCTGTTAACTGTGATAGAAGTCTAGTAATGTGGATGCTTCTTGGATATGTCTCCATTAGCGAGGAAGTTAAAATACAATATTGAATGATTGTTTCTGCCTCAAAGCTTTGCTGCTCTTAGCACGTGGAAGTTGCGTTAGATCAGAAAGCTTGAACGGCAAAACAAATGGACCAGTACCTGTGTGTAAATCATTTAAGTTCCAAAAGCCTCAGAATTGTCCTCCATGCTCCAAAGTCCTACAGCAGCTGTTTTGCAGCCTCACAACTCATAGCGCTTTGGTTTTCAAATGGCTCCTCATCCCTGTTAGATCATCGAGTGGCAAATGCGTTTTCCAGGTTGAGAGTAGCAGAGATGCAGGTTTTGCAATGGAGAATGTATTCTTTTTCTGCTTTTTGGATGTGCAAAGTCTTTGAAAACAGGATCAGAATGAAGCCAAAGCTTGTAGGAAGGTTGGTGTATCCTAGTGGGAGACTTTCCACAGAAAAACCTTGAGGTAGAGTCTTGTTAGATGAAGTCGGGTCAATAATTACACCCTGTTTCCCAAAGCAATACTAAAAAGGGAGAGAAACGCCAGCAGTAACCAGCATCTCGGTGAAGATACCGCAGATAAACTTGTTCTTCTCCCATCTGCCGCTTTGGGGAAAGCGAAGCTGCAAGTGGGAGAGGATGGGACGGGGTCTCTGTCCTCCTGTGCTCAAGGAATTTGGGTTCTCAGAGTCAAAGGTTCTCGCGTTTTATAGCCCTTGGTGTGTGTCCATCCTTTTCCTGATGACAGAAGATCTATTTCCGTATACAGAGGTATTTTCAGTTCGCAAAAATTCACCCAGCAGAAGAAATTGCTGGATTTGAACTGCGTGTGCAGATTAACTTAGTCAAAAATTCATACTACCTACTACGAGTCTTAAGAACACAAAAATGTACTGACCTATTCTGTAAAGAAAAGTACGCCTAAGGTTTCTTGGGGTGTTCTTACCTTTTTTTCTTCTTTAAAGACAAGAAGTCAGTATCAGGAGATGGGTTGTGAAGATTATTGTCTTTAAATGGGTTTGATTTTTCTGTCAACAAGCTTTTTGGTCTATTTAGGTTGCGAGTCTGGATCCTTCTTACTATAAAAAATAGCGGTGGGGTGCCTGCGGACCTTTTAGATTTGGAAATGGGAGGGGAAACCCTAAATTCCTTAGGGCTGGTCCTGGTCGCGGACAAGCAGAGCTGCAGGAGTTGTGGGAGGAACGTGTACATGGGACTGTCAGTAACCTAGAAAGGCCTGGGTAGGTGATGGTGATGGACACTTTCTTGACAGCCATTAAGCAATGGTGGTTTCTTTCTTTTCCTGAAGGTCACTGTTAGGTGTGTGCCAAGAGAAAAATATATTAAGGCAAGTGGCTTGTAAGCAAGGCAGCTCCCGTTGTGTTAATTGAAGAAACTTGTGGGTAGTAGCTGTAAGGAACTAAATCTGTTTAGTGACCACTCTGAAAAATCCCCCAATGATTTTACTTTAGCTAAAGACACATTTATTTAAGTCCAGAATCTCATTTGTTAGTTAGTTCACTTAAAGAACATCTTAGGCATCGTTGGACGGTATTTACTAATGTAAGGTGATGGCTGAACTCCATCCCTGGTTAATGAAGAGTCTGTTCTTGCTGCTGGGGGTTCAGGGTCTCTGGCTCCTCTGTCTGCAAAGGGGTAGCCTCAAATCTCTGCAAAAGCCTCTATAAAAGGCTATTAAAGAGCAAAAAAAACCAAGATGTATCTTTACCAGAGCAACATAGCAAGTGGTAGGACAAGAGAAAATTGCCTCAGGTTATCCCAGAGAAGGTTTAGATTGGATATTGGGAAAAAATTCTTCATGGAAAGGGCTGTTGGGCATTGGAACAGGCTACGCAGGGCAGTGCTGGAGTCACCATCCCTGGAGGGGTTTAAATGACATTTAGACAAGGTTCTTAGGGCCGTGGTTTAGTGTTAGAATTAAGTTACAGTTGGCCTCAATGATCCTGAGGGTGTCTTCCAACTGAAATGATTCTGTGATTCTATATTTCTAACATTGTCTGAACAGACACAAAGTTGAGCCAAAGGATGAAGTATCCAACTCTTAATTTAACAACTTCTCCATCTTGAGCTTCTCCCCATCGATACTTTTTTATAAAGCCAGTCCTTTTCCTCCATCAAAACCCTCTCTTTAAGCAAGCAGCAGCAAGTGTTTCAGCTCCAAACAGAAGCGTTCTCTCCCATTTCTGATATTTGGGAAAGCATACAGCACCAAAGTCTAAACTAACACAACCGTGTTGCAGATTGGGATGGTAACGCAGGGAATAAGCGATCAGAAGAATATTTGACTGCTTTGCTTTCAGAAAAAAAAATGTCAAGTCATATAATTGGTACTGGTTTTTAGTAAGGGCAGCACACTGTAGAAGAGGAAGGGCTTTCGTTACTGCATCTTAATACCTTGATTGGGAACATAACCCATGTGAATGCTCGTGATCAGCACCCTGGAAGATAAAATTAGTACTGCTGGCTTCCTTCAGGATTGGTTTCTCCACTCGAGAATCATTCGTAGCAATAGGAAATAACAATATATTAAATGTTCATCAGCATGGTGTGGCTGGAAATTGTGTTGACCGTGAGCAGGGTAACAGCAACCAAACCCAAGGCATTAGGAGAAGGGCCACTGGAAAAGATACTGTATCAAATGTTCTATTTTTCTCTATTTTTTGTTTGTTTAGCTAGTGGTGGTTTTACCATTTACATTTCCAGTGCTTTGGAGATCATTCTAAACAAGTCTCTCGTTTAAAAAAAAATAGAAGTCTGTATGGGTATTGCATGAGCCATTAATTTCCATCCATGTACTTGAGATGAGGCCAGAAAAACGTGCAACTTTGAGTCGTGTATTTCAATTCCCAGTAACGACTAGAATAGTAATGTTGGCAGGAGTGCCCCTTCCATAGAGGTTTTACTCTTCTGTTGTTGTTTTCCTTTTTTGTTTTTAGCCACCAGCTAAATACCTCCTGCCAGAACTGACAGCATCAGACTATGGGAAGAAGTGTGTGGTCATTGATTTAGATGAGACTTTAGTGCACAGTTCATTTAAGGTAAGTAAAAAAAACCCAAAGCAGTTTCTTGGCGACTTGAACGTGTCCGTGGATGTGGTAGGAGCCTCATAACGCGTTAACTCGTCTCACCGGCTCTCCTGGTGTAGTTCTCATCGTTACTCCTCTGATTATTCATCCTAATTTAAGCTGTCAGAGTAACACAGACGCCGCTGGTTTTTTGATTCTGAGCAAGTCACAACGACTGCAGCGTGGTCATTGACTTTGTGGCTTTAAACCGTGACTATTCCTGGGTTTTAACAGGTACCAAACCTGTTGCTCTGGAGATACAGTTTTATTTTTGATGTTTAAATGATGCCATAGTTAGTGTAGAAGAATGGAAGCTCAACACAACTTTACGCTAGGTAGACGTACCTTAAACCAGTGATTTCTGTGCTGTTGCCAGAGATTGATTTCCATGTCAGGCTGCTGTCCCAATCGCAGTGAGTGTTTTGAAGTATTTAGTGTTCACAACAGGAAAGCAAATAACATTCAGCTGTTGCTGATGAGTCGCTCATCTCGTAGAAGCAATTTTTATAACCCTTCAGAATTCAGCATGTGGTGGAAGTCGTGGTATTTTTCTATTGTTTAAGTCGGGCTAAAGTTAGAAGGGGAGACTTCAGAAATACAAATAAACTGGCTCAGAGTACCGGTAGTATTTCTGACTAACAAATATCAGAAATGGTAAAGCGTTTGTTAGTTTTATACTTCAATATTGGAGAATACTGAAGAATCAAGAGTATATTTCCAAGCTAGAGTTACCACCAACTTTATAGTTTTGGTGGCACAACATTTTTCACTGCTCGCATCAGCTCGGCGTTTGAATCCTGCATTTAAATATGCAAACCCTAATTCATCTTGTGGTTAGAATCTGGCAACAGGCTCTCTTTGTTGACTTAAAAAAGACCTTATAAGGAGATACTAGAACAAATATTCCTGTGCCTCAAACTGAAACTAAGGTTCTTCTCTGTCTTTACTGTTCCTCGTGGTCTATAAGAGTTTGTGGTGGCGAACAGGAACCTC
The DNA here is from genome assembly GCF_036013475.1 of Columba livia. Taxonomy (NCBI): domain Eukaryota; kingdom Metazoa; phylum Chordata; class Aves; order Columbiformes; family Columbidae; genus Columba; species Columba livia. The sequence continues at coordinate 5,543,884 of NC_088603.1, forward strand.
TAAACCTCAATGGCGGGTCATTGTCTACTCTACCCAGACTTGGTACAGAAGAGTTTTTTAAGGGGACTAGAAACACAGCTGGATTGGGGAGGGAAGGTCCTGCCTTCCTAATTAAAAGAGACTCAAAAATAGTAAGGGATAGCTGAATTTAAACATCTAAATTTACATTCAAATAATGGAATATTAGGCTTAGTGTTACCTGAATGACCTGTTGGAGAGCAGTGTAGGGGAAAGGGACCTGGGGGTCCTGGGGACAGCAGGATGACCATGAGCCAGCACTGGGCCCTTGTGGCCAGGAAGCCAATGGTACCTGGGGTGGGTTAGAAGGGGGTGGTCAGTAGGTCAGAGGTTCTCCTGCCCCTCTACTCTGCCCTGGGGAGACCACACCTGGAATATTGTGTCCAGTTCTGGGCCCTTAGTTCCAGTTTTCAAGAAATACATGTTTAATGGTCGAATCCTTTCTTGTAGGACTGAGCTTTGCTTTTATTGCAAGTCCCTTTCTTAGTGGGCTCGTTTTAATCATCCCATTTATTCAAAGGGCATTTACATGACGTTGAATAGATATTTCAGAAAAATCAAAAGGTTATTCTACTTAGTCTTGAACACTGAATAATGCTTTGTATTAGGAGAAGAAAACTGGTCCTTTTTTTCCGTGAAATAAATAGAGTTGGGCAAACGCTGGAATTTCTGCACTATTGGAGTCGTAGGGCTGTGATGGTTTGATTTCAATGTGAAGCCCTATGGTAGCATGTGAGAAAACGGAGTGTTGGAGGAAAATGGCCTTAGTTGTGTGGTGGCTGGTACTGCCCAGTGCTCCTGTTTGGACTTTATTTCATAAAGTGATTTTAACACTTATTCTGCCTGCAAAATCAAGTTACTCGTGCCATTTCTTTAAGTCGCCTTTTTTTTCTTCCCTATGTGAGCTCTACCAGGCAGGTCCCTGCTTAAAAGCTCTAAAAACCCACATAAATTTGTGATTTTTTTAGTACAAAAGGCTTTATTTAAAACACATGATGGTTTAGAATTCCTAATTCTGTTATGAAATAGGCTTCATATTTCAAATGAAGGTTATTTTTTTTTTGACACAACCAGAGAGGCGGATTATTTAAAGTGCACTTTTATGAAAGCAGCAACATCTGAAGGAGGGTAATTCTTGCCTTTTTATGCCCTTGCGTATGTGTGAAGCTTTAAGGAGGTACCAGTCTTTCATGTTAGGTGCATATTAAAGGAATAAAGTTCGGGGTGCTTTGGCAAGAGTAAAAAAGGAATAGATAGACATTATAGTTATCGTTCCCATCATAAAACAATAATAGAAGCAAAAATCATAAATTATTAAATCAAGGAGATGTAAACATGGTTTTGTATAAAATGAATTAAACCACATGCAAGTCTGGAATGCAGTCGTATTCAAAACTGTCTGTGAAACTTTTTGAGAACATTTAAAACTCTGAAGCTTTTTTTTTATTAAAAAGAAACAGTTCTAGCTGAAGATTTTCTATGGAAATACATTCTCTTCTTTCACACTGTCTCTGCGGGTCCCGCTCGGGGCATCTACTGCTTCATGTCTGCAACCCCTGAAGCCTTTACCCAGCAAACTCTTGCAGATCCTTCTCCCTCCTTCCCTTCTCCCTCCTTCCCTTCTCCCTCCTTCCCTTCTCCCTCCTTCCCTTCTCCCTCCTTCCCTTCTCCCTCCTTCCCTTCTCCCTCCTTCCCTTCTCCCTCCTTCCCTTCTCCCTCCTTCCCTTCTCCCTCCTTCCCTTCTCCCTCCTTCCCTTCTCCCTCCTTCCCTTCTCCCTCCTTCCCTTCTCCCTCCTTCCCTTCTCCCTCCTTCCCTTCTCCCTCCTTCCCTTCTCCCTCCTTCCCTTCTCCCTCCTTCCCTTCTCCCTCCTTCCCTTCTCCCTCCTTCCCTTCTCCCTCCTTCCCTTCTCCCTCCTTCCCTTCTCCCTCCTTCCCTTCTCCCTCCTTCCCTTCTCCCTCCTTCCCTTCTCCCTCCTTCCCTTCTCCCTCCTTCCCTTCTCCCTCCTTCCCTTCTCCCTCCTTCCCTTCTCCCTCCTTCCCTTCTCCCATCTGAAGTACAAGCAGGGGAAGCAAATACATAGTTGAGTAGTTTGGTTATCATGACAAAGTCTAAGGGTGAGTTTTATTTGTTGGTAAAAATTCAATTGTCTAAACAGACTCTGGTTTTCTCAGGTCGCTGTTGCTCCGGGTGAGAAAGTTTGGTCATATATATATATATGTGTATATATATGTATACTTATCAGTGGGGAGACCCCTCTCTGTCCTTTTCGGAAGCAGAAAGAGGGATATAGCTTGGAAATCACTTGATGCAGGCTTAAAAAACATAGATTGTGTTTGAGGCATTCTCTAGATCTTATTGGCACAGTGGTCATCGGCAGGATGGAGTTTTCCAGCGTCGGAGGTTTGGTTGCCAATAGTGGTTGGTCAGGATGAGTGGATTCAGCAAAGCTTCTCATGACACAACACTTGACATGGGTTCAAACCATCTTCCTTAGTACTTTGCTACCAAGAGAGGGTGTTGCCCTCTGTATAAATTCTTACGGTCATTTTACTCTCCTCACATGGAGGTTGTTGAACTGTATCATTAGAAGGTCGTTCTTCCACAGAATGGGATGAAAGTGATGCCGTCAGGTTGACAGCGCAGGATTCTTCTTTCCTACCATTTTTCACAGAGCGCCTCTTCAGGCTCGCCAGTGTGTGATCTCCTTCTCAGTCTCTTTTCCTTGGCTGCTTCTCTGCTTTCTTGCCCCCCCCAAAATGGATTTTACGACTGTTTCTAGTCTTGCACGTTCTTCAGGGGCACCGCTGTGGTGGTACCTGAGATCAGTAGATCAAATGATCCAGAAAACCAGCTGGGAAGGTCCATGCAGGTCTGAGAGAGCCAAGTGAAGATGTTTTCCAGCCACACAATCCCTGACCTTTACGTTAGGCTGTTAGATGTGAAGTTTATTGTCTGTTCATCATCCAAACTGTATTTGGCTGCTCGGTGTCTCACCCATTTCCCGGCTGGAGATAGTTGGGTGAGTTACAAATTTAAACCAGGCATGTCTACATGACTTCTTTTATCGTGGACGTAACGTGTGAGCCGCACCAAAGGATCCTGCCCAGTTCCACATCCATTGGAACCAGTAAACGTTCTTATCCGTGCGTCCTCCATCCACCACTGCTGCCCAGCCAAAATTAGACCAGGGGCTCTTAAACTCTCTACAAGGACATTTTTCAGCTTTCTGAAGTAATTTCCTTGACCAACAGGTTTTCACAGTAAGTCTAAAGAAATAGCTCATATCCAACAGGCTAGAAAAATGGATTTGAGGACTTGGACAGAGTGTGCCCGCTCTTCCCTTGTGCATTAAAATGGTTTGGTTTATACATTTAATTTGATTCTTATAGCATGTTCTTGGGTATCACATCTTAAGAATCATTTAACCATACGACTTAAGTCTTCCCTTGTTGCAGCTCATGATTCAAATATAAGCTTTAGGTGTTACTTTAATTAATTACTAATTGATGACCCAGAGTAGAATATGGGGAGCACATAACTGAGTTCCTTTGCTATCATCCACATAGACTTGATGAAAGGGTTGTGCAAATAGGTATTTATGCTGGTGAACACACAGTGGTAGTGGGGGTTATTTAAACAGGAAAGAGGGAGGTGCAGTGTCTGGTGAACACAACTCAGACAGAGTTAATACACAATAATATGTATTAACTTTGTATTGAGAAGTGAGTGCTCTTCTCTTTTATGCCTGTGAAATTTTCCCTCTAATATATTTTAATGTTGATGTATGTCCTTGTCATTCTTTCTAGCCAATTAGCAACGCTGATTTCATCGTTCCTGTTGAAATCGATGGCACCATACATCAGGTAAGCGCCGTTGTTCGAGCCATGGGACAATGTCCCAGAGCACTTCCTTTCTTTTTGTAAACTCCGTAACTTGTCCTTTTGCTAAATACAAAATCTGTGTCCTCTGGGATGTATCATCCAGCCATGTATCATCCCTGTTTGATCAGGTACGTAGTTTCTAACTACTAAGTCTCGATTTTAGCTTTCCCAGTTGTTCGCAATATCTTATGACTTCAATACTTGACTCTTTATCAATTTTAGATCATTTCCACTTTGAAAATGTTTTAAGGGTGGGTTTTCAAACCAGGCCCGGAAAAAAATACTTGAATACTTAATTTCTCTCCACAGACAATCAGGACATAAATTGGCCTTAAAATCTGTTGGTAGTTCATAAGGATAAAAATTTATAAAAGTATTAAGGAAGAACAGACATTTCTTCAGTTCTTGTGGCAATCTGTGTTTAAGTTCTGTCTCCTTTTCTTCCAGTAAGTAATTTAAGTTCCACTGATAGGACTTTTTATACACTTGAGCATCTTTAAAAGGTCCACACAAAATTGCAAGGGACTAATTTTTATGTCTTATTCTTTAAGAACTTCACTTAAGACTCTGTGAAATGGTTTTCAGCAAATGCAAAACAGGCATAATTTGAAAACCAGTCCCCTTCATGTATCTTGGCTTGGTGTGTTTAATCCATAGTCATTTCTATAAATGTTGAATGAAATAAATTACAGTACATTTTCAGTACTTCAGACAGACATTAAAGTTCTTGCTGGGAACGGGTTTTACTGGTTCATGTGGAGCTGAGCTTTTCTGGTATATGAATCTTGCAAATTGTTTGAAACGTCTCCTGTTGGTTATTGTAGGTTAAAGATAATGCAGTTATTGAGTTGCAGATGTTCCCTCCATGTGATTCAATGGAGATTTTAAATACTTTAAATTCTGAAGTGGTGTCTTTTATATTGATTGTTTTTACTTGGACTAATATGTTTGTGTTTTTATTCTGGAACAATTGATAGCTCATAAAGTTAGTTCCTAGTTTGTTTTATTTCCTGTTACAAAAACCATCCATGTCATTTTCACTCTTAAAATAATTACTAAACATCAGCCAGTGAACTGAAACATGTTTTAAAGTGATAGTTGCTTTGACAGTGTCTATACTGTGCCTGTTTTATGTAGAAAAGTTGAATATCCAGGGTAGTTAAACCTTTAATGTTCACCAGAGCTGAATGCCTAAAACATATCACAGCATGTCAGGGGTTGGAAGGGACCTGGAAAGCTCATCCAGTGCAGTCCCCCCATGGAGCAGGAACACCCAGATGAGGTTACACAGGAAGGTGTCCAGGTGGGTTTTGAATGTCTGCAGAGAAGGAGACTCCACAACCTCCCTGGGCAGCCTGGGCCAGGCTCTGGCACCCTCACCATGAAGAAGTTTCTTCTCATATTTAAGTGGAACCTCTTGTGTTCCAGTTTGAACCCATTACCCCTTGTCCTATCACTGGTTGTCACCAAGAAGAGCCTGGCTCCATCCTCCTGACACTCACCCTTTATATATCTGTAAACATTAATAAGTCACCCCTCAGTCTCCTCTTGTCCAGCTCCAGAGCCCCAGCTCCCTCAGCCTTTCCTCACACGGGAGATGCTCCACTCCCTTCAGCATCTTTATTGCCCTGCGCTGGACTCTCTCCAGCAGTTCCCTGTCCTGCTGGAACTGAGGGGCCACAACTGGACACAATATTCCAGGTGTGGTCTCCCCAGGGCAGAGCAGAGGGGCAGGAGAACCTCTCTGACCTACTGACCACCCCCTTCTAACCTACCCCAGGTACCATTGGCCTTCCTGGCCACAAGGGCCCAGTGCTGGCTCATGGTCATCCTGTTGTCCACCAGGACCCCCAGGTCCCTTTCCCCTACAATGCTCTCTAACAGGTCATTCCCCAACTTATACTGGAACCTGGGTTGTTCCTACCCTTTGGTATAACTTTGGTATAGCTTGGAGTTTATTCTTTGTTAAATGAGTAAAACTAGTTTTTAAGTGTTTTTTTGTATTTGATTCACAATTGTTTATTACTAGTGATTAAAAACTAAAGCAACATTTATCATGTATACTTTGAATCTAATGTACAGAATGTTGTGGGGTTTATTTTTGGTGGGGGAAAACGCTGTTCAAATAACAAACTTTCTTTCTAGAAGGCATGGAATTAATTGACTTTCTTCCAGAAGGCTGCGGCCTGGTTCAAGTAATCCAGGATAGGCTGTATCCATCCGAGCTGGCCTATTCTTGGTTACTTGCACTAGGAGGCAACCACAGCTTCATATTCCAGAGAAATGCAGCTCAAGAACACATTTTATTTTCTGTTCAATGTTAAGATGCACCCAGCCCACAAAACAGGAGGTTACAGGAGCTCGAGTTGTCACAGGCAGATTTCTTTGTCGTTACTTGAACATTTTGTTGGTTTTTGAAAGGCAGTTCTTTGCGTCTTATTTAATTGATTAAAATTGAGCTGGGTTTCTCTTTTGGTTTACAAATAGAGTCTCTTTAGGTGAAGGCTGCTTTGAGGTATGGAAAATGTATGTGGAAATGCAAAATGCTTGGAAACAATTAAAGATAATTACTCGTGTTCTGCCATTAGCAGCTGTAAGTAGAGAGTCCTGTGAAAACATGCCTAGTGCTGCATTTGTGCCTTAACATTTGAAGAGTAGGTTTCATTTTAAATAACAATTTAAAAAAAGGCTCTATTCCTCTAAATTCTTACTGTGATAAGGAAGAAATCAGTGAGCATACAGTACAGAAAAACTGTTTTTTAATGCCCTGAAGACAGTATATAAATCTCAGAAAAACGCCAGGAGCCGGTTAGTCTAGAGACTAAAACTGAAGACATCAGGAGAGGGAGGAAAAATCCAAGCCACAAATAACCATGCGGCATTGAGATTCAAGTCCAGCCGCTACCAAAGTAAAGGGGGGGGGAAATTCCAAATGAGGAGGAATAGGAGAAAAGAGCTGCAGTGTCAGCTGAAGAAAGCTTTTTATGTGAAGGAAACCAAAGAGATTTTGTAGCCCAGGATACCAGCGCGCTTGGAGTCGCTTCCAGGATCTGAGTAGGACTTCTCGAAATAAAAAATAACTTCGGGGGGAATAAGCATGCGGAGTGTTAAGGTATGTTGCTCTGCAGAAACACCCGGGGTTGTTTAAAAGAATGGAGTGGAATGGAATGGAGTGGAATGGAATGGAGTGGAATGGAATGGAGTGGAATGGAATGGAGTAGAAGAGAATGGAGTGGGATAGGAGGGAGTGGGATAGGAGGGAGTGGGATAGGAGGGAGTGGGATAGGAGGGAGTGGGATAGGAGGGAATAGGATAGGAGGGAATGGAGTGGAGTGGAATAGAATTAGGATAGGATAGAATTAGGATAGGATAGGATTAGGATAGGATAGGATTAGCTAGGCTTAGGATAGGATAGGCTAGAATAGAATAAGGATAGAATAGAATAAGGATAGGATAGACTAGAATTAGGATAGAATCAGGATAGGATAGGATAGACTAGAATTAGGATAGGATAGGATAGACTAGAATTAGGATAGGATAGACTAGACTAGGGTTAGGATAGGATAGACTAGACTAGGATTAGGATAGGATAGACTAGACTAGGATTAGGATAGGATAGAATTGAATTTTGGAATGGAAGAAAAAATAAAATGGAATAAAATAAAACCAAGGGGGAACTGAAGGACTTGGGGCTTTTTAGAGAAGGAGAGAATGAAGGGAAAAATTTGGTGAGGCTTCATCCTAAGAGATCACATTCATTATTAATAAGGCATTTAATATGAGGAGCAAATGTATTGGCCAGAGCCCAACAGGAAACATTTAAGGCCAAATAGAAGGAGAAACTCAAGTAGAGGAGGTTGAGGCTGCTGTGGTGGATCAGGGGCTCTAAACTGCAGAAATTAGACAATCGACTTAAAAATACTGTGTGCTTACAGCTAATGCTGACTGGTTACAGTATTAGGAGACCCAGAAATTGCTAAAAAAGCGCATATTGCAAATATTTGTTTTTATAAGCCCACTCCTGTCCGCAAGCCTGTGCTTGAGGAGCTTTTGCTCTGGTTTTACTCCGTTGATTTACTGGGCGCTCACTTGATGGAGCAGTTGGGTTATGTTGCAAGCAGCAAAGTTCACATCCTTAGCTTGGAGTTTGTAACTACATTCCACGTGGAAATATTTCACCAACAGAGGAGGAGATAGAGGAGGAAAGCGAAGAGGAGGCTTGTTTTGCTGTGGCTGAAAACACTCGGTTTTAAAAGGGAAATTAATATTAAATTCCAGCACTTAATATCCAAGAATGACTTCAAGACTGTGGGGTGTCCCTCAAGAATAAGTGTGGGAATATAATTAATATCCCAAATATATAATTAAATGTCAATACATAATAAAATTCTAAATAATTAAGAACTTCGTAATGAGCTGTAGAGTTAGGGAGTTACTCATCTTCCAATCTTTCCCCTTATCACTGGCAAGTCGGGTAATGTCTTTCTGGGTACCCTGCAAGTGTCTTTCTACTTGTGTCTTTAAAAAAATGAAGATACAATTTGGAAAGGAAACCCTACTTTGTGTAGTAAAGTTTAAGTGGAAAATTAATTGCATTATTATAGGAGAAGAAATGACTTGGTTTGTGCTTAGCGAAACACAGGATGAGTGTTGAAGGAAATCTGTGCAGTGTCTTTAATTCATAAATTGTCACGTTTATTTGATTGGTGAAGTGCTGTTGTGGCTGTTTAAACAAATAAAAGGTAAACCTGGGTTATCATTTAGTATCTGTATCAAAGTTTGAATGTATTGCTTGAATTGGAGGGGCCAGAAATGGTTTAGCTGAACTTCACAGAAATAGCTTAGAGCAGATCAGGTCTTCATGCTCTGAGCTCCACGCTGCATAAAGTGGGAAAGTAATTAACATTTCTGCTTCAGTCATTAAGGTACAGCCCCATCATACATGTTTTTAATAAAACTTTGCTTCCAGCTTTACGTTTTCAATTTCAAGTCCCTATTAGTTCTTGTTTTGCTAAAGGCTTTATTTGTTACACTTCAGTTCAAGCTGCTATTTCCATATATTTCTCCTTCAGGCTTTTTCTCTGGGTGCCTCGTGTTTGTTACCTCTTTATTAATCTGAATCTCCTAAAACACATACAATTAATCTAGCTCAACATATCAAAGCCAGAAATTCCTGCAATTGCATCATTCCTCCCTGTATTCAGCCTTGAAATTTCCAGCATTAAGGATTATTTGCCAAGCGCCGAAGATAAAACGCCGCCAGTGTTTTCTCTCCAACTTTTAATCTGAGCACAAACAAAACAGATAAATACTTTTTCAAGCAGACTCCCCTCTTTGGCTTCCCGGTGTATTGTGAGCTGCTTGTCAGCTTCCCCAGCTGCAATTCTCTTATCTCGGTGGGTTTTTTGCACATGCAAATCATCTTGCTCGCTCTGAAAAGAGAAGCGAGGAGGCTCCAACGTTTATTAATCAGGTTGTTGACAGGAGCTGCGTGTTGGCGGTGCAGAAAGGCAAGATAACGTTGCAGAAAGCAAAGCTGCTCCAGAGAAATCCCGGGTATTTCCCGTCTTTACGGTAAGGTCACAGTAAAATACATTGGAGACCTCACCACCGCATTTAGAAAGCAGCTTTTGCTGCACATTCCGTGAAGATTTTTGGTGAAAGCTCGCTGCAGAACCACACAATTAATAATTATCCATAACGAGCTATGGTGTTTCGCACCCGGAATTGGAAAAATGAAAGAATTAACCCCAGGAAAAAAACAGTTCCCTATTGTGCAATTGCTGTCATCATGGAGGTTGCATCAGATTGATTTATTCCTTCGGTAGAGCTTGGCAGGACTGAGGATCCCAGCACCAAAACCGCTCCGGTTGTGACATCTGAATCCGCTTCTTGAGCAGCCCCACTGTCTCTCTTCGCCTTTAATGAGGTTTTTCAAGCAGCGTCACTCCAGATGATGCTGTAACATCATCAGCGTGGGGCTTGGCAGCCCGTGCATTCAAATTTCTCATTACTGCATGTCTACTTTTATCTCGTATATGCTATTGTTTTTGCCTTTTAGCATTCCATCTGAACTCTTTCCACGCTAACTTTTGTCTCTTCCAGTGTTAGCATTACAGGAGGTGTTTTAAGTTGTTTTTTTAATGTGTTTTTCCTTTTGCTTTAAACACCGTTTGACCCAAATTGTCACTGTCATTCCAGGTTTATGTGTTGAAACGACCACATGTGGATGAGTTTCTTCAAAGGATGGGAGAGCTCTTTGAATGTGTTCTCTTCACAGCCAGTCTAGCCAAGGTTTGTTCCTCCATTCACCCCCTCACGGTGCTGGTCACTGGACTTTTGGCTGGGTTTTCTATGGATAATTATTTCCACACTTGGTATTATCTTAATATTTTCCCCTTCTTTTCTGCTTCTTTGTCTGACAGTGTGTACTTTTGTCTGCTAGTGTGTGGGTAAGTGTTTCCATGGTAACACCATCACATATGGGCTTGGCTCATAATGTAGCCTCCATGCATTGCTCATAATGCCAATATGAAAGGCTGACAAGTTACCATGGTTATAGTGAGAAATTAGAACAAATAGATTGCGAGTAAAGCCGTGTATTAAAGCTGGGCATGAAATAAAATAACACTGCGTTGATCGCTATCAGAAATTTACTGCATCTCAAAATTTGGAACACGTGGGTTTTTGTTCTGTCAAGGTGCAATCTGGAGTTTAGAAAATCAGACGTTTCCTAAAGCTTGAAACATCAACAGGAATATTTTGTGCCCTCCGGTAGCACTAGTACCTTGTAGGTAGTTTTGTGGTAGACGTTGCAGTAGTCGACATCTTCAGTTCTTTGGGGTTTTTTATCAGTGTTTTGTATTTGTGGCGTCTTGTTTGTAAAACTGTATTGATTATTTCTAAATAACGCTCTAGCATAGCCATCTTTTACTCCAACCTAGTGTAGAGGTGGTGGAAGGGGACAGGACCGTGTTTAGATCTGTAGAGCTGCCTCTTCAGAGGATTCTTCCCTGCACTGTTGGCCATATCCTGTTCAGTCACATTGTGTAAATCCCAAATAATGGAGCAATTTCAGACTGTAGTTCGATGTCTAGTGGTTTCATAGTCAAAAGATGATTGATTTCAACATCAGTTTTGTTTCTCAGTTTAAAATATATATATATATATATATATATATATATATATATATATATATAAAAAATATATCCTTCAAACGTAAGTTATAACTACCATTTTCATGGTGATTTCATGGCTTATTTGGATACTTTTCCTTGGACAGTTTATTTCAATTGCTGGATTCTAAGCTGTGTCTCACTGAAAGTATCATCATCTTATATAAAATGAGAATCTCCCAGTATCGCACATTGGTATTTTCCTAATAACATACATCTTTGATCTTTTATGGCCCAATTATGCAATTTGGCAACCTTAAGATTCTTCCTGACCCAGTTGCTCCAAGGGCATTGTTTGAAAAAGCCACAGGTGCCCTCAGTGCAGTTTAACTTCAAAGGCACATGGAGATGAATCAGCTGTGGAAGTGGCTTCATATGGGTTTTCTGTTAGCGCTGGCTGGTTTTAGGGTAATGTCAGGTGAGATCTCTGGATCCATCAACTTCTAGGTAACTCCTGCCATAATTATTAGTTGGCCCTAAGCATAAAACTTAATTGATAAATCACGGAAAACATTAGAGTGCAAGTTAACGTTCCGTAGTTATCTGTCTGTTAATCACCTCGGGTTTGCAGGCGTGTGAGTTAATTAACAAGGAGCAGGGAAGAAAACGAAGAAAGGGCGTTTTGATCTGAAATTATTGTGTGTCCCTTCTTTGTATAGATCTGCGAGTTCGCCTTATCTGCCCGTTGCTAACGTCATGTTCCTAACTTCTATTTTTAAGTATGCAGACCCAGTAGCCGACTTGCTGGATCGCTGGGGTGTGTTCAGGGCAAGACTCTTTAGAGAATCCTGTGTTTTCCACCGAGGAAATTACGTGAAGGATCTGAGTCGACTGGGACGTGAGCTGAGTAAAGTTATTATAGTAGATAATTCTCCTGCATCTTACATCTTCCATCCTGAAAATGCAGTAAGTATTCATAGTGCTCAAGCGTAACTTTATCTTTCTGGTCCCTGCCCAGATTTTCTGATTCAGAAAATAGCTTTTCAGAGCGGTGACTGTGTTAGTTTATGTGTTTTCTTAGACTGCAGGTAGGTTCTAATATTCACTGTGGAATGGTGAAGGACAAGGGCAAACTGATGTTGACAGACGTGACTGTTCATCTACTTTTAGAGTTTGGCGTGAAGTCACAGAATCACAGAATGTCAGGGTTTGGAAGGGACCTCGAAAGTTCATCCAGTGCAATCTCCCCATGGAGCAGGAACACCCAGATGAGGTTACACAGGAAGGTGTCCAGGCGGGTTGGAATGTCTGCAGAGAAGGAGACTCCACAACCTCCCTGGGCAGCCTGGGCCAGGCTCTGCCACCCTCACTGAGAAGAAGTTTCTTCTCAAAGTGGAACCTCCTGTGTTCCAGTTTGTACCCATTACCCCTTGTCCTATCATTGGTTGTCACCGAGAAGAGCCTGGCTTCATCCTCCTGACACTCAACCTTTCCATATTGATCCACATTAATGAGTCACCCCTCAGTCTCCTCTTCTCCAAACTAAAGAGCCCCAGCTCCCTCAGCCTTTCCTCACACGGGAGATGCTCCACTCCCTTCAGCATCTTTGTTGCCCTGCGCTGGACTCTCTCCAGCAGTTCCCTGTCCTGCTGGAACTGAGGGGCCACAACTGGACACAATATTCCAGGTGTGGTCTCCCCAGGGCAGAGCAGAGGGGCAGGAGAACCTCTCTGACCTACTGACCACCCCCTTCTAACCCACCCCAGGTACCATTGGCCTTCCTGGCCACAAGGGCCCAGTGCTGGCTCATGGTCATCCTGCTGTCCACCAGGACCCCCAGGTCCCTTTCCCCTACACTGCTCCGTCAGTTTTGAGAAACACCAAGTGGTGTAGAACCCCAGTAACTAACCAAGCTCTAAAAAGTGAAGCTGCCCTCCAACAGAGATTTTCTTTGGTGTGTTAATTACAAAAAGGATGTTCACTCAAACTGCTTTTTTTGGTACTCCATCTTTTTTCGTTGTTTGAATGAAAATATTTTGTTAGACAAGATAATTAATGCTGTACTGGTTACTATTTGAGTTTTGTGTTTATGGTGAAGGGGAAGGAAAAAAATCAAGACCCTGTTGTTACATTCTGCTTTTAAGTATTTTTGTGATAACTCGCTTCATATTCAGAGATGTTAGTTAATAAGTTCATCACGTTTTAAGAATAAGGATAAAAGGCTGGCAACGATACTTCAAGGGACAACAGTTAGGAGCAGTGAGCATCTTGACTGTGTCTTGTATCAGCTCCAGAGCTGTGAATGCTTCGGCCTGTGCTTCATCCATTGCTGCCATCGGTACAGATGTTCACATCTGTTCTGTAGCTGCCAGCACAGCAAGCTGGAACTTGCCTTAGATCTACCGGCTTTTAAGCAGCCAGGCTGTGCAACCCTTTCTTTGATGTTTTTAGGCTGCCTTTTTTGTGAACTGTTCAAATTAACATAGGAAATTTTTATCAGGAACACTGGTTTGCATGGTTCTGTCTTTGGAATAGAGGGTTTTTTTTTTTAACATGAGCTACTTATGTTGCATCAATCAGCTTTTAAATTCAGATCCTAATACTGTGATACCTTCAATGATTGGGTGAAAACATTTTTCTGGTTGGTGCCACACATGATTTAAAGTTGCTATTTGTATTAACCAGGACCTTCAGCACTAATTTATGGTCACGGTTAAAATTAAAAACCTGATCCAGATCATCATTCGGTACCTCGGAATTCAGTGCCAAGAAAATAATGAGCTGTAGAAGTTTGGGAGATGAAATTAGGAACCTTGTCAGAGCAGTTTAATCATGTCTAGAAAAGCGCTGTTAGTGAACTGATATTTGAGGCTCTGCAGAAACCAGAGCTTGTAACATGATCCAAGACGGTCTTTAAAAGGCCTCAATATACTTCCATAGTGAAGATACATGAGCTCTTTCCCCAAATCCAGCCCGCATATTTAAGAAGCGTTAATATATTCATTATTTTCTGAACCCGCCCTAATCGGAGAACTGTGCTGTACTCACTGTTGAGATATTTCCTGCGCAGCCTCGTGCCAGCAGGGGCTGTTGCTGCATGTCTGTGTTTAGTGACTCACAGTGATAATAGCAGGGGAAAAAAAGACCTGCCTGTAAATAAAGTGTCGGTGTCCAGCTGGAGGAGAGAAGCTCCGGGGAGACCTTGTTGTGGCCTTTCAGTGCTTAAAAGGGGCCTGTAGGAAAGATGGGGACAGACTTTTTGTCAGAGACTGTTGCTATAGGACATGGGGTGATGTTTTAAACTAAAGGAGGGAGATTCAGGCTGGACATGGAGAAATTTTTGATACTGAGGGTGGTGAGAGCCTATCCCAGGTTGGCCAGAGAGGTGATGGATGAACCATCTCTGGAGACATCCCAGGCCAGGCTGGACGGGGCTCTGAGCAACCTGAGCTGGTGAAGATGTCCCTGCTCATGGCAGGGGTGGCACTGGATGAGCTTTGGAGGTCCCTTCCAACCCAGACTGTTCCATGATTCTATAACCTGTATCTTCCTTCCAGTCTGTTCTGAATACTGAGGCAGAGCCAATTGAGCTCTCCAGTGTTGGCCATGTAGGTTACGTGGATTTGTAGAAGGTCACGACATCTGTTCTACAGTTGGATTTGGGGTTGGTGTTGCATACTAGAAAATGTGGACTAGAACCTCCTGCTCCACATGAACCACAGAATCATTTTGGTTGGAAGAGATGCTCAAGACCATCGAGACCAACCATAACCTAAATCTAGCACTAAACCATGGCCCTAAGAGCCTCATCTATACATCTTTTAAACCCCTCCAGGGATGGTGACTGCACCACTGCCCTGGGCAGCCTGTTCCAATGCCCGACAGCACTTTCCATGAGTAATTTTTTCCTAATACCCAATCTGAACCTCCCCTGGTGCGACTTGAGGCCGTTTCCTCTTGTCCTATGGCTTGTTACTCAGGGGAAGAGACCAACCCCCTCCACGCTCCAACCTCCTTTCAGGCAGTTGTAGAAAATGCTAATTACCAGTAATTTGCGTCACTGTGATGGCGGTGAGAATTACAGGCCACCTACACAGGCAAAACTCACATGTTCTTCCTGCTGTAAGTCACCTTAATACCCCTTGGCTGCTTTGTTTCAGGTGCCTGTGCAGTCCTGGTTTGATGACATGACAGACACAGAGCTGCTAGATCTTATTCCTTTCTTTGAAGGACTAAGCAAAGAGGAAGAAGTTTACAGTATGCTCCATAAACTCTGCAACAGGTAGCCCTGAACTTGGACTGACTTCTGCTGCCAGCTCGCAGTTCCTCGAGGCATCTCCATCCTTTTCAGCCCTTTCAAATGTTAAGCTTTGGGGAGGTCACCCCACTCAGAAGTGCTACTCTTGATCTTCCCATTACGTTGGACACGAAGGACAATCACGAGTGATGCTATTAAGCCTTCAGAAGCCTGACTCCTAAGGTCATGTGTTCAGACTACTTTTTTAAAAGGAAAACAAAAAAAAAAACAACAAAAAAAAAGCTATTTTAAACAGAACTCTTTTAATGAATTTCATAAATGGACATCTTTTACTGGATCAGCTTTTCTTAAAACATGCCAAAAAAAAGAAGCTTGTATTTCAGCAGTTGAATTTCTCTCCCTTTCTTCCCCTCCCACTATGCAGACAATTCTACCCCCTGCTTAGAGCAGTTGACCTGACTCTGAATTTTTTCTTACCGAATGAAGTGCCTTTTTGAATGTTATTTTAAGATAAAAATTCATTTTTGTATAAGACGTATTTCCAGACATCTTTTAGTCTTGTATTGTCTAAATGCTTTAAAAGGAAAAAGGAAAAAAATTTTATAGAGCACTGTAATATATAACAAAGGAAAAAGTTAAAACAAAGATGCTGGGTTCCTGTCTCCACAATGACATTAAGTTGTAATTACATTTTGTCATGCTCAGAAGGTTGAAGCGTTTGTGGGAGGGGTGATTTGGGTTAATTACACGGTTGTTTCACTGATGTGATTTTCTTTTTGGGCACAGTTTTGAACATATCTGCAGTTGGTTGAGTATTAGGGAACGATGGAATTGAGAAAATCAGGTGGCGAATAGATCTAAAGCACCTTTTCTTCTAGACAGATCAAGTTCTATTGTCTCCGCTTACGCACAACTGCCATGCCTCTCGTTTTCAGAAAACCATTATCTTGGGAGAATGAGATCTATTTATTAGTTTAAGATGCTTTTCTTAAAAAAAAGAAACCCCATCTGGGTAAGCTGGATCTGTATGGAGCTGTTTGGAGTACTTCTTTCTTTTAATTGCTGCTACTGTATCCTCACCAAATGGAGTTGACCATCGGCTGTTATACTGTTTTTGCCACTGTGCCTGTGCTATGAAACATTCTCTGTAAGCTGCAAACTTGGGCAATAAATAAAACGCAGGCTTCATAACCCACCCCTGGGTATTAACCCCATGGAATCTGGTATAGCAGAGAACTCAGTTAAAGGTGACCTGGAAAGGATTTGTTAATATTTTGGTTTTCAATTAGGAAAATTAGTCCTTTTTTTGCTATATAACAATGCAAGAAGTATTTTTCCCACCTCTCTGATTCGTATTTCTTCTTCCCCAAGGCGTGAGGTACAGATCAGGAGCTTAATCAAGTCTTGCTAGAAGGGCAGAAGTGACGAGCCTGGCCTAAAATTGGTCCTGTGGCTTTGGAGTTGAATAAGCCTCATCTCAATCTGAGAACCTGCTTAGCATCTTCTATAGTGTCACAGGTACCCTTGTGAAATAAAAACTGTTAAATTTTTAAGCCTTTAAAGCACAAGGCACATTTATTTTTCATTCCCTTTCCAGTGTCACCTTTTAATTATTACCCGCACCAGAAATCTACCAACGTAAAAATCACAGCCATGCGATTAGAAGGCTAAATGGAGTAGTTGGTGCTTCTAATTACCCCGGTGCCAAATTTCGAACCAATAAATCCACTTCGCCTTTTATATTTTTCTCGAAAAGTCTCGACGACTCGGAAATAATAATGAAAAGAAAAACCATTGCGATGGACTTGGGTCGTCAACCTCGTCTAAAACTTTGGTGAAGCAGCTTAACAAATCAATTCATAGAAGGGCAGGCAGTGAGTAGGTTGTCGTGGGTGCGGTATAAACTGGTCCCCTCGTGGGCCAGCTGTGTCCCAGCTGTGCACCAGCTGTGGCGCCGAGGGGCGGTGGCATCGCCGCTCTGTTTTCTTACCGGTTGGCATTAACCTTAGTACTGTATAACTCTGTGCCACAACAAAACTGTCAGATTAAGAGGAAAATCCTATGTTCTTTAAAACAAAAAAATTGAAAAAAAATGAAAAAAAAAACAAAAAAAAGGACGTATGGATTCGGGTTAGTTCATTAGCGTTTATTTTCAGTTGAGGATGGTTTAATTTTGTATTTGACTTGGAGAGTAATGAAACTGTAAGCTGCCAAAAAGTTGTTCTCTGAGCAGTATTTTCAACTGCGTTTGTCGCTTCGAGGCCTCCAGCGCAGTTTGCAGGGAAGAATTCAGGTCCTAGTTAGACGTGCAGGTATGATGGGAATGGCTGAAGAAAACTCAAAGACTTTCTCGCTAGCGTTAGACCAAACAATCTTCCAATTAGACAATAATTAACCCCGCCGAGACGTTGTCATTTGCCAGTTGTGACCCGTTGTACGTGAGAGGATCCGTGTCATTCGTTTGCATTTCTGAAAGCAGCGATTTCATGAACCAGTTGCCTTAAGTCTGTGAATGAATGTTGATTATTAAAGTGTCTTGTATTGTTCTAAAATCCACATAGAATGGACAACTGAACTTCTGCACCAGCTTCTGGAAAGAACGGTGTTCTGCACAACTTGTCCTGGAACGTTTATTTTGACTCCTGAACTCCACAGATTTCAACCCAAAACCCTTATTTTAACTTAGTACAGCATTAAAATGACACTTGGTGACAATACAAAGGTGAGAAACTTTACAGTTTTGATCTTTCCCGGTGTCTTAAGAGTATTTTTTATCACTTCTGATTCTTTTTTTATTAACTCATTCCCATTGATATCAAACTTGGGACGATCTCCAGTCAGGTTGGGCCTTCCCTGGCTCTTCAGGTTGGGCCAAAGGGATCGAACTGTTGTTTATTCTGATACTTATCATCGTACTTGAAATTTCAGGTGTTAGGTTTGCGTGGATATACATACGCTGTATATATAGAGTGTCTGGATGTTAACAAAGCAATAGAGCTCTGTCCGTGGTGTCAGATAACGAGTGGAACGTTTGGAAAATGCACAATACGGGTATTCGATTGTATTTTAAGTACGAGATTTTTAAGAATTAAAACAGAGGAAACAAAAACTAGTTCTATCCTAAATCTCTTGCATCTTTTGAAGTGCAGCTCATGCCTGTGGGTCCCGGGGCTGTTATAAACCCCAGGTTCCATCCTATTTCTGCATATTACACAAGTCTTTTCCAGTTGGTCATTGGGTTCAGCTACAGAAACGCTGCCTGGCCTGAAGTTCCGTTGTCCTTTATATGTCGGGTTAACAAAGGTTTTTTGCCTGTATAGGTATTTTTAAATTAAACTGTAAGGCAGAATGCCTCTGATTCTTTGAAATCCAACTGAAGTGTTACCGATTAAATTGCCATTTGTAAACTAGGGCTGTGCGCAGAATATTTGTTCACCCCCAGGAATCGCGGCAGGGGCCGGACGGAGGACGGGAGCAAATGTAGTTGCTGTGTTAATTTAGGAAGCTTTGCAAAGAAGAATTTGTCTCTTTGGTTTGCCCTTTTAATCGTTTTTAGACAGCAAAGTGATACGTGGAAGCGACTCGACACCTGAGGAGGTTTGGGTATCGGTGTGTGCAATCACTTGATCACAGCGTGATTTTGATTAGACTGGTTGGGGACAATAAAAGTATCGAAATGACACTGGCGTGTGCTGATGTTGCAGCTTTTGACATTTCAGTGTAAAAAAAAAAAAGAGAAGAAATAATAACCTGTAGCTCTATAATTGACAAACACGTAATCCTATGTTTGACGGATTCTTTTTAAACTAATAAACCACAGTACCGCACAGCCCTATTTGTACAACAGAACCCAGTTTGTGCCTCTGATTTCCAAGGTGCTGTGATGATTTTGGGCGCGGGGGGCAGGCGAGACCTGGGGGGGCAATTGCTTGAGAATCTCTGGGCTAACTATGCAAGAGCAGCTGTCCGTTTGCTGTTTCACATTATATTGTAAAACTCCAGCTGACTTTTTCTTTCTTGTTAAAGCTCTATTGGGAACTTAACAGAGGAGTAAGCAATGGAAATGTGTCTTTTCTTCTTTTTTCTAATGGAGCTGTTTACACTTTAATGCAATGAACAATCCGGCGATACTTGAGAAACGCTGCCGATACCATGTGAGTGTTTTCAGGAGAGAGAAGTGTTGTCAATCAGGTATTGAATGGTTTCTTTACTGTCACAAATAAAAACCAACTTTTAACAATATAGTTACTTGTGCATGTAATACTTCTCTGGGAAAAAAAACCACTGATTTCCGCACTTCTCCACTTTTAGTTACAATTTGACAGGGGTTTTATTCCTGTTGATGTTACGTAGTAAAACCACCTATCTCTGTTGCACTTTCCGCTTTGTTCAAGTCATTTATAGGGTTCTTATTGCCCACCTGCTTTGCAAACAGAGCAGATGAACTGCTGCTGAACTCGGCTCCGTAAATTGGCGGCGGCTCGGGCAGATGTTCCGGCTCTTTAGATCCCTGCGATGAGATCATGCGATGGTTTGCTCGAGTCTCAGAGCTCTGTGACTCCATTGTGAAGGGCGGCTCGAATGGCTGTTCTTAGCGTCACTGCCGTATCCCAACGAATATCTGAATAAAACACTTTATTTGCTTGGAAAGCCTATTTTGGGGGACTTTTTTCAGTAAGTTTTAAGAAGAGCCTCCTTTTTTTTATCAAAAGCCGCATATTATTAGGAGCAGAAAACCTGCTAGAATAAGCAACTGGCTCAGGACAGCACATTAGTTGCAATGAAGAATATTGTTAGTTATTTCTGTTATGTGTTGGAATGACCAGACCGCCTTCATATTATACTGGTAGCTTGGGGTTTTTTAATTTTTTAAAATTATTATTATTTTACCAATCTCCTTAGCAGCTCCTGAGCATAAAGACGCCTTTCAGTAAAACAAGCGTTTCGAAATTCCGAAACCAGCTCATTTATAGCGCTGAGAAAGACCCTGTTGTTCCATCCCAGCTGATTGAAAGCATTTGCAAACCCACAGTCTATAACTGCACCTCTACGCCTTCCACTAGTTGTTTTTCCCCCTTTTTTCATTGTGTTCTGACTCGGAAGGAAATGCAACCGCTCTGGAATTCCCTGCGAGGTGGGACGGGGCTGTTCCAGCAGATGTGGTGAGCGACCTTCTCCATCCAGATGTCCACCCCATCCAGCTGTGCTACAGGAGACACGGCAGAGTTCTCCTGGCTGGTTCTGCTGGAAAACAAGCGATCTTTGGGGTAATAGATTGCTTGGGACAGGTTGGCACACTCCCAACTTGAACAGCTTCCAGGCGTGTTTTGTTTCAAGGCTTCTCGAGCTGTGCTGAGGAGCAGCTTGTCCTGTTAATTGCCCGGGGCCTCGTTAATCAGCGTTTCTGAAGCGCAGGCCGCACGCTAACACCTCCGACTTCTTAGAGATTGATTTGACTCGCTACGGTAGGTCTGCATCTGCGGTTACGCACCTTCCCAAACAGCGATTTCAATAGGTTGGAGTTTGTCATCACTTAAATCAGCAGCGAACTCAATTTTGGCGGTGAGGGCTGCGTCGGTTCAGCCGCGTCCCCGTGCCGCCCCCATCCCTCCCACCGCTCTGTGCGACCGGCATCGTTTAATTCTGCAACCCTTTGAATTCAGCGATGTGGACGCATTTGGTCGGGATGGAGATGGCAGGAAAACACTGGACAAAGAAACAAGACGCAGCTGGTCCCGCCAGCCTGAGCTGTCACCTGGGACGGGGCTGATGCCGCATGAAGGCGACCAGAGGAGTCACCACTGAAACCAGAAACGTGTCACCCCCTTGGAGAACCACCTTCCTCCTTGGGAGTGAGGGTTGGTGGGTTTGTCCACCCAAATGCAACGTACATCCCGTCTGAGCTCCCAGTGTTTCGGTAAATGTTGCAGTCAAAGGGTTGTTGGAGGAGTAACAACGAGTTGTTTTCTTTGTCAGATTTTAATGAGCTTTTGTGATGAAAACCAAATTTCTTTACAGTGTAACGGATTTTTTTTTTTTTCATGCTTGGATTCAGTTGGACAATAAACTGTGTTCGTTTTTTTTTTCATCCTCTCACAGAATCCCAGAATGTCAGGGGTTGGAAGGGACCTGGAAAGCTCATCCAGTGCAATCCCCCCATGGAGCAGGAACACCCAGATGAGGTTACACAGGAAGGTGTCCAGGCGGGTTGGAATGTCTGCAGAGAAGGAGACTCCACAACCCCCTGGGCAGCCTGGGCCAGGCTCTGCCACCCTCACCAGGAAGAAGTTTCTACTCAAATTTAAGTGGAACCCATGTCTGATAATGCGTATAGTTGAGGTCCAACCCAGAAATCCCGCTCTCCCTCCACATGCTGTTCTCTTTGCTTTTCCCCACAGTATTTCACCCAAAGTCTTTATACCATCAGGCCAGAAAGTTCTGCTTGCTCCATTCCTGGGCTTAATAAAGATTAAAGCCTTGGCTGCTCAGCATCAAGGGCTCTTCCCTACAGCATATTTGGCAGGGAGGTTCAGTTCCCATCCTTGTTTTGTTAACCTGCTGAGATATGAATTAAACAATCGTGCAGCTTCCAAAGCCACTGAAACCTGTAACAAAGCTGGAGATGAGAAAGGAGATGGTGTGAATTTTGGGGTGTCCTGTGCAGGGACAGGAGTTGCACTCAATGATCCTTGTGGGTCCCTTCCAGCTCAGGACATT
The DNA here is from genome assembly GCF_036013475.1 of Columba livia. Classification (NCBI taxonomy): domain Eukaryota; kingdom Metazoa; phylum Chordata; class Aves; order Columbiformes; family Columbidae; genus Columba; species Columba livia. The sequence goes on from NC_088603.1 coordinate 5,565,874, forward strand.
TTGATTCTAGGAGAAAGATCCTGGATTTGGGGTAGAATTGAGGTGCTGGGAGAAAACACGACGCAGGCTGGTGGGGCTTCCCATCCAACCCTGTTTTGGTTTCTGTGCAGCATCCTTCATATCGCATTCCAGGGCACCCTGTGAAAGAGAAGGTTGATCCCCCACTCGCTGCCCTGGGTTTGCACAGGTACGGGGGGCTGATTTTTGGACTGCGGGGCACATCGCTGCATGTTCTTCCAGGCTACAGAGGCATCCGCAGCACTTGGAGATGCCTCTTGTGAGCTCATCCGTTCGTGGTGCTTCTGAGCAGGTGACCTGATGCTGGTCTTGGCTTCACCAGTGACAACCAGTCTGTGATCACACATTTATACCCTGAGCAGACTGGAGGGAACTGGGGAACTCAAATTGGCTCAAGGTGAACATGTGAAGCTGCTTTTTGTCTGACACATCCTCGAGCTGGTTCTGCAGACAGCAGCGTGTCTGCAGGAAATATTACGCTGAAGAAGCGTGGTAGAAATTAAGCAAGTGCTACCCTGTTTCCCTGAAAATAAGCCCTACCCCGAAAATAAGCCCTACCATGATTTTTCAGGATTTTTGAGGGTGCTCGAAATATAAGCCCTACTCCAAAAATAAGCCCTAGTTACAGTTCATAAAGCCAATTTAAATAGTGTCCAGGCAGCTATACATGTAAAAAAGGAAGCATCTTTTGGAGCAAAAATTAATATAAGACCCTGTCTTATTTTCGGGGAAACAAGGTAGCAGATCAGCCCACAGAAATATAAAAGTCTTGACATTCTCATGTATGTTTTTCTTAGGAAAATCACACTATAAGTGTGAGTGCTGGGACCCTTCATCTCCTGTTTAGTATTTTCTCTAAATAACGAGTGGGGCTTTGATTTCATCTGAATCCTCTCTAGCATGTCTTAATAATTCAGTTAAGGGCAGGTTCAGCAGAATAATAGTTCACCCTCCTGATCTCTGAGCTGCTGAATAGCTGTTAAAATACTAATTGTGAACAAATATTTGGGATGTTGATGGTTGTGGTTGGAAAATGGTTGGACTTGGAGAGGAGGAGGCAGAAGGGACGGGAGCTCTGGGGTGATTTTGTGGCACTGGATTGTGATGGGCCGAGCTGTGACGTGGTCTGGTGGTGGATACACTTGGCTTTTATACAACCATGACCAAAATCTTATGAAAATGAAGGTTTGAAAGGTTTGGGCCACGCAGGGCTTGGTCCCACCACGAGATGGTGCAGCTGTGCAGCGTTGGCTTTTAAAGGCCTCGTAATGGGAGATTATATCAGGTGAAAACATCACCCCAACTTCAGTATCTGAATCTCTCTTAGTATTTCAGAGGCAATTTCTTCATTTGCCTGAAGAACGCTGAGTTTCCTTTGCAAAGGAACAGGTGTCTCCACAACTGAATACGGAGCAGGTAAGTATTCGTGATCATTTTAGTTACTGGTTATTATTTTCCTTCCATTAAAATACTGGAACGTGTTCAACACGTGAAAAATAAAGAGGGAAATCAGTACTTCTCAAGTAGTTAAGTTCAAAATTATGTCCTTACACCGTCCCTAGTGTGGTAAACCTTTTTTCCTCCAAAAGCTTTGCTGCTAACCTACTTCTTTCTTTGTCAAGCTACATCATTTTAAATAGTTTGGCGTTTGGCTGAAGGACATCAGGAGAACCGTGGACAAGTGTTGAGTTTCCAGGAGGGAGGGGGAGAAGAAAAAGAAGAAAACAGTACGTAACACGGCATCGCTCCCTGCGCCTCGTCCGCTTCCCACAAGTGCTGAGCGTGGGTGACACCCCGAGCCAGTGCAGGGGACATGGGGACACGGCCGGGCCGGGCGGGGGCGCGTTGAGCCCAGGCCAGAAGTGCAGCATCTGCCAGAGGGTGGACCACATTTGCAAGGCTGCATCCTCCTGTTGGTTGGGGCGTCATCTGGTTTCATGTGCCCAACACCCTCATTTGCTGCAAAAAAGGTGGTTTTACAACCCATAATCCACACCCCCTTGCAGCCCATCTCCATGGCTTTCTGTTCATAGAATCATAGAATAGTTTGGGTTGAAGGGATCTTCAAAGCTCATCCAGTGCCCCCCCTGCCATGAGCAGGGACATCTTCACCAGATCAGGTTGCTCAGAGCCCCGTCCAGCCTGGCCTGGGATGTCTCCAGGGATGGTTCAGCCACCACCTCTCTGGCCAACCTGGGACAGGGTTTCACCACCCTCAGTGTCAAAAATTCCTTCTCATGTCCAACCTGAATCTCCCCTCATTTAGTTTCACCCCTTGTCCTATCACAACAGGCCCTGCTAAAAAGTCTGTCCCCATCTTTCTTACAGGCCCCTTTTAAGCATTGAAAGGCCGCAATAAGGTCTCCTGGAGCTTCTCTCCTCCAGCTGGACACCCCAACTCTCTCGTTGTGTTTCCAGTTGCTGCTCCTTCCCACCTGGAAGAAACTGCCCTCTGAGGAGAGACTGAAGGAGTTCTGTCTCTTCTGCCTGGAGAAGGTGCAGGGGGACCTCATCACAGCATTCCAGTACTTAAAAGTTGGCTACCAAGAGGACAGAGGCTCTTTCTTCACAAGGCGTCATGGAGAAGACAAGAGGCAATGAGTGCAAGTTACGCCAGGAGAGGTTTTATCTCAACATAAGCAAGAATTCTTTTATGGTGAGTCACGGAAACAACCCCCTCAGGGACGTGGTGGAACCTCCATTGCTGGAGGTTTTCAAGATGCAGCTGGACAGGGTGCTAGGTAACCTCATCCAGGCACCTCTTCCCATCAAAGGTTGGAAAAGAAGATCTTTTAAGGTCCTTTCCAACCTGGGGATGATTCCTACATGTCTTCTTCCCCCTCCTGGTGAAGGAGGGGAGTTCTGCAGCTCCTGTTGCCAATGAGGATTCGTCTGACTGGGGAGGCTGCCTCAAAAACTTAAACCCCAGGTTGGGATCCATGCCTGGGCCACATTCCCGGCTTTTGGGGGTGACACCTTTGCCCGTCACACCAGCTTCCAGCAGCACAGGGTGCTGAGGCATGGGGACGCCTGCTTGTCTGTGAGCAAAACATGTTCTCTGTGCTCCAAAAATCACATTATCTGCGAATACGTATTCCCCAGGAGATGCAACGCGAAGGTGCAACTGGAGTAACGTAACCCAGCCAATATGGAGAATTTAAATTAAAAGGAGAAAAATCCCTCAAGAGGCGTCTCCCAAGCTTTACGGTGAACACCGTATGCCAGGGAAAAGGTCAAGCTCCAGTTAATTACTCGTGTTAAATGTAGCTCTGATCTTTCCAAGATCCTGTTTCTCCTCGAATAATTTCAGCTTCTCAAATGCTGTTGGGGCACAGGTGCTTCTCAGGAAATTATCTCAGTTCCCATCAGCTGAGGGGTGAAAAAAATCCACAAATACTATATTTTCTTGTATGTTCTGTAAAGGCTGCAGCCCGGTCTGGTTTGATTCCCCATCACGCTGGCTCTGCTGCGAATCCAGGCTCTGGGAGCTGGGGGATAAACGCTTTTCCTCTGCCTGCAGTGAGTCAGCTGCCGCCAGCAAAGGAACCAGTTTTGCTGCTGCTTTAGATTTTATACATTCCAGCTTCACAGAAAATCAAGTCCTTATTTTAACTTCTTTGTAAATGGGTGGTCAGATCTTCCTCACCATGTTTTTTAAAATAATGAATTTGATGTGCTTTCTGACAGGCTCAGGTTTCGTATGCTCTCACCCCTTTTTAGGGATCTCACCACTAAAATCGGTATCAACTTCATCCTGGAGATAGAAGTGTTGAAGCAAAGCGACTAATTAGTCATAATAGCCGGTTCCCTTCCCTAATGTCTTTTTCAGCTTTAGAGCAGATACGCCCCAAGAACCATTGCATGATATTAGTGAAGCAGAAATGGGACCATTATGAAGTGCCGTAATTAAAGAGAACGGCAGCTCATCCTCCGGCGAGACAAGCGGTTTGATAAATGCACAGAAGCAGCAAATGAAGCGGTTCAGGATCTGATGAAACGTAACCCAGAGGGAAGTGAAACATAGGTTCGCTGCCGAGATGGTTGGTGGGACGAGAAATCAAAGTAGTTTATGGGTCTCTGCCTTCAGAGCAGCAGAAGGTGGTTACTGTTTCATGTTCCTCAGCTCCATCAAGGGGCAACGTACCCATTTTGCAGATGGAAAGTGGAGCTGTAGGAGGGAAGGGGAGACACCACCCCAGATCATGTAGGTGACCTGTGGCAGAGCTTGGACATGGGCTCTGGGTCCCCTGTGTCTCACTCCATGGTCCACAATGTTGCTTCCTCAAGCATCTTATGAGCCCACACGCTCACCACCCAGGTACTCACAGCTGCATGGGCTGTTCTTAATTAAGTATTGTCAGTCTACTGGACTGACACACACACTGGAGCGCCCAGAGAGGTGGTGGATGAACCATCCCTGGAGACATTGCAGGCCAGGCTGGACACAGCCCTGAGCAACCTGATCTGGTGAAGATGTCCCTGCTCATGGCAGGACTAGATGAGATTTGAAGGTCCCTTCCAACCCAAACTATTCTATATTTGATTTACAGGTCCATACAGGCTTGCAGGCCAAAGCTCCTAGCCCTGGCTGGGGAGGAAGGACACCCCCAACTGTAGGCAACGCTTCTCCATGTCCATAGGAGAGCATCACCCTCCTGGCTCTCCAGATCACCCCTCCAGCCCCTGTGATATTTGCTGTAGTGAGGGGCCAGACTGGCTATGAGAAACCACATCCAGGGCAGTGACCTGTGCCTTGGTAAAGCTGAAGGACTCAAGAGGATTCTTAAAGCCTAATCTTGCTTGTGTCTCTATATCCCACCATTGGTTTGGATCTGAACCACCCAGGCTGTGCTCACCTAACACTCAGGCGCTAGAAGAACTTGGGTTCACTGATTGAAATAAATTCTTTGCCTCCTGGTATAAAACCACAAACCATCTCCCATCTCTGCTTCCCACAGGTATCAACTCCAGACACAGCACGTCACCTCAAGGTGGCCCGTCCACCAGGCCTCACAAACCTCCCGTCTCTTGCCTCGTGGTAGGTGCTTGCTTCATTAATTATTTTCAGCAGAAGGTGGAAAACTGGAGTAAATCCAGGGTGTGGATGAGCCTCAGCTGTAGCTTATAAAATTATCTGGATGCAATACAATAGTTAAGGTGAATCTTGCCCTATCTCTCCTGCAAAAGGTTTAACAAGTGCGTGGTGAGCACCAGAGAGTCATTTATGGTTGGACTCGATGATCTTGAGGGTGTCTTCCAACCAAAATGATTCTATGATTTTGGTGGGGTTTGGGGGGTGAGTGTTTCATCCCAGAGACTTCTGACTTCATCATGAGACGCCAGATGTTTCACTTTAGGAGAAGAAATCCCTCCTGCCGTGGCACAGCTGGGGAATCCTGCCAGGGCAGGAGTGGCGTGGAGCGGGATCTTCTGCACTATGTCCTCCCACCACCATCCTTGGTGCTCTGGAAAGCTCATTCTACTGTAATGACGGCAATTAGAGCCACGTGAAAGCTGCTTTTTTAAATGCTGATATTATCGAAACAAAGCGTGAACTTATCAATTCCTACAGACTTTTTGCTCACCTCTCCAGTTTTATGGCTGCCCGCAGAGCAATGAAAACATGACAAATTTTTTAATAGCATTTTCCAAGTTCAAAACAGTGCTGTGATTATTATTTGCCCCTTTATTTTTTTTCCTTAAATGAGCAGCAAATATAACCTAATTAATTACTTTCATCTGCTAACAGCCTTGAGAGCTGGTCTGAGGGTTGCTATAAATAAGCTGCACTGCTGTAATGAAAGAAACACAGATATGGGAAAACAAAGGCGGCTACAGTACCAGTGAGCCCTGTTTGGCCTCCGAACATTCAATTTTAAGTTGCAGCTGGGCTAAAACACTGTTCAAGGAAAAGAAGTGGAAAGAAATGCTGATTTCTAAATGGTCCCAATCCAAGTCTGTAAATTGTGGGAAGGCACAGTCCGAATTTCCTAAACGTCTGTTCAGAGCTTATCCCGATGCTCTGTTTAAAAATGCAGAGTTGCAAGGTAGGAGGGGAGAAGGGAATGATTTGATCAGGCTGCGGTAGGTGGGAGGATGGGAAGTGTAAGCTCTCAGGTACCGGAGCTGCCTTCAGATCTACAACAGAGGCAGCAGCTTCAAAGCACTTCGACAAGACTGAGTGATCGTGCCAGAGCAGGAAAAATAACATCAGATGCTTTTTGCTGGGAAAAACGTGGTTGTGGGAGAAGTGTCCCTCACCACTGGTCAGCCCGAATCGTTGGGTGGCAATGGCCAAAGAGTCGTATCCTCTTGAGGTCGGTGTTTTCTCTGCTGTTATTTGTTCCAGGCCACGTTTGTCTCCATCAATTGCATGTCCAGAGGTACATAATGCAGCTTTCTCATCGTCCAGCTCCCCAAGCCTGATCCGAAGCTCATTGCTTACAGGAAATCTGAGCAGAAATTGCTTTAGTCATGCCCAAAGCCCCGTGGAAAGAACTAAACCCCCTGTCTCAAAGTCATCTGCTTAAGCTCGGTGGGCTTGGTGAGGCTTTTCGAAGATCATTTCTTAATGCAGTTTCCCCCAGGGAGAACCCTTTCCCACATGGTTTCGGTTACTGCCTTGGCCAAATCAAATTATTGTGCTAGAGGAAGATAAAATAGAGACACTGTTTTAAAAAAGCACTGTTATTTTAAGGAAGCTCCATGCCAAATCACATTGCTGTCAGTAGGACTTTGGATACAACCACACCTGATTGATGGTCTCCCAGCCAAACCAGGGAAGCGGTCGTGTGTCTCTGAAGCCATGGAGGAGTGATCTGCAATTCAAAAGCCTTCAAGAGTAGAGGTGAGTTTTCTGGTGGTGATTAAAATTAGGGATTTGAGCAGAGATATATGATGATGATATATCCAGTTTTGTATATGATGATATATCTGGCTCACTGATGCCATCCTTCAGGAGGAAAAACAGCCACAAGCTTAAAAAACAAACCATTGCCAAGGAAAAATGAAAAAAAAAATATAATTTGAGGAATATATACAAAAGGATAGTTATGTAAAAGCTGGGAAATAATTGCTGCTGCTCTACTGGATGCCAGGGAGACGTCAATCGTAGCTGTGGTCAGTGTCAGTGCGCTGAAAGACAAAAATTACAGATAAAGTGGGCTGGCAGAGCCACAGAGGGACCCCTAGGAACGCAACACACAGTGAGGTTCTTCAAGCTGGGAGAGAAGATCACTTGCCAGCATAAATGCCTGGTTTTAAGCAGGATGTCAGATTTGTGTCATGTCTAGAATACAGATTAATATTCAATGAAAAAAAAAAATCAGCAGTGTATTAGGACTACCACGCAGCTGCATCCTGACTAGAAGGGCGTATGATGCAGTTGGACTAGATTATTGTAGTAGGTCACTTCCAATGGAAATATTCTATCCTATTCTATTGAAATCTGCAGCAGGATAGCTGGAGGAGCTGTGAACTCCCTTTAGTGGAGGTTTTGAACAACAAATCCAGCCACCAGACTCTGTCAGCATGGAACAGGTTGCCCAGAGAGGTGGTGGATGAACCATCCCTGGAGACATCCCAGGCCAGGCTGGACGGGGCTCTGAGCAACCTGAGCTGGTGAAGATGTCCCTGCTCATGGCAGGGGTGGCACCGGATGAGCTTTGGAGGTCCCTTCCAACCCAAACTATTCTGTGATTCTATGAGTCTTCAGGCTCCAAACATGGCTGGGCACAGGCTGTGTAGACTCTTCAGGATCTTTCACACTTCATATTTCCCTGGTGTAAATTGGGACACCCCTCCTCTGGACAAACATGGCATGTACCCTGCCACCGTCACCACCATCACGAGGTGATGCTTCTTTCCCTTGAGCACCCCAGCATCTCTGGGACCACAAGGCACCATCCATTTCCATAGGTACAGCTGGAATTTTCTGGCATGAATACATCTGGACTTATCTTCAAAAGCAAATGTTGTCCAAGTTCCCAGTGACCAGGCAGGACGCTGATCTGCTGCTGCTTTGCTTCCAGGCGGCGTGAGGTCCAAAGCAACCTGTGAAGCAGCATTTAGAGGCACCTTTGGGAAGCGTAATCCATCTGGGAAGGCTGGTTTAGGAGAGGAGAGGAGAAAGGGGATGTAAGGAAATTACAGTATCACAGTGTGTCTGGGATTGGAAAGGACCTCAAAAGATCATCCAGTCCAATCCCCCTGCTGGAGCAGGAACGCCTAGGTGAGGTCGCACAGGAACATGTCCAGGTAGGTTTTGAATGTCTGCAGAGAAGGAGACTCCACAACCTCCCTGGGCAGCCTGGGCCAGGCTCTGCCACCCTCACTGAGAAGAAGTTTCTTCTCAAATATAAGTGGAACCTCTTGTGTTCCAGCTTGATCCCATTACCCCTTGCCCTATCATTGTTTGCCACCGAGAAGAGCCTGGCTCCATCCTTGTGGCACTCACCCTTTATATATTTATAAACATTAATAAGGTCACCCCTCAGTCTCCTCTTCTCCAAACTAAAGAGCCCCAGCTCCCTCAGCCTTTCCTCACACGGGAGATGCTCCACGCCCTTAATCATCTTTGTTGCCCTGCGCTGGACTCTCTCCAGCAGTTTCCTGTCCTGCTGGAATTGAGGGGCCACAACTGGACACAATATTCTAGATGGGGTCTCACCAGGGCAGAGTAGAGGGGAAGCAAGACCTCTCTCAATCTACTGACCACCCCCCTTGTAATTCACCCCAGGATGCCATTGGCCTTCCTGGCCACAAGGGCCCAGTGCTGGCTCATGGTCATCCTGCTGTCCCCAGGCCCCCAGGTCCCTTTCCCCTTCACTGATCTCCAACAGGTCATTCCCAACCTATACTGGAACCTGGGGTTGTTCCTGCCCAGATGCAGGACTATACACTTTCCCTTGTGAAATAGCTTCAAACCTGCATCATCGGAGATGTGAAGCATTTTGGAGTTTGGCTGAGATGGCTGAAAGCTGGGGTGTGGGTTTTTATTGAATAATCACCACTTTCTCAGTAAAGCGGAAAATGTTCCTGTGAAATCTCTAGCATGTCAGGCGTTCATGCAAAAAAAAAGTAACCCTGGACCATGTACTTCCTACATGCAAAGTGTAATCCTTTTAAAATGGCAGGTCCTTTGCTAAGGAAGCAAAGACCTTGCACAGCAAGATGTGCAAACACATGTTGCTCGGTGCTAACTGCTCTCTTGGGCTTTCCTCACACTGCCTGAAACTTGAAAACTGGTTCATCCTGTTCACATTCCCTCCCACCACTAGTTCCTGGCCCTCAGTGCACTAGAGATGGGCTTTTCCCTTGTGGGATGGGAAAATGATTCATCCACCAGCCTAGGAATGCAAGCCTGGAGGCATCGTTCATGGTCCTTTCCCGAAACGCTTTTCTGGAGCTGGATTTCTATGTGGAATGAATGTGGTCTGAAAAAGTTCTGCCCAGTAAATCGCTGAGCAAAGAGGAGTTGAGTCCCAGTCTCATCCAGATCCTCACCCGAGAGAGAAAATATTGTGAAACTGAAAGCGGGTGCAGCAGATCTGCCCTGAGGACCAGAACTGGCCCTTTCCTCCTCCCAGGGCTGCCGAGCCTCAGTATCACCCTCCTCCTCCTCCCTGTTTGCAAGAGGAGCGACGCTTCTGACTCCAGGAGAAGCAAAACCTGTGCAAACACAGCCAGAATGGCCACATGTGAGCCCATGTTGACGCAACACGTGCGTGGCGATGTTCCTGGTATCTCGTTATTGTCTGTCTCCAAGAAGTTTTGGTAAGAGGTGGAATTGCTCATTGCGTTGTGCAGGTGCCTACGGACAGAGCTGGCGTCCATTCGCTCTGTTGGATAATGTGTTTAATCCAAGTAAGCCAAGCCCTGGGCATATGGGAGGCAGTTCTGTGGCTTGTGATTCTTTCCCTTCATGACAAAAATTGCTAAGGTAATACTGCCCTTTGCAGGATGAGCTCTTTATGCGAGTGCTGCTGCTTAGAAAAGCCAGGAAACATAGGAAGGAGAAACACTGAACTGGCCAGATTTTGTTGGGGAGTGGTACAAGGGTGCCCCAAGCACGACCTCTTGCTTGTATTAGAAAGAGTTCTGTCCCACATGGAAATAAGGCTGTTTTCGTGTTTAGTGTTCAAACAGGGTAACCAGAACTGCCCAGGAAAAGGCTCGTGGCTCACGGGAGCTCCTTGCTGGTGCCATTGCTCTGACCCATTAATGGTGAGCAGTGTTGGGGTTTGCATGGACTCACCACCAAAAGGCTCTCAGGAGGAACTGGGTGTCTCATAGAATCATAGAATTATTTTGGTTGGAAGAGACCATCAAGATCACCAAGTCCAGCCACTAACCTGACACTGGCATTAACCCACATCCCTAAGAACCTCATCTCTGCATCTTTTAAACCCCTCCAGAGATGGTGACTCCACCACTGCCCTGGGCAGCCTGTTCCAATGCCTGACAACCCTTTCCATGAAGAATTTTTTTTCATAATACCCAATCTAAACCTCCCCTGGTGCAACTTGAGGCCATTTCCTCTTGTCCTATCACTTGTTACTTGGGAGAAGAAACTAATCAGCCTCAGGGCAAGGATTTTCCTGAAAATGAGAGGATTTCAGGGAGTAGCATTGTTCCTCACTGGCCTCTCATCCAGAGACTGATGGCAGCTTGGGGACACCATTGCTTGTTGTTACTCAAGCTTATAGCTGGGTTTTTAGTTCCAAATGCAAAACAGGACCTATGGCCCAGTGGGTAGTACAGGGATTACAAGAGACACGCTTTTCATTGCTGGCTTTGACTTTCCAAAGATTATTACTGATGAGGCAACTTAACTGTCTAGGCTGATGTTGCCCAAAAAGTGGCTGCATGGATTCTTCAGACATTGAAAAGCTGTAATAATACAAATAATTTCCCTTAAATAGCCCTTCATCTTCCATTTTTGAGAAGTTCTGTGCCTCCCAGTTAATCCAGGACATTCCAGCCCATCCAACACGTGGTCTCCTACTTGTGATCCTTGGGATGGTCTTCAAGAAGTAGGTGGAGATGATGTGCAGAAGGCCATAGACCACACGGAGGAGTGTGTGCAGCACCCAGAAAAGTGTCTGATCTTCATTCATCAGCTGAACTGACCGAGGCTGTGGTGAGTATTGGTGCCCTTCCCATGCTTCTTTTAACAGTGTAATGTGAACAACATCTGATGTGTAGGAGTAATGGGCCAAGCACCCACGTCAGGCAGGTGTAGACAGTGCCCTGTGCCCTTTGGGGACCCTGAAAACCAGGGAGGGGCAACATTTAGCAGGGTGACAATTTCTCAGCCTTTAGGGTGATTGATTTTTCTTGCTCCTTCCTGGTTGGCACAGGCTGGGCTGCATTCCTGCAAACAATAGTTGGCTGCTGGGCCAGCCCCAGCCCTGGCTACCTGCTGCACCCCTGCAGGCATCATCTTGGCTCTGCCCGCAGGTCCCTGGGCTCAACAGCTTGTACGATTTGTCTTTGCACCCCTTCGCCTCTTAAGGTTTGAAATTCATTAGCTCTGTTTAGCAGATGCAGACAATAGTTCATAAACTCAGCTCAGCAACCAGACTAACCATCCTGGGGAAATTTTTTGCTGTGTTTCAGGGAAAGACCTGGGAATAAATGCAAAAGTCCTTGAGAAAAACTCCCAGGACACAGTTCCTATCTGACATGGTGCATGGACATCCCCCACACTCCCCACTTCTTTGCACCACAGCCTGGCAGCTGCTATGACACTAATTTTGGGGGTGGTGTGTGTTGGCAGAAGGGCACAGCTTCGGGGTTTCATCCCCCACCCTTAGCAGAGTGACTTTGTGTAGTCACACGTGCAGCTGGGTCACTGAAACGAGACGGGTTAAAAATTAAGTTTGTAAGGGAGGGTGCAGTGATTTCGTGGGCAGTCAGGTATGGTCACTAACGTGAGCACTCAGCTTTCCCACAATTGTGGAAACTGCTGATCCACCTGAATGCTAAAAATAAATAAATATTGAGCGTGGGAGCTCCAGCAGCTTTTGCCACTGAAGCCAGTGTGTCCTGCACTACACCTTTCAGTGTCCAGTGATGCCTCATATTAAACCATTAGGACCAGTTGGCTTCACCAGGTGCTAAAGGACCAAACTTTTACCCCACAGGAGAGAAGCCTGGGTCACATCTCCTGCAGGGTGAGGAGCTGCTGCTGGGAACTTGAGTCAAATTGCTGATTCTTGCATGGACATCCTATGTAATTTTGTCCAAAAGGCATAAATAACCTTTATTATCTTCAGCTCCCATGTGAGAATAAGACATTAATCATTAATCCCTCATTTTGTTTGCAGTGTGATTCCCATGAAAGGACAGTCCCAAGGAGCCTGAAGCTCATGGAGTGTCCCCACTGTGAAACAAGTGAGTACAACCTCACTTGTCCCTCATGGGACAACCTGTGCCAGGCTCGCACAGCCATTAACCAGAGCGGCGGAGCCTGTTCAGCCTTTACTGCGAAATGTCTCCTTTCTGCCGGATTCAACTGACGCTGGAAATCACAGAGGCTCTGCTTGATGACCCTGACCAAAGCGCGCTGGAATTCGCTGGGTTTCATAAGGTTTTCATTAGTGCTGTGAGAGAGCCCCTGAGGTTTTATGAAACTCCTAAACTATCTGTGCAGCAATTTGCAAAACTGTCCCGTCTGCAGGGATGTTTGTTTTTAGTGATCCTCTTTGCTTTTTTGTCTTCCTCTCCTCATTGTCTTCCTCTTCAAGGTGGCTGCTCTACCTAGGGGAAACAGTGACTCTGTACCACGGCTGATGACTGAGGACACGATGGCAACAGGATGCTCAGGAAGAGGTTGGTCTTCATTACCAAGTTGCCAGGCTGGTGCCTGGGTGATCTGGGTTTGTTCTTGTCTTTATGACCCTGTTCCTGCAGCGATACTGGTTGGGAAACCTTATCCGTCTATACCCTGTGCTCTCTCTGTGCTATCATCCCTACAACAGCAAGCGATAATCCCCACTACCATCTTAAGACAGACATGAGACAGGTAAACATCTCAGTGCAAGGCTCCCACGGTGCTTTATCCTGGGATTAAGTTTGTAAATCGTCTGCATTTGCTTTGCAAATGGCTGAATCAGAATTTAAGGTCTCTGGAAGAAAATTGCAATTTAATAACAGTAATCAGCAGCTGATAATCTGGATCTCAGCTCAGCTGCTTGAGGCTTATGTAAAAATGAGAAAAACAGTCAGGGACAGGAACACAATAGCTTTTTTTTCCTGCACATCGTTACCCCATGGTTAGACTCTGTGAAGTCTACCATGGTGGCTTGATGCTCACCCCATTAGACCCTCCATCTCTTTGCCTAAAGGGCCACCTCCTGCTGAGTCTTCATCGTCACCAAGTACTTCCCTAAAGCTTTTTGGTGTTCTGGAAAAGCACGCTAATTTTCTGAAGTACTAGCAAATTTAAGCTTTTCTAGCACAAACCTCATTCGCCCTAGCAGATAGTCAGCCAATAACCCCAAGAACATCGGGTGCCCAAATTCCGGCATCAGCTTTACGAGTAGGGTTTGATGGTGACCTTGGGGTGATGGATCCCGGGGATTTGGCTCCTTCTGGATGTCTCCACAGATTAGAAAAACCAGTCTGAATACACCCGGATCTTAACTGGGGCCCCTCTGCCGCATTCTTCCTCTGGCTGGAAGGCGGCCAAGGCTGCTGTTTGCCCATGCCACGTCACGGTCCCACCTCGGCTATCCTGTTTTCTCAGTGCACCTGCTAATTCTTGGCGGCGAGGCATGAGACCAAAGGGGGAGAGGTGCAGAGGAACCCACGCCCACAGTGCACACAGGCACGGCCAGCCGCCCCCGGACATCGCCGTCCCCCCGGCTCACCCCGCACCCGGCCGGGTTGCAGATTAACCTCCCAAAACGTGATGGTAGCAATTTTGCTCCAAGGCTGGAGTTGTTCACCAGCGGGAGGCTGGAAGAAACACTTTCCTCTGCGATCCCCCAAAAGTAGTTTTGGGAAAGAAAACATGCTGCAGCATCTCACTCTGCAAAGCTTTCGGTAGCAGCCAGAGCTCTTGTGTTAATAGAAAGACCAAGGGAAGTCTGGCAGGGTATGGCCATTTCCATCAGTGTTGTTATATCCCATCAGTATAGTCAGGACAATCATATTCACTGAGGTGTTTCTCCTTGCTAGCAGAGACTTAAAGTTGTGCCTCACACCATCAAGGATAGGTTATAGAATCATAGAATCATTTCAGTTGGAAGAGACCCTAAGGATCGAGTCCAGCTGTAACTTAACCTAACTCTAGCACTAAACCATGTCCCTAAGAACCTCATCTAAACGCCTTTTAAACCCCTCCAGGGATGGTGACTCCACCACTGCCCTGGGCAGCCTGTTCCAATGCCTGACAACCCTTTCCATGAATAGTTATTTCCTAATATCCAATCTGAACCTACTCTGGGGCAACTTGAGGCCATTTCCTCTTGTCCTATCACTTGTTACTTGGGAGAAGAGACCAACACCCTCCGTGCTCCAAACCTCCTTTCAGGTAGTTGTAGACAGTGATAAAGTCTCCCCTCAGTCTTCTTTTCTCCAGGCTAAACAGCCCCAGTTCCCTCATAGATATTCCCTTATAGATATTTTAGGATCAACCAGGGGTTTGAGACTGATCAGAAGCCATGGTGCTACAAGATACCGTCTCTGGCCCCCTCTCCTCTTTTGCAGGGGGAATACATTTTCCCATAAGCCTGAGAAAACATGAGCCTTATATTCCCAATTGACAGCCTAGCATATCTGGCTTAAAATGGGTTTTGCACTAAGAGTGCCAAGCAATTAATTGGAGCAACAGCTACAGGTTTCTTCTGCCTCAGTGTTGCAACCCCTGTGCCAGAGAGACTGCTCCTGTCTTATCCTGCTGCAAGCTGTTGGCTCCGGGAAGCCAAACTGCATTTCTAGAGCTCTTGCCAAAGCTGTTCCTGCCCGAAATTAGCATTTACCCTTGTGTCCTTGGCTTGCCAAGGCCACTCCTTTCTTCTGAATCGGGAGAAAATTATTTGGCCCGTCCTGCTCCCTCCTCCATGTGATCCGCTGTTCTCATGGCTCTGTGCACAGCATTGCCCCAGAGCTGTGCTGGGAGGGGTCCTTTGCAGGATCAAGGCTTCTTTGTGTGCTGAGAGAGCCATCGACTCACAGGACCTGATCAGAGGAGGATGCAATGACTCCCCACAGCTCGAGGTGGTTGTGTATCTGTCGGTGCAGCACAGCCGGGCACCTTCCAAGACATTTCCATTTGCTGGTGTTAACCATTAACCAGCACACTGTTACCTGTCAGAGACTGTGCTGCCCGGTCAGCTGGAGCTCGCAGCCTACAAATCATTTCCAACATGAAGCCTGACCTCCACCGGTCTGAGCCCATCAGGCCAAAGAGCAAAACCATGTTCATTTTCCTGCATCAAATCTCCCTTGCTGGCATTTGGGCCAAATCCTGAGGCTGGTTCCCAGTCTCTCAGAGCTGCTGTTCACCCCTGCCTTGCTCCCGGGTTAGATGCTGTGGCTGGCGGAGATGTGCTTCTCAGGGGGCTTTTGCTTCAGCAAGTTAAGAAATATGGGGACAGACTTTTTAGCAGGGCCTGTTGCAATAGGACAAGGAGTGATGTTTTTAAACTAAAGGAGGGGAGATTTAGGCTGGACATGAGGAAGAAATGGGATGGTAAAACACTGTCCCAGGTTGCCCAGAGAGGTGGTGGATGCCCCATCCCTGGAGACATCCCAGGCCAGGCTGGACGGGGCTCTGAGCAACCTGAGCTGGTGAAGATGTCCCTGCTCATGGCAGGGGTGGCACTGGATGAGCTTTGGAGGTCCCTTCCAACTCAAACTATTCTGTGATTCTATGGTTATGATCCCCAACGAGTGAAGTCCTCACATGTCTTACGGTTGATATACTTGCATGCCTATTGGTTTCTCCTTTTCCCCATACCCAGGAGCACAGCACATGAGGGAGCAGAAAATTATAACCCAGTCCTTCTCCATTAGATCTGTAGGTAGACTTATAAGAGGCATTATGTCAATTTTTTGTTAGGTTATCACATTTTTGTAGGGCAGAAAATTGCCTGAGCAAGGCTACGTGAGGGATATATAGTAAAGTGTCACTCGCTTTGGTTGCGGGTCAAGAAAAGCTCTCCTGAAACATTATCAGAAATTAATGCAATACTTTGGCTGCTACAAATCAGGACATTTAACCTCACATAGGCAGTGACGGTTCTTTGCACTGATGTCTTGAGCAGCTTGTGGGGTTTTTTTGCCTCCTTCCCTTTGCTTCTCCAAAGCGTGAGGCCCCTGCAGTGTTATCTCATCTGCAGGGTTTGGCCCTTCCCTCTTCCTCCCAGAGCTCCATACCCAAAAGCAGGGTGGAAATACCTTTGCAACGTGTCATTTTGCAAATACATCCTTGGCAGAGCCTGCTTCCCCGTGCACAATGTCAACCTTATCCACAAGCACGTGGGATGTCCCGGGCTGAGGCAGATGTGGGCCATTACACTGCCAAATCTTGATTTTGTACTTTAGCAGAGTCTTCCTCCCAGCAGTTTCTGATTTACCCCAGCATCAACCCATGACAATGTCTTCAGTGTCTTAGGCTTGCACGGGGACACTGAAAACAGCCTCATCTACCATCTGTATGCATGAAACAAAACCAAACCACAAGGTCTTTGAGCTCTGGGGATACCGAGTCAAGGCTTAGGACCAGAATATAAGTGCAGCAGGTCGTGCACATGGGAAAAATAGCTGGAATAGGAACATCTCAGATCATGTTGCAGTTGTGAAAGTCAGGCTATTCTGTTTTCCACCACTACTGAGTTAAACTGCTTGGAAATAATGTTTTCTGCTCTATAACCCCATGGCATGACCAGAATTAGCAGGAAGCAAAAGTGCCTACAGCTCAGCACTAAATGACCCCATGTTTTATAACAAACAGTTTCTTTTTCCTCGGCACTGACTGTTCTAAACTGCTGTACATGTATTTCTATAGATATGGGCTCCTTAAAAGCTACTTTTTCACTGTGGCAATGGAAAGGGGTGGCGACAGGCAGCTCAAACTCCTCCTGTGCCTGAGCCTGAAGTGTGTTACCAAACCTGTGGGTATAGGAATGACACGTTCCATCCCAAAGCTCAAATTCATGTAGCTGCAGCCATGGAAACAGGTTGTTTTATATCAGTATATATCAGCACTGTAAAGGAACCAGACACATAGCAGCTATTAATTAAGCCCTTGGTGCTGGGGATAATGACTTCATGAGGCAAAAGGGGGACCGGAGCATGATGGAGTTTGGTGCCCATCCTCTGAGATATCCAGATGTCCTCAACCCATCTTCTAATGCCACCCACCACAGCTGCTGCTGTGTGACCCTCACCTCACCAATGATAACAGCAGACCCTGCTGCAGGTCCCCATCTTCCATGGACTGGAGGAAGACACAAAATGTGGTTTCTCTGTTCCCTGCAGCAGAGGAAGACACTCAGCACAGTGAAATGAAAAGAATGAAAAATGAAAGGCAAAGGCTTACACGGGTTTTGTGAGCTGTAACCTGCTGACACCAAGAGAGAAATTGCTTGCTAAGAGTCAGTTTTGCATCTTCAACCATGAAACTAAGATCTCTGAAGTGTCGCTCTCAGATATGGGCACACCCAGGCTGAATGAGCAGGTTCAGCCCGCACCCTGACTTGCAGCTGTGATTACTGGTACACTGGTCTGTAGCTAATGCCACGGGTATTTTGGGTGCTCTTCCCATTAGGTGTCCATTGGGGTCAGTGGACTGTGGTGACTGTGTTGGTTTAAACCTATGCTTATACCTGGTTTAGCTGATACCTGATGAGCTGATCCATATCTATTTTTGGTTTGTGCGGGTTAATATAAGAAATTAAGGAAATGGCAAGAGAAGTTTGATGTGTAGGAAGGACTTGGATGGTTACCAGTCCAGAGAGGTTATTTAGTCTTCATCCTTGAAGGTATTCAAAACTCAGCTGGACATGGTTCTGGGGCCCCCAAAGGCAGAGCAGTCTGGTGATGACAGTGGTGCCTCCACCAAGGGTTGTTCCCTCCACCAGCAGTGAGCAGCACCATGCAGAAGCCATGCAGAAGCAGCTGTGACTGAGAGGAGATGGTTTGTCTTCAGGTCACCCACAGATGGTGGCATCAGGGCAGCTTTCAGAGAGGTTGCCTGCATATTGCAGCCACACTTTACAGATCTGTGTTTATGGAGAAGGACTCACAGGTACTGGTGGATGAAAGATTGGACATGACCAGGCAACGTGTGCTTGCAGCCCAAAAGGCCAGTTGTATCTTGGGCTGCATCACAAGGAGCAGGACCAGCAGGTGGAGGTGGAGGGAGGTGATTCTACCCCTCTGCTCTGCTCTGGTGAGACCCCCCTGCAGTGCTGGTCCAGCTCTGGTTCCTCAGCACAGGACACACATGGACCTGCTGGAGAGGGGCCAGAGGAGCCACAGGAATGATCCGAGGCTGGAACAGCTCTGCTGGGAGGACAGGCTGAGAGAGTTGGGGTGTTCAGCTGGAGAAGAGAAGGGCTGGGGAGACCTTATTGTGGCCTTTCAGTGCTTAAAAGGAGACGATAAGAAAGATGGAAACAGACTTCTTAGCAGGACCTCTTGTGATAGGACAAGGGGTGATGGTTTTAAACTAGAGGAGGGGAGCTTCAAGCTGGACATGAGGAAGAAATTTTTTACACTGAGGGTGGTGAAACACTGTCCCAGGTTGGCCAGAGAGGTGGTGGATGAACCATCCCTGGAGACATCCCAGGCCAGGCTGGACGGGGCTCTGAGCAACCTGAGCTGGTGAAGATGTCCCTGCTCATGGCAGGGGTGGCACTGGATGAGCTTTGAAGGTCCCTTCCAATCTAAACTATTCTATGATTCTGTGCTTCTTAATGATAAGCTATGATATTTCAATAATTATCCACAGACACAGCTTTGTGATGCAGAAGGTGGCTACAGCAAACACCGCCAGCTTCATTGGGGTTTTCTGGTTTATCATTACTTCTCTCCTGGGAGGGCAGCCCAGTTGCACGCTCCAATGCTCTGTTTCGTCCTCATTTCAGGCAGTAATCTTGATGACAATCCTCACCCTTGCTCCCCATCACCCCGGGCTGCAATACATGTAAAGTTCCAGCTTGTACAGGGAGACCCAGCTCGGGCTCGCAGGGAGCAGGGGAGCAGGTTGTCTGCCCCAAGCACCTCTCCCCTCCGAACAACCGTGCCAAAATTCGGGACAGAAGCAGGGGCTGGAGCTGGGTCTCTTGGGCCCAAGCATTAACGTGGCAATGAGCAGCGCAGCACCTTGCTTTGCGAAAAAAAAAAGACAGAGAAAAGAGGGAATAAATCCCTCCTCGGCCCTTTTAAATCTGGACAAAACAGGTCTCTAATTAAATCATTATTGCTCTTTGAATGCAGAGCTGGTGGATATTTGATGCAAGCAGAGAGTTGGTTGAAACTCTCTCATGCTGGCTCCCTCTTTGTCCCCCGTGAGCCTGGGAATGGGTGTGATCTCCGAGTAGGAGTGTCTCCGCGGATAAGTAGAGGATTGAATTACGGAACGCTGCTGTTCCCGAGCCGACAAGGTAGCAGAACAGCAAACAAAAGTGCCTTGAAACTAGCTCACCAAAGGGGAGAGAACGCGCTGGGTTTGGCGGAGAAAGGAGACCTGCAAGGACACCGCGCGCTTTCCAGCAAGGTAAGAAACTTCCCTGCACCGCTTTTAGTTTTATTTCTAAAGGCCAGAACTGTTTATTGACTTTTGTTCTGTGGGACAGTAAGAAACAACAACAAAAAAATTAATAGATTTCATATTTTTTTTAATAAATCGCTCACCTGGTGTAAGCCAGGGTGTCCTATCTGAAAGCAATGAGCTCATCCTGATTTGCACCATTTGGGCTTGGAACAATCATCTGTCTGAGCTCCCCATGAACCCAGGACACATGCTTTTCATTTAGATCTCTGCACAGACCGGCTTTGATTTCACGCAACAAGCAATTAACAGCGTTTTGTTTTGGCCTGATTTGTTTTATGCTTCGCTGCCATGGGGATTTGCTTAAAGCTCGCCTGGCTTTGCAACGCAGTTACGGGTCCGGGCAGTGACAAGAAGTCGTTGGAAGTTCTCATCCATAGGGCTTGTTGTCGTTTAATCAATAGATCTGCTAATGGCTGAACTGCTGGGCTGTTTTGCTCCGTAAGTACAGTGTGTTTTCTCATCCTGTTCGGTCGAGATGCAAATTGCACTGAGATAAAATTGAGTTGTAATGGAGTTGAGCCGCAGGCTTGCTTGCCAATATTTTTCTTAGGCGTGCCTGTTAAGAACATAAATATTTAACACAAAGGAGAATCGATATGAATTAGTGTCTGTGGGAGGTTTGCACTTATTCAAGGCTACCCCAGCACAGAGGTAAACAAATGTTACAACAGCTGAAGCAAACTGGCCCCACCAGAGCAGCACTTAGATGGTGAATCATCCAGGTGCTCTTTACACACCGCTAAATGGGCAGATTAGAGCCTGCAAAATAGAGATTAGACAATCTGAGAGTGTCAGCCTGCCTTTTTGGAGGGGTTTTACCTTTCCTGCTGCACAGCCGGAGATGATGGGTGGAAGGCAAGGCAAGGACGGGCTCCAGCCAGCGTAGTGCAGATCAGTAAAGCCCAGACCGTCTTCCCTCTCCTTCCTCCTGGCAGAGCCAGGTGAGCCTCCCCTCCTCCTCCTCCCGGCACCAACAGGCTGCCCTTTTCCTCCTCCAGCTCCCTGGACACGTAGGTCTCGTGACATTCTTTCCCAGGCAGGACTTTGTGGCAGCAGTTGCCAAGGTCTCCCAGCTGAGAGCAAAGGTTTCATGCCATGGCCACAAATGGTGTCACCCTGTTCTCCCACCTTCCCCTATATCTTGGGGTTTCTGGTTAGGTTGGGACAATAAATCCCTGCTCGTGCATGGCCAGGGATGCTGAAGATGCTCACAATGTCTCCTGATCTTTTCCATGGAGCTGTGCGGGTTCTTCTGGACTTTCAGCATGGAGTTCGTTATCTTTACTGCTCTGGACCCCCGAGGGGGTTGTGGGACATGTGACATGGAACAGAAGCATCATGGTCTCTGTGACTTCAGGCTGGATCTGTCCCACAACCTGGTCCTCCAGGACCACCCATGGTGCAGTCGTTCATCCCCAGCAAAGGATGAGACCGGCTCAGTCACCTGCCCCATGCTTGGAAGATGCTGGGGCTCTGTTCTGTGCTGAGCACGTCCTGCTGGACCAAAAACCTTCGCTCAGTTTTAATAGAGCTAAATTAATAGTAGCCCACTTGGAACTGAGCCCTGCAATGCCTTGTGCAGTGAGGGGGAGCCTGGGGCACAGTGAAAGCCTTTGTGCTACCTTAGTGCTACCCTGTCTCCCTGAAAATAAGATAGGGTCTTCTATTGATTTTTGCTCCAAAAGATGCCTTTTTTTTTGCACATATAGCTGCCTGGAATCTATTTAAATTGACTTTTTAAAATGAACTGTAACTAGGGCTTATTTTTGGAGTAGGGCTTATATTTTGAGCATCCAAAAACGTCCTGAAAAATCATGCTAGGGCTTATTTTTGGGGTAGGTCTTACTTTTGGGGAAACAGGGTACCTGGCCCAGCTGCATCTCAGCCCCCTGGGAGCACACGTGTCACCACCACCCTCCTCAAGGTCCCTCCTTTGTCACAGGGAATGGGCTCTTTGGCAGCCTCTGAAATTTGCTCTGGACTGAGACAAATCCATAGGTTGGGCTTTCTATGTATGAAACGTCCAACTACACAAGGAAGGACGCCAGTGTGGACACACCACACCCAAAATAGCTCTGCTCCAGCTCTTTGTTTATTCACATTTATTCTTCAGCTTTTGTTGGCCCCTTAGAGAAACAGATTGTATAGTCACAAGGGCATACACACTCCTACGACTCATTAAAGCCTCTCTTCTCATGCTCTGTCTTTCTACATAATACAACCCTGGAAATGGGCCTAATTAGGATTTATCCTGGATGATTATATATTTCCACCCATTCTGGGTGTAAAAGGAATGCAGAAAGGGGTGAATATTGTCACTAAGTCTTTGGCATCCTTCAGTCTGAAAAGTCCTCTGAGAAATAATGTTAATGTCCAGTATCAGATGATGTGCATTTGCTTCAGTTGCCTTGATTTCCAAGGACCTCCTCTTGAAAAAGAAATCCTACCATTTGTTTTCCATTATTATCTGAGCCTATTCATGCTTATCTGAGGCAGCTCTGGGTAGAATAACAGTGAAACTTGTTATTACCTTAAATCCACGTCAAAGACATGAGAATAGGGGATGCTAAATTGCATGGTTGAGCTCCATCCTGGGCAGTTCCTGTGGAATGTGCTATTCAGAGCGGCCGACCTCTCCTACCTAAAAATGGCCCGTTGCCATGCCCTGGGATGAAAGGATAGGTTTCTGTCTGGCCCTTTATTTAAAACTGGTCTTACAAAAACAGCTGAACAGGGTAAGAAACAGGCAATGCTAGAAATGATATTATTTTGGGGGTGATAGAGACTATCTAGACACCCACCTGCCCTTTGGGAGTGTGCTGGAGCCTGAATTACTGTCCTTTGTTGGTATCTATGAAATAGAACTCTGGGTCTGAGCAAATCTCACCCAACCCAATCCTTCAGATGCCTGATTTTCTTCCCTGTGCTCAAACAAAACTGGAGTTGGCAATTTTGGGTGCAAAAGGCCGTCCTGAATGAATGGCTCTTTCTAAAGCTGTTCACAGTATTTGCAGAGATGTTTTATTCATTTGGCTTTACACAGTTGATGGGCTTCTCTCTCAAAGCTGGCCTTCATTTCTGCCAAGACGGGACCGCACACTCCTCCCGTGCTCGTGTGCTGTGGTCCTGCGTGGGCTGGGGCTTCACTCTTTATGCCAAGCGGGTGCCAGACACACAGTGCTGTGGGCTGGGGCTTTGCTCCTTGCTGTGTCATGTTGATTGTGAGCTGTTCTCAGGCGGGCAGGAGCCCCAGAGCTGGGCAGCATGTTGTTTAACTCACAAAATCATGATGAACCACCTCCATCCATCACACAGCACGTGATACCACAGGGGCAAAGCGACAGCCCCTTGTTGCCCCATGTTCCTCCACTCCTCATTCCCAGTAATCCACCCCACCTCCGTTTGCCCCATTGTGCCCCCAAATAGCCACCAAAAGCCATCTTGGGGAGGATACACAACCACGTGGGTCTCTGGAGGGTGGGATGGTGGGGAGGTATCTTCTCAAGGAGGCGTCTTCTCTTAAAGCAGGGAGATGCAGGTGGAGACTGATTGGCATCCACAAAGTCACAGAAGGATCAAGAGTGGCCTTGCAGCCCACCCTGAGTTGCAAGGGCTGGATGAAACGGTAATAAATACGCCACATATGTGGCTCTGAACATCCCTCTGGTTTAATGCAAACCTAGACAATAATACTAGTGCGGGTCATGGTACCAAAAGGGCAGGTGTTGCTGGTGTTCCACTGAAAGAAGATCTCATGATGGTCTGGCTCTGTTTCAGACATAAAGTTCATATAAGGTAACTCACACCTTTGCTCAGCACTCCATCCTTCAGCATAGAAGCCTGGGTTGGGTTGGTTGGTATCTGCTTGTTTTGACACAAGTTAGGTGCCTTTCGGCAGAGGTGTGTCATCCAACAGACACAAAGGGTGAACTATCTCTTGCAGCTCGAGAAACAACCCTTTCCCTTGAATAAATCAGTTGCTACTCATCAGGGCAGTGGTGGAAATGCAGTCACTTACCAAGCACCATGCTTAAGTCCAGTTCATTTCATTTGCAATCTCAGATGTAAACCTGGAAGTCCTGGGTTTTTCTTCCTGAGTTGGATGTGACACTTGTAGGTCTGAACTGGAGCAAAACTGGAACAGTCCCTTCCTTTTGATAGTTAATATTAATCTTGATGTTTTTCCACTAGGAAGACAATGCTGTGGGAACCAGTTCTCCAGCTGGTCTGAGTGGAGCCAGACCAGCACCCCTGCTCCATGACCTTCAAACAAAGGTCTTGATAGCAATGGCTTATTCAATTGTGCTTTTTTTTGTTTTGTTTTTTATAACTTTTTTTACAATGAAGGTGGTAAAATACTGTCCCAGGTTTCCCAGAGAGGTGATAGATGAACCATCCCTGGAGACATCCCAGGCCAGGCTGGACGGGGCTCTGAGCAACCTGAGCTGGTGAAGGTGTCCCTGCTCATGGCAGGGGTGGCACTGGGTGAGCTTTGAAGGTCCATTCCAACCCAAACTATTCTATGACTCTGTGATTTACCTTGTACACATACTTGTATGCACATGTATGCATGCACATTCTTACAATAACTATAAAACTGTTATACACAGTATCAAAAATCGTAACTCTTAGGCTTCTTTTTTGAGAACAATGTGCCAGGTGGGCACTGGTGCTTGGGTTTAACTGTGGTTTTATATACAGTATTTGGCTCAGTTCCTGCTGACATACCTGGCAACCAGGCTCTTGGGACACAGTGGATGGGACTGAGCTCCTGTGTCCTGAGAGATGTGATGTGCAGTGTGGCAAGCTGGGCTCTCCACCCAGGGAGTTACCCCATAGACCACGGGGACAGTTAGTCCCTCCTGATCAAGAGTCACCTGATCTGCCCTAGACCCAATGTCAGGACCCAAGGAGAGTCCTCCTCAGATTTAAGCACCTAAAGCTAAGACATCCAAGTGAGGGTGGATGAATCCCAGCCTCTGACCCCCTCTCCTGGCCTTCTTCCAGACTCTTGTAACCCTGCATAGGAAATCATGGCCATTCCTCAGCTTCAGCTGGGAAAATACCTTCTTTTGGGGGTCCTTCCTCAACTTCCAGCTGTCACACCCTTCCTGTAACCTTTTGAAGCACGGGTGCACCCCAGGGTTCAGAAAGCTCCTGTACCCATGACCAAACATACATGCTCTCCTCCCTGGCGTCTCAGCTTTTGTTCTACTGACCTGAAGTCATCAGCTTCAATAACGCTCTGTTAAAATGCTGATGTGGGAGAGAATTGTAGCTTCTTTTCCTGGAGGTGGTGAGTAATTAGAAGTTAACTTCTGAGAACGTTTCTAATGTGAAGCACTTCTCTGGAAACCAGGAAGAGGAATTAAAATGGCTTCAGCTTTGTTTTCCTACTGTACGTGTCTCCTGCCCTTGCTGTGGCACAAAGCCCTGCCTACAGACACAGTGCTGGTCCTGAGCCAGTGATCTCTCCCTTTCACCAGGGCAGAAAGAGCTGAAAGAGAGATTTGTTCATAATGAACTGGCAAACTACACGCTCACCTTTCCCTTGGGATGACTCTGTACTGTTACTGACTCAATAACCTCACGATGAGGAGCCGGAGGTGGAATGGATACCTCTGTAGTAGTAGAATTCCAAGCTGCATTTTATTATTAGAAATAACGTACCTGGCATCATACCAAGGGCAACGCTGCTGCAAGGCGCCTGCATGCAGAAGGCTTTTAACAGCTTCTTGTGTCCCTGTTTTTTCTCACAGATCTTCAGAGAGGTGGGTTTCATAGAGTCATAGAATAGTTTGGGTTGAAGGGACCTCCAAAGCTCACCCAGTGCCACCCCTGCCATGAGCAGGGACATCTTCACCAGATCAGGTTGCTCAGAGCCCCGTCCAGCCTGGCCTGGGGTGTCTCCAGGGATGGTTCATCCACCGCCTCTCTGGCCAACCTGGGACAGGGTTTCACCACCCTCATAAAAAATTTCCTCCTCACATCTAGCCTGAATCCCCCCTCCTCCTATTTTAAAACCATCACCTCTTCTCCTGTCACAGCAGGCCCTGCTAAAAAGTCTGTTTTCATCTTCCTCATAGACCCCTTTTTAAGTACGGAAAGGCCACAATAAGGTCTCCCTGGAGCCTTCTCTTTTCCAGGCTGAACACCCATGGGTTTGCACCAAAAGAGTTCATTATCAGGCAGTGGGACTGATCTCAGAGGGAAGTTACTTCTGCTCAGATTCTGCTGCTGCTTCTGAAAGATTTGAGTCTATTAGGGCTGCCCTCACCCTGCAGAGATGCCACCTGCTGCTTTCAAAGACATCCAAGGGAAGAAGGACTTCCCGGGAAAACACTCAGTCAGGAGCTGTGTGTTTGCTCTGACCTTCTCCATAGGACACCAAGGCAGGGACTGCCAGCCTCCCTGTTCACCCAGTTTGCTCTGCCTTCTCCAGTGCCAGTCACTGGTGAGCACTGGGCTCTGCATCCAGCGTGATGAATGTGGAGACTCAGCCTGCACGACTTGGGAGCCGCAGCTGGTGTTATGGCTTTCTGATTGAATTGTCAGGACATTGTTCTTAACATTGTTGAGGAGTTTGCTGGGACAATACAGCTCTACTGTTCCCAGGAAAAATAGTCAGTCATTAAAATTTTTTGAGGGAGGATTCAGAAATAGCAGCAGTTTGGGGAAAAAAATCTGTTCCTACAAATCAGTTTCCCAAGACCATCTGCTTGAGGATCAGAGGGCTGGAAAGCTACCAGCAGTGAGATAAATAGAGAGGACAAAGGATGTTGTAAAGAGAGGTGTGGAGAGATGAGCAAGATTTTCTGCATGGAGCAAAGTGTTGAGCTGGAATTTATGGCAAGTGGAAATGAGCAGCTGCAGGGACAAGTCAAAGTCAGAGGAGATGAATGGTGAGTTGCCTGTCCTTCTAAATCAAATGTCCCCTGAGGAATGTGAAGAGACAGATGAGATGCAGACTGAGGTTTGGTGTAACTGGATGGGTGGTTATTTCCTAGTATTTCCTTGTTCTATTTTCTTTCATGTAAGGCGCAATGGTAGGTTTGGAGAACGAATGCAAAGCCCATCTGCATGTGGCTCACAAAGGGCTGAAAGGTGAAGGCTCACAGCATCAGGGGGTTTATGGAAAAGATTGGGATCGAGCTGCTAAGTAAGTCAGAGGTTTCAGAAATGGAGAGGAGGTGAAGGAACAGGTTATAGGAAAACACACTAAGCTGAAGCTCTGCTTCTTGATAATGCCTGGGGCAGTGGTTAGAGTTGGAGTAAATGCAGGGTTCAAGAGATACAGCAGTTGGGACCTGGGGAGACTGATCAGCTTCTGTCAGACAGGGCAAACTGGTTATTGCTCATGAGAACCTGAGAAATCACTTGTCTAGGTGGATCCAGGTTTGTCCATCCTTTGAATTACTGAACAGGGAATTCAAACTTCCCCTGGTGTACAGAGCACTTCCAGTTCGAGAGGCTGTCAAGAACCTAAAATGGTCCTAGTGGTTCTCCTCTTCATCCCAGGTCCTTAAGTCTTCACTCTCATTAACACTGAATGCATTTCAGCATCTCAGTCCTCAGCATCCCAGCCTTTGCCCCATGAACAAAGAACAGAAAAGAACAACTGCCTGCTTGGACAAGACATGATCTGATGATCCCTGGCAGCCTTTTCTGGAGAAAGGGAAAACCTGCCCTTCTGAACCCAGTGAAGTTCCTTCTGATATCCAGAGCCACTGACACTGAGAAGATGAGTGAGATACTTCTTCACAATCTTAGTTCATCCTTTTCTATGCCTCATCTCAAGTTTTGATCCATCTCTACTTAAACTAAAACTAAAAAAAAAACCTTCAACCCTTTCATGATCCACCCAGATGATTTGGTACACAGTCAGTCTTTTCTGCCCTGTGGAGGTGGCTGGGTGAAGCTCTGAAGCATTATGATCAATCCATGTTATTGTCTTAATACCAAACTGATGGGAAGGCACATCTTGCTGTAAGTGCAGCACCTGAACAGGGTTTTGTGGTCATAGACCCCAAGGAGCCAAGCCAGAGAGCACACCCCTGCCATTTAGCCATCTCATTTCAAACACATTAACTACAGGCGAGCCTGCCAGCTTCCCTAATAAGCTGTTCCAATATTTAATTACTCACCATGGTCAGAAATAGCATCTCATTTCAAGGCCTGTTTTACGTAATTTTAGCTGCCAGGGAACAGGTCTTTCCAAGAAGGCTGAAGTGCTCTCTGTGGTCAGCCGGACACTTCCCTCACCTTGGCACATTGGTCACACTGAGCTCCTGAACCTGGACCTCACTGGACCTGGGGGAGAAGGGTGAGCTAAGGTGGACTTTTCCCTCTTTTTCCACCCCCTGAAGCACATATCCCATTCACTGTCTCATTATCATGTCCCAGAACATCCAAGATGGCAATGTGATTCAGTTTCTCTGGTTGTAAACCTTCCTGGGATCGTGCAAGAGGATGGGAGCTGTCACCTACACACACATACACATATAGATACATATGTCGCAGGTGCTCTCACCTCTGCAAAATTCGCCTTCCTGCCAAAAAATTGGAGAAGGGTATTATGTGACTGTGTGACAATATGAGAAACCAAGCCCCATTGCTGGACCTTCTTACCTATCATTTCCATGCAAGATAAGAAACACTTTTTCTGGTCTTGCAACAGGAAAATAAAAGTCAGCTCACATTGTTGAGTGCTGTATTTCTGGACAGTCCCTTGCCAGGGACAGTCACCATTCATAAAAATCATAGAATAGTTTGGGTTGGAAGGGACCTCCAAAGCTCATCCAGTGCCACCCCTGCCATGAGCAGGGACATCTTCACCAGCTCAGGTTGCTCAGAGCCCCATCCAGCCTGGCTGGGATGTCTCCAGGGATGGTTCATCCACCACCTCTCTGGCCAACCTGGGACAGGCTCTCACCACCCCAACTGTAAAGAATTTCTTCCTGTTGTCTGGCCTGAATCTCCCCCGCTTTGTCCTGTCGCAACAAGCCCTGCTAAAAATTCTGTCCCCATCTTTCTTATAGACCCCTTTTAAAGCAACAATCGCAAGCAAGAGCTGGTGAGCCACCTAAGGTAACTGGACATAGAATTTCATTCCTCTGGACAAAACAAGACTTAACTGCTGTCCTTGCTGCAAACAAAATATGGCACCTACTTGGGCCCAGATGCCCAACTATAACGGAGACAATGAAAGCAATTCAGCAGCCCTGGTTTACCTCATCTAATGCCAGTCCAAGTATTCCCAATAATTAGGCCTTTCAGCCTGGAAAGGCTGGAGCCACAGCTGCTTCCTATTTTCCCAAAGCTGTACAGAGCATTAGTCATTTCACTGGGGTTTTTTATTACCGTGACTGCAGCCGAGTAAGTGTGCCGCCAAAACCCAGGCAGGCCAAATCAGGCTTAATTCAGAATGTACTTCAGGAGTTTGAAATTATCTTCTATCCCCCTTCTGAGTCCTCATTTTCCCTCCCAACACAAACAGACCAAGTCTGCCCAAAGAAATGTCCTACTAGATCTGCTTGTTCAACACGTACCAGGTTGACCAAAATTAAGTAGTGATTGCTGGCACTTCCACCCCAGCTGTTATTCATTAACCAATCTTGAGAGTGACCTTGACACTTAATTAGTCATCTAGTCCGTACTGAAGGCAAAACTTTTCCCCATATTGTGCTGGCTGGAGAGGGGGATCATATTTTGCAAGTGGGAGCATTGCTGTGATTTTGGCAGCACATGAAGAGAAGCGGGTGTAACAGAGACTCATCTGCCCTCACCCACCAGCTCCGTTACCTCGAGTGCACTAGGGAAGGCTTTTCTTTTAGCTCTGGAGGCTCCAGGTTGTACCCACTGTGACATCCAGCCAACCAACCCACCAACGTTTGGTTTCCAGCTCCTCTGCCCTCACCCAGCAGCAGCATTTTCTCTTTGCAGTTTAATTTATAGTATCTTAACCAAGTGTGGTGACCCAGCAGAGAACCTCCAAGCCAGAAGTTAACTTTGCTACGCCGTGGTCACCTCTAAACCCACATACATGGTGTGAACTTGTCTCCTCTTTCCATGGTTGCAAAAGTCCCTGGAAATGGTGGAAATAGAGTA
Source organism: Columba livia (assembly GCF_036013475.1). NCBI lineage: Eukaryota > Metazoa > Chordata > Aves > Columbiformes > Columbidae > Columba > Columba livia. Next base: position 5,595,788 of record NC_088603.1, read on the forward strand.
GCTGGCCCTGGAGGTGGACATTTATTCATAACACTAACACAGAGGCAAAGAGGGGAGCTACAGCTGCTTTAGTGTCTCTCTTCCCCCTTCAGAGGTAAAGTTGTGTCTGTGTACAAGGAAACAAATGTCCATTCCCATAAACAGGTTTTTTTTTCTGGTGGATTCCTGCCCCAGAGGCAGTTGCCTCACACTTCTTGCCAATTTGTGTTTCCCCTAGTCCTGGACAAAAGTGGTTTGATTGAGACAGGAACTGACCCTGACATCTCTGTTCAAACCCCACAGTGAACCCAAGCCTCTTAACATCCCATTTTTTCCTTCTTAAATTAGAAAAGTTTCTGCCTTTCCTGATTTCAGCACAGATGGGAGGCTTTCACTCCATAAATATTGGATTTTGTGTCTGGGCAGGAGCTGAATTATGGGAACATCTGATTAAAAACGCACATTAAATCATTAATGAAATGAGCTGTCTGATTATATAAGTAATATTCCTATTATTTCTAACTTGGCCACCAGCTGAAAGGAGATGGAAAGTCCAAAGAAACAGCCAACCTTGTCTGTGCTTCATGCACCCCCTGCCCCACCCAAGCTTAATGACTAAGGAGGAAGGGAGGGGCAGAATATCCCAGAAAAGTTGTGACCAGCACTAATGGGCAGGTTTCAGATGGAGAAAAGAGCTCCAGGAGCGGAGGAGATCCAAGATCCCTGGTTTGAGACTGAGGTTTGGGTGGGAATCATCAGAGCATTGCTGTGTTTCAAAAGGTTTTGTCCAACGCGTCTGCCTGCGCTCAGAGGAATCTCAGCATCCTTTGGGTTAACTTTTTGGATGGGAGATGCTGGGATGCTGGGGAGCCAGCTGTGCCTCACATCTGTCCAGCTGCCGGCTTCCTACGCTGTTAGCAGGCAAGCAAGATGCCTGCTGCTTTCCACAGGGAGCAGTGTCAGATGTGCTAAAAAACTTCACCCCTCCTGAATTCTCCCTTGCATGTAAACACCTTTATTAGCTTTGTTTTCAGGTTGTTCCTGCTTTGATGCTGGAAGGAAAAATCCCTAAATAAATTAAAAAGATAAGTGAGAGAAGGAGGCTTCACTTGGGCTATTTTCTTTGATAGGGACCTTTTAAATGCCATATTAAAAGAAAGGCAAGGTCTTTGGTTAAAGACATGATCTGGGAGCTTGATTTAGGCTTCAGTCCCTGATAGGCCTGGTCTTCATGACAGGTGAGCCAGGACCTCATTCAGAGAAGTGTCTAGCTCCTCTGTAGACACTGAAGTATCTTCCTGGATCTGGCTTTTAATCTCTCTGTATCTCAATTACCTTTCTGGGAATTGAGATGAAAAATGTGGGTTTTTTTCCTCCTTGTCGTTTGTCCTCTTGCCTAGAAGCTGTCTGGAACACCTCAGGGGGAGATGAAAGTTGCTGGATGTGCTCCTGATGGGTACCTGAGGCCACACGGACTCATTTTTCCACAGTCCTTCAGATGTGTCTGTGCTCAGGAAGGAGTGAGCATGTCTGACTCCTGCTACTGGGCACTGACAGGCTGTGGGTGCCTGCTCAGTCAGCAAAGAGGTGTTGATGCTCTGCTCAAAACACTCTGGGAAGTACCTGCATGTTTCTACTGACTGTACAAGGAGCCGGGGTCTGGCAGCTCTGGGCTGTGGGAGAACTGGACGGACTGATGTTCCTGCCTAGAATTGCAATTTTTTTGCTCTTAGTGTGCAAACCCTTTGGGAGAATGACTGTCACTTCTTAAGACTTTATGGTTCCAAGTGCAGCACATCTCTCCAAGCTCTCATAACACAAAAAATAAACAAGCCTTCTGGCAGAGGATTACCTGTCTTCATTCCTTTCCTCCATCAGAAGAAGCTTATTCCATGTCTTTGTACCATATATTTTATTTTTTGTCATTGTGGCTCGGTTGTTGTGCCAAGCAGTTTCCTACAGCTAAGCAGAGGAGCACAGGAGAGGTCATGGCCTACAACCAGCACAGCCTTTTCATCTGAAGACAGAGAAGAAAACACAGTCAAATGAATTGTTGTTTTTATCGTAGGACAATCGTTCAGTCTGTCACAAGCAAATGCAAATCAGGGGAGCGCCCTGGCCAAGCGCACAAATGCGAAACACAGAAATCAGTGACTCGTCTTTTCTTTCAAAGCTGGGCCTTGATTTGTGAGCAGGATTGACTCATATGGTAAAGGGTGATATGGGTCTTGCCCCTACACAAAGACAACCTGTCCAAAGGCTGCTCCACCAGAGCAAAGCTGCTCAGGAGGCACCTGCCATGTCCCACAGGTCAACCAGCAATTCTAGGATATAATTCAGTGTTTTCACGTACATTGTTTTAGGGGTTGATTTGCTTTAGGAGGTTCAACTGTAAACAAGGTGGGTTCAGAAGTTGCTTTATGAGCAAAACCTCAGCTATCCGAGCAGTAGGAAGATGGAATGTAGCTAAGGGTATTCCTTTTTTCAAGAAAAAAAGCTGGGAAGTATGATAGAGGATGGATGAGAGATTTTTAGCTGTCAGAGGGGCAGCTGGAGATATGAAACACATCACAAATGTCCCCAGATACCTTTGTGTGGACAACTGAAACCTACCTCTTCCCTATACAGGCAAGCAAAGCCTAGGGAGATGCTCAGCGATGTGTAAAGTAGACACCGGAGTCATCAGTTGGATCACTCCCTATGCTCTGCTGACTGTTGACTGTGTCTCCATTGACCTTCATGGAGCTGAGAGCCTGGTGCGCTGCACCGAAATACCTTGCAGGTGTCTTAGTTTAGTCCTGAATCTCCTCCTGATGTGGAAGGGCTTCATTCCTCAGGCTCTCAGTGCCCCAGGGTGGCTTCTCCAGCAGGTCATGGGTGTCCAAGATCACTATTGTCCCTGCCACCCCTCATGCCATGGTAGGAACAAAGCAGTACTGACGTCAGGTCCAACATCCCAGCAAATCCTTTCTATCTATTCGAACAGAGGAAAAATAATCCCACACCAGAAGAACTGCCTCCTGTCCAGTCTTTGTTGGGCTGTGATCCCACACTTTGGCCCCTCATGAGCGCAGATACCCTGGCAATGGGGGTTCATTCCACCTTATTGTTGATAACTATAACTGTCCCCTCTTTGTAGTCAGCAGAGAGACAACAACACTTCAAGGTGTGGATTATCTGGATTAAACCTCCACTGATGGTAAAAGGAACGCAGCTGACTAGCACACTTACTGTCCTATCCAATTATATAGTTATTTTGTTTTTTCTTCTTCTTTTTCCTTCTAGCTCAGACTGCAGGATGACAGACGGTGACACCAATCTCCCAACTATCGAGAGAAAGCTGGGACTGCAGATATGGGTCATAGAGGTATGACAAGAGACGATGATGGCATATGTCCTCTGCTTGTGTGTATGGCAGGGTGCATATGTTTCAAGAAAAAAGACATTATTGAAGTAATCTGGGTGGAAAAAGAGGGATACAGTGGGAACCAGGAGACCCAACTTCTTTTGATGCAATTTTCAACATACTATTGCTTTGGTTTCCTTCTCTGTAAAACAGGCATGATATTGACTAAGGAAACACGAATTTGCTAGGACTGAAGCTGTTCCTCCAGCACTGGAGGCTTTCTCTCCCCCTTCAGGAACCAATGCAAGCTGCTTTAGCACAGCAGAAATTAATTCCCTGTTTCTCCAAGAAGTGGGGTTACACATAGGTGATCATTGCAGCTTCCATGGGAAACACACCCATTTTTGCAGCAAAGGTATCCCATGGAGTCTCGTTGCACTTCATCCTTGTCTTTCCTAATCCGGTCGATGGGTCATTGCAAGGAGAGATATTGCAGCCTGCGAGGTCACCTTCTGCTTGTGGTGGTGTTTGATTTTGGTTCAGAGCCAGGCTGTGCTCAATTCTGTCCTTTTCTGGGCCAATTAACCAAGAACATTCCCCCACAATGAGAGGTGGCTTAGAATGAGGTCCAGAATCCACTCCAGGGAGGGTGGGAAGGGGCTCCAACATGTGTCTCCAAGTGCTGGTGGCTCTCTACAGGTCCCAGCTATGTTTCAAACATCACAGGATATTTGCTTTTCCATTTCTCTCCAAAGCACTGTACTAAGCTTGTTTCCAGAGGATCTGTAATTAGAAACGTGTCAGTTCACAAGGGTCAGGCTGGTATGCTGGGAAACAAGTCAGGCCACCAGAAGAATGTATGTCCCTAACTCCAGGGAACCACAGAACCAGATCAAGCCCAGGACCTGCTTGTGTCCTGGTGGGTACTGAGTAAAAACCACACCCCAAAACTAAACGTGGGGTGGTATGTGCTCACTCCACTGGGAAATCCCCTACACATGCAAACTCTGGAGCACTTCAACCTGACCACTAAGTCTTCTTGCTCTAGAACTACAGGACTGCAGATGGAGAAGAAGAGTAAAAAGTACTTGTCAATCTGACCAAGCAGCACTATCATTTACCCCTTTTCACCCCTTAGTAATTTTGGGATTTCCCCCAGAAGTGGCTTTTCCAGCCTATGAGCACAGCCCTCTCTAAACTCAGATTGTCACCTTAGCATTTCATGCACCCCAGCTGTCCTGTTTCACACCCACCAGCTTCTAGCTCTGAAGTTCTAGCAATGACCCAAACCCTCATTTTCTTACAGAATATGAAGATGGTTCCTGTACCTGAAAAGGCTTATGGGACTTTTTTTGAAGGAGACTGTTACATAGTTCTGCATGTAAGTAAAGACAACAAACATTGGTCACTTTGGTAGGTAACTGGTTCAACCCTTTCTTTTTGTTTGGCTGTCTTGACCCTGTACTGTCACTGGCGAGAGCAGCACATGCTGTGGGTGAATGTGGTTGTTAGTGTGTGTTCACCATCTAATCACACACGTGAATGGCTCTTGTGAAAACACTGTGTGTTTAGTAAATCAGAAGTCCAGAGGAACCATTAACTTAGTAGTTTACTGAAATGATTCAACTCTAATCAACTGAGTAGTGTCCAGACATGGCAAAATGGCCAGTACATTCCTGGCAAATTAAATCAGGGCCCACATTTGCACGGCTTATGGGAATCTTTTGGGGGTGTGAGAGCTGATTGACTGGAGGGTCTCCTTTTCAGCAGATGATGTGGGTTATGGAGGTCTGCCATTTACTCTGTGTTACACAAGCATCAGGGAGGCTCTGCAGCCTTTCTCATGTCCCCATTAGGACACTTCATCTGTCCCTCCCAAATCTGGTCCAGACCCACTTGCAACCAGCTGAACCCACACTAGCCAGAAGCATGAGGAACTTCTGAGAACCAGCTCTACTATATGGGCTGTACAAAATACCTCGTGTTCCTGAGGCTCTGTGGGAGGAAGAGGCTTTCCACTCACCTCCCAGACTTCCTTCCAGAACTCTTCATCTGCGTAGAGCAAACCAGGCCTCATTGCCATCAAACAATGTCCATATGGTGGAAAACAGAAGCATTTCCCAGTTCCTGGGTCTGAGTGATCCCTCCTGCAAAGCCTCCACTATCCCACAACAACCAAATGCCCATCCACTCTACATCATGCTGGGAAAGTAGGTTGGGAAAGCGATGCAGAATGAGTTTCATTCTCTAATTCTCCGTGCACATGCCTTTATGCTGCCTTTTGAGTGCTGAATCGATTGGAAGCAGCTACCCAAAGACAAGCTTAGAGCAGGATATGAGTGTCCTTGCAAGGAGGTGACTATAGAGAGCAGTATGGATTTTGATGCTCACAGGCTCAGCGTGTGTTGCAAAAGGTTCCTCAGGTAGAAAAGCCCTTAATCAGCCCACAAGTCCCTTTCCCCCCTGCAGGCAGGACGGTAAAAATATTCATCTTTGCATTCTATGTCTTGACTGGAGGCTCTTCGAACAAAGAGAGCCCACAGGACAACGGGACTTTGATCTTCTTCAATAGCAGTGTATTAAATTGAGCGATTTTGCAACAAATTAATTAGCTGTGCCTGGAGGAACCGAGCTGTGTTTTATTCAAGTTCTTTTGGTGTGTTTCACTGTGGCATCATTGCACAAAGCAAATAAATAGAACTTAGTGTCAAATCCAATTTATAAAACAAGCTTCCATTACCTTTCCCAGGTGTCTGTGACAGGGTTTAACACAGTAGGTGCTGAAAAATAACTGGCACAACTCACAGAACGATAAGCACACCTGTTCCCAGATCGCTTGCCTCCTTTTTCTAGGCTATTGGGTTTTTCTGTAATAAGATGAATCACAGCATGCGCACACAGGCTCAGCTTCATTTGGAGTGATGTCTGTTTTGCAAGTCAGCAGGAATTCGGAGGCAGTTTGTGTTCCTGTGTACTGTGAGATGAGAAGGAGAACAAGAAAGAAAGGATAGTATCTCCAGGCAAATAAATAGCAGTGTATATTACATTTAAAAAGGTGATCTGTGAGAAGAGTCTCCTTTAAGTTTTGATACCAAACTCTACAAAAGGAGGACAGGTTGAATGTGTTATTTTTTGTAATTGTGAGGTGCTCGCTTTTCCTGAATAGCAAGACCTATAAAAGCATATCAGACAGAAACATGTTTCAGTGCAATAAGTATATAAGACCCATAAATTCTTTCCTGAATTAGGTCCCTGGCTCCAAGCTGATCTCCCAGGGAACACCCTAAAGCTCCATCCTATCTCCCCTTGCCCAGAAGAAACGCAGAGCTTGGACAGGCCCTGGGAAAGGGCTCCACGGTCTCTGGGTTTTGCCAGGTCTCGCTGCCCAGAGATATTATTTGAAACACTCATATAAGCTGTTTCTTCATCCTGACTCGTCTTTCCCACCTCTTCCAGACCAAAAGAACCTCTCGCGGCTCCGCTGTGGATTTGCATTACTGGATTGGCAAGGACTCATCTCAGGATGAGCAAGGTGCCGCAGCCATGTATGTCACCCAGCTGGACAACGCGCTCAGAGGGAACCCCGTGCAGCACCGGGAAGCACAGGGACACGAGTCTGAGACCTTCCAAAGCTATTTCCGCAATGGCATTATGTGAGTAGTGTAAAACACCCTGCAACGAGGAGGGTTGTGCTCCTTGGGGTTATCGCTCTGCTTCTTTACATCCCGGAGCCATCAACATTTCAAATATCTGAAAAGAACATGGGTCAGCACTGAAGTTGGTGAAAATTCAGAAGAAAAAATTCCCATTTTGAAAAAATCAGTTGTAAGCATTGGGACTGGAACCATGCCGTTCTCTTCTACTGGTCATTTCCCAGTTATTTGCTGTAATTGCATCTTAACCTCCCTTTTGTTCACCCTGGCATTTTCCTTCTTCTCCTACACATACTTTAGATTGATTTGCCCACTCAGAGCGCTTCAGACTAATATCCACCTTGAAAAGAAGTGCTGATTTGGCTCACACTGGGAATAATATTCCTGTAGTGGAAGGAAAGTTTGACTCTGAATTTCTACCATCTAAAAGATACCGTGGAATCCAGTCCTGAGGTCTTGGCTCACTTTGGGGTCTTTGGAAGGTGACTCCAATAGCTGTCCTCCAGGAGGACCTTCCCTGACAATAAACAGCCTGGCTCTTAGACAGCTGAAGAAAATTCAAATGAAAACCCATCCTTGGTCAATGCCCTTTATCCCAGACTGGCTTTTATACCTCTGTATTGTGCATCTCTACAACCTCTCATGAGTTTCCTTTTATCCTCATCTTGAAGATGAATAAGGGATAATGAAGGACTAAAATTCAGACCCTCAGAACCATATAGGTTTAGATGTCTATTTGGAAATATATCTGCCTCTGAAATCAGTGTGAGTTAGACTTGGTTTAAACCACATCCCTAAGGTCAAGCAGAAAGTCTGAGGCAGAATGAGAAATTGATGCAGGCTCTTTCCACACCTTGACAGGTGGACTAATCACCAGAACATCCATCTGTGGATAAGTTAAACTGGGCCTAACAAGTCTGAAGTACTGTGAATCGCTCACATGCCTGGCCACATTTGCCGGTCTCTTCTAAGCTATGATAAAATACATGGCAAAAACTCTAAGAGTCTCAGCATTTGTCTCTTTTTCCCATAAAAAGCAATTATATGAGCTTTGCATCTGTTTTCTAAGATGGTCTCAGATATGTGGAAGTGGGTTGGACTTGCCCAAAAAACATTAAAAAGGCACTGGAACTTCCTTGGGGGACTGTGTCCTCTCGTGATGTGATTGCATCTTCCTTAAAAAGTTGCACAGAAAGGAGGGGATGGCATCGTGCAGTCCAACAATACAGTGCTAGCAGCAGCTATTGCGAAGTCTGTGTTCAAGGACAGAAGAACAACAAAATTGGTAGATTAAATTTGAAAGAAAGACGGTGTCCTGAAGCCCTTTGCCATTTTGCTCTGCTTATCACAACAATTTCATAGCTATGTTTAATATAATAAGTATTTTGAACAAAAATAGATTTTAACAAAAAGTCTATTCTCTGCAAAATATGTTTCATATTTTAATTAAATGTTTATGGAATATTTCAATTCTGAGACGCCACTGCCATGGTTAATGGGATTTTCAGTTTGGTAGTTGTGTTTCCATTGCCATCCCTGACCTGCCTGTTCATCTACACACCTTCTCCCAAGATGCACAGCAGCAACACAGCACCCACAACAGGTGGAGGGGCACCATGAGTAGTCATGATCTGAGCAGGAGCCATCAACAGTAGACTGAGTCAACACACTAGCCTTCACACTCCCTTTTTAGGACTTTGAGATTATATTGGCTCCAGATTTTTTAGTTGCCACCAAAAGCTGGAGATGTTCTCAGAGCATAGAGGGGAAGGTATTTTCTAACCAGTTCTAATTCTTGATTCCCTGCTACACAACAGCTACAAGAAGGGAGGAGTGGCTTCAGGATTTAGGCATGTGGAGACTAATATGTACAACATCAAGCGTCTTCTTCACGTCAAGGGGAAGAAGCACGTGTCAGCCACAGAGGTAATTAGAAGACCCCCTCTTCTTATGGATAATTTCTCTTTCCTCTCCTTCTACACCCATTTCTCACCAGTTTGCCTGCTTGATAGCTCATCTCTGTTCAAGGACCCCTACTACAGGACAGTTTTCAAGAAGTCCCTTGGGGTTTTGAAACCATTGGGCTCAGTGAATAGCTGAGTGCTAGAAAAATGAGCATGTAATTGTAGACCAGTTGCTACATCCCCAAGGGCGAGTTCACAATGGCTGCGACTTGTCCCCTGTAGCTCTTGTTGTCCTCCCCAGTTTGCCAAACACTTTCATTTCCTTATGACAGGTAGCGCTTTCCTGGGACAGTTTCAATAAGGGCGATGTTTTTTTGCTGGACCTTGGGAAAGTGCTGATTCAGTGGAACGGACCCAACTGCAGCATTGCTGAGAAATCCAGGGTGAGTACAGGCAAAAGCCACCTAGTTTACCAGCAGTATATTCTGATGCCTGGAAAAACAAAACAAGAAACAAAACAAAATGAAACAAAACAAAATAGAGAAACAGCGCTCAATGTTTGCACAGTGAAAATCTCAGTAAAACCAGCAACACAAAGATGAGCCGATAAGATAATTGCAAATCTTCTACTTGCCAATCTGCTGGTATTGGAGGACCAGCAGAATGCTTTGCTCACATTCAGACCTGGCCTCAGCTTGAGTTTCATGGGTGGCCGTTGGCACATAGAACCATTTTGGGTGGAAGAGACCCTCAGGATCATTGAGCCAAATCATAACCTAAATCTAACACTAAACCATGTCCCTAAGACCCTTGTCTAAATGTCTCTTAAACCCCTCCAGGGATGGTGACTCCACCACTGCCCTGGGCAGCCTGTTCCAATGCCCAACAACCCTTTCCATGAAGTAATTTTTCCTAATATCCAATCTGAACCTTCCCTGGTGCAACTTGAGGCCATTTCACTTGCTACCTGGGAGAACAGACCAACACCCTCCATGCTACAACCTCCTTTCAGGTAGTTGTAGAAAGCAAGAAAATCTCCCCTCAGCCTCCTCCAGGCTAAACAGCCCCAGGTCCCTCAGCCGCTCCCATCACACTTGTGCTCCAGACCCTTCACCAGCTCTGTTCCCTTCTCTGAACAATCTCCACCACATTGATGTCTTTCCTGTAGTGAGAGACCCATAACATCACTAGCTCTGCCTCCAAAAAGGCATCCAGCTCCTTCTGGGGAGGTCCATATCCATCCTTCTGTGCCCTGTAGTTTGCATGACATAGGACTACAAAGCTAGCAACACCACTCAGTCTGGGTGCAGTAATTGCAGTGTCACAGGGAATTCCAGTTTGGTCAGTATAACACAAGTAGGAACACGTAACCCAAGTGTCAATAGATCATATCCATAGCTCTTAAAGCACTTTGCAAAGGGTCATTATCCTTATTTTACTAAGAGGGGAACCGAGATACAGAGAAGTAATAAAGCAAGATATATTAATGGGTCATCAGCAAAGTTGGTGGCCAAACTTGTAGCCAGGCATTATACACATTAAAAGAAAGGCAGGTGGGTCTGCTCTTCACATCGTGTCACCTGATAAGGTAGGAGTGGGGGGAAGCTTCACAGGGAAGATTTTCCAGGACATAACGGCCAGAGGAGAAGATCCAACAGAAACTGGATAAGAGACAAATAAACCATCAGGACACAGAGGAGGGGGAACCAGTAGAGGGATGGCTGCTGTGAGGAACAGGCCATGGTTCATCTCAGACCTGGCAATCAAGCAGGTCATCTCCTAAGTCTAACAAAGAGGGGCCCCTTTCAAAGCTATTGCGGTAAGAGTAATGGAAAATTAATTCAGTGGGAAATGGAGATTTCAGCCTAATTAGTTGCTTGGCATTTCACGCTGCTTTTTTCACAGAAAACATCCAAGTTTTTTGAAGACGTGAAACATTTAAATGTAAAATGTCACCACAGGACACCCAGGGTCCTGCAGCTCTGAAGCATCCAGCCTCGTTTTCCTCAGCATGTGTGCGTCTCTCTCCCAGACCATCACAAGATGGTTGGACCTGCTTATGTACAGTCACACATGAGCAATGCCTGTTGTGGCTACCACACGCCTGTGCTGTGCAGGAGCAAGCACCAGTAGAAACTGTAACATGCCATATTTTCCTGAGAATTAGTTAATAAACAGGCAGTAGAGGAGATTCAGGCCAAACATGAGGAAGAAATTTTTTACATTGTGGTGAGACCCTGTCCCAGGTTGGCCAGAGAGGTGGTGGATGAACCATCCCTGGAGACATCCCAGGCCAGGCTGGACGGGGCTCTGAGCAACCTGAGCTGGTGAAGATGTCCCTGCTCATGGCAGGGGTGGCACTGGATGAGCTTTGGAGGTCCCTTCCAACCCAAACTATTCCATGATCTGCTGATCCTTGTGCAGGGTCTGGCGCTGGCTCGCAGCATCAGGGACAGCGAAAGGGGCGGCCGTGCTCAAATCGGCATCATTGACAACGAGAAAGACTCCCCGGACCTCATGCAGATCATGAAGATGGTGCTGGGTGAGAGGCGCGGGGAGCTCCGAGAGGCCATCCCAGATGCGAAAGCAGATGAGCTGCAGAAAGCAAATGTCCGACTCTACCAGTAAGTCTGGGGATGGGCTCCAAACCCTCTTCTTTTTTATGGCAAGCGCTATGAAGCCTGACTCTGCTCGATGACTCTGTTTTTCAGTGTCTATGAGAAGGACAACGACCTGGTGGTACAGGAGATAGCTACCCGGCCCCTGACACAGGATCTGCTCCAGCACGAGGTGAGAGAAAGCCACCAAACCTTACAGCGAGAAAAGGATGCTGTGGCTTGTTTTATTTTCAGCTGAGCACCTGTTTCAATGGGATACCCCATTTCCTGAAAATTACCAGCCTTTCCATTATTCAATTTTATCATGCGTCCTCTGAAAACAGGACAGCTTATCCCTACTACAACCTCAGTGGCAAGAGGTAGTTGGTGTGTCGAAGCTGCTCTAATGAGAGGTGGCAAATTGACCCTCTCAGCCAAGGATGATAATAGCTTGGCAATCTGAGCCAAGGAGAGCTGGGGGCCAGGAAGAAATTCCAGATGGCAATAAGGCTCCTTAATACCTGATGTTTGGGAGTAGCCCTCCACCTGCAGAATTAAGAACAAATAAGTATATAATCATGAAGATTTCTTACATACCCTCTGCTCAAAGTCTTTAAGAAAACAGAAGCTTTCCTAGTATCCCTCTGGCTAAAATTTGGCAGAGAATTTCTCATCCTTAATTCTCTGCAGTGCAAGCCAGCCTATTCCAAACCAGTGTTGGGCTGCAAGGCTCCAGCTCCCTTATTCACCCTGGTGTCAGCCTTGTTAAATCTCAGTCTCCTTTTACAGAGATATGAAGCTTTTGCTTTCATTGTCAAAGTTCATTTTGAAAAATGAGAAACCTGTGGTCACACAGTGGGTTGTCAGTTTGGAGCACCAGTTCTGTGCAGTGGAGACGTGCAGAATATGTCCAGCTTGGGTTTTTCCTGCTCCTGTAGTAGCAGATTTGGCATAAATGAGCACCACTGTCAGCAGTGCTGAAGCACAGCATGTTGTGGATGGTATTTCAGCACACACTTTTCTGGGAGCCTTTTGGAGCTGGTGTTTCCGCTGGTTTGGGAACATCTCTCATGAGATGGTAATGGCCAGTTTTGAACAATGTCTAAGAAAAATACATATTTTAACTCATTACAGTTAGAGGGCAGCTGCATGGGTCACGTGTCCTCACAAACTCAACGTAACCATTAACTCCTATGCTTGTAGGGTTGATGATAGTTGTACTCCATTTATGGACCACAGTAAAACCATCCTCTGTTGCCCCTTTTAATGGTTGAACCAACATTAGAGCTCTTCAAGGCAAGGAAGTGAGATCTACATCTAATCTAAATCTTGAAGAAGGATCCACCCTGAGCAGCCTACAAATGAGGGCCTTTGCCTGTGCAGAGCTTTTTACATCTGTTTTTTCTGTTTTACCTCAGGACTGCTACATTTTAGACCAAGGCGGTTTTAAGATTTATGTCTGGAGAGGAAAAGCCTCCAGCCTGGAAGAGAAAAAAGCAGCCTTCACTCGAGCCGTGGTGAGTTGTAATATAGTGCAAATAATGTCGTGGGAGGCTAAGTGCTAATCTATATGTGACCACTAATTACAATCAAGTGTAGGTCTGGAGGAGCTGGCCTGTGAAATAACAAAGAGAGAAGTTAAATGTCTAAGGGAGGCGTTGATGGCGCAGACACAAAATTGTTAGTCAGCACATTGCACTGGAACTAAGACCTGACAATAAAACTGAGAATAAATTGGTTGAACAAAAGAAAGTATAAAAGAAAATACTTTGTTACACAGTAAATGATGGACTTCTGGAATTTATTGATTCAAGAGATGGTGGAGGCAGAGAGGATCAGCATGATCAAGATGGGATTAGACAAATTAATGATCAACAGTCCCATAAATGGATATTAAAGAGGCTCTTATATCCTCTCTAACATTCATGACTCAATATTGTGGATGCTGGGGGGAGTGAAGGGAGCCACCAAGCTCACGTGTGCTCAATAAACAGCATCTCTTAGTGCCACTGTCCCAGGCAGCATGGACCACTGCTCTGACCCTGAAAGGCATCTCTTGTGTTCCCAACCAAGAGCAACACCTTGGACAGGTCAGTGGGGAACTTGACTACTTGGGGTCTATGGAAAAGCCAGATGTTTTATATAGGTGCTACAGGCCTCAACCCCAAGTCCATTACATGCAACAAATCTTCACGATGCTGACAAGTCTGGACTCAGTTCTACATCTAAATTTGAAGATGGTACAGGACTCTTCCACTGGGTAGAAAGAGATCTGTTATTAACTCTTACAAATTCAGATCAGCCAGCCTGAGGTGATCCCAGGGCTCATGTTAAGGTAGCGCACACCAGCACAGTGCCTTGGCATCTGTGTGACTCCTCCAGGTGAGCTGCCATGCAGTTATTTTCTGGCAGAGCGTGTCTCAACACTTCCTTTCAGAAAAAATAAGTAGCCTCAAGGGAGCCTGAGCAAGGCATTTGTTTGGATTTTTTTTTTTACAAGTTGGCATGTTGAAATGAATGCTACAAGGAAACTTAGCTTTTCGTTCATCTGTTCACTTATGCGAAGACCATAAACAGCCTCATCTTCAATGAGATCTTACTTGGAGATACTGAAGTTCAGTGACCTCACTTTCAATAAGGTCTTAACTGGAGACGCTCAGCTTCAATACCAGTTGCACCTATTGTCTGGCAGAAGAAAAGCTTAGACAAACTTTGCCTTAAAACTTACCTTGCAGTCTTCTATGCCCCTTTCACAAGCTTAATTCAGATGCTTTTTAGTAGGCAATCAGCTCTGCAAATCCTGGCCCTGAGCTACGCATGCAGAACAAAAGATATCTCTGTATTTCAATGTGGCAGGTGGGAGGAATGGGAAGACCATCTGCTCTGCTTTTCCCTGGGGGTAGTGTGTGGCTGCAGTATTTACAGCAGAAGATAAATGCTCAGAAGCCCTCAATCAGGCTCCTTCCCCAAGCCACTGCTGTCAGCACTGTTACCTCCAGGTCATCCTGAAGCCTGCTGAGATAAATACAAGAGCAGTTCTCAAAACAGAACAATGACTTTGGCATTGTGGCCGAACACAGATCATTTTCTTCCCTCTCATACGGTATCAAGCAACTCTGTTGAAGTAGGCTTTTAGCTCAATAGTAGCTCTATTGCAAACAAATGATTTGGTTTTAGGGAGAAAACAAAATAATAAACCCCAGAGATTTGTGAGAGTTTAGTCCCTTCAGAACACACATCATGCTCTGGTGTATTACGCTGCCTCCATCCCTTCCCTACCTTGTCATTCAGGCTCTCTATCATGCTACAGGGAGGACAGTCTTGCTGTATTAGAGAGGCACAAAAAGTTCGGAGGAAAGCAAAGAACTAAACTAGGCTCTTGAGCCATGGACACACCCCATCACTGCTCTCTCCCCTCCACTCCTAGATCCATCACCAGAAGCCATCTATGGAGCTATCTGAGATAGGGGAGAAGGCTTGTCACTAGGTTCAATGAGTGAGATTTCCTTCAAGACTAAGGTACCATGCAGAGATTAAGTTTAGGATGCGATCCAGGTGACCAGTCTCTAGGAATAGGGTTCAGTCCCCTAAACACATAAATAAACATGGATACAAGAGTGAGAGCTTGTAGACACCTCCATTTGTAAGTCTGAATGCAAGTCTTGGGGTGAATTCTGCCCTTGATCATGTCACTGTGTTCAGTGGGGGACGTTCACTCTTTGGGCTGGTTCAGGTCCACATCTTTCTTCTCATGTCTCTAAAATCTCATCGTGTTCCCACTAATGTCATTTTTCAACCCCACTAGGGTTTTATCCAAGCCAAAGGTTATCCTTCATCCACCAACATTGAAGTCATGAATGATGGAGCAGAGTCAGCCATGTTTAAACAGCTCTTCCAGAGGTGGACAGAAAAGGATGAAACACAAGGACTGGGCAAAATCTACACTACTGGCAAAATTGGTGAGTGTGTTAGTCCTGGATTTGGCTTTCTGACCTGTGCTAAGCAGCTGCTGAGGGAACATCATTCACATCAACTATATCCTGCCTTCAGTATCTTGAAAATCTAGTGCGCATTCTTCTCATGCCTTGTATTTCCACCTTCTTCAGCAGTTCCAAAGGATTCAGGAACTGAACAACTCTCAGAACTGCTGAGGCTTCTTATACAAACCAAACTGCCCTTTATTCCAAATGTAAATGTTGGCAGAAGACCTCTCTCATCTGAAAAACTGTATGCAAAATTTCACATTTGCAGAACTTCCTAATTTTCTTTATAAAAGGCTAATGCTGAACCTGATAAGGACATGTTGAACAACATTCTTCTTTCATTTACACTGGCATCCACCCAAGACCCTCCTGACGTCAATGGAATTATTCTGTATTTACTGCGAGTGTAAACGGTGCCTCAAATTATCACGCTGCTGAAGTGACTATTACAATGTATTAACCCCAAAGAGTAAAAAATAGCAAAGGGAGAGGACTCGTTGACAAACGACGGGATGGTGACAGAGATGCTCAATAACAGCCTGAGACCCGCAAATCTCTTTCCCTTGCAAGTTCCTTCTTTTCTCTGCATCTCTGTCTCTCTCTATGCTGTCCATAAATACTCTCTTTATCATGACCTGGAGAAGTGTAGCCATTTTATTTCTGAAAGTGACATTTTAGAAAGAGGGGAGTATGTATAGACTTGGAAAACAATTATGTCAGAAGACAATTAATGTTTTTACCAGGCAGTCATCACTGGAACACACTATATGTCCAGTTGCCAACCTGTAACAGGTCAACGCTGGAGTGTATGACCTCTCGCATATTCCAAAATCAACACTGGCTTACAGGTGGCAAGACTGGCGTCTTACAACCATGGACCATGTTTTTCTCACATGTATAACAATTCTGTGTGTACCTGAGGGTGATGCAGAGGATTGGTATGTTATTGTGCATTCACTGTGTTCTTGTTTTTATTCTGCCCTTGCATGCAGCCAAGGTGGAGCAGGTGAAGTTTGACACCACTCAGCTCCATGCCAGACCGGAGCTTGCTGCTGAGCAGAGAATGGTAGATGATGCCTCCGGGGAGATAGAGGTGAGGGAACTTCTTTTGCTGACACAGGATGGAATAACCAGCGTGTTTCCAAACATCTCTGTCTTTTCACACACAGCAGCTGTAGGGAGCTGTGAAGGAGGTGCCCACCTACCCTCCCCAAGGAACCATGGCTGTAGCCAGAGCAAAGTGCTTGAGAACTCTCCCTAATGCAGCAGTTGCAGTAGCTCATGGACATTTCTTCTCGAACCCATGACCAGTGGAGCAAAGCAGTCACCAAGATGACCCCTCTTCTGCCATGAGTGTGGGTCATGAGACTGATACAGTCAACACCCTTCTCACACCATCTCCCAGTTTGGTCCATATCAACCAAACTTGTACAAAGCAGAGGCCCCTCTCCCATTCTTGTGGCCTTTCCTGGAAGATGGAGCTGGTTGAGAGAGGGACTGTAGGTCTAAGAGGGACCTGAAGGCTGCTCCTCCTTGACGGCCACCAACTGCTGAAAGTCCATTAATGGCACATGTATTGTGACAGTCCTGACTTTGCCAGCAAGCACTTAATCAAGCTTGGGGGGAATATAGGCTGGCATCCAGGAGAGAAAGAAAGCATTATCTTTCCAATCGAAGACCTGAATTTCAGTGGTCTGTCTTCATGTTGACTCCACTGCTGCTCACCAAGATGTTTCTTTCATTAGGTGTGGAGGATTGAGAACCTGAAAATGCAGCCAGTGAATCCCAAGACATATGGGCAGTTCTACGGGGGTGATTGCTACCTGGTCCTGTACACCTACCAGAGATCAGGCAGGCCTCACTATGTCCTCTACATGTGGCAGGTAGGTCAAACCAAAGCAGAAGGGACTCTGCTGTGTCTCCTAGAAGCCTAAAACTGAGGGAAGCAGTTGCACACACAAATCCCAACCAAAGCATCCAGAAGAACTGATACCCTTTGCTCATCAGTTGTCCATTGCAATATCCCAAGCTGTGCTTTGTAGGCAGCATGGACACAGAGCTCAAGCTGGAATCAGACTGCGAGCCAGCAATGTCACACAGAGTAAAGGATTATGGGGCTTACAGTGCTGAGGTCAAACTTTGCAGTCTTTCAAATTGTCCCTAAAGGCTCCTGGGGTGATGTGGGTAGATGAATATCTTTGCTTTCCTTTTCAAAGTATATTTTCCTTTTCTGGAATACAGAGTTAAGCTTTGAAAATAGGATGCTAAAGTCTGCAAAAAATAGAATGCAAGTTAAATGTAAACATCTGGAAGTTTTTACTCTGATCTCATGATATTATATGCAGGGCTTGGGATTGGAAAGATGTTACACTGTGTAACAATGGTGTTTACATACTTCATCTCATAACTTCGCATGTGGCATCTCATTAGATTGGATATTAGAAGGAATTTCTTCCCAGAAAGAGCTGTCGGGCATTGGAACAGGCTGCCCAGGGTAGTGGTGGAGTCACCATCCCTGGAGGGGTTTAAAAAATGGGTAGATGAGGTTCCTAGGGCATGGTTTACAGGTGGATTTGACAATGTTATGTTAATGGTTGGACTCAATGATCTCAAAGGTCTTTTCCAACCAAAATTATTCTATGATCTCTCTCTTCCCCAGGGACGTCATGCCTCTGTGGATGAAATCACTGCCTGTGCCCTCAATGCCATTGAGCTGGACAAGAAGTATGGGGATGAGGCTGTGCAGGTTCGCGTGACAATGGGCAAGGAGCCCACACACTTCCTGGCCATCTTCAAGGGCAAGCTGGTCATTTACGAGGTAACGCGGCTTTGTGCATGTGGGCAATGAAAGGTGCAAGCACTAGCAGTGGCTTGGCAGTTGCAGTGGAAATACTTCAGAAAAAGGAGTTGATATTCAGGAAATACAGACTGAAGCACAGGAGGTTCGCTCTGAACACCAGGAGAAACTTCTTTCCTTTGAGGTGCCAGAGCCTGGCCCAGGCTGCCCAGAGAGGCTGTGGAGTCTCCTTCTCTGGAGACATTCAAACCCACCTGGACACCTTCCTGTGTGATCTGCTCTGGTGACCCTGCTTGAGCAGGTGGGTTGGACTGGATGATCTCCAGAGGTCCCTTCCTACCCCAGCCATTCTGTGATTCCGCAATTCTGTGAAAGGAGCCTGACAGGTCTACATGGGTGGGCAGATGGAAGTGGTGGAACATTTCTACTACTTCCAACGTAGTCTAAACACCTTATGTGTAAACACAGTCCTGGATTAACCTAGACTCAGCTGTCCACCCATGAGTTCCAGCATTAATGTGTGATGTTCTTTCCAACTCTATCTAAAAATATTTCGCAGATTTGCAATAAGACAATCATCCTGTGAGTTACAGATACCATGACCCAGAGAGTGTCCTCCAAAATATGCTACAAAGAGTTACATGATTGTATTGTCCCTGCCTGAATTATATCACGTTAACTACTAACTCCCTTCTACTTGCTGCTTTGGCTGCTGACATCTGTGGTGGAGATATTGCAAATGGCTGGGGAAGATGGGGATTGCCCTCAGCTCTCAGTGTTGGTCCCACCATACAGCTGTCATGACAGATGTTCATCTAAGCTGAGTACACCTGGAAATCAGATCCCAGCTGCCTTGCTCAGTCTGCGTGGCAAATGCTTTGCAGACACCAAGATCTGCTCACATTGAACTTGAACATCTTGATGGATGCTGGTCAAGACTCAGAGTAATCAGGGAGAAATGTGGAAATTATGCCATGTGGGTTTTATTCTGACCTGGAACCAGAAGATATTTGGATTTCCTCTGTACAGGACCATGGTCTGTCATTGCAGCAGCACGGAGGGTTGTGAGCCCAGAAGTCTTTCTCCTCAAATCTGTCACTTCCTGGATTTGCATGTCCTCTTCTCCTCCCAGTACCATCCTTCTCTGCGTTTCCTTGCAGGGTGGCACGAGCCGGGGTCAGAAAACCACTCCTGAGCCAGCGATTCGCCTCTTCCAAGTGAGGGGCACAGACGAGATGAACACAAAGGCCACCGAGGTGCCAGCCCGGGCCTCATCACTCAACTCCAATGATGTTTTCCTGCTGACGACTAGCCAAGTCTGCTACCTGTGGTGTGGGAAGGTGAGACTGCAGGGAGTCCAGGGGAGGCAGCTGAAGGAAGCCAAAATTGCTGGTGTGGGGCTTAAGTCTCCTACCACCACTGAGCTGTGGAGGTGTATCCTTGGGCAGGTAGCCCATTAATTTCAATGGAGAAAGGTGTCACCAGAAAAAGGCTCCATCTGTGGAGGATCCGCAGTAACACAGCCCTCTGTCTACTGAAGTAACTCATCTTGGGGTTCATCTCACCTCATTTTAGGTGTTCCTGCAGCTTTCAGCTGAAAAAAGCATCCCAGGTTCTCCAGCTGTAAGAAATTACTCAGGATTAGAGCATAGTCATTTATCCTGGGTTAGTCGTGTGTTTCAAGATGAGATTGTAGATCAGACTGAAACAAAAGGTTTGCCCAGAGAAGTTGCAGATGTCCCAACATTTCCAGTGCTTGAGATCGAGTTGGATGGGGCTTTGAGCAAGCTGATCTAGTGAAAGATGCCACTAATGAGAGAAAGCCCTGCCCGTGGCAGGGAGGTTGGACTAGACGATCTTTAAAGGTCCCTTCTAACCCAAACCATTCTACGATTATATGAGTTTTGCTCTAGGTGCCATTGACTGCACTGAATGTCCCTTCAAAGACTATAAATGGATTCTGAGTGACCAGCTCAGATGAGACCCTCAAAAGCATTCAAGCATGTCTAAAACTCTCCTGAGGAGGGTAGGACTAAGCCAGCCCCACAAATAAGTTTTTCCAGTCTGTCCCTAACTCCAATCTTTGTCCTGAACACAGGGATGCAGTGGAGATGAGAGGGAGATGGCAAAAATGGTGGCTGACATCGTTTCCAGACGGGACAAGCACACTATTTCAGAAGGACAAGAGCCAGCAGAGTTCTGGGAAGCCTTGGGAGGCAAAGCACCTTATGCCAGTGAAAAGAGGTAATAGTGACCTCCTTGTTCCTCTGGGCTTGGCCAACTGACATTAGTCAAGGGATCAAAACTTTGCAGGAAGGTGGGTAAGCACTTTGATACTGTGTCCTCACTAAAGGGAGCATGAGGTCAGAATATCACCAAAACTTGGTCAGAAACCACACTAAAATGTCTCTTTCCTAGGTTTTGGGTCAGGCCTGCTGTGAAGTAGGAGCTCCATATCCAAACCCTGCAGAAAAGATTGTGCTACACTCTCCTTTCCCTACAGTAAATGCATCCCAAATCTTGTCCAACCAAAATGATTAAAAAAAATATAATAATAATCATAATAATAAGGGTTACATGAACCACATGCTCCATTTCCAGCCATTCTTAGCTTTACCGGCAGATGCAGAAGAGTCATGAAACTAAATCTGCTTTTGAACGACCTGGATTTCTCCGTCCCTCTGGGCAGGTGATGGGTTCCTTTGCAACCAAGTGATCTGATGTGGGTTTTGCCTGACATCAGGCTCATCTCCACAATGAGAGGAGGGTTCTGCTTTTGAACTCTTTGGGTGGAGAAAAAGTTACCTTTAAAAATTGTTAAAATGGTCTGAGAATCAGCCCAGAGGCCTGACATTGCTGACTTTCAGGCCCTCAGATGAGCACTGCCATGTTCCCACCTCTTCCATCAGGGTCATGACAAGCAGCAGCACAGCCCAGCTGGGAACCAGGAGGGAAAAGTTTCCATCTCTTCTCTTTTTTCTTTCCCTGCCATGCATGAGGAAGGTTTCAAGAGCAGGTCGCACACTACCAGCCTCGCCTCTTCGAGTGCTCCAACCAGACGGGTCGATTCATCATGACAGAAGTGGTGGGCTTCTGCCAGGAAGACTTGGATGAAGATGATGTCATGCTGCTAGACACATGGGAAGAGGTCAGCACTGATGCCTCCTCCTCTTCCCCCCAGACATATTTTCAAAGAGGTTATGGCTTAATTTGCTTGAATCTGTTATTCAACTTGAAACCGAGGGCAATACGCCTTCTGTCCCATCTCCAAACCCTTCATGGTGCTTGATCAGACAACCAGGTGTATGTCCAATCCTTCTCACCCAGATACGAAACACATGAGTGAGGTGGTATTACAAGAAAAGGGGAGATGGAGACACCTGGTCCATGCCTTGCTCTGAGGCATGAAGACCTGGACCTGCTTCAGTCTTTGTCAGCTCAGACAAGGGGGTGGCACCCAGAAACACTCCCCCTCATTTCCCAGCACCAGTGGTGACAACTTGCTTTAGGATATTGGAAACTGACTTCGAGGGCTTTACTTTCTGAGGCCATTGGAGTTTTTAGCCATGCAAGGGTGGGGTTCAGCTACCTTCAAGAATGTGAAAGCTGTTTTCTGAAATATTTATGCTTTGTCACAGAAGCAAAGTCCTTCTTGGCTGGGAGTAAATCTGGGACCAAATTCCCAGGGGACTATTGGGAAACATTTCCCATTTTATCTCTGCTTCAGTTGGCAGGGGTGAACAAACAGCCATGTCTGCACAGGTCCTAGCTACTCACCAATCTTCAACACCTTCTCTCCTTGCAGATTTTCCTTTGGATTGGCAAAGCCTCCAACACATACGAGAAGAACGAGGCCATTGCCTCAGCTAAGGAGTATCTCAAGACCCATCCAGCAGGGAGAGACTTGGCAACGCCGATAATTCTGGTGAAGCAGGGCTATGAACCCCTCAACTTCACAGGATGGTTCAACGCTTGGGACCCCTACAAATGGAGCGTAAGTTGCTGGAGAAGCCCAGTGGTATGGACACATGCTCAGCAGTGTTTAAAGGGTGTGATTGTCAGTGAACTTATCCCTTATGGTGCATGGAGTAAAACCTTCCTACGACATGTCCTGAGCTTCACAGCTTCCTGGTGGTACCTGAGCAGCTTCTACTCCTTTGCCAACAAAAAGTACCTGTTTGGCAAAACTGAGGCTTTTGCAAATATAAATAGATGTGCTTCAATTCACAATATTGATATTTTTATTATATATATATATATTAGGTTCCAAATCAGGTTTGTGATTTCAGCCAAAAATATGTTGGGGCTGCTAGTAGTAGAATCAAGTTCAGATTGAAAACAGAAGCACCCCGCATCATTAAAAAAAAAAATGGGATATCAATGCTCGTTTTTCAAAATGCAGTCACAGAGTAAAATTTATGACCCAGCTTAAAGGGTAAACTCCAGTGAAAAGAAAGATGTGAGCATACAGGTCTCGTGTCCATGTTTGTAGACTGCCCATCAGAGCCCAGGAGCTCCCGAGCAAGGTCACCCTTGGTGCCTACATACAAGCCTTCTCAAAGCCTGATTTATGAATACCAGCTCTTCGCTACATAGAAATGTAAGCATGCCCCAGGAGAGATGCCTGGGAATGGAAGAAGTCCTTTATCTCCTCTTTCAAATACATGGGATTCAGGTCATTTCAGGAGGAGAATGTAGAGCAGACATATGCTCATGTGGCCATAAGTCCTGACTGTGCACAGTCAGGACCACACCTCCAACCCTGGTTGTGCACAGCATGATTGGAGGAAGGAGCGATGCACTCCATGTAGACTATGCAAGCAGTACAGAATATATTGAGAATAAAGGCCGAACCTGGAGAGGTTTTTGTGGTAAATAGAGCCAGCATATCTGTTCGTAACAAACAGCAGGCAATGCTGCCAGGCTGTGCACCTAAATTCCTGCCACCCGATGGCACTGGTGTGTAGGGTTTAGGAACAACAAAGGCGGAAGATGATGTTGGGAAAATCTCAGCATCCAAGTGATATATTCCCAGAACCCTCCCTGGTTGCTGCCACTAATTGTCCCTTCTGTCTCCTGCTATTTTTTTTCTACGAACATCAGTGTTCAGCCAGTTCACAAGCAATCCCTTCTGCTCGTTGCCCAAAGGGTTGCCAGTGAAGTCCCATGATTGAGCCTAGAGGTGGGACAGCCAGGTCAATGGTGTGAAGGTCCCCAGGGGACTTCACACTGAAGGAAAACTCACGCAGAGATATTTTATTTCCTGTAGATGGGTTTGCAGCATCTTTCTTTGCAACTGGGCTGGTGGTAGAGAGCCTGTGTTGGCAACTGGATTGGATAAATAAGACAGCAATACCCAGACCCTTACAACACTGTTGATGCTTAGAATTAAGGTCAAAACTTGGGGGTTGGTTTTGGGCTTTTTTTTTGGCACTGTGGGGTTTTTTTTGTTCATTTTGGTTTGTTGGGGGTTTTTAGTTTGTTTTGTATGTTTGTTTGTTTGGTTTGGTTTGATTTTTTTGTTTCGTTTTCCTACTGAAAAGCAAGGATATAGCTCATAAAGTATGTACCCTTAAAAATATCCCCTGTAGGCAGCTTCAGCAACTGCAGACAAGCAATCAAAAATGTTGACATCCCAGAAACATCTGGTGTGTGCGTTCATTGCTCAGTTTTGGGTCTAAATCTGATTGCTCTGCAGTCCATGTGTTTACGTTGTTTGCTCTTGTTGGGGAAAGTTGTTGGATTATTCTGTTAAGAACTGACATCTCCTGGCTGCTTAGGAAAACACAATCATGAGCTTTGCCAATATATCTTGTATATTCCTTTTTTAGGAAATACAAGGTAGATGGTAATGCATAGCACCAAATTGCAAGAACTCAGAGACTGAGGCTTTGAAAAATCTGTTGCTTTAGCTAAATGAATCAGGGAAGGTAAAAAGAGGGAATATTATTTTATCCTGAATGCATTACAAGATTCATTGAAAATTTAGAAGATTTAAATCCAGCAGTAAATATGATTTCCCTTCATTTGCCTTCTGCTCTCTGAAGTATTTTAATTTCCTGTTTTCACCTGTTATTGTACAACTGCAAAGGCTAAAGTACATTTGTTTCTCTGTTTTCAAGTGAAAGCTCATATTCTGGCACAGTGTCCTGGTTCCAGGAGCTGGGGATGGAAGGAGGCACCAGCCGCCACCTCAGTGGGCATCACTGGGTTTTAAAATTCATATGATCTCCTGACCCCCTTAGAGAAGAGGACCATGTGCCAATTAAAGGTGGCCTGTGCTTCTTACAACCCTCTTTGCCTTTAGGATGGCAAGTCCTATGAGGAGATGAAGAACAGCTTAGGAGACGTGTCGGCTATATCCGAGATCAAAGTGGTGAGTGACTTCTCCACCATATGGGTGTGAAACACCTGGGTTTAAACATCATCGTGTCCCCCAGCCTGTTGGCACGAAGGAGAGGACACAAGGATCAGAGCAGGCACAGGGACCTTAGGATCAGAGCTGTGCTCCTCTGTGGAAAGCAGAGGGAGAAGTGATTAGTAACCCATAAATACACACAGATCTCCTGGGACTTTTACAGTCCTGTGCAGAGAGCTGTGAGCAGGAGTCTGGTCACCTGCTTTCTAAACTACACGTGCAAATAAAAGTGTGTGTAGCTACAAGATTGTGCAATGAAGCGTTGTGTGAGTAGTTTGCAGTGGTGGGGCCCCTGGTCAAGAAGGGCATAGAAGAAAACAAGGTCCCAACAATCCCAAATGTGATTGTTGCACAGGATCTGTCCTGCCCTGGACAGGAAGGAAGGACAGGGGATTTGAGCAAGGAGAGATGGTGTGTCAGGGAGGGATATGCAGGCAATTTAGAAATTTTAGACATGGTAGATATCTAATCATACCTTCTGTCCTCCCACATGTACCTTTCCCTGCTGTTGAGAAGAATGAGGCTGCTGTAAGTATCTTCAGTTATTTCATCAGTGCTGTGCTTTTAGCAATCCTAACATCAAGATGCAACATTGGTGGAGGTGCTACACTAATGTTTTAGTTCAGACTTTCTCCTTGCCACTCTGAAGCAAAAGACCAACACATAACCAGTGCCAGAAAGAGTCACCCCAACCCCAACAGAGAGAAAGATCCTAGGATAACCCCCAACTTGCTTTGCCAGAGCTTCTTGATGTGTTTTCATCCCTTTGGCAGGACCTTAACAACATCAGCCTGAACAAGAGAACCCTCAGCATGACCAGCTTGTCTGGTCCAAGTACGACAAGTGCTTCCACTGAGTATAAATCACACTTCAACCACAATGTCAGCAACAGCTACAGCAATGGCAGCAAAAACAGCAACAGCCCTTCCTTGGTGCCCAATGGTGAAGGAATTTACTCCCGAGAGGTGCTGATGAACAAGACGGTGGATGAACTTCCAGAAGGCGTGGATCCCACTAAAAAAGAGGTGACAGCATTTCTGTTTTGATGCCTTTGTAGTTTAAGCTGCAACTTACTCTTTGGTTAAGTGCACTAGTACTTTTGACTGTTAAGTCCTGCTTCAGGCTCAAGGAGATACTAGCTGGACACATAGATCTCATAAAAAAACAAGAGCTTCATGTGAGAGGAAATTGTGGACAGAGGGGACTGATTCCCTCTACTCTCTACAACACAAGTTTGACCAACATCTTGCCCTAGCAGATCTCCTGGCAAAGGCCAACACCCAGACCTGCAGAGTGGATCTACAGCTGGGCCCCACAGCAATGCCCATGGTTGTGTTTCAGCTGGGCTGTACATGAGTGTTTTATTCTACCCAAAATGCTGAGGAAACCTAAACCTCTACAAGGTCCTTCTCAGTATCACCACTGAGCTCACTATCTACAAAAATTTCTGCCCTTCCAGCAATGGGAGTGAAGATTTCCAGTGGAATATTTTGAGGGGAGATGCTTTCACTGTGAATCACTATCTAAGAAACCACCCAAAACTTCGCCAAGCAGAACTTTTCCAACACAGTATTGATTGTTCTGGCCTCAGTGTGATTAGCAGGGACCAAATTCCAGCCAGAGCGTGACAACCCCTCAAAACCAGGGAATCTCTTAGGGATGGTGGGCTTTTGTTCCCCTGGTGCTTTGGGAAGGGGGATGAGGAGCAGTTGTTGGGACATTCCACTTCCCACCATGCAGACAGGTAGCAGGACAGGAACTGTTGGAGTCAGTGGCACCATGAGGAAGGGGCACAACCAACGGAGATGTCCCAGCCTCTGCAAAAGCCAAAGCTGACCTTTCCTTGCTCTCTCCTCCCACTGCAGTGCTATCTCTCTGATGCCGATTTCCACGATATCTTTGGGAAGTCCAAGGAAGAGTTCTACCAGATGCCCAAATGGAAGCAGCAGAATGAGAAGAAGCAATGTGGACTCTTCTGAGACTGCAGGGGCCATCTGCCATCTGGTGACTCTGGGACCAACCCTCACTCTCTTAGGAGCTGCAGGAAAGAACCGCAGAACAGCTCAATGAACCCAACCCAACATCTCAATTAGGCCAAGCTCCAATGCAGTTATTCCAGCAGCCACTGTTCATGGAACGGCTCCTTTCTCCCTGAAAACCCTGAACATAAGAAGGCACGAAAATCCCTTCTGCAGGAATGACTTTGCAGGGTTTTTTGCCTCTTTGACACTTTATAGCCATGAAGACAAGTGTGTGTGTCACACAACTGTATTGTAGCCTCCCCTTCCTCTCCCTTTTGCAAATTTCCACGTGCACAAGGTCATGATCCTCCTTTATTTGTAGAAGTTTAAAATTATGCAAGACAAAGGCCACTTGCAGCTGCTGTGTAAATTCTGGTTGGGGAGAGGAGGTGGAAGTCCTAGGAGGACAGAGGGGGAGCCCTGAGGTCAGGAAAAAAGGTGACGGGGCAGCCCACGGAGTGACACCAGCCAGTTCTGCCCCTTCTCACCTTGCAGAAAAACTACTCACCAAAGAACAGCAAGAATCAGTTGTAGACTGACATGCACACCCCAGTGCAGGTAAAACAAATGGAAAACAATTGGAAAAATAATATATTTAGAGTATATTTATCAGATGATCTATTTCAAGAGGATGATGAGATTTAGGGCTAGACACAGCTGTTGATTTTGACTGCCAGACAAGACTCTGACTATTTCTGTCTCGTTCAGACAGCATTGCCAATCTCACCCGGCCTCCATGTGCACAACTGGGTGCAGGTGACCATAAGAGTCCACCTGCCTGCAGACCAGGAGGGCTTTGGGTATGACCTGAGGCAGAGTGTGTCCCACTGAAGGTTTTTGTCAGGGCTCCATCCCTGTGATGTACATTGGGCTGAGAATGCCTGTTCCACACCATGAGCTCAGTCTGACTGGGGAGGGCAGGGGGAAATGTGAGTTATCAGAGATTAAGGGATACAGCTGTAAACAAAAGGAGAAACACGTATGTTTAAAAACTCAGAAGATGTGGTTTTGCAGCTTTACTCCATTTCCAGCCCTATCCATGATTCCAAATAAACAGCCAGCAGCAGCACCATAAGTGTCCTTGATCAGCGTGTGGGGTAGGGTGGGAGCAGAGGAACGTTCTGCAGGGTCACAGATCCTTCAAACACTTGGTCTTTCATGAGATTTGGGGTTTTTTTGAAAATAATAAACAGATAATCAGATAATCATAGAATCATAGAACCACTGAATCATAGAATAGTTTGGGTTGGAAGGGACCTTCAAAGCTCCCCCAGTGCCACCCCTGCCATGAGCAGGGACATCTTCACCAGCTCAGGTTGCTCAGAGCCCTGTCCAGCCTGGCCTGGGATGTCTCCAGGGATGGTTCATCCACCACCTCTCTGGCCAACCTGGGCCAGTGTTTCACCACCCTCAGTGTCGAAAATTTCTTCCTCATGTCCATCTTGAATCTCCCCTCCTTTAGTTTAAAACCATCACCCCTTGTCCTATCACAACAGGCCCCACTAAAAAGTCTGTCCCCATCTTTCTTACAGGCCCATTTTAAGTACAGAAAGGCTGCAGTAAGGTTTTTTCCCAAACACCACATAGCCAGGACCACTTGTCTCCCTATTCCCACATACCCTGCTCCTGAAGCCCCCAGATTGCCCATGGTGGGTACTTGGCCATTCAGCAGGTGGTCTGACTGCCCACCCCTGCTGCAGGGGTGTGGGGATGGAGCTGAGGACCTGCAGGCAGATGATGGTTGGGGAGCCAAAAGCCCTCACACAACACCAAGGACCACGCAGTAGTGGTGAAGTGTCACCATCTGGCTGGGCTGGAGACAGGGACCTCCAGGCAATGGGGTCTTCTGGACAGATCTTTGTGTTTAAGAGTTGGTAATTACTTCAAATAAGCCCCAACCCCATGATTGTCTCCATGCTCCTGACATTACTTCATCCCACTTCTGCTTGAGGGTCCAGCCCAGAACCCACCGACACCCTTCTCATGCAGAATAAGGTAAGAGTCCAGCAGAGACACAAATCAACCTGATTACCTGCATGATTGCTCCTGTTGTGTTCACGCTGGATACAATCAGTGCACATTATCCCTGTTTCAGCCTCTATTACCACTGCTGGAAGCAATAATATTTGGATCGCGCCGCTGTGGCACGCTCCTGCCAGCTCCCAAATTAACGAATTGCACGTGCTGTTCAATAAAACACAGTGATTCCACTTATCAGCCATGACTGCGGGTCTAACGAGCATCGTGCAATCAAATGGAGAGGGGTAGAAATACAGTCCAATTAGGGAGACAAGGATGGTTCCCTACAAGTTGGTCATCAGTGATGCTTATCGGATCATGTGAACGGGGTGCTCCTGCCAGGACACGGAAGCCAGCATGGAGTTGTGCAGATAACAAATCCTTCTGATATTCAGGCCTGTTGGAAACTGCTCCTGCTCTTCTCATGGGGAGAGTTGGTTTGACTCATTGCCTGTGATTTCTAAAGGAAAGCTTCTCACCGACATCCCACCTTTCATGCCACTTGCTGCTTTTGTTGCAGCGTCTGGTTTTCCTTCTGCTGCTCTTTTCACAAGAGGTCTTCCCTAGATGGGGGCTCCAGCACTTCCTAATCTGCTCAGAGGTGGGTTCCATTGGTAATGGCATGGATCATGTCCCTTTCTTTGGGGAGAGAGGAGACTTTGCAGCATTGTCAATCGTGGTCTGGTCTGTGCCATCTCCATCTCAGCTTCTTTCCCACCTGGCTCCAGTAGTTTTCACCCAACTGTACCTACCTGATGAGGGATGTTCTCTCTTCCCATGGATCTTGCCTGCCTTTATTTCAGTGCACAACAGGCAGAGGAAACCCTGGCTTCTCTTGTAGTCCATCTAAGCCCACCCTGACCCTGGACAGTGTGGTCCTGCTCCCTGTCAATGAGTTTTCTAGTGCTGACCACAGCATGTAGGTGAGGGCTGTTTAGATCAATAATCCAACTGAAATCTAATCCTGCAACACCAAAGTCACAAATAATTTGTTCTCAGCCAACTCAGTGGGTTGATCCAACTCACCCCGAAAGAATCACAGGCTGGTTGGAGTGGAAGGGACCTCTGGGGTTCATCTAGTCAATCCACCTGCTAAGGCAGGTTCACCAAGAGCTGGTGCCACCACGGAAGAGGGGGCAGGGATGGCTCTGGTCATGTCTGTGCTCAGGCTATGTGGTACAAGCGCCATGTGTGGTACAAGGCAGCCCTGGATATCCTTCATTCAAGGTTTTTTTATCCTGTGGCTCCTTTTTTTATCCTGAGCCCAGGCTGTCCCTGAGCTGCAGTCAAGGATGCTCCAGCCTTGGCCTCCAAATGTGTCTCCTGATACAACATGCCCCATGCCAGATGTGAGATCCCATACCACTGCCGGACACCCCGGTCTGCCTCAGTGGCCTCTGCCACTATTGTGCTCTTGTAACCACTCGTTATTAATCTGATATGAGCCTTTGAGTTGTGGATGTAGTTCACATTTAATCTGGTGGTAGTTTACAACATCACAATATTGTAGTGAAGAGGAAAATTCAGTGATGTGTCCAGCAATGATTACTGCAGCAAAACAAACTGCAGGTAGGGCTAAATAGTACCCAGTTTTGCCGTGGCCCAAGGATCACCCAATCCAGGCTATTTTGGACTCAAAAATAGGTGAGGGAGCGAGTGAAATGGAATTTGTTTAAAAGGACATTAACCTCTTCAGTAGCAGCCCATCCTCTCCACTGCCAGGCATCAAAAGCCCCAGAAAGAATGATACCTATATGAAATTAAGCAGGTTTATCTCCAACTTCATGTGTGTCACATTCAAGTAAGACAAAGAGGCAAACAGTGACAAGTAACTGGACTTCAATTTTTTTTTTACTTTTAACAGTCTAACATAGTAACATAGTTGTCACTTCAAAATATATATTATTTTATTTCAACAATATTCCCTTAACTCTGTAGCTGTACTTGAAGAAAAACCACCTTTTGCCATAAATACTGTGTTGCTGTCCAAACCACTCTGGTTTTACCTTTACAGTGCAACTGGAACCAGGCTTAACATTTACAACGGTTTCTACTGCCATTTCCTCTGTGTTAAAAAATTACAGGTGTTTGGGGTTTTTTTAATAAAAACACAAACAAAGAAAGTTTTACTGTGTTAAAAAAAAAAAAGCCCTACTGTCAGTTGAGTGTATTTCCACTGTCACTGGCAAAAGACGTTCTCTGAGGCTCCTTTGAGTGGGTCTCACTTTGGGTTAGAGGGAAATCTGCCGTTCGGCAGCTTTTTTCTCTTTCACAGGACGAGAGAGCCAGGCGTTGAATGCAAAGCGACATGGCGGAGAACCAGGCACACAGGCAGAGTAGTGTTCATGTATTTCTTATTACAATACAAAAGGAAAGACGAGTTATATAACATGGGCCTTTGTAGTGCAGCTTTCTCTTTTAATCTGTAACAGATAAGAGGACAATTGTGTTCCCATTTAAGATTTCATATGGTGAAAGATGTTTGACATCTGAAGTTGCAAGAAGTCACCTGGCACCTGGCCACTGATTTCAGTGGGGGGGTGGACTTTTTTCTTGTGCAGATGTTGGGTTTTCTGTCCAGATGTCTGACCCAACCCAACCCAACCCAAGAGCTGTACTTTGCTAAAAATGAGTCCCTGTCCTCTTGCCAAAAGCAGAATTAAAAAAATCACGCTAAGTGAAGTGAACTAAAAACACAGCTGGATTGGTCAAAAGGGTACAAAAGGATTAATCTCAACAGCAGCATTAGGATGTTTCCAGCACGCAGAAGGGAGAAGGTTGATGGCTATTTCACATCAGGGGTCCCATGGGGCACCGTGTGCTGCTCCAGAGAAGGCACTGGGGATTTGATGGGACCCTTATGTTGGCAGACTTCGCACGCTGAATTCCTTCAAGGTCTGTAATGAGCTTCACTGTGCTCTGAAAGAGCTGAGCTGCTAATCGCAGTCCTGGATATTGATGTACACAAAGAGGGTGGAGGAGGAGTAAGGGTCTCCATTCTTGGTCAGAAGATGGATGTGGCGGTAACCTGGAAGCAGAGACACAGATGGAAAGTGGCCTTTAGTCCGGGTGGAAAAATATTTGCTAACGTTTGCCAAGACCCTGCAAAAACATTTCCTTGTCTCCTAGCGTTTTCCTCCCAGTACCCCACAGAACAGGTAGGTCTAAGAGGATGGCTTTGAGCATTGGTAACGCATCGTGCCCAAGGCCACTGGTGACAAGGGCATCCCTTCCCCTTGTTAGCAGCTGCCCAATAAACCATTTATCATCTTGCCCATCTTGGACATGTTCTGACCTGAAGCGTGACGGGTCTGGATCTCTCATCTAGGACACTGGAGCTTCCCAGGGGGCTCAGCAGTTGTGAGGAACAAGTCACAGGGCCTTACCTTGCTTCAGACTAGTGAAGGGAAGGGTGTACTGCCCGATGAAGTCGTTCTTGGTAGACATGTCAAAGTCTTCCACCACAAACCGGACCAGGGCAAGTGCAGGGATCTCTATGTCAAATGTAAATTCTTCATCCCATTTTGGGTTAAAGCCTGGGTAACACAGACAAAGATGGAGATCAGAGCTGCTCACCAACAAGGAAGGGAGAGATGCTCACAAGCAAGGATGGAGGTCAGAAATGTTGGCAGGTAGGATAGAGGTCCGAGATGTTTGCAAATGGATGGAGACTTTGACTGACTGACAACCTAATCTAACCCAGACCCAAGGCCTCAGGAGGTGCCAAAACCATTGTTTCCAGCTCTGACACTGATTTGCTACCTGGTATTAATAAGCCCTTCAGCTTAGGCTGCTCACTTCAGACCTCGGCACCACACTCCCAGAAGACAAGGAGAAAGAAGGAGGTCAACTGTTCTTCTCCACAGGCTCTTTGGTTGCCATTGGACCTGCTGCAAATTTTTACAGACCTAA
The DNA here is from genome assembly GCF_036013475.1 of Columba livia. Lineage (NCBI taxonomy): Eukaryota > Metazoa > Chordata > Aves > Columbiformes > Columbidae > Columba > Columba livia. The sequence goes on from NC_088603.1 coordinate 5,628,417, forward strand.
ATCAAGGGGGAGCAGAGAGGAGAGCTGTGTCTTTGTGTTGTGACAGCCTTCTGGGGCCTTCAGCCTCACTGAGTGCTCGAGGCACACCCATCTGCCACTACTCTGTACCTCAGTTTCCCTGCCTGCAAGAAAGGTTAATGAGGAGTGTCTGATTACAAAAAACATCACCAAGTCTATGGAAAACATATTTTATGTCTCCCTGGGCATTGTCTGAGGAAGCCAGACTAACACCACTTCTATTATGGATAAGGATCTTGTGATCCGGACTTAAAAAGCAAACAAAACTGTGACTGTCACATCAGATGAGAGATGCAGAGCAAGCTCAGTGCTCTCTCTGCAGGTCACGGCAGGTGCCCTTTGCAGTTTCAATAAACCACTCCCCAGAAACAAACAGGACAAGAGAACATCCTGTTTGAAACCTGCTGCCATCAGCTCAGCCTATGCCCAAGGGCAGAAAAAGTTCAGCTTAAGCCTTCTGGTCATGGAGGGTTTGTGGACGATTCGGCAGGAGGCAGAGATCTGCCAGATGGCCCTGAAGGTGCTGAGATAGGCCTATGGATAATGCCATCATGAAATATCTGTGTTGGGTTGGTGCACTTTATTTTGATTTTCATTGGCTTAAATCAACTGAACCGTTCAGGTAACACACATCTGCTCCTGATGCCCTTCACCCTTGCATAAAAAAGACCAAACAAAACAGTGATGCCAATCCCATGGCAGAAGCAATCATGAAATCTGAGGGAAACCCACCAGCCCTAGGACAGCAGGTTTCACTGTAGTGGTATCTGGGGAGGGACTTTCAACCCATTTTAGAGCCATAGTGAGATGCTCAGAGCTGATGAAGCCAGCAGGTTCCCACAGCCTCTCGAGTTCCACAGCTGCACCCCTGGGACCCCATCTGTGCCCACAGCTCCTGTTTCAGTCCCACCATCATCAAACCAGGTGAGCTGCTGAAGCGTGGCCATGTATCTGAAACCTCAGCCCACAAAATGCAGCCCTGCCTGCAGCTGCCCCTTTCTAGCACCGATGTTTTCATGTTTTGATTCACTTTCTATTGGGAAACACTCCCTCCAGCATCCCTCCAGTGTCCCTTCATCCAGTCAAGGTCTGGGTGTGCTGAGCAGCCCTGAGGAACAGGCCTGGCAGGTCTGAAACCTCCTCTACACAGCTTTCACTCGAGGCATTATAAAAATCATTCTACGTGAAAGAAAGGGCCGTGAGCTTTAGGAGCCAGGCCAGATTTACTCAAACAGGAAAGAGGAAAAAGGAAACATTAGCAGTGAGGAAAAAATGCACCCGTTTTCTAGTACTTGGCTCTTAGTCAACACAGAAAAAATCAGAGTGTGTGTGTGTACACACATATTATACATGTGTGTTTGTCAGTAGGAGGATGACAGTTGATTTTTCAGACTTCTACTGCCTCATTACATCCACAGGAGAGAGGGCTGAACTTGCCCTGTATGATCTCTGAAGGCCACAGTATTCAGGCTTTCACTGTATGGCAGAAAGTTGCAGTCGTGTTTGATGAGAAATGGTGCACAGGGAGGTGAAATGTCCGTGAGATCTCTGAAGTCAGTGCTGGGTAAGGCTTGAGCCCACCTCTTTGGAGATGGGGGCTATGGCTTTCACCCCTCACCTGTCACATTGTGTGTTAATTTAGCACCTGTGCCACTTTGGCCAAGAGGACAAGCAGATCATAGAATCATAAAATCATTTTGGTTGGGAAAGACCCTTAAGGTCATTAAGTCCAAACATTAAACCAACACTGGCACTAACCCATGTCCCTAAGAATCTCATCTCTGTGTCTTTTAAACCCCTCCAGGGATGATGACTCCAGCACTGCCCTGGGCAGCCTGTTCCAAAGCCTGACAACCCTTTCTATGAAGAAATTTTTACTAATATCCAATCTGAACCTTCCCTGGTGCAACTTGAGACCATTTCCTCTCATCCCATCATGAGGAGGCTCTGAGCTACAGGAGGTTTTTGCACAGACTATGTTACACATGAGAAGAGGCTGAGAGGTGGAGTTATTCAACCTGGAGAAGGCTAAAGGCATTACTATTGCCATCCTCCACTACCTCCTTACAGAGAAAATACAGCCAGGTTCTTACAGGTGCACTACAAAACCATGATGTATAATGGGCACAACCTGCAACAGGGGGATTTCTGGTTAAGAATAGTGATATCTTATCATCAGGTCAGTCAAAGACTGGATCACTTGAAAGAGCCCAGATAGTCTGGGGAATCTCTGCCTTTTGAGATATTTAATTTATCTGGGTAATACCCTGAGCAACTTGAGTTAACTTGGCGGTTGGTCCTGCTTTGGGCAGGGGCTGGAACAGACACCTCCAAAGTCTCTTGCAACCTCAATCTTCTGTGAGTTTGTGACACTTTTGAGATAAAATCAGCCCCACAAGAAGCCTTCTCTTGGAAGATCTTGGTGGGGTCTCTGGTCAAGTCCAGCTGTATGGAGGTAAAGAGCACCTGCAAAGCTCTAGCTCTGCAGAGTTGGCAGCCAGCCTCAAAGAAACTCTTATGGCTGATGATGTTTTGCAAGGAATTTCTTTCTCCAAGAAGATACGAAAGAACCCCTGAAAGTAACTGTCCATTGGGACATCTATCTGTGGAGCTAGTTCATGCCACCAGCAATCTATAAACAGCCCCTGCACTGAAGTAAGCCAAGAACATCTCATGTATCTGCGTAGTGTGTGAAGGCTTGAGGGCACCTGGGAACGTCTGGTTGAAGGGCAGCAGTCTGGGCAAGGAAAACTCTGCTATGGGAAGCCACCGGGTTACTGACCCAGGGGAGCAAAGCATGGAAGAAATCCCCTTACCATTGTTTTCAATGACTTTGGTCTGCTTCTTGTTGTTATCCTGTTGGACACCGTGGATCTCTATTGTTACCTTAGGATCAACGATGGAGTTTTTGCTTTTGTTCACCTTGGGCAGCTGCTGACCAGATATGATCTGTGGAGGAAACAGAGGAAGAGGTCATAACATCATGATGAGGTGGGGGAGGCTACCTGGTAAACATCCTTCTCCATCTCCAGGAGCATAGAACCTGCTGTGACAAGCTGGTGCTGGCCTTTCAGAACCAATGTTGTGACATCCTTCAGAGGAAGCAGTCATGAGCCAAAGCACCTAATGAACATTGCTCAAGCCCAGCCAGCTGGCAGGGGGCAGGCAACTTTTCTAACTGTCCCCACAATGATTTGATGATACTTGGAAACAAGAGTGGTGACTGTTGACTGCATGTCTACCTCTGTGTTTCTCTAATGACGGTGAATATTGCCATCAACCTCTCCTATGGCCAAACGTTAAACATGTAAGTCTCTGAAGGAGGAGAGCTCACACAGGACTGAAGCAAAGACCCCACTGGTGGGAAATAAATTAGGACGACATTGCCCAGGTGGGACCAGGAGAAGGTACAACCTACATGCCTCCCCCCTGAATGTGGATGCTACTGAGACATTTTTCCGACGTCTATTCTTACTTTAAGTAGAAGCTTCTTCTTTGTCCCCCATGTTCCTTCTGTGATGGATTTTGGATTGAATTTGGTTTGCTCATCCCGGAGGAATTCCGGCTTTAAGACATACCCAGAAAACCCATTGTCCTGGAACCGACCCTGGTAGACATCCATTTCTGTGCCTCCTGTCTGGAAATTTAGGGCAACTGCAACATAAATAAATAAATTCAGTCACTTTCAGATACATCAATGGGAGTCTTTTTATACTAATTATGTTCACATGAAATTGCACTTATTGGACATAAACACGGACACTTCGAAGAACAGTAATAAACTGTGACCCTCACAATCTGCTACCACTGAGGATTTCTTGCATTTGGAGGTGTTGGAGACAAGAGGAGCCACTACAGCCCTCTCAGTTGTCCTCCTGCCTGCCATGGGGTCAAAAAGTGTCCTGCATTGAATTTCTGTCACCTGGCTGGGCAACTGTATCTTTTAGATAAACCTATCCGCTACTATGCCGAAGGAGCTGTCTCCTGCATGGAAGTCAGCAAATCCTTCTCGGATTGCTTCTCAGCTACAAAGCCTCATTGCAAAACCTCCTGTCCACAACTGGGACATCTCCAACATCCAGCATCATCAAGAGAGCCAAGATGCCATCAGCAGCTTGCCCACTTATCACTGCATCGAGTTTCCTTGATGAGAGCTACAACATAATTCAATTAACAGGCTCTGGGACACTTGTTTCCATTATATCTCTGGCTATCAATATACCATCAGGGTCTCAACACCCTGGAAGCAGGTATGATGTGGTGCTTTGACTACAGAGAACAGCTCAGGTCATGGCTTGGCTGTTGTGGTCATGGCCTTACTCTAGGGCTCAAGAGGTCTGAGTTTGATTTCCATCTCCGCCAGAGATATCAGCACGCTTTTCAGTAAGTGGCTGTAACTCCTGGCTCTCTCCTCCTCTGTTAAATGGTGATAACTCTGCTCCCAGTGAAATTGCAGAGATGTGCAGAGATGCCAGGAAAGGCTCTCCTAATGGCTTTAAGGATGGCCAGAAAATAGTCTATGAAAAGTCATTGAGCATAGCCTGAAGAGCTGATCTCTTTCTCCAACCAGTGAGACTCTTTGCCTGTAAATGTCTTGAGATCACACATCTACCCCAACTGAAGCCCGATCACAGCCAAGTCATGGGCGACCCAGCCATGCTGACCCTCTCCAACCTCCCAGTTGCACCCACCGATCTGGCAGCCGACGTTCCACAGGTCGATGGGGTTGTAGTTGGAAGAATCTGTCCTCCAGCCTGCAGGGTAGATCCGGCTCAGGTGCCTGATGTTGTGATGAATAAAACTGGTTCCTACAGAACAAAAAAAGAAAAAGATGAAAATGGTGCTTTCAGTGATGGGGGCTGATCTACCTTTTCTTGATGCTGCTGTATGTACTGTTCCTCTGTCTAGTAAGTCTGGCTGAATGTGAACTACCCATATAAAATGCCCTTCTTGGTACCAGCCTCTATGATATTGTTATTCCCATTGTTTCTCAGTGACATGCATGGCCAAAGAATCAAAACCGATGTCTTTCAGGATGCCTTTTCCTCATGCTCAGCCCACACTAGCTGTCCCTTTATGGTGGACTGGGACAGAGCGTGGCCTTTTGCCAGGGCACAATGTACATACCAGCCTCCTGGGCCAGTTTCAGAGCTTTGCTCTCTGTGAACGATGACATCTCGTAGAAAGGCCGAGGATGGCTGGAGTCCTCAAAGCCATTGAAATGGACGCTCTTGCAGTAGACAACGGTGTCTGACAACTCCTTGGCCAGCTTCAAGGTGTCACTCTAAAAGGAAGAGAGGAAGAGGTTTGTGGGGAGTTGCTGCAGTCATACTCAAAAGTAATAATCATGTTTTGTCTAGGACCCCTGAGGCTTCTATTCTCCACCATCTTCAGATGAAAATAATGCAAACTATCAACACTCACTGGCACCTCTGTGCAGAGAGAAGGTGGGAAAAGGACAGGCTGCCCTTGCCATGTCCCTTGCCCTGCATGCAGAGTGCTAATCCCTCCTCTCAGAGCATCACTGCCCTCTCAGGCCCATCCAACCATATCATAGAATCATAGAATTATAGAACAGTTTGGGTTGGAAGGGACCTTCAAAGTTCATCTAGCCCAACTCCCCTGCAATGAGCAGGGTCATCTTCAACTAGATCAGGTTGCTCAGAGTCCTGACCTTCCAAGTGTTACTACCAAGAATATTTCATTTCATCTTCCCCATCTCTCCATCTGCATTTATTTGCATGTTATTACGTGAATGCGTATTTCAGCTCCACTATCACACCTCACAAGTGACTATGGCTACAAACACAGGAACAACCCAAACTGCCTGTGTTGGTGAGCTAAGAAAGGATTTCACACAATATCTTTGGTGCCCGAGCATCCTTGTGGCATGATGCTCTCCAGATGGATTATCTTTGCTGGTGGGATACCCTTTCTGCTGCCTTCTGCATGATCACTTGTATTTCAACATCAGTGGCTTCCTCTAGTTGCTAAACTTTACAATTGAGTCTTAGCAATGAGTTTTCCACACTGTTCTGGTGCCAAGCATGCAAACTGGAAAATAAGGGGAAGGGAATGATCCTTTGGCCTCCACAGACCTTGAGCTTTTTTCTCTTGAGCTGGGAAGTTCTCATAATATAGATGCCTCCTACTCCACAGCCACGTTCATTAGTGTGAGCGTGAAGTGAAAGCCACCAGCTCCCATCAGAGGCAAGGAAAGAAAATGACAGACTTCAAGATTATACATATTATTGACTACACCTCAGAGAAACAAACAGGACCCTCAAAGAGTGTACAAATCAGCAAATCCTTCCCTGCCTCCTCTGGGTGAAAAAACATGACCAGTGAGGCTGCAGGTGTGTCCCAAAACATGACCAGAAAAGCATCAGCCTCTGATAAGAAACAAATTAATGATGGTCCCATGACAAACAGATGTCTGGAAATCAGGCAGAGATAGATTGAGCATGTGCCCTTCCACTGCTTCCACAAATGCCACATGGCCTGTCCCAGTTGCAAGGGTCCTCCAGCCTTGCTTTAAGGAAAGACGACAACCTTCATACTTGGCTCTGCAAGATCTCTGTGACCAGGATCCTTAGCTCCAGTGATTTCAACAATTCACCCTTCCCTATCCCCAGCTGAGAACACACTGTCTTAGCTGGGAACATATTGAAAGAATATTTCAATTGCTTTTGGGTTTTTTTGGCATGGTACAAAGCCCACCTAGAAAGTGGTTTGCCAGCATGAGTCATGGGATAGGGTAACAAGACAGGATTTCCAAGTGCAGAACTCTGAAGCCTTCTGAAATAGCCAAAGATCTAGTTTATAGTTTTTCTGCTTCTCCCGAACTGCCTCTTTTCTGGACTCTGTTGCTTCTTTTACTTACCTTCCCCTTCTGTTGTATCTCGGTCTTTACAGATTCATCTTCTATTTCAGCAGCTTCATCTTCATCAGAGACATCCTCAGCCTCCAGGTTGTTGTTCCCATTTGCTCCGGTGGGGTCCTCCTGCCTGCTCAGCTTCTTGCCTTTCACAAGGATCTTCCCTTTCAGTTGCTGCACAAGCAAAAGTGAACAAAATAGATGGTGATTAGAAAATATTCTGGCCTGCCCTGAAGGAGCAAGGATATAACAGTTCTCCAGCTGCAACCAGGGCCAGGGCCTTTTGGAGTTGCATCAATTGTTATCCATAGATACAGGCAAAACTAAACCTGTTTTTCCACTGAGGCCTTGATCTGCCTCTGAGGCTACAAGCCACGAGCTTGAAAACGCCAGATAGCCCATGGCTTTTCCTCTGATACAGAGCTGTCCATCCTCTCAACTAGACAATTTAAACTGTTGTGCTGCTAGAGGCAACACAAATATACTATTTTTTTTTCAAAAACGAGTGTGGTTCAGCAACCAAGGCCAAGCCTGGGTGTCATGGCTCATGGGAGCTATCCACAGCACTGTTTCTGCCCTTCTGTGTGGGCCTTTCATTTAATCTACCCCATTCTCTGCAATTTATGGTTACAAACACACACACAGCTTCGGAAATGGTATGAGATCCATAGAGGGACTGAGGCAGTGCGGTCATTTTCTCCAATAGACATTTTAATGGGGAGATAGGTCCATTAATTTCTGGACAGGTGCCTCATGTATAGCAGATGTGAGATTTAAATATTAGGGATTCTTGAAGGTGAAACTGTAAGGTGCTGACAGCATAAGGAAGAGTTCTCAGATTCTTCCCAAGGACATCTCTTCTTCTGAAAAGAGCTCCTGCTGCGGCTGCTATCATGATACCACACTAATAACCAGCTGCATAGAATCATAGAATCATTTTGTTTGTAAGAGATCCTTAAGATCATCAAGTCCAACCATTAACTCAACACTGGCACTAAACCATGTCACTAAGAGCCTCAGCTACACGTCTTTTAAACACTTCCAGGGATGGTGACTCCACCACTGCCCTGGGCAGCCTGTTCCAATGCCCAACAACCCTTTCTGGGAAGAGATGTCTCCTAATACCCAATCTGAATCTTCCCTGGCACAACTTCAGGTCATTTCTGCTTGCCCTGTCACTTGCTACTCAAGAAAAGAGACCAACCCCCTCCATGCTCCAAGCTCCTTTCAGGCAGTTCAGAGATCAGAAGGTCTCCCCTCAGCTCCTGTTCTCCAGCTGAACCCCCAGGGCCCTCAGCTGCTCCCATCACACTTGTGCTCCAGCCCCTCACCAGCTCCGTTCCCTTCTCTCAACTCGCTCCAGCACCTCAAGGGCTTTCTTGTAGTAAGGGGCCCAAAACTGATCCCAGGATTCAAGGTGCAGCCTCAGCAGTGACCAGTACAGGGGACGGTCACTGCTCTGATACTGCTGGCCACATTATTTCTGATGCAACCCAGGACATGCCAATGTTAACACAGTTGGCTGCAGAGCTAATCCAAGGAGATATTTCACATGCCAGCCTCCAGCTTCTTTCGAAGTCCACATAAAACCCTCAGGTGAAGGAACACACCAAGAGCACGTGGTTGCTCGCAGACCACCATAATACTGATATATCTCTAGTTCAAGATCTGACTGTGGGAAGAAGGCTGGAGCCTGGAGAGTGCTGACTCTGGACCCGAACCAGGCAGCAGCGATATTGGCAGCAAGGAGCAGTTCTGAGAAGCGTGACTGCCTGGGTGCAACCTCCAGGTGAGCAGGTTATGCCTCAGAATCAGTTAATTCAGCCCAGGAGCATTCCTAAATCCTGCAGCTTTCAGTGAAGTCAGTGGGAAATTTGCTGCCACGTGGGTGCATTTGGTGCTCCTGACTTTAGAGAGTGCTAATTATTACAGAAAAATGCGATCTCAGAGTTATCCAGTACAACCCCTCAGTCTGCATAGCATGTCCCCCCTTTTTCTCAGTGACACCCTGTATTTGTCCTTTCCACAACAGCAAAAGCAACATTCTCAAATTACAGGACTGTGGAAAATCAAGGATATGATATAAATCAACACCCTTTGTGGGCACTAGCAAATTGCATCATGACTTTACAGAGCCCAACCCAGCTCCTCACAACCCAGCTAAGTTGTGGATGAAGTTTGTTTTGAGCTGAAATCAGACACTGGCACTCGAGGCAGCAGCCAAGAGCATATTTCTTCAGCTACCACAAATTATCTGTTTACACTGGGGTACTTTCCCTGTCACTCAAAAGCTGCATAGAGGCTGCTGGGAGGAATGTACCAGTGACTGGGAATAAAAGACTCAAAGGAGCAGCTGGAGGGTCATAGTGTCTCCCTCCCCTTGCCCAGACCATCCTCATCCTCCCAGCTCCTCAGTCGTCTTCCAGGCAGAGCTGTGACCTGCTTCCTCACATCCATGGTTGGGGGATGTGTCAGCTCATCTTCAGAGCCTCACTTCGGTCTGCTACTCACACATCTCTAACCACCCTCCCTCCCTCCATATCCAGCTCTTCCCTGTCCTTCCACAACACTCTCTGGTAAAAGGTGAAATCCAGCTCTGTCAACACTTTGACTGGATGAGCCTGGAGGGATTGCACTGAGGACACAGGGAGGCGCGCAGACAACTCTCTCTTGTCCTTCACAGGCTGCAAAGAGCATCCTGCTATATATTATTTTCTGCCTTTGCTTTCTAATGTCCCAGAAGAAACCTTACCACCTCAGCCCACAGCTCAACAGTAGAGAAATAGGGATAAGGTATTTGGGGCAGGTTGCTTAATTCTTAATTACCAGTAGGGCTACTAGCCCTTTTTAAGCTTGCTCAGTTCAGGACAGCTTGTCCAGCAAGTGGGAGGTATAATTTCTGGCACAGCCCCATCCTATATGGCTGAAGAACATCAGCAGTGAAGGCAAAGCAATGCAGCCTCCACCTCTTCTCCTCACCACAGCCCATACCACTGCTACCAGTGGGTCTTCACTGCTTCTTTTATCCCATCTAGACTGCGATTACTCTGGGAAACCTTGAATTTGCTGCAGATGTTCCCCACAGGCATAGGGGCACTGGTCAGCCCAGACTGTGTCATATGGGACACTCCACAGGACAATTACAGTGGTCTCCTTTGGCCTTGAAATCTAAGAGGTTGGCTCCCATCTGGAGTCCTGTTGCAGACATTTAGCATCCCCTTGTGCAGGTGACATCTGCCACACCTACAAGAAAGAGCAGTCTATGTGCCACCTAACTCCAGAGGAGATACATTAGCTTATTGGTCCACAATGAGGGGCAAGATTCACCTCAAACCAGAGCACTTCCAACTCCATTTTCTGCAGAAAGTGCTATTCTATAGTAGCATTGCACTGAATCCATCCTGCAGAAGCTGCCAATTGCAAACATTGTCTTCATTTAATATAGAATCATAGAATCATGCCAGTTGGAATGGACCATCAAGATCATAGAGTCCAACCATAACCTAACTCTAGCACTAAACCATCTAGTATACAGGTATTAGGAAGACAAGTCATAAATTTGAGTGCTTATCTTCTTTAGCAAGGTTTTAAATAAGGCGATACACACAGACACAAACACACACATGCACTTGTTTCATTTCTCTTAGTTCCACTTCATGTGATATTAAGTATTTTTAGCCTGAGGCAAAAGACACTCAGCCCATCAGTTCAGCTCTGTTGAGCAGATCCCTTGCTTAGGAAGAAGAATTAGCTGAAATATTCCATAAATATTCTCCAAGTAGACCATAAAGATATTCCAGCTGCCTGTGACAAGCCCTAGGAAGAATACAACCTAAGAAAATGTGAAAGGCTATAAGGACACTGGACTCTACTGAGAACATAAAGTGGAGTGTCTGCTGGAATAGATGCCCTGTAAATTGAATTGCCTTAGTTCTCCACAAATGGAGCTCCCCTGCTCTCTCACATTTCTGCTGCATGCTGAACAAGCTCAGCTCTGCAAATAAAATGGTTCTGACATATGGATTTGCTTCCTCTGGGAGTCTGTGAATTGGGATGTGGCAACCAAGAGTACTGTTGATTTTATCAGGAGTAAAGCTATAAAGAGCAGAGAGTTTTCAAAGATGTGCATACACGTGTTTGTCCTACCTGAAAGTTTCTTGCTTCTGTTAGGAACCTGAGAGCTGTGACAAAGTCTGACTTCCAGTTTTCTCCTCAGTGGAAGATTTGTAAAGTGATCCACCTCATCAAACTTTCCATGCCTCCAACACCTCCTTTCGAGTCAACAGAGAGAACTAAACACTCCCAGGGTGTGATTTTTCTTGTCTATTTGGACAAACACTTACGACGAGGTGGAGCACACCTCCAGCCACCTTGTTTGTATTAACTACTTCTCAAAAGGAGCCCAAAGTGAAGTGCTCACCTACACGGATATGCAGGTTTGAGCACTGCCACCTTACATTTTGCTCTCCGGATGAAGATATCCATCTCCCCAGGTTTCTGAGAAGCTGTGAGGATTAACATGTTCACATTCACCAGGAGATGTGCAGACCAGATGCACTAATTGATATCACATCTCCATTTGTGTGTGACTTTCAGCCTGGTTGCAAACTGAAATGTTGCAGGGCTTAACAATGAGTGGCACCAGAGGATGAAGAGGATCTCCAGAAATGGGGTAAAAACACATTATCAAAGGAGGTTTTGAGAGACTGAAGGAAACTGAGCTCAAGAACTTCAGCTAAGAAGATGCACTGCAGACAAGGCTGACACAGGCTGGACTAACCTTGGAGAAAGGCACAAAAGGCCAAGGGTTTTGAAGATACTTTCAAACTGAGTGTATGATGGAAGTGGTTGAGGAAGTGGTTTTAAACACCATTGGAGGTGTTTAAAAGACATGTAGATGAGCTTCTTAGGGACATGGTTTAGAGGTGGACTTGGCAGTGTTAGGCTAATGTTTGGACTAGATGATCTTAAAGGTCTTTTCCAACAAAAACAATTCTATGAATCTATGCAAAGGAAACCCTCCTGGGCAGATGGCTCCCAGGGTCCACTGCTGACTTAGAAACCCATGACTGAACCTAGTCTGGACTTAGCTGAGACAAATCTAGAGGTGTTCACTGCCTTGCTGTGAGCACAGGGCAGAGCACGTCAGCCACCCTGCTAGTTGGATGAGTTGTGCTGAGCCCTGCCTTGCCACTGCTATCCTGGAAGTGGTTCCTGAGCCATGTGGCTCAAAATTATGTCAAATGGGGGGACCAGACACGACAATAGACAGGACTGATGGGACAGATGGTGGGACAGTAGAGGTGTTCGATGGCAGAGGCCACTGCACTGGAGCTCCCTACTGGGCAGCTCATAGTCTTAAGGGTCACCTATCAAGACAGGTCTTTTAAATCCAAAGCTACTGTCATTGTGAACAAGCGAGCCCAGTAACAAAGAGCTGAAGGGGTGTCAGATATGCTTGATGCACCAAAGAGTTGCATGCACTGTTGATAGCTGTCTAGTCTTGTTCCAGCGCTGGGTTTTTGCAGCATTTCTGTCTGGGATGCAGGGAGATGGAGAAGGAGCCCTGGCAGGTCAGGGATGGCACAGAAGGTCCTGCAACCCAGCAGCAGAGATTGGAGCAGCTTTTCCCTACAACCCTGGCACTGCCTGGAGCTTTTGTGTGCCTTTTGGCCTTTCATCCTATAGACCTTTAATTTACTACTGGGACCTAAAACCAGCAGCTTGAGGGAGATATTTAGATGCTCTGTGTAATCCAACACTGTTCCAGGATGGAGGTTAATAAATCAGATGTTTGCCCTGGGCTGTGGTATGAATCATTAGTGTGAATCCAAACTGCATTGGTCTTTCTTTAATTACTGACTGCCCTGCTAACACAATCTGCAGCAATCCTTTGCCTGTTTTCATTTACTGCCTTTCAGCCCTCTTCCCAGTGACAGATCCCACCCTTTTTCTAACATAAAAAACAGAACGTCATCCCGGGTTTCCCCACGCCAGCTTCACAAGGAAGTGGAAAATCCAATAAGTTTCTGCTTTGTTTTGTTTGTTTGTTTGGCTGGTTGGTTGGTTTTTCTTTTTTGTTTGGTTTGTTTGTTTGGTTTTGTTCTTTTTTCCTCAATGTTTCAGCTTCAATGGATTTTCCACCAAAAAAAATCAGCAGTTCAGCCCTTGGCATGCTCTTAGTTCACGTTGGCATTTGTTCTCCCTTTAAACTAAATGGATACAATGGACCATATCAGCCCAAATCCATTCACTAAGGTAGATTCGGGATGTTTTGTTCCAGCAAGGGGCCACATGTCCATCTGGGCAATAAGAACAGGAGGTTAGAAGAGCACAGGAATGGAAAAAACATCTTTGGGAAGCTGGGGTCATTCCCTTACACCTACATCACACATTTCTTTCCCTGGTGTTTCTCCTTTCTGTCTTCATATCATTCCTTTGGTCACAAGGCAGTGTTTTGAAAAGCCAGCAGCAGCTTTCCTGGCCCTGCACTGGGGATAAATAGCAATCCAGGAGGTGACACTGAAGAATTTGATTTTTCCAACTCAGTAACAACCTGCAGAGACCTGTCTCCATGCTGCGTGTATCCTCACCCTGAGAGAGTCACTTCTTAAATGGAGGCACCTCATCTGTGCCAGTGCAAAGGTCTTGCTGAAGCAGCAGCATTAAAAGTTATGATTCATCCTAATTTATTGCACTGGCGCCTGGGGACCAACCCAGAGCAGCTTCCCTCTGTTCTAGGCGTTGTATCAAGTGAGGCATGACGCTCCCAAACAAAAGGGGAAAGTCAGAAAGGGAAAAGAGAAAAAGGGAGAGGGAAAACAAATACAGAAGATATTTTGGGTGGGTCGTTTTCCTCTCCTTTCTCCCCTGCTGACCGCCAGATTTATCCCACCCACAAACTCCTTCCAGCTCTGGCTAGGCATTCTCATCCAATCTTTGGCAAATTATTTCTTTAGCAAAGAAAAGCTATTTAAAGGGAACTGCAGCTATCCACACAAAAGTCTGTTTCTGTAAAGTGCTTAAGAGAAAAGAAAGAAAGCACAAACTCCAAGGGTGGAAACAGATTAATGATTCATTTTGGCTTCAGTTTTGGAAACAACTTTTCTTTTTTTTTTTAATATATATCAAGATTCAATTTCCTATTTTTTCTAATCGTCAGCTGATGATTTCATAGTGGTGGTCCACTGTTGAAGGCTGTATAGCTCCTTCCCCCTGCAGGGTCCCAGCTCATCTCCCAGCTTCATGGCTGCCCTGATTCATGGAAACTGAAGAGACATCTCTGTGCAACCTCCTGCCTCCCCATGTCCTCCACGGACATCTCCATCCCCACCACCCCAGGCCATTCTCAGTGGAAGGACACTTTGTGTTTGATACAGTTTGAGCACTACTGGTTTTCCCCTTGAGTTTTGAGGGGTGAGCAATCACAGCTGCCCTTCCAGCCCTCATCGTGTCCTAATCAGCAGGCTGGGTCACCACAGTAGAGCACCCAAGGCATTAAAGGAGGAGGAAAATGTGTGTGACATCCCTCAGCACAGAGCAAAATATCTCACCTACCATGAAATCAGGAAGTGTCCAGTCTTGCTGGATTAAAACCACTTGTAGTCCCTCCTTGTGGTGCTAATCTTCCCTGCATGTGCAGCAACCTAATAGTGCTTCAGAAGAAGGTCACATTCAGCTTTGGGATGTGGAGAGCAGACACAAGACAGAGCATCAGGATTCAGCTCCCCTGGGACAAGCCAGCAAAGCAACCTCCTGATGGGATGAAGGACATTCCTTGGTCTTGGTAAATGGACCAGGAATGTACTCAGTCCTGCAGGGATGTCTCCTCTGAGACATTAGACCACAAACAGGGAGCAACCGGGCATTTTGTGCTTGATGTGCACAGGCTACTTCTAGATACTCCTGTTTCTTATTCCACCACTGCCCACAGACAATCTCTGTTCCTCAGCAAGTGCAGTTCCCACCAGTCCTCAGGTATATTGTCCACTTTTTGGCAACCAGCAAGAAGACAGACCTCTCTCTTGTCCCACCCTTAGTAGGTAGAAAGTGCTGGAGTGGCCTTGCTTACCTCTGGAGAGGGGAACTGGGATTTGTTTCCATCGAGTGGAGCTACCAAGAGCATGTCCTCCAGGATTGTCGTCATATGCTGAGCCATGACCTTCTGCTGCTCAACGCTGCAGTGGTTCTCCAGGGAGATGATGACAGGGTATGGCGAGGTCTAGAACAAGACAGCAACATACATCATCAGTGCACTCTGCAATTTCACCAGTCTATAGCAATTGATATAAACCTCAGTGCTGTTTTCTCTGGAAATGAGTGCATCAACAGTAGGGTCTACTATTCTGCTAAAATGTACATTCTGCTAAAATGGATGAATTTAACTGTGCAGCAGCTCCTCAGATCTCTTCTGATGCCTTCCAGAGATGATGATTCAATGGACAGGGCATCAGGCTGGGTCAGAATGCCTCCCACAGACTTGCTGGGGCACTTTGATGAGGATCCCTGTGCCTCTGTTCTCCACTTGCACTGTGGACCACAGCATCTCCCTACCTCAGAGGAAAGACTGAGAAGGGAGGCTTTGATTTTTGATTTTGCTCAAATCCCCAGGTGACATGAATCCTTCCTCCTCCATTCGTACATAGGCTTGATCTGGTTCCTTGTGCCCCCCCTAGTCATTTTGTGTGCTGAAAGCATTGTCATTGTCACTGCTTTGTAGTCCCAAAGGACACTTGATACAAGCTCTCAGTTGCACTAAAAGAAAATAGCAGAAAGCCCAGTAAATCTGGACAGACATAAGGGGTTCTGAAGGCTGCAGGCCCAGCACTGCCATATAAGAATCCAGATTTGCTCTTTCCTTTTAAAGCAGAGTAGGAGCAGTTCCTTCACATCGGTCCCTCCAAAATACATGGACATGGGTTCCTCTGAACTAGGAATAGACCCTGAGACATCAAAGCCACACAAATCATGGGCTTGTTTGCATTTCCCAACAGGTATGCTGAAAGTATCAGGCATTTTCATTGTCGTGGGGTCCAGAATGCAGATGAGCTGTTATAGATTCAAATGCATCCTCTGAAAGTGCTCTGCCTGTCCAGCAACTCCCAGGAACGGATCACTGCAAAAAGCAGAACATGGATGCCCAGACAGAAGGATACGTCTTGTACCCACAAGAAATGCTAAGGTGAAGTCTTCATCATTTATGCTCTTTGCTGGAAGTGCAGAGACCTACTACCAGTCTTGGATTGTGCAATATGAGAAATCTTAGAGGGTGCCTTGTCCTTACTTTGAAAGCATAGTTCTTGATGGCCTTAATGACATCACTGAAGAGGATCTTGGAGGTGAGAGTGTAGCCGTGATAAATTATGGGCTCTGAATTAGGGCCATCCCAGCAATCCAGTTCCACGCAGCGGCAGCCTTTGGTGAGGGCTCTGGAAACAAAGAAGGGACCTGGTTGGGTTCCAAACCTTCTGTTCCATCGCAAAATGAGGGTGCAGTGGGCACACGTATTGCCTGGAGAGGCTGATGGGAAGTTTAGAGAGCAAGGGAGAAAAGAGGAGCTTGGAAAAATGGGAAAGCAGTTGGAGAAAGGATGGGATCAGGAGAGCTCAGAGTCAGGTTGAGCAAGGAAAGCACAGTGGGATCTGAGAAACGAGGTGGTGAAAGTCCAAGGTAAGAATTATCCAAAGAGGAAGACATAGTGAGTGCCAGATAAGAAAGGACAGTCATGACTGTACCCCAAGTCTTTTCCCAAAGAAGGTGAAGATAAGAGAAAATCAAGAGTGGCTACATTAGAAGAAAGACAGAAAGACAGTCAGTCTTAGAACCCAGGCCACAAAGCATGAATGATGTTACTTCTTCATCTAGAACTGATAAGACATAAGAAATGAATCCTCAGAGCTGTCAGGGTGGGAGCTGTGGGAATTTCACCAGAGTTGGGGAGGCTGCTGAGGGCCAGTTTCCCAAACTGAGTCCACAGACTGAATCCCCACATGAAACTCCCACCTCTACATATCCATACTTTCATTTTCATTTATTTTAAAATGTAGTTTCTCCTTGTACAGACTTAACCATCTAGGAGGTGATCTTATATCTCCCTATATGTTTCAGATAACACAACTCCTTCAACTCATTGCAATAAGAATCATGGGATTATTTTTTTACATCAAAAACGTAATTCTGTAATTTTAAGATTCTGTAAGAAGAATTCAAACAGACATCTAAAAGCAGACTGGGCCAGATTTCACTCTCTAGTCTTTTGAGCTTGTGACTCTGGACCGTCGTTCCTTGAGAATCAGATAAGTGATAAAGACAGAATTGCAGTCCTTACCTTGCTTAAAAAGAAACACTTTCTCACTTGATAAAAGTACAAAACATAGCAGATGTAAGGTGGTTGTGCAAGTTAGTAGAACCCACTGCAAACATCTGGTTGTGAGACACTGAACAGCAGTCGGTCGTTAAAGGCAGAACTAGGCAACACCTAATGTTCTGTGCAGGGACACTGTGGGAGCATCTGAGCTGCTAAAGAAGGACCAGGCATAAGTCTCCTGATCACCTACACTGTTTCATTAGCTCGTACCCCACTTCTTTTTGGTCTCTTCATAATAAACCCCAGCATGGTTCTAGGGATAGCCAAGAGGCAGTATAGATCATACACAGTAAGCGTCATTTTGGCTCCTTCCAGTCCCAATACAGCCTGCAGCTCTGCCCAACAAATCTTTGCAGCTTGTAAGCTCCTGGCACTATCTCATGTCATACTCTGGGGAATACTACACACCCCCTCAGCATTACACTTTGAAAGCACCATGCTAGAGGGCTGCAATCCAGCCTCCACATGATGGCAGATATTTTAAACCACTTCCAAATGTAGTAATTATACATCTTACAGTCAGGTGGACACCACAGGAGGCCCAGCAGAGATTTAGGTCAAGGTGCTGTGAAAAGGGGGGCATAGCCAACCTGATTTAGAAACAGCTCACCCTGATATGAACATGGGCCAGTCCACATTACCTGGTCTTGAGGTGGGAGATTGCTTCTTGGTCCTCTTGCATCTAGAGATGCACCTTATGTCTTTAAGAAAGACGTCAACCTCTCACACACATATAAACATGAACATGCACATACGTTACCTGATATAGGCTTCTGTGCTGCTTGGACCTGTGAGCTGATCTTCCATGAGATAGGTATTGTGTGAGGATGACACCAAGTAGTGACTGAGAGGTTGGGTCATGTCCTGGTAAACTTTACGGTGGGAGGAGTTGAATATATTCCCATCATCGGACAGCAGGTACATCAGGAAACCATCTTTGGTCATGGCGTTACCCCTCTTGGCTGCCAGATAAAACAGACAGAAACCACATACTGAAAATCTGACACCACCGGTCTGTGACATCATCTTCAACATCAAGCCTGATGCTCTCCAGAGGATCCCAAATGCAAAATGTGTTCCCCAGGCATTCAGCTATTATAATAGTAAAGATATTGCTGCTGTTGAGATGACAATGACAGCTTCATTTGCCTGAAAACGTTTTTAAAACCCCTTCACAAGCGTGGCTTTTTGCAACACTTATTGTCCATTGATAACACCTTAAAACGTCAAAGACAGCACTTACCTCACCACTCTCTAGAGATCTACAGCATAAAAATCTCCATTTGAACATGTGAAGCTTTCTTCAAGCCAACACAGAGAAGTTGTCAGATGTCTAAACATAGCCAGATAAATCCTGTATATGTCATCCAATGAATACACGATTTGCAAAGAGTAAATGAAAAATCACCCAGCTCTGGGGAGAAATTGAGATCTTCCTATCCCAAAGGACTGAGACAGATTTCAGTCTAATCCCCAAGTATGACATCTGCAAAGCAATGTCCCTCTCTGAAGAGAACAACGCATCAAGATAGTGCAAAACCAGCCTATTATCCTGAGTTGGAATGGGGTGGGATGGGGTGGGATGGGGTGGGGTGGGGTGGGGTGGGATGGGATGGGATGGGATGGGATGGGATGGGATGGAATAGAATAGAATAGAATAGAATAGAATAGAATAGAATAGAATAGAATAGAATAGAATAGAATAGAATAGAATAGAATGGAATGGAGCGGAGCGGAGCGGAGCGGAGCGGAATAGAATAGAATAGAATAGAATAGAATAGAATAGAATAGAATAGAATAGAATAGAATAGAATAGAATAGAATAGAATAGAATAGAATAGAATAGAATAGAATAGAATAGAATAGAATAGAATAGAATACAATAGAATAGAATACAATAGAATAGAATAGTATAGTTTCGGTTGGAAGTGATCCTCAGGATCATTGAGTCCAACCATAACCTAACTCTAGCACTAAACCATGGCCCTAAGAACCTCATCTAAATGCTTTTTAGTCCCCTCCAGAGATGGTGACTCCACCACTGCCCTGGGCAGCCTGTTCCAATGCCTGACAACCCTTTTCAGGAAGAATTTTTTTCTAATATCCAATTTTTTTTTCCTAATATCTAACCTAAACCTTCCCTCACACAACTTGAGGCCATTTCCTTCTGTTCTGTCACTTGCTATTCAGGAGAAGACACCAACCCCCTCCATGCTCCATCCTCCTTTCAGGTAGTTGTAGACAGCGATAAGGTCTGCCTTCAGCCTCCTTTTCTCAGGGCTAAACAGCCCAAATTCCCTCAACCATCTCTAGTTCCCCAGTTCCCACAACTGAACACATGCTCCAGACTGGCAAATCACTTAATTTCTGAGCAGAAAGACAATTCTGTGATTGGTCTCCTAAACAGCTATCACCTTCTTGGTCCTCTACTCAGAGATATCATCACCTAATGGCTTTTCAGGCACCCACATTCAAAAACATTTGCCTCCATTCCTGCTTTTGGAGAAAGGAAATATTGCTACATTCTTAACCTTGTAAAGCCACGTGAGGTTTTGACATTTGAATAAGCCATTGGAGTCTTTCCCTCAGGAGTTTCATCAGCCTCTGGCCAACTCTATATCAACCCCTCTACAGCTGCTTTGTGTACCCAAATCAAAATTGAAGAGAAATATTTCCCAGGCTCTCCTATGCCCTCCTCTCCTAGAGCTGCTAATGCTCCCCTAGAAGACAGATGTTCTAGAAGCAGCCAAGAGGAGAAAATGAAAAACATGGGTGCAGAAGAAAGCAGCAGCAGAGCAATTCATATTTCGTCAAGAAAGCAAGATTTTGAATGAAACTAGCCAGGATTTCCAACCTACCTCTTTCATTGGGCTCGTATTTCTGAATTAAGGCAGGGGCAGCAACAACAGCATCTTCTTCTTGTTGCGTCTCATAGAGGAACCTCACCAGGTTCTGGCAGGACATGAACCCTGCTGCATCCGAGTACTTTTGGAAAATTGTATCTATTTCCTTCCTCTCTGTCAGTATTTTGTAAAATTCCTCTATCTCATCATCCTCCAGAGCCTCTGTTTTGGACTTGTCACAGTGCTGTAAACGTAGAGGGGAGAAGGAGTGAAAACCTTCTTTCCTTCTGGCATACGCCAGCCGTAATCTGCACCAGGGCTACACAACGCAGAACACAAAATAATTGAAAACAGTTACTGGCCAGTGAACGAGAAGCACTTGGTCAATGACAACGGTTCTCATTGACAAGGCCAACAGTCATATCACAGTTACAGTTATGAGTATTTACTCATATTATCAATGTGTTGAAAAGCACCAGGCATGGCCTTGAGCTCCACTGCACTATGTACTGTGAAAACCATAAGTTAAAAGGACGGCTCTTGGCAGTCTAAGTACAAACCAAGGCTCAAGAGAAACGTAGCTCTTGATCTCAAGAGGTGGAGGAATATAGAAAAACAATCAACGTATCTTCAGCTATTGATAGTGTGGCCTAAAATCCAGTAAATAAAGTGAAAAGGGCCTTCTCCTTGATCTTGGTGAGTTTGAGCTCAGGCCTCAAGATACTGTCAAGACAAGTAGTAGGGCTGGTTGCAAAGATGGCATCAGAACTCGCTTACAAAAAATCCTGATAAACATGTGCATGTTTAGGTATGAAAAAATCCCTTTTCCCATGGAATTTTCCTATTCTCATTCAAAAACCACCAAGTAACAAAATGTCCACAAAATTTGAAGTCAGATATCAGCTTCTCAAGGATTTGTAATTCAAATTCTTTGTGGTCCCATGTCCCTCTATGGTTTGAACTTCTCCATTAGATAACAGCTTTGACAAAGAACCACAGCCAAGAACTTGGCTGACCATGAAGATTAGGAGTTTAAGATATACACGTTAGTGCCCCCATGAAGTACAACATCTTTTCCAACAACAAATATTTCCCGTTTATTAAAAATATTCCTGGATTCAAATTTTCATCAGAAATTACAATTTTTCTATGGAAAATCCCAATATGCATTTTGCTGTTTGTTCCTAGCAGAATTCTTCATGGAGAGGCGAACAGCTATTTTTCAGTCACCTCTGGGATGTAAACCTCTGCATCAAATATGGGCTGAGCAAAATAACCTACAATGGAAAGCAAGAATGTATCTCAGGGGAATCACTTATGGGCAGGGAGAGTTATACCACTTCCAAGTGTTTTTCCCTGCAAATTTCAGCAATCAACCCTCTTCTAGTTAATCTATTGTTATTATGATGATTCCCTCTCTCTCAATATCTATATCAAGCAAACAGACCCTTAACAGTAGAGTCCTCATCTCATACAACCCACTCATATCTTACATTTCAGGTAAGTCTGAAAAATCTAATTTTTGCTATGGACACCAAAACCCCTTCAGGACATGACATTACTTAGTTTTTGGCCTAAGAACTTCTCTTCTCCAGGCCTGAATGTGGAACAGAAAATGTGCTCCAGGCCACTCAGAGGAGGTTGTGGCGCATCTCCTTTCACCCTTGGACAAGTTGCTATCAGTTACCACGACTTAGCTGACAGATGGTGACTTGTCAAACCAGAGGAATTAAATTGCTTTCCATCTTTAAACCCCTATGACAGACAGAGCTATTGTCCTGGGTTTTATGACCAAAATGCTTATCTCAGTTTAAGCAGTCATCATATTAATCTCAGCCTAACTCTGCTAATGATCTCAATGATGGCCCTGGTGGCTTTGGCAGTGCCCCAAGCAAGATGATAATGAGAAAGTTTCATCCCCTGCAAATCCTCAACTGAAGTCCTATACTAGCTGTTTATAGTGCACATATAAAACCAAATAAAATGATCATGATGCACAGCATTTCATGAACCAAACCGATATCAAAAATTTCAACTTGTCCTCACTTCAGAATCTGTTGGGTAGAAGCTATGGGCTCATCTGAGGGATGGGACAACCTGTGAAATGTTCTACAGACAACTTCAAATTAGGATTGAGCCATCCAGGAATTCTCTTTTCCTTTCAGCCTTCCATGTGCATGTGGCTTTGGCAGATCTCACAAGCTAAGCTGAGCATGATGCTTGGCAATTAAAAAAGGAATATAAAGAGGGAAATCAACGGGTGGAGTATGCAGGGATGTCATAAATGACAGACGTTCTTTTCCTTAAGACATGGAAAAATTATTATATTACTTCTAGAAAAATGGCATTATAAGTGATGCGCCTTGGGAAGTGGTTATTAAAGGTTGTGACGACAATAGGACAATAGCATTTGCATCATAGTCACATTCCAGGACAGATCAGATGTATGGTGTAAAAGTGAGCTCCTTCTGCTTGGGCTACAAAAGCTCCAAATCAGAAAGAGAATCTCAAGCCGAAATACTGTGTTTTACCTCACTTGTACAGATCATGAACCATGAGTTCTGAATGAACTTTGACCTGCCAGAAAAAGCCAGAACCTTCCTGAGGCACCAGAATGAATATTCAGGTTGAAATGAAGTCAGCAATTGGAAGAGCTTTGCACAGTTTCTGGTTGCATTGCAGATGTCTTACTCAGGTGTGTCTAAAACCCAGATGTGGGCACAGAGTTATGTGATGAAAAGCAAGAATAATGTGAGAACGTGCCCTGCAGCTCTCGCTTGAACCCTCGATCACCTTTCCTTCCTGTGACTAAATGAAGAACAACTCGCCAAGACAGAAAAGATCAGCCTTTTAATATGCTGTAATGTCTCTCAGTCCATCTAAGTTTAAGTAGTATGTAATCTGAAAAGGTAATTGCTTTAAGAGCAAGACAGGTTCTTCCTGGAGGCAACTCAGCCCAAAAGAAATCTGAATTAACCTCTGAAGAGTCTTTCTTTCCAGTGGCTATACAGGAAACTTATAACAATTACATGCTTAATGAGGGTACTTCAACCAGCTGCCTGCATTTAGATGGGTTGAACAGAGGTTTGGTAATTACTTGGAGTCCTTAAGCAAAAAGAGACTTGAACTTCATCAAGTTCCCACTCCTAGAGATCTCTTGTAACTACTGCAATAGCAAAAGAGGTTCATTGCATGAAAAAAAAGACCGCACTTCTAAAAAAAAGTTAAAAAATAAAAGGGTGTCTTTTCAGATGTTTGATTTTTGAAGTGATTTATCTGACAAATGTGAGATGAATCCTCTCAGATGAGCTGAATCGCATCCTTCATAAAGCACAGATTAGGAAACTTGTACCTCCTTTTTGGGAAGGTCCTAATGACCAGCTTTCCCTGTTATCTTCTTACGGGAAGGAGCAGAATTACTGCCCAGTACCCGAAACCACACACACGTTTACCACTGATCAGAAAAGGCATTTCTGAAACTACCCACCCATGAACTCAAATCCTGCTTCAGAGAGGATGGAAGTTTGGAAATTATCCAGATGCTTTATCTCACCTCAGCAGGAAGGCTTCTTTAGAGAGAAACCAAAACCATCCCGTTTTTATCTTCTGCTAGGCTCAGTCAGCAAGCCAAATCCTGAGAATTTAAAAATGTATATCCATAGCTGGATTAAATATGCCTGGAGGTATTAAATCAACCAGACTGAGCCAGGTTTGCATTCTGCATTGCAATTTATCATAAATCTGGGGTGGCTTTTTTCCTAATTTGCACTTTCTTTTTATTTACACCTATGACTTAGCACCCTCCTCCTCTGAAAAGGTGAGGATATGGATACATAATTGTAACTAAACCAACTTCAGCCAGACTTGGACACTGACATGTGTGGCGTGGCACGCTGAACTCCTGAAACACCTGAGACTCAAAGTGCACTTGAACTTTTCCCTTTTTCTCATATTATCTATGTCTGCACCTCATCTTATGTGGATCCTGGCAATATTTGGCATCACAGGTAAAGAAAGGCCTTATTACACTTTCATCAAAAGCATTGTGCTGGTCTAACTTAGTGGGAATCTGCTGAGCACCAAAATCCAAGAGGTTTTGGTACAAGAAAAGATATTAGAAATGCACTTTAGCTTAGGTATCCCACCAAAGCTGAAAGCTGTGTTAGACCTGGACCTCAGCCAACAACAAATACTTTGATCTCATTACCTGGAAAATCTTCTTGGCATGATAGTCATCAACTTCAATGTTCACCTCTTTCAGGAAGTCCTTGAGCTCTTTCAAGCTCATCTTGTTGTCTTTGTTTTTATCAGCTTTCCGCAGGCACGTATGAATCCAGCTGCAGGATGATGTAAGGAAATCTCTCCAGGTCAATAGCCTACATACCACCCTTCTGCTGGCCATGGTTGGGGGCAAAATCTGTTCTAAAGACCCTGAACCACCTCTCCAGCTGCCATAAATCAGTGTGCTACCACTGAACAGCTAACAGCATCTCACCTTCTGCTCTGAAAGAGCAAAACGGTGCTTTGACAGAATCAAAATGCTCTATAAAAGTGATGCAGGAGGAGCTGGATCAGCTCTCTTTACCTTCTCGGAGTCTCTGGCCACAGCCACATCACAAAACAGTCTTGATTTCTCTTTTATGACAGAAAGTCCCTTCTGCTCCAGACTATTAAAAGAGGATAGAGAAGGGATGAAAAAACCTTCCAAGAGTGGTAAACTGATCATTGTAGACTTGACCAATATTCAGTATACCAAGCTGAATGGGGATTCTCCAAAAGAAAAATTAATGTTATTTTTTGGACTCACCTTCACCTTCTGTATTTATTTAGGGATTTCTACCTATGTGTCTTAAGAACTCTGTTGCAAGCAGAATCAAACCAAACTCTGTGGGTCTTGCCTTCCCCTTGTGAAATACGTGGAATCTATTACTATATCACACTGTGTTGATAGTCGATAAGAGCTTGTTTTATAAAAACTTCAGTATATCTATGGATCTGGAGTAATTGCCAAAAAAATTAACTTTTTGATGTGATGTCAGTTAATTTGAACTGAATTTCCCACGTTCTTGCAGTCTCTTGGGAAAATAATGTTAGACAGTTGAGATATCTTGCAGTTTTAAACAAAACAAAACAACAACAACAAAAAATTTGCATCAGGGAACTGTCTCTCTCTAATTTGCTTTAGTGCCAAATAAAGATCCTGAAAAATCTCCTCTTTTTCAATAGATAAAATGATGGAAGGAACAATTTGATCTCCACTAATGTAACCTTCCACATCTTGCATAGGAAGCGTTGCTTCCAACTCATTCTAAAAGACTCTTTAAAAAAGTGCCCAGCCTGGGTGTTGGGCAGAGTAAATGTCAGGATTAGCAAAAACCAGCTGAGGCATAGAGTACCACAGCATTTTAACTGGGCCTTTCAGAATAACCCCAAAAAAGGACGTTAACTCACAGCCTTAAGGGCTGTAGACATAACCCTGAAACAGAGTATTCGCCATAGCTACCGCTGCTTTCAAATATTTCCGAACTATGGAGATACGTGTAAACTGTTTGTAAGTATTGTTTGTCTCATGGGAAGTTGAACTTTGTGTCTTTAAGAATCTTGGCAGGTTCTAAGCAATGACCTCACACCGCATCTGTCTTAGCCTGGTAATATTAATATTCCCCTTCTTTAGGCATGGAAACCAAAATAACGAGAGGCTAACTGGAGACGTTCAGTGCCAGGCTGGATGGAGCTCTGAGCAACCTGATCTGGTTGAAGATGTCCCTGCTCATGTCAGGGGAATTGGATTAGGTGAGCTTTGAAGATCCAACCCAAACTAGTCTATGATTTCCCCAGCTCCCAAGGACACTCTTAGGGCCCTGAAACAGGGTCTGGCTTTGACCAGAAAACCAAGTTTGAGTCATGAAGCTCCCATGCACACAGGATGCTCTGCTGGGAGGACAACACCACCCACCTCAAGGTGGAGAACACGCCCTCCACCAGCCGTGCTCCAAAGAGCATCTGCTCAGCATGTCAACATGGTGCCAGTGGTGGTACCACCCATTCATATCTGATCCCTGCACTTTGGGTCCCCTTCAGAGCCTTCCCTAAAAATAACAGGCAAGACTAATGTGCAATCCTAGCAAGCCAAGAGGAAACCCAGCCTGTTGTGGCCAGAGCTGAGCAGCAGGACTGGACAACACTAACTGTGTGTGGAAGCTACTCTTGCTCTAACCACTGCAAAAAAACACCTTTTTTTTAAAGTCTGATGTCATTTCCACTGATTCTGAGCATTCAGAGGTCATGCACATATCCAAAGTCGACTCTGGAAGGCAAGATGTGGGCAGTAAATGGCATCTACAAGAGATACAAACACCATTTTGCAGCCCTGGTTGTGGGTCTTCCTTTCACCTTACATGTCAATTTGGGCCTGAGTGGATTAGGAAAAAGCTGTTCCTATTCCTTTATACCCCCAGAGAGAGCCTGCTCCCTGCCTCTTGTTTTTAAAGGATCAGCTTCAGGGCTACCAGCTCTCTATTAGAAACCAGAGATATCTGGCAGATATCCCAAGAATGTGCTCAGAACAGAAATGCTGCAAAACTTCTGGTAAGTGATTTCCAACCAGAAGAAAAGCTCATACATAAATCCCAGAATCGAAGCAGATGGTGCCACGCTGCCCAAATGAAAAGTCCCCTGTATTTTCTGGTCTAAAGTCTTCCCTGCACACATACCTGCAATATTTGCTAAATAACCTATGCCAGCTTGTTGCAGGGTTGAATCCAAGGCTTAATAAAACAGTGCTGTGTGTGTAGGAACAACAGAAGTACTCATCAAGCATGTGGAAGTTTTATCTTTGTAGGAATACAGGACTGGAAAGGACACATAAGACACTAAATTGA
The DNA here is from genome assembly GCF_036013475.1 of Columba livia. Lineage (NCBI taxonomy): Eukaryota > Metazoa > Chordata > Aves > Columbiformes > Columbidae > Columba > Columba livia. Next base: position 5,655,402 of record NC_088603.1, read on the forward strand.
GTGCCTTGCTATGACGGGCAACTCTGTCATATTATAAATCAAACAAATCCCATCTGAAACTATGAACTTTTTTGCTTTCAGTGCTTGTTTTCAAAATCCTGCACATTCCTTACTGGCTTTGCAAGGTTTTGGAGGCTGGAAAAGATACACTGCGAGGCAATTCTCCAGCAATGGGGGACAAACAGGGGACCCAACACCTCTCCTCATATACTGACTCTTCCCCTTGTGTTCTCCTATGCAGAGAACGCTTCTGAGGTTTAGGAAGTAAACCCACACTGCCAAGCAAACCCAGTGAAGACAGACTAAATTTAAAATCCCAGGCTTTAATTAAACATCATCAAATTTCAAATGAGAAATCATGCTGTTCTGTAATTCCAGGTTACGTTAAACAGCCCAAGACAATCCCAGATTGGAAGCCAGCACTGCACGGTAATTACTCTTCCAGAAATACGGTTTGCCTACCCACCCTATTTAGCTTCGATTCTGCTTTCCAAAGCCAGAGAGGCACTTTTCCACGCTGGAAATTTACAGCCTTCTTCCCTTGCAAATGTCATTGTTATTTCCCCCCCTCCTTAGCAATCTTGTCTTTCTTACAGGGAAGTTTTTCAGCACACTATTCAATTTGACACGCTTCAGGGTCAACTTTCTGTAGCCCAGATTTTCCCCACATGCTGTGGGGAGGAAGAAGCCTTCATGTTTAAAAGGAAAATTGCCAGTGTGCAACATTTCCAACAGCACCAAAGTTTAAAGGTTTCAATTTACCTGTGCTCCCTACCATCATGGACACACAACTGATAACAATGCTGAGAAATTACCTAAAGCTTGAAAAAACATCCAAAAAGACACAGCACCCCCTGCACATCACACAGAATCACAGAATGTCAAGGATTGGAAGGGACCTCGAAAGCTCATCCAGTGCAATCCCCCCATGGAGCAGGAACACCCAGATGAGGTTACACAGGAAGGTGTCCAGGCGGGTTGGAATGTCTGCAGAGAAGGAGACTCCACAACCTCCCTGGGCAGCCTGGGCCAGGCTCTGGCACCCTCACCGGGAACAAGTTTCTTCTCAAATTTAAGTGGAACCTCTTGTGTTCCAGTTTGAACCCATTACCCCTTGTCCTATCATTGGTTGTCACCGAGAAGAGCCTGGCTTCATCCTCCTGACACTCACCCTTTATATATCTGTAAACATGAATGAGGTCACCCCTCAGTCTCCTCTTGTCCAGCTCCAGAGCCCCAGCTCCCTCAGCCTTTCCTCACACGGGAGATGCTCCACTCCCTTCAGCATCTTTGTTGCCCTGCGCTGGACTCTCTCCAGCAGTTCCCTGTCCTGCTGGAACTGAGGGGCCACAACTGGACACAATATTCCAGGTGTGGTCTCCCCAGGGCAGAGTAGAGGGGCAGGAGAACCTCTCTAACCTACTAACCACCCCCCTTCTATTACACCCCAGGTACCATTGGCTTTTCTGGCCACAAGGGCACAGTGGTGTCCAATTCCTTTGAACCAACAGCACTGTGGTTTGCAAGTGCTTATTAGACTCCAGGGAATCCACAGAAGGGTAAAACCTGATGAAAACTCAGCACTTACGTGCCATTTCCTTCATCACGAGGACATTATTATCCAGCAGGGAACCCACACAGAGTGAAGCAAGAATCCCTGGTCCTTGCTCAGGCTCAAACGCCAGCTTTGCAATATTTCCCCAAGGATTTTGCATCTCCCTCCTTTCCATAGAGACTCTGACGCTGAACAAGACACGAAGCTCACACCGCCTTCTCTCACCGAGACCACTATCTGGTTTCCTCTCTGAGAGCTGGATACTTATCTTTGTGAAGCTTAAAGGAACTTAATATTTTATGGTTGCTGAGGCTCTGTAAAATCGACCAACAGGTTCATATGTCGCAGTCAGGGCCCCAGACACACAGACTGCAGAAAATCCATCAGATTTTCACTCCCACAGATATTCTCTCTTTTTATATGGATGCGAGACCTGTGGTCACAAAGCAACTTATTGACTGAAATGCAGGCCCAGGGGAAAATGCTCCGTGAATTCAGCCGCGCCAAGATTTCACCCAATAACTAACTCACTCTCTATTTCACAACTAATTCACTATTTTTTCCCTGCTCTGCTACTTTTCCTTCCCAATCTCTGCGTTGTCACTAGAGCAACTGCAAATTCTTTCAGGGCAAAACCTCCTGAGGCAAATAAGAAGTAATTTCACTAAAATCAGAGGAGCTACCCCGGAGTAAATTTGGCAGTCAGGAGGGGAGAATCAGTTCCCTCGCCTTGTATTACTCAGAAACATGATAAACACTACGGGCTTTTCATGCCCTGCCAAGAAGTGCCTGTCCTGGAGTTTACTGCAATACAAGTTGAAACAGACCCCTGAGGAATACAAAAAATAATGATTGTTTTAGCTGGAACTCCCTGAAAGAGGCAATTCTTTGCTTAAGGAGCTACGTGAAGCCTTAAATCCACTCTTGCTTATATCTCTGTAAAACAAGGGGGAAAAAAGCACTGGATACAAGGGAGTTCGCCCGAGTGTAAAATCAATGGGAGAGAAAACTCAGTGCTCAGGGCTAATAGAAAAACAAAAAGGAGTTAGTGTACTATCTCCACCCACAGAGGAAGACAAGTGCGTCTTTGTGTGTGATTAATCACTTTATAAGGCAAAGGATACTGTTGGAGTTTCTGTTTCTGGTTCATGGAGTTGCTGTGGGCTATGATTTTCGCAAGGCCGGAGATCCAGTGGTTGGCATCGTCCTCTGAGCTCGCAATGAGGTCCAGGTTTTTCCGCTGGTCTTTGAAAATGATGGAAAAGCAGCGATACTCTGGGACATCCTTGGCGTATTTTTCCATACCTTCTGTTTTATGGCCTGACCTCACATCCCGAATATCTTCAATGGAGACTGTGGAAAGAAAGCAGAGCCTGCTGTCAGCAGGGGTGCAGCCAGCCTTATCTCAACTTGCTGAGGGAGATTAAGAAATTACTCTTTATCCTTTTCCTGTGACTTCTGGAGGATTCCCTTTCCTTGCCCTTCTTTCCCAAATCTGGGTACTAAAGAAAGTTCAAATGAAAGCAGCATAAAAAGCAATAAATAAAAAAATAATTAAAAAAAAATAAAAACCTCTTTTCCCACTTTATTTTTCAAAGAAACAGAACATGCAGTAGATGCCGTACTGTGATATCACGTTTATGAGACACAAATCACTGTCAAGAGTTTGGTTTCAGTCCTTGGGGCATCCCTGATCTGATCTCTGCCCCCATGCGAGAGTGGGGAGAGCAGAGCTGGGCCTGGACATCACCTCACAGCAAAATTAGAGGAGGAGGGCAGGGACCAAAATAGCCATTATTTAGTTTGCAAATAAGCGAGAAGTTAAAATTTTAAACCCTATATATTCTTCTCAGCCACACCAGTGTGAATTAGGGAGGCAAAGACCCAAGCTTCAGAGCGGTTTGGTGTTACCCATGCCCCGTCCTGCCCCCCGTCAAGGGGAAACTTGATCCTTTGTGCTGTAAGAAAGTAAAATGCTGCTTTCAGGACCATCCTTCCCCGTTTCCGTCCCTGCCAACCAATCAGTGGAAATGAGCCCTGAACTTGCAAATTTGCACCAAATTTGCAAAATGCACGCACAAGGCAATCCATATGGAGTGGTGCATTCAAGAGACTATGTTATTAAACAAATGTAAATACCTGAAACATGCCTATATTGCCCCTGAGACCTCAAACTGTGTTGAAACCTCACTACCCACAACCCCTTTTTGTCTTTCATGGGGCACTTACAACATCTACGAAAAACATCTATGAAGGACTGAAAGGGAAGAAACTGCTTAATCACATTTGACTGCTGCTACTTAACAGCAAAGCAGGGATGGAATTGACACACAATAAATGGCAAAAATAGTGTTGGAGTCCATAACTAAGAAAGTCTCATTGCATTTTCTTGGGTGGGAGACAGACCAGTTCACATATTGCAGACATCTATCAATACCATCTCAGGACACACACAGAAAAGGCAACACACTTGAGAGAAATTCAGCCACCTTCTACAACAAGCTTGCCAGGAATTTGGAAAGAAAAAAGACATTGCTTAACTTCTTGCCTCAAATTGTAACTTACATATAAAACAATTTCCTGTGTCATAGATGCGTGAGATTGATTTTATTTGTGCATATCTTGAAGGACCTTTGTTGAAAAGCGATACGTGAGTGTAAAATATCCCCATTGTTTAGCTGAATGGGAGAAACTTGCCTTTAAACATCCATTTTATCTGCTCCTACATTTAAACTGGTGCAATTTCACCATTAAAGTGCCCAGTTCGTTCAAAGGCAACACTGCAGAAAAACACAACTCAGCATCCACCCTGCAAGTTTCTACCATGGGATCATCCAAAATTCATCAGATGCTCGTTAGAGTTTGAAAACCCAACATCTGACATTTGCTTTAAATTCCTACCACATGTTGAGGTGGTCAAACATCTTCCACCGCACTTTGCTGGTTTGATTCCTATACAAAAACATATCACGAGGACCTTCCTGGAGCCGAAAAAGCTCCTCCCTGACAATTACGAGCAATTATCTTTGTGTGGTCTTTTATTATCACTTTGTAAAGGCCAACAGTCGATCAGTCAGAGGGGAGGGAGGAGAAGGTTGGGTTGGGATGGGCTGCTGTGGAATTATATCATCTGGCCAATTACCTTTGAGTGAAAGTTTATGGGTTTGAGTACTAAAACCACCCGTGAAAGAAAAGGGCTGCAATTCCCCTGAAGCTGGGCTGCTAACAGAGAGACGCTGTGATTTTGGTACCATCCTTGTTCAGTCAAACAGCCTAAAGTTTAGTTAAGCTCCTTTTAGAGCCAATGGGCAACAAAAGAAGCTTTTGGAACACAAATGCTCTGTCCTATTTCGACAAAAACTTTAGAGTAAGATAATTCATACTGAAGAGAAGCTGCTAAATTAATATATATTGTGATGAAGTTACAAAAGACATGCGCATTAACGAATTGACGTGATCAATGCTTTCTGACCACCTACAGAATGAGAGGACATTTTTCAAGTTTTAGATTCTTCTGCATGACAAGGGGAGACAGAAGATTAAGTGATACATTGTTTAGAAGCAGAGTGCTTAGCTTATATTTAACTAATAATTAATAGATGTATTGTATGTAAGAAATTAAACAATTATAACTAACATCATCTATTTTTTTAGTATAGATGTATTGTATGTCAAAATTTTCAACAAATGTAATGCATATGTAATAATTGTGTGAATATAAGCAGTGCAAGAGCATCCAGTCGTTGGAGCACTTATGGAGGATGATCCCCAGCATTCCTCAGTGCTGACAAAATAAAGAATGCTGCTTAAGAGTATAATTGACTCTGCTGTTAGTTTTATTTCTTTGTTTCAGTACCCTTAATCCATGACTACATTGGACTCTTGACCAGAAAGGAAGTCCAGGCTGAGCGTCTCAGATCCAGATGTGTGTCTTGCAGATGGTTGTGGGTGATAAGTAGGTGATTCCCCTCCCCTCCCGGTCTCTCTTGGTTATGGCAGTGCAAGTGGAAGGATCGTCCCGTTGTTCCCCATCACCTGCCAGCTGCTCACCACTGCCCGGCTCAGAGGAGTTATTGTCCCTTCAGAGTGACTGGTCTGCTTGTGCAATCAATCCCTCAGCTTTGGGTTGGCAACGACCTAGCGTTTCCAAGACTAGAAAATCTGATGTGAAATACTGGAAATTTAGAATGGGTTCTTTGGAAACCGTTATCTGGCAAAGCGAATCCACTGGAAAAGAGAGCTGTGTGGGAGGAAAGAACGATTAAAAACCTGTGTCTGGAAGGGCTGCCTTGATCTCTGTGGCATGTGCTGAGATATATGACAGAGGGCACAGAGCTCCTCCATGCAGAAAAGGTACAAGGAAGCCTGAAGAACAGGATCGGTATCTACTGTAGTCACACAAGAGACAAGGAGAAAAACTATCAATGCAGAAATTGTTAAAAAAGCAGAGTAAGGGATCAGATCCAGAGTAAGCTTTCCATAGCTTGGTTGTGTGTACTGCTTTCATCTATCAATAAAAAGGCTTAAGCCAAAGGAGTCAGCCCAAGCCATCTGCAAATGTTATCTATTTTCTGGAAAATCTTAACGCAGTGTGAATACATTATCAGCTGCTCCCGGACAGTGAGCGCACTGTATTAGCAGTCCCAAATTAACTGTGTGCTCAACTGAGCTATCTGCAAGGAGAAATCAGAAATAACTGGGGGACAAAGCTGTTTCAGAGCAGAGGAACACAACACCCATCAATCACGTCTCCCTGCAATCTCCCTGTTCCTTCCCCATCACACCACAGCAGGGAGGCAACCCCGAGCAGAAGGAAATCTGGAAAATTGGCATCTACTTCTCCTGAGTGTTGAGGTCTGCTGAGGAGGTGGTTTGTGCAAAGTCCAAAACGTGAAACACATCACAAGGAAGCTTGTGTCCTTCCTGGCCTCCAGACATCGAGTCGAACAGGTTACTCCCAGCCACCCTTCCTTTGGCTGGTGCCACAGGAGATGCTTCACTGCTCACATGGACATCCAGCAGTAATTTCACCTGAAGCTGGTGACATGATTCCTGTCTGAACCAGTCTCAGGAAGATGTGAGAACTTGCTTTTTGATCTTATTTTCAATTTTTATCACTGGGTCCTGCCCTTGTGCTCCTCCCCTGTTAATGCTAAGCCTGGAACCCATCTCCTCTTTCACCCATGACATCAGCAGGCAGCCCCTTGAGAGGAGATATTTTGCCTTAGGGAACAGGGAACTGAATCCACATCTCCTGCAAAACACTGAGCATCTGAAGGACAAGGACCAAAAGGTGTTTCTCCTTCCTTGTGCTGATAAAGAGGGAGAGGAGGGTCAGGGTAAAGACCCTTGGAGCCATTGCCAAAACAGCTTGAGCTACTCATGAGGGGAGGGGGCAGATTTTTCACTCTGAGGGAAATGCTCCTCAGATCCTTTCCTTATCCTGCCTCCCTGTCATTAACAAGTGATCTCTGCAATGTGGCATTCAGTCATGTTTAATTACTCCATCCCACTCTAATTGTCTCAATAAGTCACTTCTGCTTACCGTCAGGAAATGCAGATGAGAAATGTGCTCAGCTGTTAAGAGCTTGCACTGGATTTGCACATAAATGTGACACATCTGCAGAGAGATCAGAGCCTCACCAGCCACAGCTCAGCCAGGTTGGCTCAGCATCTTGTCACTAACAAGCTGCTACCTGACCCCAGGACCGCCCTGCCAGGATGGCTGCAGCAAGACGACATGGATTTCACAACACATGGGAGCCAAGTGGCACTCGTGGCCCTTCTCTCTTTGGTTTCACCCCAAAAAAAAGCAGTTTAGTTGATCTCAGTTTCACCAGAGGTGGCTGATGCTGGTGGCCAAACGCAGTTAGGATCAGACCTTTGGAATCAGCAGGAGCTGGAGCATTGTCAGCTGCCCGGAGCAGGAGCACCAGAGGCTGTCCAGTCCATCACCCTCATTGCTGACAGATGCTTTAACATAAATTATTTAATATAATGATTCTAGGGTGGGTTTAGCGCGAGCCCCACTGTGCTGTGCCTTCTCAGCCCTGACCGCATTGCTCTCTCGCCTCTCGGTGTGTGAATTAATCCAGGTCCCAGCTGCTGGTTCCTCATCCCTTCTCCTCTCCCTCTCCACCAACTCGCTCAGCACATCATTTTAACTTGAGATCTGCACAGCAGTCTGCCCTCCTTGCTGGTGTGTGTCACCAGCTGACAACAAGTGATATAACGCACATGTAATTCTACAGGTTGTTTGGAAATACCTTTTAATAGAAGATCTTTACCCGGTCTTTCTGTCTACCCATCACAACTTGGGGTGTTGATGTAAACAGAGTGATCTCTGCGTTCCTTCCACACGTCACAACCAGGGCCCTGCAAACTATTTCTGCAATGAGTTCCTCCTTCTCCTGCTGTTACAACTCTGCTAAATTTGGATCCAAGGCTCTCAACACTTCTGCCTTTGCATTTAACATATGCGATGGAGAATAAGGTCAATATTTGTCAGCACGCTGCCTGTGATGAAAACCGTCCCAGCAGCGCATGCTGTGCCGTGATTCAAATCGAAAAACCAGGCAGCTCGGCACTCGAAACCACTTGTTTTATGGGTTGAGTGATTTTGATAAAAACTAATGAGACCCACAGACAGACGGGTTTGTTTTCACAGCTGCCGGCCGCCTTGTATAACACATTCGCATCAGCAAATATTTTTCCAGGGACAAATATGTGTCTGACTGTAAAGCGATGATTCCTAAAGAAACCGCCTAAACAGCTCCAGGGGGAAGGTGTCGGTGCGGGCAGCTGCCTGCTGTGTGTGTACGGGTTCCTGAGAGTTTCTATTGACTTTAGGCACTTATCAGGAACAATTTCAGGTTTTCACTTCTTGAGCAAGCACAGAGCAATATCATGTCCTTTCTGTCCTTCCACAAGCAAGTTCAGGGCATTAATTCAACGGAGACAATCAAGCATTCTTCCACAAAAATGGTACGGCATGTTCATCGCATGGCATTTTAAAGGCGTTCCTAAATGTCACAGGAACTCAGAAATGAAGGAAAAAGTTTTCTGCTGAACGTTGGTAGTAGGCTATGAACACAAAGCTTTTGTACTGTGTTTAAACCATGCCAAAATATCCTATTGTTGGGCTGGAAGTCAGAGGAACTGGAAAATAATTTTGTGCGTTTTTAACAGTAAGGATAATTAATCATTAGATCAAAAGATTGATTTCATGACTTTAAATAATAATACAATCATCACTTGTAACACTCCCTTGTGCAACTGAATTTAGCTCACCTTTGTCAATTGCTCCCAAAAATGGTTTGTTTAACCAAAATACAGGAAAAAAAAAAAAAAAGAGACATTTTTAAGTACAGCTTTTGGCCAGAAATTGAAATATTTCATCCCAAACTCCTAAACTTCCTTCTTGAGGACACGGTGACTCAGTGACACACCCCCCATGAGTCACCCTTGGTGCAGCGCTGGAAGCTCAGTTAGGGATGTCATAGGAAATGTCACCTCGAGGGTCCTGCAGAAAGCACCAGCTTCTCTGGGGTTCCACTGTAGCACCCCTAAATCTAAACAACTCAGTCTTTTCCTTCTGGCTTTGAATATTATTTCTCCACCAAATGCGCGAAAGGATGTTTCACTGGAAAGTTTTCAAGCACCTCGATGAATACCCAAGCTCGGAGAGTTTTAAAAGGGTTGAGCCTGGCTTAAGTGAGTTCACACTGGGGATTTCAGCTGGTTTGAGAAAACACTTTCAAAAAATTGATTTCACTGAAAGCAGCACATGTTTTTTTGTCCTTTCTTTTCATGTAGATGAGATCTGATATTTGACCACAGCTAAACAAATCAGTGTTACTGACAGGGTGCAGTGCATTGAACACAAGCCCCTGTGTCTCCTTTGGTTCCCTTCCCACTGCAGTGATGCTCAGGAGTGAAATGGCTCTGACAGAACCAGCTCTTTACCAGTCTTCTTGTACAAAGTTTTTCTTTGACCAAAAGCTGTTAATCCTGCCACTTGAACCCTGTTGTCTTGGCCTCAAGGAGGAAGCTGTGCCATGTGTAAAAGCCTCATGGGCCAAAGCAGCATCCGCCCTGACTCTGGGTCTACAGAATATTGAATATAACAGAGAACAATGTGTTTATGGGCCAGGTATGCAGCTCAGACACAGGGTGGAGCAGGTTATGGTGAAAAATGGATTTTGAAAGGTGCTTTTGTGCAGCCCTTCATGCCCAGAACTCCTGTGCTTCTGTAGGAGCCAACCAGAGAGCACAGGGCACTACATGTTTGTTGGAAAGCTGACTGTGTAAGATGCTTCAAGGGCTGTTCCCTTGGGCCTAAAAGGAACATACTGAAAATAATGGATTATGGATAATATGCAAAAGATGGACCATGTTCTACCTGTGTAGAAGCCATATTGGAACGGCACCCTATCCCCCAAGAAGCCCTGTGGGTAACACAGCTATCAAGATAGCATCCAATCTAAACTTCCAGTGGTTTAAAATACAGACAACAGAGGAAGGGACTGCTTGTACCACATGTATCCGATCCAGGCAACATCTGTGCCTGTGACAACCCTGATATATTGGGTTTTTTTCAACTTCAAGCATCTGAGATTCTTCTTTCCAACCCTGGCAGTCTCCATTTTTATCTGCTAGACACCACCACACAATAGTTTACAAGTAGTTTTTCTGCATGATTATAAGCACAGTAACAGGAATAACAGGAAACTGTCCAAACAAAAACACAACCCTTACCCTACCCAGACTTTGCTCCTCTGAGGTGCCTCCATCTGCTTGCTCTCACCAATGCTGCAGATAAGATTAGACCTGCTGCTAAAACCTCCCAGTTTCCATTCTGCTCATTCTTTTTCCTTCCTAAAAAAGGCAGCTTATCTGCAGTTTTAGAAAGGCTTTGTATTGGAGGGCAAATTTACTGTCTGTTAACAAGGAAGAGTGACCCCCTGGAGAGTTGCTTTGAAGTCCCTGATATTGAGTATCAAATCATGACCCTGCACTCTTCCTCTGTTTTTTGACCGCATACACACACCAGACCAAACAAGAAGGCAGCTGTAGTGCTAGAGCCTGACAAAAAATGCTATCCAGGGGTAAACCTCTCCATAGAATCATAGAATCATTTGCCCCTCTGCTCTGGTGAGACCCCCCTGCAGTGCTGGTCCAGCTCTGGTTCCTCAGCACAGGACACACATGGACCTGCTGGAGAGGGGCCAGAGGAGCCACAGGAATGATCCGAGGCTGGAACAGCTCTGCTGGGGGGACAGGCTGAGAGAGTTGGGGTGTTCAGCTGGAGAAGAGAAGCTCCGGAGAGACCTTAGTGTGGCCTTTCAGTGCTTAAAAGGGGCCTGTAAGAAAGATGGAGACAGACTTTTTAGCAGGGCCTGTTGTGATAGGACAAGGGGTGATGGTTTTAAACTAGAGGAGGGGAGATTCAGGCCAGACATGAGGAAGAAATTTTTGCCTCTGAGGGTGGTGAGACACTATCCCAGGTTGCCCAGAGACATGGTGGATGAACCATCCCTGGAGACATCCCAGGCCAGGCTGGACAGGGCTCTGAGCAACCTGAGCTGGTGAAGATGTCCCTGCTCATGGTAGGGGTGGCACTGGACGAGCTTTGAAGGTCCCTTCCAACCCAAACTATTCTGTGATTCTATGAGAAGTGGTGGCTTGCATGTCCAAGGGTGCAAAGGCTGGATCCCAAACCCTTTGAGCCTGTCAGTACCTTTAAGTGTCTAATTTTGATGCACAGTGACAAGGAACTTCTTGACCTTTAAAGGTCCCTTCCAACCCAAACTATTCTATGATTCTGTGACTGGGCAGGCATCAGTCCAGTATTCATCTCTCTTGTTGACTTCCAGGTTCAGGTGCATCCAGAGCACCTGTTGAAAGCAGCCCCCAGGTGGCCCTCCAACCCTCCCAAAAGCTGCAGGCACAGCTTCACATCTTCCCAAAGGCATGTGGGACACGACTCATCCCGGCATGCTTAGTAGGTCAACCTGGCACCAGGAATGCTCCTGTGGCCACCTGGGTGTAGGGGGGCAAAGCCAGGCTAGCCAGAGCCCTGCCAGAACTTGCTTTTTCAGAGCAGCAAGGGCAAGCTCTGCCTCAAATGCTTTGTCACCCTTCTTGCTATCATGATGACAAAAAAATGGGATCTTTCTCTGGGGAAGGGCGTGCATGCATGGGGGTGTTATGGAGCAGATGTGCGGGTTGATCAGCAATATTAATCCATCTTCACTTTGCACTGAGGACACTCCCAGGGCACAGCAAGTTCTCCTTCCCGCCGCGGCACTGTCTGCATCTCCAGCAGTGTGGCAACATTGGCTGTTCCAAATTAGCAAAGTGTCCGCACCCACGCACTGCCAGCCTGTGCCCAACATGCAGCTCAAAGGATCTGGTCTTGCTGCTGGGCTCTTTTTGCAGGTCAGGATCTAAAAAAGTCACAGTTGTGCCAGCTCTCCATGCCACGGCCTCAGTGATGGAGGCAACAGGTTCAGTCGGTGCTTCTCCAAGCAGATGTCAAGGTCTCTAAAGTCACAGCACAAGGACCCCCTCCCTTTTACTTCAGAGGACCACATCAGGACTGTAGCTGGAAGTGCCTGCAATCCCCATAATTTGGAAACCGCTGGCTCAGAGCACAGGAAGGAAAACTCTGAAAGTCATTTTTCTCAACTCACATCCTTATTTCTTTTATAGTAAGACATGATCCTGGAAAGGCCTTTTCTTTTGCATGGGACAGAGCTCAACAGAGCAGACGTTCCTAGGGAGCAAACGCTCACTAATGCCTCTGCATTTCTTGTTATCATGGTTATTACACTGGTACCCAAACAACCCAGCTGAGCCCCGTCAAACAACCACACACCCAGGGACAGCCTCTAAGCCAAAGCCTGTTATAGCCAGAGAGAGGAGGAGGAAGGAAATGTGTGGGGAAGGATGCACAGAGAAATTAAATGAGCTGCCCAAAGTCATGTGAGAAGAGTACGGCGGTCAGGGTCATAAAACAAACATATTTTGCCCTGCTACCTCAGTCCTCCTACTGAAAATCTTATCACTCCCTGTGGGAGGGGATAATTTGGAAGACCCACCCTTCATTTAGTTAATTGTGACTGTTACAAAAAAAAAAATTGCGTAAATAACACAAGCAGTATGTTGTACACTTCCACATGCCATAAAATGTATTCCACACGATCCATTTACCCCCTGGCTTTACAAGATTGTGGTGATTTATTACAGAGAAATATGTCAGAAAAATATAGAATGAGAAGAAAAAACAGATATAAACAAATACACACTCTCCCTTATCCCATTTTGACTGCACATTTGGGCTACTGGTCACAACTACAGCCCCAAGCTGGGTGGTAGAATCATAGTATCGTTTTCGGTAGAAGAGACCCTGAAAATCATTGAGTCCAACCATTAACTCAACACTGGCACTAAACCATGTCCCTAAGAACCTCATCTTTTAAACCCCTCCAGGGTGGTGACTCCACCACTGCCCTGGGCAGCCTGTTCCAGTGCCCGGCAACCCTTTCCAGGAAGAAATTTTTCCTAATATCCAATCTAAACCTCCCCTGGTGCAACTTGAGGCCATTTCCTCTCACCCTGTCACTTGTTACTTGGGAGAAGAGACCAACCCCCTCCATGCTCCAAGCTCCTTTCAGGCAGTTCAGAGATCAGAAGGTCTCCCCTCAGCTCCTGTTCTCCAGCTGAACCCCCCAGGTCCCTCAGCTGCTCCTCCAGCACAGAACGGTTTTCCCTGTGCCCATACAAAGGTGAATGTTGTATCAGGACTTTTTACAACAGGGCAGATCCTGAGTTGCCTCGGATCTCCACATCTCTGTGGTTCCCTTGTGAGGTTCCAATTCCAGATTATTTCCCAAGTGCTGCAGCCAGACAAGAGATGTCCTGGCAGAGCCCAGACCAGCAGCTCAGGTACACCACACCACACCACAGAAGCTCAAGCCATGTCTCACACCAAAAATTAGGGCTCAGCCACCTGAACAACCTGAACTCTTGTTTTGGGGAGGAAACAAGCCAGGCAGGGCTGCTGAGTCCAGCACAGCCCACCCCACAACAATTTTAAGTGGTAGTTCAAGAGCTTGGGAAATGTGGTCATTCCTGACTCGGCAGATTCCTCTCAGCTGTCTCCAGAGCTGACAGCATCAGTTTGTGTGTTACAGGTGGGAAGGATCTGGTCTCATTGCTCCAAGGCCTTCCTCCACACAACAAGTACAATGGTCCCGGTTCACCCCAAGGACCTCTCCCCACAATGCCCCACGCCTGTGATGAAGCAAATTTTACTTACAGATCTGTGACTCTGGAGACCTCAGCATCTTCTTTGATTCCTGCCATATGGTTTTGCAGTCCTCCTGGAGCTTATAAAACCGCTCTTTTCTCCAGGAACTTGACTTCACTTTTAGCAGCTGGCTGCCTTTCAGGAGAAACTTCAGATCCTTGTCATCCTTCAGGCCTGCGGAGAAACAGTCATGGTAATATTGCAGGAGTCAAGTCAATGAAGCTTAGGACGTACACAGATAAGTTTGGTGACAGGCAGCATCACATCAGTAAGGTAGAAACCATGCCCTGTTCATTCCCCAGCTAGTATCTGAGAGGACTTTATCTTTCTTGCCCTACTAGATCACCACAAGGCCAAGTAATAATAACCAGAGCTTCTGGCTCCAGGAACTTCAGATTTCACATCTTAGGCTAGATTCAGGGAGGCACTTAGACATCTAGAGATGTAACAGGCATCTGCTGAGACTTTGAAAACATACATTTGGCAATTCTACATGGTTCTGAATGTCTCAGCAGTATATGACTTCCACATACCTACATACCTTGGAGAATCTGTCCCTCAAACCAACCATTAATTACAGATCTGGAGTGTGTGGGCTGGGGAGGGTGGGAGCATGAAACACGAGAAACACATCCTGGGCTTTCTGTAATAGGCACCTTGCACCTCTCCAACATTGCGTGAAAAGCTGGTTTGAAGCTGGTGAAACAGCATTTACCTCTGTAGCACTGACCAAGCACGTGCCAACTCAACGGGATTTTTGCTTACCTTGTCTTGACGATGCAGGTCACCTCTTGGCCACTTGCAGCCACCTGACACTCACATCATGGGAAATTTCCCAATGCTACATCAACATAATGCAGGGTCTCAAACTGCAGAAATCCAAGTTAACTGATTTATGCAGTAACATTTATATTGCCGTGTGGCATTGCCCTGTGACATTTGGTTTGTTCTTCTCTGGAACACACGGCTGCTTTGAATTGTTGTTTTTTTAAACAGGGCAAGGCAATAAACTACCAAAGATCACTTTAGGCCTGCTTAAAAAACAAAACCAAGATCCAAGTGGCCAAAGCCTCAGACCCCTGACAATTCATATAGGAGACTGAAGTGCCAGGTGCTGCAGACCACCAAGCTGGGTCATGGTGGCACCAGCAAAAAGCAGCACCATGGGCTTGTAGCTGGGACACGTTAGCCTAAAGAGGGTATTTTAGGTTGCCAACAAAGGCCTGAGATCTCCAGAGATAAACATTAGGGATGTCCAATGTCCACTCAGTGAGCTGCTCACATCCAGAGTTGAAAGTGTCCCAGTGGGACCTGGAGATCCTGAAAAGGTGGCTATGGTCTCTCTCTTTCCTCTGTATTCAATTAGCTATCTTGTTAATTGTCTTCCCATGCTACAGCATCCCCTGGGCCTCTCAGCTCACGTCTGGTCTGGAGGTTCCAAAGAGGAGAATGTGAATGCTTCTTCCTCTGGAAACCTCAGAAAGAAACTCATGGAGAGAAGAAAAAAAAGCATCTCCTGCAAAGCACGGAAGGGTGGAATCCCAGCTATGGGATCTGGGACACCCTCCTGGGTTTGCTGAGGTTGAAGGGCTGGCAAGAGGCAGGTCATGCAGAGGAAGGACAGACACCACAATAGCTTCACAGGTCTTTGGTCTCCTGAGTTGTGGTGTTGAGGCTTCCTCTCCGAGGCAAGTTCTTCCAAGTGCAGAGAAGACACCACAGACTTTGGCCTCAGTAATATCATTGTGGTACCTCTCAAGGTTCCCAGAGAGGAAAGAAACTCATTCCTTCTCTCTATTCACCCACAGCATTTCTGGTCTGGCTCCCAGCCTTATTCCCTGTTTTTCTTCAGATCCCAACCATGTGAGGCATCATTACTGGCCTAAGAGGAGGACATGCCATCCTCAGGTGGTACGAGGAGGGAAGCAGGAAAACCCTCAATTCCTTCGGGTGCCTGTGTGCATAAGCATGTAAACGAGAAATCCAATTAACAGTGGCATGTTTTGTTACACAGACACCATCTGCAGCACACGTAAACTGTCATACTACCCGGACATCCCAAAGGGCTGCACCAGTGTAACACAGACAAATGTGGATGGGCACAGGCCATGGTCGAGGGCAGATTCCTCTCCTCCAGGCCCGATGCACACGTCAGACACAAGCTGGAGCTCAGAGCCCTTCAACCTGCTCACCAGCACAACCCAGTCAGTGCGTTACAGAATCATGGCTGAGGTTAGAAGGGACCTCTGGAGATCATCCAGTCCAACCCACCTGCTAAAGCAGGTTCACCAGAACAGATCACACAGGAATGTGTCCACATGGGTTAGTGTGGATTAAAACTTCCCATCCTCCTCAGAGGATCTAACTACAGGTTGGGTGAAGCCTTCCCACTCATCCTTGGCCACCACGCCTGAAGACCAGGCCAAGTTAAATGACTTAGCAAAGGAGGCCACTGCACTTTGCAAGAGTGGGTGGGAAGGATGGAGAGTGCACAGTGAAAGCACAGCAAAGATCAAAGATGGGATGGGGAGTGAGTCAGTGAGAGAAGTCAGGGAGGGGATGGAGACAAGCTTGGCTCTAGAAGACAGTGTGTTTGGCCAGAAAAGGGTGAGAGGGCTAATCATCAGTGCTTAACAGCTCCACCATTCCTTTGATGTGGGATAGAGAGTGGTCACCCAGCGTTCACCTCTGCTGCTCATGTCCCCAAGTGCTGACCGAACAACCCAACGGTGGGACTGGGGAAAGGAAGAACATCCCCTTAACCGGGTGGGCACAGCCTGGTTCAGGCCTGCTCTCTGTCTGCCCAGCAGCAGTTCAAGCTCAGACAGCTAAACTTGGCATTAAAGAGGGCCAGAGTTTTGGGTCCTGTCACCTAAGTCCCACCCAAGCACTGACACGGACTCTTTAAATGACATTGGGTGAGTCACTTGGCTTCTCTGTTCCTATCTACAAAGCACCTGCCAGAGATGGAGCAGAAGACGCTCTGATCTGCTGATACAGGAACGACAAACCTGTTCCTGATGTGCCAGTGGGACATTACTCCCAGCTGGTCATTTGAGCTGCTTTCCAGGGAAAAAACAAACAAACAAACACCGCCTTTTCCCAGCAGAAACCTCACTTCAGGTTTTATACCTGAACCAGCTCCTGAGGGTTTCTATCTAACAACCCCACAGAGCTGAGGAGGTTTGTGGTCCAGAGCTCCATCTCACAGCAATGGAAACTTGTATGAAAGAAACCGTAGGCATCATACGTGTAAACCATTTAAAAATTTAAAAACACTGTGCAGCAGAACAAAGATGTTGGTTTCCAACTATCTAACAATACCAGGCAGGAGAAGCACAATCACCACACTGAAATAGATGTTCAAATCCTGCCTGAAACCTGTGGCAGGACTGTGTCTTGCTCAGCATCCTCTCTGAAATACTGAACACATACTCAGCATGCAAAATTGCAGGGTGTGTTTCAAGGGTCAGCCCCCCCTCCTCGCAAAATATCAATCGCACATTTTCTAAACACAATATATTTAACATACGGCAAAGTTCAGAGTGAAAATCATGTCTGGCAAAAGGAGAAACGCCTCCAGCACACACAGCACCGCAATAACTATGAAGTTAATATACTACACTATGAAGCTTTATACACTAAGAGACCAGAAATGTTAACCTTTGTATTACCTGCCTCAGGTTTACAGCAAGCAGGAAAGACAATAAAACAACAGCTGTCACGGTAAGACACCAGGCTCTGCATTCACTAAGGAGATAGTTCGGATGATGTCTACAGCAGACAGTGATAATCCGTATTTCTGCATTGCTTGCTTGTAAATCTGCTGATCCTATATAAATACGTTAATTACAACTGCTATAAAATAAGCCTCCTCCTGCCTGCTCTCCCTTTCCTACCTAGTTTGAGACCAGGCATAACTCATGTTTGCTGGTTTAAAAGGGTAGAAAGCTTTTCTGACAAAATCCAAAGAATTTGGGTGGGTAAACAGTGATTTCCCATTTCCACCTGCCCTCTGTAGCCACAGAAATCAAGGGACTTGCATCCACTTGGGCTGTTTCTCCAGAGAGCAGGAACCAGTGATGAGTTCATAGCCAGACACAGAAGTTATGAAACTCCCTGGGTTTCCTGTTTCTATTCATCTGGTGACTGCAAACCTCTGCGTGGTTCCTTGGGCTCTAATAGCAACGGGCACGACACCACTGAGAAGTCCTAAAATCAGGCAGGAAAAGGGCACTGCCTTCCCCAAACACTCTCAGCCACAGCTCAAAATGCCCAAACGAGATATTTGGAAACCCACCCTTTGCCAAACAAGTCCTGCTTGCTTTGATGCCTCAAACGAAGCGATTTTACACATCTGGAGGGTGGTTACAGGCGAAGGAAAGGAAAAGAAACCTCTAGGAGTTTAAAAATAACCTCAAGGGTGGAGCGCTGCCTCTGCGCAGGGGAAAAAAGAGGCAGAAACGAAGCGGCTGCCAGCGTGTGGAAGCACCGAGGGTCTGGCCAACGTGCCCCTTACCCAGCCTGATGCCATTCAACGCGGCCACTCGGCGGCTCTGCTCCCGGAGGATGTTTTCCTGGGACGCGCTGCGCTTGGGCTGCCTACAGAAGCACTGCATGATCCAGCGTGGAGCTCGGGGACGGACGGCGGGTGTCGGGGAGGATGGGGGGCCACGCCGCCCCGGCGGGGAGCCCTGCTCATCCAGGAGCCTCCGGCGTTGAGCGGCGTCAAACGGGGGCTCCGAGGAAGGAGCGGAGGCAGCGGGAGAGGAGGACGCGGGCAGGGGAGGGCAGAGTCCAGCTGGGGGTGGAACCGTGCGACGTTCTCTCCTCCTCGCTTTGCTCACCAGCTGCACACGCTGGATGCAAAAGTTATACTGAGGCTGCTGCCCAGGTAGAAGGAACGAGTTTTCCTACAGTCATACGCCAATGGGGTTTGATGCATCATTTCCAGGGGCTGGAGGAATCCCAAATATTGTTTGCGGCTCCTAATCAGTGTCGGCTCAGCCTGCCCACCAATGCCTGGATCAGAGAGAGCCTGGCTCCTCCCTGCTGTGCTGAGCTCGTTCTTCTCCCACCGACAGGCAGCGAAGAGGAAACTAAAAACACCTTTTAACCAGGGCAAACATAGCCCAAAAGCAACTCGGAAACTGTGTTTTAATTTTAATACGCTTTTTTTCTTTTTTTCCACTTAGAGAAGAGCATTTTCCAGAGACTCTGGAGTGTCTTCTCTGCCACTGATTTCCTGTATGACTTGGGTGAGTCACTTACCCTATACTCCCGCATAGCTCTGGGTTTATTACTGTAAATTTACGCTGTGATCTGGTACGGGGATAAGCCCCCACCAGTGTTTAAACAAGTCACTGATTACACAGAATCAGACAATAATTCAGATTGGAAAGGATCTCTGGAGATCTCTAGTTCAAACACCCACTTGCTCAAAGTCAGGTCACATTCAAAGGTAGCTGAGGCTGCTCACAGCCTTGTCCAGGTGAGCTGTGGATATCTCTAAGACGGAGACTCCACAGCCAAGCTAGATCCTTGTTCAAGAGATTAGGTGTCCTTAGTGAAGAATATTTTTGTTATGACCAATACAGATTTTCTTTGCTGAAACTCATGACCATCGCCTGCTGTCCTGGCAATGGCTGGGACTAAAATCCATCTCTTTCCTCGCCGTGACTCCTTCTGCGGTGCAATACAACAGCTCTACTTCTTAAGCTCTTCCATCCCAGGTGAGTTTACAGACCTTGTTACAGATTAGTTTTCTTTGTCATTGCCTTTGCTTGCTGCTGCCCTGCCAGGCAAGCCAAGGATGAGGGTGATGGAGTCAAGCTGGGGTCAATGTCCCTTGCTGCAGAACCAGCAGATGCTCAGGACTCTTAACAGGGAACCACATGTCACTGTTTCTGCTGGAGACCTAATGGAAGGCTCCCCATCACCATCCTCCCATCATATCCAACACAGGTTTTAGAAACATATTCTACATTTCTTGTGTCTGGCGATCCAGCCATCTTCCCCTTCTTTCT
Organism: Columba livia; assembly: GCF_036013475.1. Taxonomy (NCBI): domain Eukaryota; kingdom Metazoa; phylum Chordata; class Aves; order Columbiformes; family Columbidae; genus Columba; species Columba livia. The sequence goes on from NC_088603.1 coordinate 5,675,296, forward strand.
GTGCATTTAGGAGGAAGCCCTCCCAACACTCACAGATAAGGACAGAGGACTGGGTTGTTTGACCAGCATAAGGACACGATCAGAATAATTAATTGCTGCCATATGTCACATGTAAGAAACTCCCTGGGGACAAGGCAGAGCCATTGAAAAGCGGTACAACTAATAACGCCTTATTTACACATAGCAACTACACATCACAGACAGCTAAGGAGAGAAATAAAGGCATTTTCTGGATGGGACATTGCTGAACCTGTCTGTAGGCATTTGAAGAAACACCTCCAGCCTTTTCTGAGCCCCCTGCACATACAGGGGTGGATGTCAGATCCATAATCTCTGTAGCCCTCCCCTGGGAGCTAGGGGCTTTGCTTCCCCCTGGCTATGCAGTGGGCACCATGATTTAATGGCTCAGTGATATGTATTATCTAGCAGTCTCTGAGCACTTCCCGTATTCCACTTCATACTGGAGAGGATGGATCTAATTAAAGAAGTGTGGAAGAGAGTGGTCCCCCGTACTTAGCAACATAATTTGCTTCTGTGCACCAGCTCTCCTGTCCAGCAGCAGCCACAGTCCCACAGGGTTTGATTTGGGAGCACAAAGAGCCCCTCTGCTTCATTTTCTCATTAATTCCTAATAAACAATGCCAGAAACAGCACCGCTCAGAGCTTTCCAGACACTCAGAGAACATTTTACCGCACTTATCCCTGAAGTTTGTGCACACACAAAGCACAAGATCGGCATTCACAAAGTTGAGATACTTCTGCAGAACAGCGATATGTGAGTTTTGCTATTGTGAAGGCTTCAGAGATATAGAGCAGTTAAAATCAGGTTTTTTTTAAAACAAATATGAGACCATTGGGCCAGAAATGCCCTGCTTTGGGAAACAACAGATCTGGATGTTGAGGTCATTTAAACACAATGTCACATCTCATAGATGAAGCCTGACGGGTAAGCGTGACACTGTGGGTTACACGGCATTGCTTGTTGATGTTACATGATGCTGTGTCACGCTCCGACGCTGGAGGAAATGATTCCTGCAAATGGCCTAGGGACAAATTCTCCAACCTTTATTCACCACAGGTAACACCTGGCTGGGTCCGGAGCCTGCGAACGCTCGAGGACGCAATTTTACCCATATGACTGATCCCACTGAAATCAATGGCACTAGTCACATGGGTGAAGTTATTCATGTCCCCATGCTTGGAATCAAGGCTGTGCTAATCACCTTATTGATTCCAGCTGGGTTACTCACGGAGCGAATGGAAATCGATGCGAATGAGGATGTCAGAATGTGGTCCCAAAGTCAGCAAAGTGATTGAATATCCAGGAAACAGGCACTTGAGATAGAAAGGCTGGAGAGTCTGGTAGGAAATGGGCTATGTGAGAAAACTATTAATGCACTGCTATTCAGACAATTTTCCAAAATTAATGAAGCTCCACCACGTCCTTATACAAAGGAGCTAAAGAAGCTCTATTACCACTTCACAGAGGAAGAAGCAGGTTGGTTTTGAGCTCTTTGGGGCTGGACCTGGTCTCTCCCCACCACCACAACAAAAGCAGTGCAGCCCTAATACTGATCAGTCTATTTACACCACACTGACACAAAAGATACGACAGAAGCCAGCTGCTGGTTTGCTCAGACTTGTGACAATTTAGGCCTGGAATTAAAATACCTGTGCTGGTGATGGCCTCACCACTTCCCCATTGCATCATGCACATGATGTAAGCTACTCTATTATGACTAGCAATGCCTGTGGCGGGTACATAGCATATAACACATGTAATTTTATGAGATTTTCTCACGAAAGAGGCCAAAGGTTGCACTTTGCTCTGCATTTGTTACCCAGAAGAAAAAACTAGGTCTATTTTACATGATGCCGTTCTTTGAAGGAACACTGTAATTTCAGCTTCCCTTCCAGGCTCCCTCACAGTGAAATTCAATAGAACTATTTTAACAAGAGTGATAGCACAATCAAAGTATCACTGCTCATTAATGAACAACAATGTCTGTCCCTACATATTCCTCATCCTCAGCAAGCACGACACCAAATCCAGGCGAATGCAGAATCAATGAGTTTGGAAAAGCTTTAGTTCAGCCGTTCTGTAGTGATGTGACAACTTATTAAGGTGATGGATCACTGAGAAACTGAAGTTCCTGATGGTAAATAACGTTTTGAGGATTACTTTTTCACACTTAGTATGAGGAATATTGTCAGTGCAGCATCTGCTTGGAAATGAGCACAACCAGCTGCAGTGTTGGGCAGTGGCAGCTGCTCGGAAAAGCGGAAAACCTGTCAAGTGACAAGGATTTAGTTGGTTTCTCCAGAGCTTTTGCAAATCACTGATGTCACCTGTGATGTGCCTTTGCAGAGCCCCCTTTTGTCATCTGTCATCACCCTGTGGTTATATCTAACCTGGCTTTTACATCAGTTCTTTAACAGCCCTTTGCCCGGGATCACTGTGGTCCCAGCAATAGCAAGTTGTCTTCAGGCCGCTGCCAGGAGGACAAGGCCAGCAAGGCTCCTTCCAGGTCTGCAGGGTCCCACCTGCCTGGTTCGTCCCTCTGGAGTCCAATCTTCATTCATGCCCCTCCATATCCCACTCACACATACCCCACTCTTTGCTACCTGCAGGACACCACCTGCTGCTCTCAGCTTTATTCTCCCTCGTCACACCACACACCACCTGAAGATCAGGCCTTGCTGCTGGCACAGCAGAGCTTGAGAACACCCAGTTACTCACCACCAGCAGAAAATGCCAGTGGCTCCTCTACGCCAGCATTTGCCTTCTTGCACCCTGCGGTGGAGGAGGGACCAGGGAGTGGGTGCTGAGACCATAAATATCATAGAATCGTAGAATAGTTTGTTTTGGAAGGGACCTTCAAAGCTCACCCAGTGCCACCCCTGCCATGAGCAGGGACATCTTCACCAGATCAGGTTGCTCAGAGCCCCGTCCAGCCTGGCCTGGGATGTCTCCAGGGATGGTTCATCCACCACCTCTCTGGCCAACCTGGGCCAGGCTCTCACCACCCTCAATGTCAAAAATTTCTTCCTCATGTCTATCTTGAATCTCCCTCCTTTAGTTTAAAACCATCACCCCTTGTTCTATTGCAACATGCCCTGCTAAAAAGTCTGTCCCCATCTCTTTTACAGCCCACTTTTAAGTACGGGAAGGCCACAACAAGGTCTCCCTGGAGCGTTCTCTTCCCCAGGACGACCACCCCCATCAGTACCTTTCTGGCTCAAGATGCTGCTGCTTGTTGACAGCGGGTGCATCTTTGGTGCATGTGGTATGTACCAAGTTCCACCTTGTGGTGACACTGAGAATGGGCTTCACAAAACCTGTGGCAGCATCAGCAAATCTCTTTCTCTTCCTTACATTGGCTTGCCCTGCCCACTCTACTTCCATTCCAGGGTGCTCAAGAGGTCCTGCTGAACTGGAGAAGGGTGACCTTAAAGTTTAACATAGGAGGAGTTCTCCCCAGCTTTCACATTGTGGCTGTTCTTCAAATCACTGCCTAAAACCTCCCTCCGCTGACATACTGGCAAGAAGCCGTGTGATGAGCATGTTTCCGATCAGCACTGTCACCCTGCCCAATATTTCACAGCTCCACTTTCTCCCTGTATCCTTTGGCTGTCTTGCCTTGTCTACAACATCTCTGGGAGGAGGACAGTTCCTTCTCCAGCTCTGTTCTGATGCATTCACACGGCCCAGCCATCTTTCCCCAAAACAGGCTGGCCATACCCAGATTGCCCACTAGGAAGGACTGCAGACATCACGCCATGTGCCAGCTTGCTGTGCGTCAAAACCATGGATGTTAGGAAAAGATTCTTCACTGAGAGGGTGGTTGGTCACTGCAACAGGGTCCTTGGGGAAGTGGTCACAGCGCCAAGACTGATAGAGTTCAAGGAGCATCTGATGCTGCTCTTAATCACAGGGTTTAGCTTTAGGTAGTCCTGCAAGTAGCAGGAAACTGGACTCAGTGATCTTTATGGGTCCTTCCAACTTAAGGTACTCTGTGATATTATGCCGGGGAGTGCACTGGCAGCTAAATGGCGCAGAGCCCTGGAGCTGGTTTCATGGATTCATAGAATGTCCAGAGTTGGAAGGGACCCACAAGGATCATGGAGTCCAGCTCCTGTCCCTGCACAGGACAACCCCACAGTTCACACCGTGTGTCTGAGGATGTTGTCCAGTCTCTTCTTGAACACTGTCAGGCTTGGGCCATGACACCTCCCTGGGGAGCCTGTTCCAGTGTCCAGCACCCTCTGGGGGAAGAACCTTTTCCTGATGTCCAACCTAAACCTCCCCTGGCATATCTTCCTGTCATACAGGCAAAGCCAGGCTGCCCGCTGAGACATTTCACAACCAGTTCAAACTGTGACCTTTATTTGTGAAAATCTTCATAAATCTTTCTGCCAGCCTGGGTCACTCGGAGGGAGCTGGGATCCAAGCGTGACACCGGCTGTGACCCAGCAAAAGCTACTGCCCTGAGCTCTTGATGAAATCCAGGTAAAACACCCAATGTTCGCTGCACTCAGGAACTCAAAACCAGACTGAAAGTTTGGTTTGGTCCTTCCACCGGCACATATGGACATGTGGCTGCAGACTGAGAGGCACTAAAACAAACACCGACCTGCAGTAAATCACAGCTTTTCCAGTAATTGATGCGAAAAGAGCGGGGAGAAAGTAGTTGAAAAGAAGGATATCAACATGATGGATGGAACCAGCACCAACAGTCAGGAGCACTCATGCAGCTTAGCTACCTAATTCCTAAGTCGTGTTCTTAGGAACATGCTGATGAAGATGTTCTCTTCGTAAAACCAAAGTCAGCTGCAGGGCAGAGCTATTTTATTTTAAAGGCCACTTAACAACTTTTCTCAACATCTTCTTCAGAAGCTGAAATTTCTTGTGCAGAAGAAATGCAGGTCGCTCTCAGCATTCCAAAGCAGGGCAAAATTTGTGCAATAGTTAAATTGCACAATTGAATTATGCAAAACTAGGGAAAAAATCCTTTCTTCATTTTTCTCCCCCTAAGTGATATATCTGGGATGTCAGCACTCTGTAACTTTAGCCAAAACTAGCCAATGAGTCATTGTTTCATATCTCAACACAAGCCTTTAAAAGGTGCCCATGTGAGGGGCAGCCTGAGGTGTGAGTATTTCCCCACCCACATTGTCTAAACTGGGTCATTTAAGGTGTGGGTGCATCTCAATTTAGAAGAAACTGTGGCAAAATCTTCGCTACCTGCATAAAGAAAAAGAGAAACCTCCATGTTTGGCCAAGGTCCATTCTGGTGGGCTTGACCGAGTAAAGACTGAGACTCTCCACCCATGGTATGGACCTAAGAGATGCATGGGCCAGGGGTTAGTTTTGCAATATTTAGATATTTACAGTGCACTGAACAAGGGGCCAGGAGAAGACAGAGCACGATTCACCTGTCTAGATCCCTATAAGCCTAAAATTTCTTCCAAACACCTACATTTGGCCAGCTGAATACAATACTGGGTGATGAAATCACCAAATAGTTGTCTGCAGCTTTCCTTCATAGATACCCATTTATTACATCTTTTGATTTTCTTGTATGAGAAACTATATTTTGCTCTCAAATCAGCAACACCTTTGGCTCCCAGAGCTGCTTACCCAGTCAGCAGAGTTGCCAGGTCTTGCACAAACCATCTCTTACCCACACACCTCTCCCTCTTGCTTCTCCCTGTAATTGGCCGTATCCTTCCATCTCTGCTACCTGCAGCAGTTTTCCAAGCGACTACATTTCCTTCTTCCTCCTGTTCCATTTCCTCATTAAAATCTGTTTTGCCCTGAGCATCTTCTTGCCCTGACTCTTTTACTTTTGAGCGGGATGTTGGGGCTTTGTGCACCAGCAACAACCTCAAAACCAACAGTGGGCTTTATCTTCAACGCACTGAGAAGTGCCAGTATTGCAAATTCTCCTGCGCTGTGGCTCAAAAAACTCCCACGTGAGGCATCAGGTGCAACCTGCATCAAGTGGGGCGTGTGGGAGTGTTTTGTTTGTAGGAAAGGAGACTGAAGCCACCAGTTGCTTTAGAGCGGATCCTAGTTGATTCCAAGCAGGATTAAATCCACCCACAGAGGTTGGAGCCCAGAAGGAGCCTCCTCAGTGCTCCCAGTGAAGAAGGGCAGGTGGAGATGATTCATTTGGAAATGTAAACCTAGGAGAAGTTAATTCTCGGGAGTAGCTGGCAGAAGAAACAAGGAAATGGCCTGTTCTGGAGGATTTTATTGACCCTTCCTGGCTGATTCTCGCCCTGGGCTGTGGCAGAGGACATTTCCATAACAAGGTTGTGGTGTTTCTTGTACAATGTATACAGTGTCTTGGATGAAAAAGTCAGTGTATGAGAATAAGGCATAGTACAAATTAGCTATTCTATAATCTGTGCGAGCACAGGGGCTCCCAGTTCAGAAACAAATCAACTCAAAGAGGCAAGGGAAAGATTATTAATAGCCCGCAGAGGCGAGCAAATTCATTCTGGACTAAATTTAGATGCCGCTTTATAACATAAGCAAGAAGCAGCTGAATAGAACACGTTCAAAATAAAAGGCGCAGAACACTGAATCGCAACAGCTCTGCAAATGGGGGAGCACACTCGGGTTGCTTCCCTGGGCTCAGATCTCCATCCAAATGAAGAGTCAACAAAACACTATAGAGTTTACAGAAAGTCCCAGCTACAGTATTAGCCCCTTCTGCCACCAGAATATAGAAGTGTCTCCTACTGACTGTCAGATATTTCCCCAGATGTGCCTGTGGTTAATTCTGATATAGTAAATACAGCTGGTGTTGTATTTACGTTGGAAGAAAAAGAAAAAGAAAGAAAGAAAGAAACTGAATTTCAACATACGGTCATAAGCAAAATATATAAATCACAGTATCTGAGAAAATTCTGACAAACTACATAGCACAAGCCTGAGCCTGCTAACAAAGCAACATGTGAGCAACTCGTCTAAGTCGAGTGGCATTCAGAGTGACGTTGGCATCTCTGTGTGTTATGTGTTAAGGAATTTCAGTAAACGCTTTGGTTCCTTTGACACCTGTGTATTTTTCTGCTTGAGACAAGAAAATGGATTAACAAGCAGCCACTAAATTCATCTTGGTTCCTAACCCCAGAAGACTAAATAATATTCACTGAAAAATGACCCACAGGCCAGAATAAGAAATATTTTACTAGTTCCAGATGTATTTCTTAGCTTGCTTTCCCCAGTGGTTATATAATGAATGAGATACCTACACAAAGTATAACATTAACCTCTGTTTCACCTTCCTGTTAGATTTCTAGCATCTGGGAAAATCAGAGGGAAGATTTCTTGAGCCTGGGGGAATCTTCTCACATTTCTCCTGGTAACACTAAACTGATTATGTTTAGTGCCAATCACTTATTGCTCTATTAAGTTTGTTTGTTTATAGTTCATCTATAGTAAGAAAGCACATATCTCATTAAACAAAAATAAGCACTTTTCCCATTGCTGTAGGGTCACAAAACCCCATTTCAATCCGTAGCTATAACAATCTTAAGTTCTTTCTGCTCATCACAGTAAGTAAAATACAATAGAGGTAACAAATCAATATGTTAAAGGCAGAGCAGGGATTAAGGGATGCTTCATTACTCTATCAGACAAGCCTCCTAGTCTTGATACCAATAAGCATTAAATCTCACTTGATAGGAGAGCAGAGAGGATTTATTCTTTTTTAGAGACGCTACTTATTTTGTACTAAACACTTATCCTGTGGGCAGACCCTGAGCTGGGGGTTCATCCTGCTTGTCTTCTCCACAGACCAGAGAATTTACCCAGCTGAGCATCTGTCCCTCTCTCAGCTTCACCACAAAGGGGAGGAGATTTGGACCAACTTTTCTGGGCTTGCAGACACTTAGACAGACAAGACACAGTTCCTACCAATACAGCCAAGCCTATTAACAGAGCAAAAAACCCTATCATTTGTAATACAGATTAAACGCTGCTTTGCTTCCAAATGAGAGAATGGAGAGGGGAAAGAGGGGGGAGAAGACAGGAGGAAAAACAAAGCTCTGGACAAGATAAGAGAGCTGAAACGCAAGGCTATTTCTATAGACTTACTGTTGTAAGCGAGGAAACTGCCGTTCGATTCCATTTTTGCAGAAGAAGCCGCCGTGCAGCGGCAGCAACGGCTCCGCCAGCAGCTGCGCCCAGACGTTACCGGGCTGGAAAACGGACCCGGGCGGCTCCCCCTGCTCTCTGCTCCACCGATCCCCCCCCCGTCAGCTCCCTCCGGAGCCTTCTGCTCCTTCCCTCGGGCTGGAAATCACCTCTTGCGCTATGACTCCTCATTTATTTCCCTCCCGCATCCCTCACGGCACCGCTTGCGCCAGCGCCCCGACTGGGACCGAGCGCCCGGAGTCCCAGCGCCGGACTGGTGCGGGCTCCTCCCCGCAAACCCGGCGGCTCCGCCGCTGGCCCAGCCCCCTGCTGATGCCGCAGCTTCACAGCGTTACCTCTTTTCCTGTTTCTGGCATATTTTCATGCTGCTCCTTTCCGGCAGAGGCTTCCAGATTGAAGGGGAGAGCTGTAAATGTGTCCTCCGTGGTCCCCGAATCAAAGAAATGGACTTAAACAGGTGATCAGAGTCAAGGTCTAAAGGGCTTTTAGACACTGGTAGGGGTATATTTATTTTCAGAAGGAAAAAAGAAACAAAAACAAAAAATAAAAACGAATCAAAAAAGCCAATACACCCCCACACACACATACACACCCCCCCACACACATACACACACCCCCCCCAAAAAAAATAAATAAACCACCACGACAGGTCAGAAACCACCAATATAGAAATAGAAGCTGTAACCACAAACACTCGCAGAGGCATGAATTTAAAACTTTAGAACAGAAGTTACAAGCTTTGCATTTGAGACAGAGAAAGCAGGCAAAAAAGGCGCCATCCTGAGGCTTTTATTGAGTGGAACTGATTTGTTCCTCTCTGTCCCGTACTCTTAAACTAGGAATTTTTTAAGGGTAAAAGGTGACACTGGCAAACAGGGAGGGGGAAAGAAAGGGAATACAGTGTGGGAAATCTTGAATGTTTAGGGGAGGGATTCAGTTATTGTTTTGCTGTTGTTTATTTCCGTTTCAGGTTATTTAGGTTTTCTTGATGCAAACAACTGCTGGAGTTGTTGGCAGATTCAAAGCCCTCGCTCCTCAGTGGCTGCAAACCCAGCAGCTCCACCAACAGAAGGGAAAAAGTCCCTGTGTGCTGCTGACAGATCTGGGAGGCACATGATGAAAAATACTTTGGGACTGGGACTGTTTGTCCCTCCCTGCCAGGAACTGGGCTGCTCCTTTGAGAGCAGGGACATTGATCTCAAATACTTTTACAGTCCATAAATATAGGGCTGCTGCCACCACCCAAGGAAAATTGCCCTGATGTAGCAAAACTCCTCTGTCCTAGTACAAAACTAACAAACAAGTGGAGAAAATAAAGAGCAGAGATTTCACCCCATGACTCCTCTAAAGCCCATCCTTCTATTAGTATGGCATGGGGGGGGTTATCTCCCACAAAACACCTTCTGAAAGACCCACGAAGGAGAATCCCTCCTGCAAACCTACAGAGAAAGAGACATCAACTTTAAAATCCTCAGGGCATGGGGATTTCCAGAGAACACCATCAATCTGTCACCGTTTCAGCTGATGGGGAAGAGCACTGGGGGGAGTGTCCAAGAGGCTGGTGGGTGAGTCAGCCAGACTGGAAACTCCGGTAAGGCTGAGGTGGTGAGAACATCGTGGTTTCTATAAGGGAGAAGTAGAGAAGGGCAGTTTGAAAGTGGTGGTGGGAAATAGCATTATAGTAACACCTTCTCTGTGTAGAATCATAGAATCATTTTGGCCGAGACCACCAAGGTCATCAAGTCCAACCCTTAACCCAACACTGTCACTAAACCATGTCCCTAAAAACCTCATCTACACATCTTTTAAACCCCTCTAGGGATGGTGACTCCACCACTTCCCTGGGCAGCCTGTTCCAATGCCCAACAACCCTTTCCAGGGTGAAGTTTTTTCCTAATATCCAATCTAAACCTCTCCTGGTGCAACTTAAGGCCATTTCCTCATCCTATCACTTGTTACTTGGGAGAAGAGACCAACCGCCTCCATGCTACAACCTCCTTTCAGGTAACTGTAGAGAGCAGTAAGATCTCCCATCAGCCTCCTTTTCTTCAGGCTAAAATACTGGATATATCCTCCACTCCACCTATTTGCTGCAACTTAACTATTGAGGATGCTGGGGATAGCCCACACAGCATTGTATGTCTGTCTATAGCCTTTATCTTGGCTGCCATTAAACTTTTTAAAAAAACTCATTCTTCTACCCTCACAGTTTCCATAGAAATACACATCACACATTATTGTGCCCCCATACTGCTGAACACAAGCCCCTCACTGAGAGACGTACCAGCCAGTATCCCCGTACCTTCTGTGGCAAAGGAGGGGCATGTGAGTGATCTACATTGGTCCCAAACCAATGAGGATCATCTTCTGGATATAATCCCTTCAAAGGGGCGCAGGGCACAACGGCACCGAGATGCGACCATCACTGCCCTGCACCGCTGTGAACACCCCGTGTTGGCACTGCTGGCTGGACAGAGCATCATCAAGTGAGCCAGACTGAGGTTTTTGCCATCATCCCTCAAAATTATGAGATTTGAAGGTAATCCCTTGCATTAACGCCTTATGACAGCCCACTGTATCTTCTCGTGCTTCCTTCTCGCCATGCTGCATTCTCCACGATGACAGCAAGCGGTAGCAGAAATGGTGCCTGTCAGGAGGATTCACAAATCCTTCCCCAGCTTTTCACTTTCCCCTCATTACATTTACTCTTCCTCCTTCTGTATACAATGAGCAGCATCACCAGTTTGTCTGCTCTGAGCCCTTCACCACCTTTCTGCCACCCTAAGCTAAGTCACCACTATTCCTAAATCCTTGCTGGGTTTGACGTTGTGTGCTCAGAGCAAGCCTGGCACTCACAGACAGAACTGCATTCCTCGAATTCATCAGAAAGTAAAGCAGTTGCCATCAGAGCCCATTATATCCTTCAGCAAACACACAGAAGCTGAGACCGCTCAGAAAAAGTCTTACCAGAGCCTTGTTTCGGAAGGCAAAAGTCCTTTTAGCTCTGTGCACGCCGTATGTGCTTGAAATCCCTTCCCTCTGCATTGCTGAAACCAAGATATGACCAGACAAACAATGAAATCAAAGTGACACTGAATTAGGTTGATGGCTGGACTCGATGACCTTGAGGTTCTCTTCCAACCAAAATGATTCTGATTCTATGACATGAGGAGCTACTATGCTCCTGTGAGCTCCAGAAATCCTACTAACAGTTTTCTAACAATAATATTGCAGTTTAAGAATCTCATATTGAAGAGAAGCTGCTAAATTGATGTACAGTGTGATTAAGTTATAAAAGACGTACCCATGATTAGCCAATTGACATGATGAATGCTTTCTAACCACCTACAAAATGAGGGGATATTTTCCAAGTTGTAGTTCCTTCTGCATGACAAAAGGGAGAGAGAAGATTGAGTAATGCGTGGTTTGGAAGCAGAGTGCTTAGCTTATGTTTTACTAATAATTAATAGATATATTGTAAGTTAGAAACTAATCAATTACAACTAACTTCATCAATTATTTCTTAGTATAGATGTATGTTAAAAAATTCAAAATATTATAAGGCCTGTGCCATAATTTTGTGAATATAAATAACATAAGAGCATCCAGTTGTTGGAGCACTTGTAGAGGATGATCCCCAGTGTTCCCCAGTGTTGACAAAATAAAGAACGCTGCTTAACAGTATAATTGACTCTGCTGTTATGTTCATTTCTTTGTTTCAATATGAACCAAACCTCAGATCCCCATTTTGAATCACTGCATTTATTGTATTCCCTCCTGGTTTGGCTTTTGGCAGATGCAGAAGGCACAAGGTACAAAGCGGGGGTTGCCCTTGGCCTAGTTAAGCCAGCATGACAGCTGGGCGGCAAGTTTAAAACTGGTGACAGAACTTCAAAAAGTCAGCATTCATCTGGAAGCCCTAAGAGAGCAATTCCTATGTAGCTAAGTTAGGCTGCAGACGACTGTTGCTGTATCTTTGCTTATTTTTTTGAGAGAAGTCCAAATTTCTGACTGTTCCAAACGCAGCCCCCAAGCTCCATCCACCAACTTGTTCACAACCAGTTTTGTGGCTCTTGATCTTCAAACCAGGATCTGAAGGGAAGAGTTCAGTCTAATTAAAATTAAACAGCACTCCTTTGTGCATGTTGCCTCTACTCACAGCAGCAATACTGTTCCTAAGGATCAAAGGTAAATAAATACAATTTATTCCGAGCTGATCAGCCCCAGCATCCGTAAGGTGGCATTTCAATAGCTTTTTTAGGGACTGTAGGTTTGTCTTCTCTGCTTTAAAAATTAACTTTTACAGTGAGATGACAACAGGACAGTAAAATCTTTTGATTTATTGCAAGGTAACTGAGTGAGTTGATTCCATAATCCTTGCCCATGCTGACTTAGGTCTATTTATTGCTTGGTAAAATTGCCTTCTTCAGGGTTTTACAGCAGGTGAGTTAACACGCACTGATTGTTCCGCAGGAGGAACACACCTTTTTAGCAATGAAGACAAAAACCTCACAGAAAAACCTGCTTTCCTGAATTCCACAAATATATTGGAGATTACAAGGAGGGCCGGATTTATTCCCTCTGGACTCCTGTGACCACCACCCACTGAACACTTAGCCCAGTTTGGTGTCTCCCAGCTTTCCACTCCCTGCAGGTTATTATATTTAATGGCTCCCCAAGATTTAGGAAGCTGCTTTATTTCCCTGCCTTTGTTGTCATGGATTTTAATCCCCAAGGGTTGAAGAGGAATGTGAGGAATTCTCTGTGGCATGTCAGGAATGTATCCCTCCACCTTTCTGGTGCTTCTTGGAGTCAGATCCTGGCTGCCCATGGCTGCACCTGGACATAAGCTCCTCCTCACTATGTTCCCAAAAGCAAGGCAAGGTTGGGGTGAAAATGTAGACTAGCAATAAATATTAAGATGTTAGGATAAGGGCATGTAAATCAAGGAGAGGAGCAGGCAGTTGTAGCGTTTATGGCTTCAATACAGAGGGTTTATTTTCCCTGTTTGCATGGGGAGGAGCTATAGGATGGGACCCATATGCAGAGTAATGCATTAAAAGGAATGTTTAGAAATGCCAGTGCAGAAGGGAGAGGATAGGAAAGGACCCACAGTCTAAATCATAAGATTTTCTCCAGTGTGGAAAGAAATCTGGACATGGCAAAGGCTCAAGAAAAAAGCAACCTGTTATTTTTTTTGTTCTCTTCCCTCCAAGGGAAATTGTCCCTTGAGGCTCTGGCTCCCAGCGGGGAGGAAAAGCGCATCCTCCATCCTGCTCCCAGATCTCCCCTCAGCCTCAGGAAAGGGCTCCTAGAGCTGGAGGAGGGACCAGGACCCCCATTTCTCAGTCGCACCAGAGAGGGGTGCAGGAAGGATGTATTTCTAGGGGAGAAATCTCTAGAATCACAGAATCATTCCAGTTGGAAGAGACCCTCAGAATCATTGAGTCCAACCATTAACTGCCACTAAACCATGTCCCTAAGAACCATATCTACATGTCTTTCACACCCCTCCAGGGATGGTGACTCCACCACTTCCCTGGGCAGCCTGTTCCAATGCTTTACAACCCTTTCTGGGAAGAAATTTTTCCTCATATCCAATCTGAATCTTCCCTGGCACAACTTGAGGCCATTTCCTCTTGTCCTATCACTTGCTACTTTGGAGAAAAGACCAACCTCCTCCATGCTCCAACCTCCTTTCAGGTAGTTGTAGACAGTGATAAGGTGAAGAGGTCAGAGGTGCTGTGAGATCCTCCTTGGGGCTTCTCTCTGGACTACGTGCATATGGATTTGCTGCACAAACATGCCTGGGGCAGCGGGAGTTACGGAGCTGCTGCTCCCAAGTTGTTCTCAGGGTGGGGAGATGAAGCTCCTGAGAGGTGGAGAGGGGAAGAGACGACATATTGTGATATATGCGTCATCCTCCCAGACCATCACAAAAGGCCTTTTCTCAGTCCTGAGCTTCAACCTTATGCCACTGACAACACTGGTACCCCTAGATCCTGATTAAAGGAGGAACAAAAACCTCACAAAGTCCATTTTGCTCCACAGGCCCTTTAATTTGGCTCAGCCACAGCCCAGATTTGGGCTCGAAGATCTCCCAGCAAAGACAGCAAGAATTGAGCCACATGCAGCTCTTTGCTGCGGCTGTTTCAGACAGGCCTTTCATTGCGCAAATTCACCTTCCAGACAAAAAGACTCAATCACCAATGCGCACACACTCAGACAAAGGCAATTACATTTCAAATGAATAGAAAACACCGAAACCTGCTTTGGGCACGCTGTTTTTCTTCTTGTGCGTACCATCGTTTTCTGAGGTCATCAAGAAGCAGAGTCAGGGCATGTCTAGGCCCAGAGACAGGCTGTACGATTGGCACAGCCTTCCCAAAACAAAGCTGCCACTTTTCTAAAGAGTTCAAGGTCAGCACTGTGTTGTTTTACCATGGGTCAAGTCTTAAAGCCAGGACACACCTTGATTAACTCTTGTTCTCTAGCATACAAATGACCTTGAAAGGCTGGGTGAGGACCCTGCCTCCCTCTGTAACCCGCTCCAACACATGTCTACACAGCTTGCCGAAATCTTCAGCTGAATTGGAGTTGTCCAAAGTCAAGGAGAGTTGTGCAAAGTCAAGGAAAGTTGTGCAAAGTCAAGGAGAGCTGCCTTTCCTCGCACACCTGCATCTCTCCGCATTCTCCTCCTTTGTTTGTGCACACGCAGCCCAGCCCAGGCAGCAAAGAGCACTTGCAGTGTTCAAAGCCAAAAATGTTCACAAGGTTCAATTCATCGGCGAACCACCAATCACAGCAAACCCAAAGCAAAGCAGTTTACCTGTCTCCGCTCGGAAAGCATGACTCAAGTGTTGGTTTAATTATACACAGTGGAAGGAGTAGCTTTTCATCCTGGCCAGACATGAGGAAGAAATTTTTTATGAGGGTGGTAAAACCCAGGTTGCCCAGAGAGGTGGTAGATGAACCATCCCTGGAGACATCCCAGGCCAGGCTGGACGGGGCTCTGAGCAACCTGAGCTGGTGAAGATGTCCGTGCTCATGGCAGGGGTGGCACTGGATGAGCTTTGGAGATCCCTTCAACCCAAACTATTCTATGATTCTGTGGTTCTATGAGTCTATGATTCTGTGATTCATCACAGAGGAATGCTACACCGCCCGATCACCAAGTATTTCCTATGGAGAAGATGCCTCCTGGCTCCCTCTGCTTTTCAGCCTCTCACACACACCCTCGTCACACAGAACTGTTCCCAACCGCCTCTCCCAAAGATAACAGCAAGGTGCTTTGTTTGCTTTGCAAAAACCACTCAGGATTTCTGCCACTGTGACACAGCAGGAGTGTGAGAAGCATTTCATGGTTATATGGCCAGAAGGGAGCTTTACTAGCGATGTTATTTTTTTTTTGTCAGCAGGATAATTACTGAAACCAGCACAAAAGAAAACGTCATATTAAATAGAGTTCATGTCAATGCAGAAGCGGGACTGGAATTTTTCAGATACTTGTTATGATCCGGCTGTTCACTGAACTGTTTTTTCATGTCTTTTCCCAGTCTGTTTACAGTTTTAGATGGGCTGTCGTAGATTTAGATGAGGTATAAGGAAGAAATTCTTCTCCATGGGGGTGGTGAGGCCCTGGGACAGGCTGCCCAGAGAAGCTGTGGATGCTCCATCTCTGGGAGTGATCAAGGCCAGGCTGGATGGGGCTCTGAGCAACTTGATCTAGAGGAAGGTGTCCCTGCCAATGGCAGGGGGGTTAGAACTAGATGATCTTTAAGATCCTTTTGAACCCAAACCATTCTATGATCCTCAGATTATCTGATCCGTCAACATTGAACTGTCACATAAATAAGTCAACAACAGACAGACAGCAAAATGTAAATGCCTTTTACATGTTATGAACTGCTCAGGGCTCTTATTAAGTAGTTTATATATCAATTTGGAAGGCCAGTCACCCTGATGCCACACCTTTTGTAAAGGTATCATTACTCTTTCGTTATCAACAATGTCCCTCATTAAGTGGGCGCAGCTCTGGTTGATACCAGGTTGCACTCTCTGCCTGCCTACCCAAGATCTGGGATTCAAAGGACCGATCCTACCACTGTGTCTGCTCCACCCAACAATTATCCATCGGTGAATTTTCCCAAATCAGATTGATGCTTGTCCTTCACCTGCAAGAAATACGTTGCTGTGTGGGTAAGAGCATCCTGATGTCTGGGCAGGAACTGGCAGAGCTCAGCGCCTCTGGAAATCAGGCTCCCTCAGGAGATAAATTGGAAAAAGCTCATCAGTGGGACTTAAGACTCTGCAAGAACAGTGATAGTATTTGGCTTGTGGACAACTCACTGGACAAAGTAATTCACTGTAGTTTATAAACTGGGCTGGAATGCAACTAACACAATGTGGTAGGAAGCTCAGAGAATGGGTAGGGCAGATAGATGTCTTTTTAAATCACTGTGGACAGCTATGTCAAAATACCTTCAGACTGAATGATTTTGATGTGTACATGTGTTTAAGCCATTTATTGCAACAGTTACTCCTGTTCAGGAGAGCAGTACATGACCACAGGAAAAAGAAGTGACAGAGGTTGGGATGGTTAAAGGCAAACCCCAGGTTCCAGTGTAAGTTTGGGAATGACCTGTCAGAGAGCAGCGTAGGGGAAAGGGACGTGGGAGTCCTGGGCACAGCAGGATGACCATGAGGCAGCACTGGGCCCTTGTGGCCAGGAAGGCCAATGGTACCTGGGGTGGGTTAGAAGGAGGTGGTCAGTAGGTCAGAGAGGTTCTCCTGCCCCTCTGCTCTGCCCTGGGGAGACCACACCTGGAATATTGTGTCCAGTTGTGGCCCCTCAGTTCCAGCAGGACAGGGAACTGCTGGAGAGAGTCCAGCGCAGGGCAACAAAGATGCTGAAGGGAGTGGAGCATCTCCCGTGTGAGGAAAGGCTGAGGGAGCTGGGGCTCTGGAGCTGGACAAGAGGAGACTGAGGGGTGACTCATTCATGTGGATCAATATGGAAAGGTTGAGTGTCAGGAGGATGGAGCCAGGCTCTTCTCAGTGACAACCAATGATAGGACAAGGGGTAATGGGTACAAACTGGAACACAGGAGGTTCCACTTTGAGAAGAAACTTCTTCTCAGTGAGGGTGGCAGAGCCTGGCCCAGGCTGCCCAGGGAGGTTGTGGAGTCTCCTTCTCTGCAGACATTCCAACCCGCCTGGACACCTTCCTGTGTAACCTCATCTGGGTGTTCCTGCTCCATGGGGGGATTGCACTGGATGAGCTTTTGAGGTTACTTCCAATCCCTAATATTCTGTGACTCTGTGAAACCTGCTGCTGCTATAATTCCATACAATTCCCATTGAAATCAAAGAGTTATTTCTGCTTGAACAGAAGATAAATTTAACTTACTAAGCCAGAAATGCACCTACCTGAGTCTATATATCTTACATATTTTGAAATTATTTCCCTCCACTCCGTATAAGTGATCAAGAGCAGCTCTAAATACCAAATAGAGTAATAAAACAATCAAAAGGGTTATTTATTACTGAATTGGTCATAATTAAAGAATTAGAGTTACCAGCTCAACAAGTCTCACATTGATTTCACACTGAAAAATTACATGAAAATGAAGGAAAACGATTATGCATAAGATTTGGGAATAAAGGATCTAGGTTTCCCTAGTTATTCCAAAAACCTCATTATAACTCTAGGAATTTAACTATAAAAGAGACAAATAATTTTACTTCTGTCCACCAGTGCTATGATACAAATATCTCACTAATTTTGTTTCCAGACGAATTTTAATTAGAGTCGAGAGTTTTATTTCATGTTTGTTTACTTAATTTCTGTCACTATAAGATAAATTTACGAGTGTCTCAGCGTCATTTTTGTTCATTTCTATGCTTTAACAAATTTAGATTTAAAAGAGCCCTCTAACATCAAATTCCCTGACTTTAAATATTTTGATTCTGGGATAATGAAAATGTCTTTACTAGAGAGCTGTACAGAAGAGTACATTTAGTTGAGAGAAACTGTTAAATTAATGTATACTGTGAATAAGTTACAAAAGACATACCCATCATTAACCAATTGACATGATCAATGCTTTCTAACCAGTTGTAAAACGAGGGGATATTTTTCAAGCTTTAGATCCTTCTGCATGACAAGAGAGAGACGGAAGATTCAGTGATACACTGTTTGGAAGCAGAGTGCTTAGCTTATGTTTGACTAGTAATTAATAGATGTATTGTAAATAGGAAACTAATCAATTATAACGAACTTCATACTAACCTTATGATTATAGATGTCTGTTTAAAATTCCTCAAAATTGCAATGAATATGTAATAATTGTGTGAATATGAGCAACACAAGAGCATCTAGTTGTTGGAGCACTTATGGAGGATGATCCCCAGTGTTCCCCAGCACTCATTACCCAGCACTATTAATAAAGAATGCTGCTTAACAGTATAATTGACTTTGCTGTTAAGTTTATTTGTTTGTTTCATAGTCTTAAATGCTTATTATCAAGGTGGGTTTTTTTGCAGGAGGGAGACCCCAGAGATTTCTTTTAAAGGTATGAAATGTTCATCTATTAACATTGATCAGGAGCACAAAGAAAAAGTCATGTATATATTTTAGCGACTTCTCAGTTGAGTGCATCAGCAAACAGCACAGATCAGCCATGCAATACAAGTACAAATGATTTATAAGTGTGGATGAATATGAAGTTAGTGTGGCATGAATGAGAAACAATAACCTGATTGAGGAACTTGGTAATGTACCAAACTCACTGGTATGAAAACATTACTTGGAGTGATTATCACTGTTAGGAAAGAAGATCAATGGGAGACTGGTCCCAGTGCCCATGAACGGCTTCCTCTGATAACCCAGTTTACAACAAAGCTGAGACATCGAGCTTTTTAGCAGGGCCTGTTACAGTAGGACAAGAGGTGATGGTTTTAAACTAAAGGAGGGAGATTCAGGCCAGACATGAGGAAGAAATTTTGTACACTGAGGGTGGTGAGAGCCTGTCCCAGGTTGGCCAGAGAGGTGGTAGATGAACCATCCCTGGAGACATCCCAGGCCAGGCTGGACGGGGCTCTGAGCAACCTGATCTGGTGAAGATGTCCCTGCTCATGGCAGGGGTGGCACTGGATGAGCTTTGGAGGTCCCTTCCAACCCAAACCATTCTATGATTCTATAATGTCCACGTTAGCAAGCACGTTTCTAACCTGAAAAGACCACAGTCTCTAGGCCAAGTCATCTGCTGTCAGGAATGTTTGACATGTCTCTTCCTTCTTGCACCATTGCCTCTTCACAGCCAATCTCACTGGGATACACAAGTTAAGTGGGGAGGAGGGTTGATGATTAATATGGTTCCTTTTAATATAGTTCATCTGTCAGCTTAATTCTCTGTAACCTGGATAATCACAATAATTAGATGCAATTGTTCATATCCCTACATAATTGCAGCTCTTTGAAAAGCCGGACATGAGATGGAAAGACACAGACTGAAATCATTTAGGACCAAAAAACCAAAATCAAACAAGGTGACAATTTATTACTAGACCAATTTTTAGACTCACAAATTTCCTGAATGAATCAAAGGATGAACTTGTAAAATCTTATCAAGCATATTCAAGAAGAGTATTCGTAACCTCTAATTTAGCTTCTTTTCATATCTAGTTTCATTTCAGAAGATGAAAGTTACCACAGTTCAATAAACAGAAGAGAGGAAGCCTTTGAAAAAGGTGAAGAGAACCAAATTAAGATGCTGAAATATCTCAAAAAGACAGAGCAAATACCCTTCAGAAAGGTAGTGTTTTAAGTCTGAGATCACATTCTATAACTTTATTACAAAGGGAATAATGAAACTTTGCTTTAAGTGCAAAGTAGAACTCAAGTTTATATGTAAAGGTGCAACTACTACTTCCAAAATCATGCATTTATACTCCTGATAGAATCCAAAGCAGCCACGTTCCTCTGGCCTTTCTTTTTGAAAAGAAAACACCAAGGGGGTGCAGAAAGAACCACTAATATTGCCCATCGAGGAAGTATTTTGTTGTTTTTTGGTGCCTCCTCATCAGTTCTGCAAACCTGGTGCAGCCAAAGCAGAAAGGCTAAATGACTCATTTCCTTCCTGCTCCACTGCAGGGCACCTAAACCAGCGAAGCCTTTACACAGATTGTAGGAGACCTGGTTTGTGCAACTGCCTGCAGACGTGCCTGTTGGAACAATACACGGAAACGAGAACACAGAGCTATCCCATCGCTATTAAATACACACTGGGGGGATCCCAGCTATGAGTTTGTGGGCTGTACAAGAACCAGAGGAGAAAACCCTGAAGTTGTGGGCTGTTTGTGGCACCTCAGGCACCACCCTGAGCTCCCCAGGGCTTCCTGCATCCACCTTGTCCAAATGATGCCATCAGTTCTTCCTGTGCCAATAATTTAATCCTAAAAACTTCAGCCTCCCCGCTCTCTCTGGCCACTTGCTCACTGGAACAGGTGAGAATCCCCACCAATATTTCTTTTACGACAGAAATTGCCGTCATTGCTGGCACATTCCTGCTTTTATCAGTGGTGGATCTCCTTTAGATGCAAAGTTCAAAGGGCTGCTCTGCCAAGACATAAGACAACCCAAAAAAACCCAGATTTGGCTGCTTGTTGAACAGTTTCGCTTAAAAGTGTTGCAGTGTCTCAGCACAAGAACACACCAGCTGGATATGATGTGACATGTTCTGTTTCATGCCTTATATTCTTCAGCCCCAATGAGGATGCAGACCTGATGCTTTTAATTCAAAGGCTTTGGTTGCAGCCTAGGTTAAAATGAGCTTTTGAAGGGTTCCATTCACTTTCTAATGCATTAGGGATAATTCTGGGCTGCAGTTTGGAGATGCAGGGTGTATATTTTTAAGGTCAAATGCAATTAAAAGAATTCACCCTTTCTGCTGAATATGAAAAATATGGTGAAGCCCCCAAAATGCAAGCATTTCTTCTTGCATTAGGAAACTGGTTGTTTTCAGGTCAAAATTAGCTCAGATTCAATGGTAAAGTGTAGCACTGATGGTCAGGCCATACTTCAACTGTTAAGCTGTCACTGACAGTCTCTGGGGTGCTCCTGTGGAGTAAAAGTGCTGCTCCTTGAACTCAAAGACTGTAAAAACAGTATTTGGCTGCCTAAACACATGTCATTTCATGTCTTCATGCCATTTCAAGCACCGTGTGGTGTCCCAGCTGGCCTTCTGCTTCTGCTCCAGAAGGCTGTCAGTCCCAAATACAACCTACGTCGATGTCTGTCAGCCCGTGGCAAATGCATTATGTATCCTTGGGCTTCTTACACGACAGGCACCTAAATGTAGGGAAGTGTAGACATCACTGTGCTAAGAGTAAATCTTCCCTTGGGAGATCTTTCCTCGCTCAGAACACTTAGGAAGCTCCTATGTTAGAATTCAGCCCTGAAATGTTAAAAGGTGGTATAATGAGCCCCTAGAATAGCCAGCTGAGAAAAAACTTACCAGATAAAGGTAAGAAAAAAAAAGGTGTTTAATTTCTTGTGCAAAAGATTTCAAGATAAGGAGGGAAAGCCTGGTAAAGTACGGAGGTACTGGGACAGCATGAGACAGGCCCAAGCCGTGGCCTTTTGACAGCCGTGGTTTGGCTGAATGAGCCCAGCCAGGTAAGTCATAAAGGGGTAAAAAAGGAAGTTATAGGGTCACCTCAGACATGAGCTCCCAAGGGCAGGGAGAAAAGCAGAAGGAACAGACCCCAAATTTCTCCTCTTCCAAGGTTTCTTTGTGTTTCTGGAAATCCTGGCTGCTGTGTAAGGAGAACTTCCAAAAGAAACTGAAACCCAGAAGGAAATCAAAAGAAGAAAGAACCATAATTCCTCCTGAAAAGAGTCAAACAGTAGGTTATTCCCAACAGAGTAAATTCACTATTGTGGAATTCTGGCGTGCCACGCTAGATTGTTTCCAGGACATAAGAAGCTCACACAAAGCTAGTCCATATATACATATATAACTATGCAAACCTGGAATCTATGGTGTAGGTATGAGGTACAGACATCTCTCCAGCGATGTTGCCAAAGGGCGGAAGATCACTATTATGCATCAGTTAAATCTTGTTGTTATCACAAATTCTTTAAGATCTGGAGAGATGAAGGTCCTGTGGTCCACCACCATGTAGATGCTGTGCCAAGAAACAGACTCATTTACCAAGAACAGCATTAAGAAAGGCTTTTATGACCAAAGAAAAAGAAATTAGAAGTGTGAAAATGCTAAACTTTAATTTGGGGAACAAAGGTATATCCAGAAGCAGAAGCCAAATATTAGATTGTGAATCTAACCAGAGGCTGCTTTCCTTGATCTTTTTTGTGGACTCCTTACAAATAACCAGTGGACACCCAGCTAGTCGTGGAGTACAGAGTGAAAACCACCAATTTTAATGCAACATGTTACTGGGTAAACTGTTTTGGGCTAAATGACAAAAAGAGGTCACACCAGCCCTGCACCCTGCAGCTGGATCTTGTTGGGGAGGCGTAGCCCATTTCCAGGTTAATTAGAGAGTGATATATCTGCGCAGACGCTGTCAGAAAGGAATGAGCGGCTCCTCTGTGGATGCATTTTCCACACGCTTCTCCTACATGTTGGGTGTGGTTTGTAAAATCCCATGTGGCCTGAGCGAAATTACAGGGTAAGTATTTGAGCAGCAGCGTGGCAATACGCACTGATGGGTTTTAGTGGCTTGGAGATACGGGACAGAGGAGTGGGAGACAAAGAAAAGCTTTAAGTCGGAAAGTGTAAAGTGGAAGCAAGTGAAAGGGTTGACTCACGTGGGGAGACATGCACAAAATAATTCCACACAAGATGTTTAAAGAGAAAATAATGAAGGATTTCCAGGTGGAACTGCCCATCGCAGGTGATTTCAAACTGTCTCCAAAAGAACTGGAGATGATCTAAGTGCAGCCAGCAAGGCAAGGTCTGTAAGAAATGGATGATCTTTAAACTAACCAGGGCATCTGAAGAAGAAAAAACCAACTTTGCAACACTATGAGAAGGCAGCTTTCAGAAACTGAGCCTTTGGGCATTTTTCACCTGAAACTCAAAGGTTATTTCTCCATTTTCTCTGTCTTCAAATTTTATTTGGGTTTTAAAGTCAAGCTGTGGAGGCTGGTTTCAGTTCATCTTCGAGATATACATGGTAACATGCAAAGGAGACGCACGTTCCAGTGATACCTGTTTGGCTGCATCTGCAGTAATTATAGGATAATATATAGGTTTGAAACTGTAGTGAATAAACACACATTACCTAATACACGGGTAATAAAACAGGCCAGATTGAAATGGAGGTGTTTTTACCTGCTCAGCTGCCTGATCAGAACAAAGATTTAATATGCTGTTTGTTTTTAAAGGCTTTCCTGAATACATGGAAATCTTAATAACACCACTGGAGGGCAGCAACGTCAAACTGAATAATTCATCAGGGTATTTTTGGGAGTTGTTTCGTGAAAACGCAAAGCCAAGAAGGAGACTTTGATAAAGAAATAGAAATAATTAGAAATAATTTTCTGTTACCCAGGTATAACTATACAATGCGGTTCAATTCCTCCTGCACAAAAGATTGTATGTAGTATTGTTTCCCTTTCCTGCATATGAAGAATGTTACATGAAACCTGTATCACTTGTCCTGTTTTCAAAAAATGCTGAAAACATCCAAAAATATTTGGAGTCTCAATGCATTCTGCATCCTGTGGATTTGTGGGGTTTTTTAAAACCAGTCAATAACTCAAGATTATTTTTTATATCTTTTTATAGACATACAATTTGAATTCTATTTGAGGTACGTATGGACACATATTTCTAAATGGATCCATATTATTACATTACTGTAATGGGGGTGGCATGTTCAGCAGTATTTTTAACTTGGATTTTTATTTTTAAGAGTGTCCTAAATTTAATCATTTCAAAGCAACCTTTCAAATATCAAGTGAATGATCTAGTGAATGGACTGGAGTTGGACCAAGGGTTGGACTTGATGATCTCTGAGGTCTTTTCCAACCCAGTTGATTCTGTGATTCTGTGTGATTCTGAATGGAATCAGTTTAGAGTCCCCCCCTCTGCAAGGAAGTCCAACGACATTAGTGAAGGTTTGGGGGCTGCCACAAAGACGAATGTAGGAACTTTTCTACAAGCTGTTTTGATTTAGTGAAAGGATGCTATTACTAGTCCAATATTTACACATTTAAGGAATGTATTTTGACAATAATTTGAGATTATAGTTAGCCGAACACAGCTGTCCATGTTACTGGCGTAACATCCATCTAAACTTTTGATAAAATGTGAGCAAAGCAAATAAAACTGCTGTTGAGCCTGTTTATTTATGTAAAAAGCATAAGATACAGTTCCCATCTGCAATGTAGCTATGTACACATTGCCTCCTAGTGAAGAGAATCTGCCAAATTCATGTATACTGTGATTAAGTTATGAAAGACATGCCCATCATTAACTGATTGACATGAGATGAATGCTTTCTGACCACCTGCAAAACAAGGGGATATTTCTCAAGTTTTACATCCTTCTGCATGACAAGAGGGAGAGAGAAGATAAAGTAATAATTTGTTTAGAAGCAGAGTGCTTAGCTTATATTTAAGTAATAATTAATAGATGTATTGTATGTAAGAAGCTAAACAAGTATAACTAACATCATCAATTATTTCTTAGTATAGATGTAGGTCAAAATTTTCAAAAATTGTAATGCATATGTAATAATTATGTGAATATAAGCAACGCAAGTCATCCAGTCATTGGAGCACTTATAGAGGATGATCCCCAGTGTTGCCCAGCACTGATAAATAAAGGATGCTCCTTAACAGTATAATTGACTCTGCTGTTAAGTTTATTTCTCCATTTCATTAGTACTTGAGCTCCCTGATTGAATTCAAATCTCATCTGGCCATTTATACATATCCCATCTGGCCATTTTACATATAAATATGTTCTGTTACTGATGGTCTTTGAAAGTTAACACGCAGAAAGGAGTTGGGTTTGCCTTATCCACAGTGCCATTTGGCACCTGGATGCCTGGACAGACCACTGCCATGGCTGTAAGTTGATTTTTGGGGGTTACAATGGGAAGAACCTTTTCTGAATACGTTACTATCAGAAAGCATGGGTTTGGAGAACAGTTGATCTTTAAGAGAAAACAAGGATAACAAGGGATGTGTGGGAACCACCTGCAGAGTGCGAACAAAATAAATATAGAAAATAAATATACAAAATAAATACAGAAAAGCAATACGATCCTGACAAGACACAGAGCTTAGTTTCAGGTTCATTTCCTCCAAGAGAAATGCTGTGGTGCCCCACACTGCACACGAGAACACAAAGTGGATCCCTGGGGTGTCTCTTCAGATCCACACACACAATCCAAACCAAAATCTCAGCATAAAATCCAACTTTACATGGCACAGAAGGGAAATGCAGGGTAAAATGTCTGGTTGAAATCATATATGGCAGTTAGAGAAATCGTCTACATTTGGACAAGCTATACCTATAAGTGTAGGCTAAAGTTTGTGTTTGGTGGTTGGTTTGTTTTTTACCATTTCCTACATGCATGAGTTTCACTTTAGCCTTTGGAAGTACCTTGGAAAGATGATACAAAAGATGATATATATGCAAATTGATATTATTTTTTATAGTATTTATGTTGAAATGTGAATAGATATGTGAATTAAACAGCTTTATAGTGTGAATAGTGGTGTTTATTCTTCTAAAGTTTATATGAGTAAAGGATGACGGTATGAAAATGGAGATCTAATGAAAAATAAATCAGTGTCATATGGGAAAAAACTATGTATAGATCTGGATGAGTGTTTAAGCCCTCCCTCTGATCTTGCATGTGAGTAGAGGGCAGATGGATCTCACCTTCACTTCCAGATTTCATGGTGAGCTTCTGGATTGCACTTGGAAAAAAATAAATGAGCTTCTAAACGGAGATAATCTGCTTGGCATGTTACTGAAAGACAATAAAGATGAAAGTACAGAAAGTTTTTTCCACACACTCAGTTTTCATGTAAATCTATATGCTATTTTAAACAAAAACATCTGCTTTATTGCCACTACTTTAAGGCTTTCCTAAAGGCTGGGAAAGAATTCTTCCAAAAATGCTGGATTTTATTAACATTCCAGTTAGCAAACAGACGTTATAATCAATTGCAATAGCACATGATGAGAAAAGCTGGAATTCTGAGATGGAAATGTGACAAAATGTGGATGCTCTAACCTACTTTTAAAGGCAAGGACCCATCTACGTGCCTGCACAGAAACAAAGTTGTGAGCCTTTTCTATGGGAAAATACAGGTACTTGGTCCTACCCTTGTCTCACTCGCCTTGAACTTCAGAACAGGATATTGCAGATTTGCTGAGCTTTCCCTTTGGCCAAGTTTCACTTTTTTACAGGGAAACTAAAAGCACAGCAATGCCTCAGAGTCTAATTTGATGCCTTATTCCAAGCACAGATTTTGGTGAACTGATGAACTGAAGCTTGTGACACAGTATAGTCACAAGCCCATGTGCCACATACCTACAAACATCACTTTTTCAACCACCCCCACGGCTGCCGTGGGACCTTTTGCTTATTTGTTTACGGAAAAACAAATGTTGGCAAATTATAATTATTTTTGCACTGGTTATTTTCCATGAAGTACCATCAGAGGGCAGTAACTTTGCCCATCTCCACTTCCAGCCCCTGCAAACCCTCTTTATAGGAACCCAAATGGAGCCAAATGACCCTGAGAGCGATGGAGAAGCTGCAGGGTCTGGTTCCTTCACTCAGAGCAAGATGCAAAGGGAGAGAAAAATAAAAGAAAAAGAAAAAAAAGAGAGGAGGCGGGACAAGCAGAAAATGCTATGCCAGGATGGTTTCTATGGAAAATACCACACAATTCAGCAGGAGCAAGCGGCTGTTGTTAGCAACCGGCGTACACAGCCAGGGCGCCTTGGCTGGCGGAAAGGGAAGATGGATGGTTTCTCGGGCTGATGATGAATTACCCCATCTCCCAGCGCTCAGCTGCAGCAGCAGGGACGAGTCCTGACCTGCACGGTGACGAGGGAGACATGGGACGGGGGAGACATGGGACAAGGAAGACTTGGGACAAGGGAGACCATTTGTCTCCTTCCCTCAGCTGCCAAACCCATGGAGCCTGGCGGTGGCGGAGAGGCCAACCCAGGCCTCCCAGAAAGCCCAAATCCCCTCAGAAGTTCCAAGTCAACACTTTATTTCCTTTCTTATTAAGTCATACAGCTCATCTGTGCTTTAAAACAGAACAAAAAGCGTTTATTTTGACAGCAGTAGGGCAGAAAGCGGGTATGGGGCTCACAGAGACGGGGTGCTGCCCTCGGCCCTCCCGTCACCGGGAGCACGAACAGAAGGGGCGGCCATGGCTGCGGGGCGCTGTGTGAGGGGTGAGGGAGCCAAAGGAGGGGAGTGAGGGGGCTGCCCCCGTTATCCCGCTCCGGGGCGGCCTCAGCCGAAGCTCAACCCCCGGTGCCTTCACTCCGCCCCGGCCCGGCCCTGCCCGCACACACGGTCGCTCAGCAACGGCGGCGCGGCCGGAGGCCCCGGGGGCGGCGGGAGCTGAGGGGGCCGAGGGGACCCCAGCGCCGGGCTGGGCATGGCCGGGGGGAGCCCCTGTCCCGGCACGCAGGTAATTGAGTGGGTCTGGGCTGCAGGGGGGCGCGCACACCCCGAAAACAGCCTCATACACACACACACCCCGAAACCAGCCTCATATACACAGCCTCACACATACACAGATCTGGCACACACCCCCCACAACCCAATGCCAGCCCTGTAGGAAACAATGACCTTGCCAATATAATAGGGCCAGGCAGGATCTCTCAGCAAATCCCCCCAAATCCCAGCTGCAAATTGCCGCCCCGTTCCCCATGGGGTGGTACTGCAGGTTTACAGACTGCCCGACCCTGCCTCAGTTTACCTGTCTCATTAATTGAACTCTAACAACCCCCTTCCCCTTATCAAAGAGACATCAGACTATGAATCCTTCGTGTAAAACAAAGTCTCTTTGAACTAATCCCGGCATGCGAAGGGTGGACAGAGAGACAGAAATCCATATTTTAAATAAATCAATAAGGGGAAGGGGGTTGTTAGAATTCAATTAATAAGACAGGTAAACTGAGGCAGGGTTGGGCAGTCTGTAAACCTGCAGTACCAACCCATGGGGAACAGGGGAGGGAATTTGCAGCCAGGAATTGGGGGGGATATAAACATGGGCTTTTTGCCCTATTCCGTGTGTCAGCCCTTAGGTAGAACATCTGATCTGGGCCTATTATATTGGCAAGCTAATGTGCTGGACACAAGAACAGGCTCCCCAGGGAGGTGTCACAGCCGCAAGCCTGACAGTGTTCAAGAAGAGACTGGACAATGTCCTCAGACACACGGTGTGAACTGTGGGGTTGTCCTGTGCAGGGACAGCAGTTGGACTCGATGATGCTTGTGGGTCCTTCCAACTCGGGACGTTCTATGATTCTATTATTCTCCTCACCTCCACACCTCAGCATTCACTTGCACACACACTGTGTGTCACATTTTGGGATCCTTCCCAGGTACTTTTCCCAGCCCTTTTCCCTTGCTTTTCCTCCTCATTTCACTAATTCCACCCATTTGCACATGCCCTCAAATCTCACCCCGGGTTCTCCAATCCCATCTCAGGCCATCAGCACCAACATCCTCCTTTTCTTTCCTCAGGACATCTCCCACTTACTGGCCGACACTTTTGGGGACCTGTACAGTAGAGATGTCATTGGGGCGGACTTGGAGACAAACTGGATCAAGTCCCGAGGAGGAGACAATGTTTATCACGAGGCTTTCACGGAGGAGCTGCAGAAGGTACAAGTCGAAGTCAAGTCAGAGTTTGGGGCTCTGTTCAGGTTTTGTTGCTACTTTGTAATTTCTAGTTCTGCTGTAAAATAAAATAAAAAAAGCAGGGGGAGAACCTGGAATTGACATTTTAATGGAAATTTACTTAAGCACAGTTTCCTTTTCATATACCTTTCATATAAATTAATATTGACCACATGTTCCCTCATGATATTCTCAGGTCTAGAAGACTTTTCAGAGTAAAACCAGTATAACAAGTAACCCTTTAAATGCCTGTTGTACTGGTTGACAACTTCTCCCTGTAACTGCTGATCGGTGTATTAGACTTACTATGTTACAATAAAGTATTCTCATGTGCTGCATTTTGAAACCATATACTGAAACTATTATTTATATATGCTTACCCTAGTGGTGCACTATGACACGTAATCCATTAGCAACACTGTTTGGGAATCCTGGATGAAATCAACACTAGAAATGCAAAATACTTGTATTAATCATTGTTCTGATGGGTATCATCAGTGTATAAAAGTAGAGGCTGTTGCTGGATGACTTGAGCAACAGGTATTTTTTCACTTTTGTGTCATCATATACTCTTCAAAGGTTATCAGATGTGAAAAATCTGAAGTTTTTATTTATTTTGAGTAGTTTATGAATATATTGGGGGATGCTGTATGTTGAGAGCAATAAATGGGAGTGCTTCTGTTTGGATAAGGTTCATGTCAATTGATTACTGTCCGTAACATGTATGTTGCACCCAAACTAGTCACTTAAGGCTCTTTGTATCATCATAAAAAGGATAAAAAAGCACCAAACAAGGTGCTTTGAGGCCACAATCCATCAGATCCATTTGAAGCAGTAACTTTGGCACGGGGTGGTGTCATATCCTGGATTCCAGTGACAGTGAAGGGATCCCGGAATGAGCAGGACAGGAGGAAACATCTCATTTTAGCTGAGATGCACCCTACCCTTTCTATTTAAAAAATGAAATGGACTTATTTAATTCTATTAAGTAAAATATTTCATTCAATTGAATGAGCCAAAAGATTAAACCTTGTGACTTAAAAGATCTACAGAATGCTCAGGTGGGCTACAGATACTCTTGAGATCAATGTCTATCAATTTCTCTTGGTGTCAGGCTTGTGTCTTTGCTATATTCTCTCTAACTCACACTAATACCTCTTTGAGACAGGAATTTTCTTTTGAGTTGTGCTTGTAAAGCACTTACCACAGTGGGCAGAGTGAACCAAAAATATGTCAGGAGAAGTGAAATATCACTACTGGGATATTTTGGAGTTTTAGAAACCTTCCTAGTAACTAGGAAGGAACATTCATTTTAAATATAATCCTATGCTTCTAGGCAAAGTACAGTGCGGTTGCTACTGTCCCACAGAAGGTAAAAGACTGAAATCTCTCATGCCCTGAGAGTTGTTCACAGAATCCCAGAATGTCAGGGATTGGAAGTAACCTCAAAAGCTCATCCAGTGCAATCCCCCCATGGAGCAGGAACACCCAGATGAGGTTACACAGGAAGGTGTCCAGGCGGGTTGGAATGTCTGCAGAGAAGGAGACTCCACAACCTCCCTGGGCAGCCTGGGCCAGTGTCTGTTACCCTTACTGAGAAGAAGTTCCTTCACAAATTTAAGTGGAACCTCTTGTGTTCCAGTTTGAACCCATTACCCCTTGTCCTATCATGGGTTGTCACTGAGAAGAGCCTGGCTCCATCCTCCTGACACCCTTTATATATTTATAAACATGAATGAGGTCACCCCTCTAGTCTCCTCTCCTCCAAGCTCCAGAGCCCCAGCTCCCTCAGCCTTTCCTCACACGGGAGATGCTCCACTCCCTTCAGCATCTTTGTTGCCCTGCGCTGGACTCTCTCCAGCAGTTCCCTGTCCTGCTGGAACTGAGGGGCCACAACTGGACACAATATTCCAGGTGTGGTCTCCCCAGGGCAGAGCAGAGGGGCAGGAGAACCTCTCTCAACATCATCTTCCACACATTTTTCTTGGGTTGTGCTTCTTACCCAGCGCAAGTTAAATGATAGCAATGACGGTGTTTTACCAGGCCAGTTAATGCTTGTAAAATAATGATGTTTTTACTGGGCTATCTTTATTTATCTCTCAAAGAAAACATTTGTTTGCAAGGAGATCTTAAATAATTTGTGACTTGTTTCTCTACATTCACCCATGGCAGCTTCTTGCTGAGTACAAGTGCCGACTAACAGAAGCTGACATAGTGGAAGAGAAGATCATTTGGGCCCAGAGCCGAGCAAAAGCTGAAGAAGAAAGGGCCTTGAACATGCTGAAGGCTGATGTGGGGGAAGATTTCCACAAAATCGGATTGCCATCAGGTGAGGATTCTGGAAATACTGTCTCTCACCAGTTTATACTTATGATTCGTGGAGACCAACACAATATTTGTCAGAATCACTGGTAGGACTGATGACTCGGTGAGCTTTTAGTTTGGCTTTACATCAATAAAGCAACTTTGAAGGGTTTCGTGCAGAGATTAGAGTAACATTTGTTTAACACTGTGAGAAAACAATGAACCAGCTCATTTTCAAGATATTAAATTTCCAATTAATGGCATAAACATAACTTTATTACAAGAATATACACCTTGATATATAGCAGCAACAAACAGACATCAAATTATTCTCTGATGGCTACATAGCTGGGTTTGAACTGAATTTAGAATTGTGGAGATGCATGTCCGAGTCTTGGCATTAAAATACCAGACTGTTTCTCTATCCAAAAATATTACCTGAGACTGCTGAGTTACGAAAACAACATTACCTTGGATTGACCAAGACAGTGCATCTTAAGGGCCTAAGATTTTGCATTTGGTTTTGATTGCGTTTGTTTTACTGTTGCAGTGCCATCCTCTTTTAGGTGGATTGTGGACAATGAGCTTCTCAGAAAACATCATTTAACCTGCCCTGATGATTACATCACTGATAAATCACCTGTTACTAGAGCACCAAGAGGTAACTTTTAAAGCAGAGAATCATTTAGACTTTTTAGAACACGCTGTAAGAATTGAAGCATTGGAGGATCTAGCAGATCTGAGTATATTTTTACAGTTTGCTGCCAAAGTAGAACAAACAAGCATTACAGGCATAAAATACCACTGAAGGGACATTGTCAAAATAAAATTGATAAATTAAATTTATTAATGGATTATTGAATTAATGGATTATTGAATTTAAATATGCTTAAATTGGAATTCAATGGTGGTAGCACACTTATTTACAGTTCTTTGCACCTGACACAAAACCTATATTAATTGTTACTTCTCTGCCTCTGTTCCATTCCATTAGCACAAAACTGCAACTACATCTTGTATACAGACAAGGGAAGTGTCACATTACAGTAAAAACTGTTTTCAGTGAAATAAAATGGTATTCTTTATTTTGGGTTTAACATTTTCCAGCTCTAAAAATAATACATCGGTTTAATTTGCAAAAGAAAACCAGTAAGAAAAACCTTTTGGGTAATGTCAAGACTTCACTTCTTTTATGCATCTGTGAGCCCTGGGGAAAGGTTTTAGTATCATTAAAATGAAGTTTTTCAGTCAAGTCAAAACAAACATTTCAGAATAATCAATTTAGTCACAAATTTCAAAGGTTTTTTTTCCATCCTAATTCCAAACAAAGCCAAAAATTTAACATCTCAGAGTTTCCTCTGAGGTGACGATTTTGTTGTCTAACTATAGGAACGTGGGACTAGATGGTACATCCTCTGTGTGTCAATTTTCTAACTTCCGTAAGTCAAACATGTAGATGCTTTTTCAACTGAAAAGGACATTCTAAGTCCCAATCACTTGTAAGATTAACATAGCCTCTGAGCTTCATATAAATTGCTTTGCATATGGCTTGTTTAATTAGTATTTATCAAGCTTTCTTATTAAAGCAATATTCTTCATTTGTGCAAAATAAGCTATAAATGAATTGTAGAGGATTTAAAGTGTGTTTTCACCATCAGCAAGACTAAAATAAATTAATATACCCAGGCATAGAATAAACGCTTATAATTCATGCTTTTCTCTTATAGAATTATATGTTATTTTGAATTGCAGGAAAATCAGAACCTGGCTACCTCAGAGACTCATTTTCTTTTCAACAGCGTCTTTCTTCGGTCTTGCAGGACCACACGCCTGCACACCTACAGAAAGTATTTAGTAGTCTGCCACGTATCTCTTTAAGCACATTAACTCTGCCTTCGACTCCAGACCTTGACCACCACACCAAAAAGACAAATAAGGTACATTTTACAGATTTATTTGGTTTAGTCTGGCAGAACTGTAGGGCGTACTGCTGCTCCTGTAATAAAGGATGAATATCAACATGTTGATTTGGATCTGTTACTTATTTGATCTATTAAGAGAAATACAGTATTTCTACATGAATTTTCAGTGCTGTATAGCTTTAATTAGGCATGTACAGATACCCTTTTTTATCATCCTCGAATTTGCCGTGTTTAATTTTGCGCTATGGTCTTTGTTTTTCAAAGAAAACTAGTGCCTCCCAGAAGCCAGCCTGGAAAAATAAGAAGAGCAAAGCAGAGGAAGAAAGCGAGCGTGCCTACCTTGCCAAACTTGAGAGAAGACAGAATTACTTGAAGAACCCTCGCTTCTTCCCACCAAATGCCCTGCAGGGAGGCAAATCTCTGGTCATTTCTCAAGAAAAGGTGGAACAAACCACAGCCAGAAGAAAAGCAGAAGATAATAAAGGGTATGAAGTATATATGGTTTATTGATCCTAAGCAGGAGCATACAGAGAGTTCCACTATAGAATTGCTGTGGATTCGCACATAGATATTTGGTGTTAAATGTCTGCATGGTCTCTTAGGAAACAGGATGTCTGTATGCCATTTTGGTTTTGCCAAAGGATACATTTTGCAATTTCTCATTTTATTTAAAGTATTTAAATAAATACTTTAAATAAATATGGTATTTAAAGAACTAGGCAGTAAGGAAATGTCTCAATATTTTTATCTTTCAGTGATACCTCATTTATTCCTGTGTTTCTTGCCAATCCACCTACTGTTTTGTTTTCTGATTATGAAGTTGGCCAGGTTTATGAGGTAAGAACTTCTTTGCAGAGGGTTAGTTCTACCCCTGAGAAGCATTACATCCCACTATGATCTACGCAGTTCACCCCATCTTTCTGGCTTTCCCCAGTTTAACAAAAGTCTGAGTTTCTTCTTTATATTGAATTAATGACCCTTATATTGAATTAATGACCCCTTAGCTTCCTTCTTTCATACCTGCCACTGACACACTCACTGATGAAAACTAAAAGGGATCCTTTTCAGTCTCTGCTTGTTTGTTATTTTTTTAGTATCTGATTCAGTCTTTATTGAATAAATTGAGATTTTTAGGCCGGTTGTGATGATAAATTAACTACTCCTAGCAGAGCACTAGGGAATTGTAAATGTTATAATGAGTGATGATAAATACAATGGCATATTCTATTTTATTTTGAATGAAGACAACTGTAGAGCTGCAGAACATCACTTCAACGTGTCATTCATTAAGACTTATCCCCCCCTCTACTCCAGCATTTGCCATTGGGTCAGGTAAGGGTTATTTTTACTGCCTTTAAAAGGTTAACACATAAGAGGTGTAATTTATCTGCTTGAACAAAGGTTTTGCAAAGACATTCTGTTTGGTTCTGCTACCCATAGTGCTCAGTTCTTTAGAAACTGAAAGCTGACTCATGTCTCTAGGACCACTCACATCCAACTCCTAAGCAGATTCAAATGGTCTAATGAGGAATTCAAGAAGAGTAACTAACATTAAAATGTTTGCGGTTAGATTGAAATGTATCTGCGGAATAACCAGATTGAGTCCTATCCAAAATTCCTCTTGGAACAGACATAGTAACCACTGAAACCATTAGTGGGGGAGAACAAGGAATAACATACATCAGTTGCAGCAAGGAAGATTAGATGAAAGAGGAAAGAAAAACGTCTTTCCTATAGTGGGATAGCCACACACTGGGGTAGATTGCCTGAGGAGATTGTGGTATCTCAGTTGCATCATTGGAGGAATATTTAGAAGTTAATTGCCCCCACATAAGTCTCATCTTTTGGCAGAGGAAAACTGGGTAACGGCACTAGGTTTCTCCTCACTCTGTTTTCTGTAGTTAGAAGAAGTATATTTCGGCCAAAAAGTCTTCTTTGAGTTCAGTTCAGATTACACTGGCAAACCCTTTGTGGGCATTTGTTTTTATCAGCTTGATTTAGGCAATATGGGAAGGGTTCACAGGCACCTTTACGGTAGGAGATGTGATCATAAATACATATGCTAACTTTGGGAAGTTTGAATTTTTTAATTCCTTGCATTTTTTTTCCAAAGGAAAATTTCCAGGAAAGGGAGGAAAAATTGCTCCTGGGATGACATGTCAGTATACAGTCCAATTTATTCCTGAATCATTAGGAGATTATGAAGATTGTATAATAGTGGAGACCCAAGTATCAGAACCTCTTGTGATCCCGATCCAAGCTAAACGACCACCTCCAGTGTTAACATGTCAGTAATGTCCGATTCTTACATTTCTGTAAAGTTAAATGGACGCTTTAGTTTGTTTGTTTGACTGTCTCCAATTTTATGTCACAAAACAATGTGGACAAGCATTTTCTACATTTGGATATCTATTGGATATCTATTTGGATATCTATTTAGCAGATTTATTAGTTCCTAAATGCAATCCTGTCAAATTTTTCCTCAACTATTTATTTTTGCTGCATTAAGCTCATTTTTTTCACTGTGAGCAGGAGCCACTTTTCTAGGTTTGTGTCTTGTCAATTCTCAAACTACTAACTGTAATTACTAATCCTAAATATTAAGGAATTATGTTTTAGTTATTTGATGCTGTTAATTAATATTCACAGAGCGTTACATTAATTATATAGGGATATGACATATCTGCAGGATTCACCTCTCAGATATCGAGCCTCAGCTGTAACAACCAGGATTAATTTTGCTGAAACCTGCTTTGATTTTTTGTAAATTCACCTTTCCTGTAACACGGAGCTTTTTAAAAATAATCATTTCGTCGTCATTCAATGAAGTCTTTAAGTAGGAAGCACCATTAAAAAGTAAGATAAATGTAGAAAAATGCACCTCATAGTGTTTACCTTTCAAATTGAAAGAATTTAAGGCTTTTTAGGATCGTAGCACTTAGCATATTGATATGCAGTAATGTCTGTGAGGATTTATTTAAGAAGTAGCTGGCTTTTCCAGCTGTCCATGTAGTCTGATTTTCTATGTTACTCATTGCAGTGCCTCACATTATAGACTGTGGTTCCTGTCTTGTTGGAGGAATAAAATCAATGATGATTTTGTGCAGAAATGAGGGATTTAGCACTGGGATGTTCTGTATAATGCCAAAGAAAGCCTGGCCACCTCCCAGTTTCAGGGTGAGTGATTAGGAGGGAAATACTGGACATGGTATGGTATGGTATGGTATGGTATGGTATGGTATGGTATGGTATGGTATGGTATGGTATGGTATAGATGCCCTGACACTAATCTATTCATGATATATTAGCACAGAAGTCATGGTGCCTTGCTAGGGACATCTATATTGTCCCCATCCCTCAGAGATTCACATTTATCATCAAAACTAATCTCCCCAGATCTCCATACAAAATTATTCACAGTGACAACAATCAGCCATTGGAATAATGTCCCCAGGGAAGTGGTGGATTCCCCAATGTCTAAGTGGTGGATTCCCCAACACTTTTAAGATTCAGCTGGACAGGGTGTGCTGGGCCAGCTTGTCTAGACTGGGCTTTTGCCAGAAAGGTTGGACCAGGTGACCCTTGTGGTCCCTTCCAACCTGGTGTTCTATGATTCTATGGTACCTCCTGCTTGTGCTCCAGGCTGACTGGAAGAAGTTGTCTTGATCAGCGGTGAGGTGAACGTAGGCATAGATTAGAGAAAGGACAATTGGTTTGAACTTTAATCTTACTCTTAAAGCAAATAGAAATGCAATAAATTCTAATATTGATTAATTATAGAATTGTAGAATTGCCTGAGTTGGCATGGACCCACAAGGATCATCAAGTCCAACTCCTGTCCCTGCACAGGACAACCCCACAGTTCACACCATGTGTGTCTGAGGATGTTGTCCAGTCTCTTCTTGAACACTGTCAGGCTTGGGGCCGTGACACCTCCCTGGGGAGCCTGTTCCAGTGTCCAGCACCCTCTGGGTGAAGAACCTTTTCCTGATGTCCAACCTAAACCTCCCCTGGCACATCTTCCTGCCATTCCCTCAGGTTCTGTTGTTCATCACTAAAGAGAAGAGTTTGGCACCTCCTCCCCTTGATGTTATTTCCTCTCCCTTCTCACCAAAGATACCACCTTTCTGCACCTGTAGACACTAACAGTCTACTCCAATAATGCTCTGTCTTTAGCTTTCCGTCACAAAACAGGGTCTGGGACAAAGAAGAGAAGATGTGACTACTAGATTGGCATTTTATGTGCTGGAGGAAAGGCTAATGGGGTAGCTGATGTGCCAGGTTGTCCCCCCTGAAATGCTTTACAGTTCCAACTCAAAGTGAGTTGTAAGTATGGAGACACAGGCAGAGCTTCTGTGCGTAGCTGTTCTTCCATGAGCATGAATTCTGGGGCTACTGACACTAGAATTTGTCTTTGGAAACGCCACCTTCCCTCCTGCTTTCACCAAGTGAATTATAAAACATGAAGCATTTCTTCTAATTAAACCATATACATAGGCCACATACTTTTCAGATGCATGAAAAAAATAGATCATAAGAGGTAGAACAGTGATGTTGTAGCATACTGCTTGTTTTAGGTAACCCTGTATGTTATAAACAACCTGATCAATTTTTTATGTATTTTTAAACACCTTAGGATGTTGCCACTGTTGGTTTTGTGATTCAAGATCCTTTTGGAATCCACCCTGCTCTTTTTAAGCTAGCTCCAGGGGAGAGTATAACAGTAGAGGTTAGTACCAACTGCTATAGAAAGTCTTTGTACCTTACCAAATACTTTAGCAAACAAGATCATTCTAGAAGATCTTGGCTGGACCTTGGGAATTTGGAGTTGTGTGAACAAAAGTGCTCAAATCCTTTTGTGCGATTATGCTGGAAGAATTGCAATTGTGGGTCTTATTGGAGGGTCTTTCATTGCAGCTTCCAGGTTTTCCTTAAACCTCTCAGAGACCACTCAGGTTTCCCACATGCAAAGAATCCTGTAGAGAAAACAGGAATCTGAGAACACCAGAGTCCTTATTTCACTCCAGCTGGGGCATCAAGTC
Source organism: Columba livia (assembly GCF_036013475.1). NCBI lineage: Eukaryota > Metazoa > Chordata > Aves > Columbiformes > Columbidae > Columba > Columba livia. Next base: position 5,713,653 of record NC_088603.1, read on the forward strand.
CAAGTAACTTTTCATTTCTGAACTTCCTTGAAAAGAAAGAACATTTTGGAAAAAAAAACAAAACAAAAACAAAAAATCATTGTAGAGCAGCAGGTACAAATCCACCACTTTTGCTGTGATCTTTCCTGAAAAAGATCCTGCGGTAGGTGTGCATTAATAGCTGCCACCTCTGCTTTCTCTGATGTGGGTCATATTTTATTATAGCATAACTATGAAGAGAGGAAGAGTGCCATCAAGGGCATGGCCAGCCTCCAGCCCTTCATTTCTCAAGTACCTCCTGGTTGCTGATAAGAGGAACGGGTCAAGCAGGTGTGAATAATGAGAAACATTTCTCCTCCTTTCTCTCTTCCCACCTGTATTGCTTCAGCAGGGCCAGGCACGTGTGGGAGGGAAGGATCAGATTGATTTAGCACGAGTTAGGCTTGCAGGCTGTGATGGATAGCGGGCAGAAGAACATTGCTGGAGCCAAATGTTGCAGAGTTTTAGCCCCCTGAATCCTTTTTGTTGAGGCAGAGCTGAGGGAGTGCACACAGCAGCTGCCTGGCTCACATCACTGTAGCTTGACAGGCAGCAGTGACATTGCTCAGTAAGTGACCAATTCTGAGGGTGCAATTCGTACAACTAACCCAACAGGCTGCCTATGCTTCTGGTGACCTTCCAGATACACACAGGTAAGCTTTGTGACCCAGAAAACACCTATTTCTTTCTGGTCTGTATTAAGGGAATGTGACACTCTTCCTTGCAAATATACAATTTAATTACTAATAGAGCTGTCCTTTAGTAAACATTTACAAATTGAAGTTTATTACTTCCTGGGGAGAAAGCAGTTACAGATGTTGCTATTTCACTTCTCTTTTTCAGGTAGTGTTTTTCCCTTCTACTCCTGAAGTCTTACAGCAAATATACACCATTGTTTGTGACAATTGCCAGGTTAAGGATGTTACAGTCACAGGTTTGTTTCTAACACCTTTCAGAGATCGCGTTTTAGATATTCAAATAATGTGAGCGGTGGCTGATGGCTTAAAATGATGATAAGATTTTATGTCAGTGGGTTAAGTAAATACTTTGTTCCCTGATAGTGTGAAATGCTAAGCATTTCATTATTATTACTATTACTACTGTTACTCCATCCTGTTGCATAAAATACACGGGATTCAGAAAGCACTGAGCTCTTAACCCACTGTATACAAAACTTCAAATGTAAAATGCCATCAAGGAGCAGAAAACAACAGCTGTAGTCAGGTGAAATTCATTTATTAGGCTTTTGTATCAATAAAATAACATGGCAAACTAGAAGTGCATTCGGGTGTGAAGCAAATTTGGGGCATATCTTGGACTAGGGTATTCAGAAGAGGCAGTTTTTGTATTAGCTAATGAAAGCAGGTGAAATTATTGTAAATATTAGTGCTTGTTCTGTAATATATTTGTGAATGCTCTAACATTAGGCTTGACTTATCTATTTAATAACTTTATTACAGGTATTTCCTTTGGAAATTCTTTATTAGTGTATTTGCTGCTTCTTTTTGGTTTTATATACTACTCAAAACATCTGGGAGCCACTTTATCAACCACTGTGAACACACTGCTCACTTCAGTAAAACGATGCTGATGTAAGTGAGCTGAGGTTGTGGCCCTGAAATCCAGATCAGCTAAATTCACAAAGTGAAGACCTCTATTAATATATGTTGATGAACAAAGAACATCAGGAATATATCGTACAATTAACACTTTGGAGTTCTGAAACTTGAGGAAACACCAGATATAATCAGTAATGCCCATTGCTGGCATTTGCTGCTAATGAGTAATATGAACAACGTTAATAGCCAAACGGTAAACAGTAATATCTACTTATTTCTTCGAGGGGTTGGACAGCTGATAGCTCTGGAGCTTTTGTTCGTCACGGGTGGAGAAAACAAACCTGAACCTGGTGAAGTTACTGACATAACAGCAAAGCACCTCATACGATTCGAGCCCCAAAACCCACACAGCACCGAGGAGAAGAAAATGGTTATAAGAAACTCCACGTACGTAGCTGGTATTACTAGAGTAATGTTCTGCGATCCTGGTAGGGCTCTCATTTGTGATACTAAACTCTCTGAAGCTGGAGAAATCTTCATGCACTTGATAAAATCTGTGTGGAAGCGTTGCTTCTTTTTGCTCCGTTATTTAGTAACGTTCAAGGATATGCTCGTCAGAGCAGGAACATTGTGTATAGATCAAACATTGTGGCAACCATTAGCCATGTTATTTGGTTCATATGCTGCCAAGCTCAATGTATTTGCCTCAGTATAGATAAATCTACAATTTCAAAAGATTTGTGTGGATGGTTGCAGGAAATATTTAACAGGGTCTATCTAGATGGTTCTAAGGATGCAGTTCTGTCTGTTCTCCCACAGGACAAGACATAACGCATCTTGGACCCCACTGGATTTCCAGTGGTTAAAACAGGATCCCAGTGTAACTGGCTCATATTAAAACTTTCACGTTATTCCTACTATTGAATTCTAATAGATTTAAATATAAAAGCTATTTGAGGTCAAGGTGTATGTACCTATGTACAATTATGTTGTACTGAACACAGAGACAGGTTGATTTTGCTCAAAATCAGCTGGGCAATAATAGAAGGACACTAGTGTGCATGATTGCAGTAATTAGAGGCTGCAGACCATCAAAGCAGTGAGGAGGTCAGTACTGGGTTTAGATACGTTAATGCAAATTGCTTCTTGCTGCAGGGAATTTCCGGAAGTTTGTTCTGTGACCTGGAAACCACACATGCATAGTGCCAGAACAAAGTGCTGTTTGGGTACAGAAAGTGTGATTTAGTGTGTGGGATGCTGAAATTAGCACAGTGACTATGCCAATTTCCACATTTTCTGTGTTATAATCACGACAAGGGTCCCTGCACGTCCGGTGCCAGCATTTGTATGAAACAAAGCTGCAGAAACTTTTGTCTGCTGAACAAAGTGATACAAGAAATTGTATCAGTTCAGTTTTATGTGATTGATACTGACTTTGAAATTCCAGTGTCCTTCCTCCCCTTAGTAAGGCAAAGTTTTTGAGGTCAGCATGAGCAAGGTTTTAAAACCCATTAATCCATTCCAGGGAATATACTCCTGCTGAAACAATCTGGTTAAGCAACCTTTTCTGGATTACAAACAATATTATAGAACCATTGCTATTATCTTAGCTGGAGCCTCTGGGTTTGTTGTGGTTAAAAGCCACAGTTTGCACTTGGATTAAATCCAGAATTTTATGCAGATCATCAGCAGTGATCCAATGCAAACGTATTGATATCAGCAGGAACGGTCCTGTTGACCTCAGATTCTTGAAAGCAAAATTACAGAGGTTCCTAGAAGTTGCATTATATGACAAGTTAAATAAGTGCACTATCAGCAAGTTTGCTGATGACACCAAGCTGGAAGGAGTGGCTGACACTGGAAGCTGTGCTGCCATCAGAGACCTGGACAGGCTGGAGAGTTGGGCAGGGAAAAATTGAATGAAATATAACAAGGGCAAGTGTAGAGTCTTGAATCTGGGCAGGAACAACCCCAGGTTCCAGTGTAAGTTGGGGAATGACCTGTTGGAGAGCAGTGTAGGGGAAAGGGACCTGGGGGTCCTGGGGACAGCAGGGTGACCATGAGCCAGCACTGGGCCCTTGTGGCCAGGAAGCCAATGGTACCTGGGGTGGGTTAGAAGGGGGGTGGTCAGTAGGTCAGAGAGGTTCTCCTGCCCCTCTGCTCTGCCCTGGGGAGACCACACCTGGAATATTGTGTCCAGTTGTGGCCCCTCAGTTCCAGCAGGACAGGGAACTGCTGGAGAGAGTCCAGCGTAGGGCAACAAAGATGCTGAAGGGAGTGGAGCATCTCCCGTGTGAGGAAAGGCTGAGGGAGCTGGGGCTCTGGAGCTGGACAAGAGGAGACTGAGGGGTGACCTCATTAATCTTTACAGATATATAAAGGGTGAGTGTCAGGAGGATGGAGCCAGGCTCTTCTCGGTGACAACCAATGATAGGACAAGGGGTAATGGGTTCAAACTGGAACACAAGAGGTTCCACTTAAATTTGTGAAGGAACTTCTTCTCAGTAAGGGTAACAGAACACTGGCCCAGGCTGCCCAGGGAGGTTGTGGAGTCTCCTTCTCTGCAGACATTCCAACCCGCCTGGACACCTTCCTGTGTAACCTCATCTGGGTGTTCCTGCTCCATGGGGGGATTGCACTGGATGAGCTTTCAAGGTCCCTTCCAGTCCCTGACATTCTGGGATTCTGTGTGAAATAAGGCCATAAAAAAGTGTTTTCATATCTTGCATATTTATATAATGTACTTCCATATATTAGCATGCTCTTTGTACAATTTCTGTATGCTGCCTCATCAGCTTTGTAGCTTGGAAAGCCTGCTAAGTCTAACCCTTGTAATTTTTAAGGAGAGGAATTCCCTATGTGGAAAAAGTGAAAATTTTCTCCCAATATCTTACTCAAAAATGTCTGTTTTTTTAATTATAGTTTTTTGTTGTTTACTGATCTCTTTGCAGCCCCATAGAACTGCCTTTCTACTGGCAGATAATGAAGCCTAACCTGAAACCATTAATACCAGAAAAAACTGCAGCCTCGATGGAGCTCAAATACGATCAAGACACAGAGTCAGCCTTCTCCCTAAATCCTGAGCAGGGAGTTTTGCTTCCCCATGCTGATCATGAATTTATTCTCACTTACACTCCACAGGAGGTACGGCTCATGATTCCTTCCTATCTACAAACTCCAGCTGTGTATTTTCATGCAAGTCATAAAAGCCTTACTGTGCAGCTTTCTGAATTAAATTTAATTAGACAGGACTACGCTCTGATAAACAGTGCTCAATATGTTGAGAGTTACTAAAAGAAAACATGTTTTGACTGCAAAATTTGAGACAGTTGCTGACCTCATGTTGGTTTTGGGACTGATTGGACACCATTAATTTTACACTGAAACTGTGGACACGTCCTCAAAACTGCAGCTGTGCTGGCTGGTGAAGTTACCAGCTCCTCCACAATCCCCTTCCCATCTGCTCTGGGGATGTGTCCTCTACATTCTGTAGCCTCAATGAGTTTGGGTAGAAAACAGGGATTATTTAAACTGTTTCCAGCTGTCACTTTGGGGGGTTTAAATGGATCCTATGAATGTCTGTGGGGTAAATTAAAGAGGCAATAGCAGAGACAGAGGCTGGTGTGCAGCTGTGGGGAAAGAGGGTGTGATGATGTTTGAATGCAGCTGTGCCAGTGACTGTTGTCTTAGTTTCTGCTCCCTCATCCATGTAAATAAAGAGCATGAGCTCACAATATTTAAAGAAACTCAATCCAAAGTAAGCCCAAGAGTGGGAATATCCCATGCTGTGGTGATTGACAGATGTAGGAATGCCTCAAGTAAGTATGGAAGATAAATTAAACACTTGTTTTTATTTTTTTCTAACACTTACTGTAAAAATATATTAATGATGCTCTAAGGATTTTAATTTGTTAACAAAAATATATTGAATTAACACATAGATTAATATCTCTCTATAAACAAATGAATCTCTTGCAAAGACCTTCAGATGTAAGGCCTACTTCCATGTTTCCTTTTTTCCCCCATTAGAATATAGAAGGCATCCTCTTTTCCTGTGATGGAAAAGTAGTGTTTCTTATTCAAAATAAGACTGATGGTCAATTAAGCTAAATACCCTGGAGCAGTTAGGAGAAACTTTAAGTTAATGCAGCAATGCTTATCTCAATTTGGGGAGCATTTGCAGATGCCTGTATGTAGTATGCAATATACTAGGGAAATAATAACAGACATGTTAAAAATGAGTATTTTTCTTGGAACCATATACCATGAGATCAGAATCTGGCTTAATATCTTGCAGTCGAACATGTTTTAGTGTCGTAACTCTAGAGTTTGAATATTGTTTATTAGAGCTTAGCACTCTGATCATTCAACCTTTAGACGTAAACTACTTTTTCATCCTTTTTTTTAATCCTCAACGTAACTGGTTACTTGACATTAAAATCCTTCTTTATGTGTGTAGCTGAAGAATTATCACAGTGTGATTCAGATGGTACTGAGGGACATCCCAGAATCACCTTGGTAAGCAAAGAAACTGAATTTCCCAGTAAGATCTGTCGCCACATTTTAGCTTTGCTGTTACATTAAGTTTCTGGGATTCTTGGTCTTTCTGGTGATGACGGACTGACAATTGTAAATTATTTTATCCTCACAACTTAGAGTGGTAAAAAGAGTGTCCCTGAGAGCTTCCCTCATATGCCTGAGCCCCAAACAGAACTGCACCTCTTGAAAAAAGATAACACTGTCATTTTGTCTGCTGATTTCTCAGACTTTCTGCTGAGATTTCCAGCAGCTTTTCCTGTTATTACTGTTTGTCCCAGCAGCCTATGACTTACATACTTGTTCTGGGGCACTTTAAAGAGCCACTGGAATGTTTTTCCAGTTTTTAATTGTCCCCAACCTAGTTGCACACTGGCAGTTTGTCATTGAGACACTTCACAGAATCACAGAATCGACTGGGTTGGAAAAGACCTCAGAGATCATCGAGCCCAACCCTTGGTCCAACTCCAGTCCATTGACTAGATCATGGCACTAAGTGCCATGTCCAATCTCAGTTTAAAAACCTCCAGGGACGGTGAGTCCAGCACCTCCCTGGGCAGCCATTCCAATGCCTGACCACTCTCTCTGTAAAGAATTTCTTTCTAATATCCAGCCTAAATTTCCCCTGGCAGAGTTGAAGCCCATGGCCCCTTGTCCTATTGCTGACTGCCTGGGAGAAGAGACCAATCCCCACCTGGCTAGAACTGCCCTTCAGGTAGTTCTAGAGAGTGCTGAGCTCAGCTCTAAGCCTCCTCTTCTCTAGACTAAACAACCCCAGCTCCCTCAGCCTCTCCTCATAGGATGATTATTGATTTTGATCTGGCGATTAAAAGATGGGTCCAGTTTAAACACTGATCTGAAATGCTTAATAATTCTACCACATTTCCTCCCAAAGTTCAGTAAGAGAGGGGATGCTTCAAAACATCCCAGGATACAAAGCAGAGGATGTAATAGCGCTGGAAATCGAAGTTAAAGGCTCAACAGAACCATTTCAGCTTCTTCTGGAACCATACGCCATCATCATCCCTGGAGAAAACTTTATTGGTGTAAATGTCAGAAAAACATTTAAGGTTTGTTTGCTTTTGACTTTGTTATTGTCTGCTTTTTGTCACTGGGTGTCATAGGTGTCATTAGAAGATATCAGACAGTCCATGTTCTTTTAATTGTTCTTAAATATTTTTAAAGGGGCCGCGTTGCAGGTCTGCTCAGCCCCATGCTCCAGGCAGCACACTTTGCTCTTTTTTCATCTCTCCAGTTTGATACCACAGAGTTATTACCCTTGTAAATGTTTTTCTGGGTCACAAACCTGTTGCTTATCACTGCTGTAGAGTAAAAGTTTTCCAGTTGGAAGGAAGAGCCAATAGATTATTTAATTGCTTTGTAACAGAGGCACAGTTTATTGAAAGGACTACAGCAAGCACAGAATTGCTGCAAAAGTCAGATGTGCTGCAGCTTTCTGGACTTTATTTCCTGCAGGTTCCTGCACAATTTCTGTTTGTGCTGCTGCAATTGCCCCCTCACTCAGCATCCTCTTCACTGTAGCTGAGGATCCTTTGGATCTTAGACTCACTTGGGAATAATGGGCTTGTTAGTAAGAGCCAAACAGGAAGACATTTCCAAGTTAATGGTCTTTCCATTTTTTCTTAAAGATACCACTAATCAGCATTTATTTTTATGCTTTCTCTTTCTGGAAGTGCATTTTCAGCTTAAGACAGCTATTTCATACTTCTAGTAATCCAGTACAGCTACACGTGTGGTAGTTAAGTCACTTACTGATAATATAATGACACTCCTCACATTTTTCTCCAACTATTTTATTAAGTCTTAAAAAAATAAGACTTTGGACTGTGCTTAGAGACGATTGTGCTTCAGAGAACAAAGTTATTTGCTGTAATTAAGAAATAATGACCAAACAGATCTGAAGAGCAGGCCAAAGATTTCAAGAGCTTCCATCTCCCTCACAAACAGATCCTTTGGCAGATAAAGGCTGCTCTCAAAAGAAGGATTTCCAGTTTGTGTTGAAGGCTTGCAACGTTTTTGAAAAATGGGGAAAAAAGTTTAAAAGGCTTCAAATATTCTTGAAAAGAATGGTTAATGGATTGCCTTTAAGTTTCAGAAAACACCTTCAGGAGCATGAAGGTAGCCGCTGAGTTAGTCTGACTAAATATAGTGATTGCAGCATAGATTCCGTATCTGAGCTACCTGCTCTCAACTTTCCTTATAGATCTGGTTTGCAGCATCCACGGGTGATTTGTCTCATCCCCCAGGCTAAAATAGATCAGAGGAATTGCTCCCAGCATTCTCTAATTTGCTTTATTTTCAGAAAAGAGAATTCCTAGGACATGGAGTCAAGTGATGATGTTACAGACACGTGAAATCTAGTCAGGTGAATCCTACTTCTTCTTGTCCTTGTTTTATATCACAGAGGAGAAAGGAGAGGACAAAACATTATAATGAAAATAACAGTAGTTAGTGTGTGGTACTGAGTTAGTAGTGGTCGAGTCAGAGTTTAGATGAAGTTCTGTGCCTTTCCACTCTTACCATACTCAATTTATTTCAAGATTTAAGTGAAGATACAGCATGCTTTAGCTAAATTCAAGGTGTGTTAGTAGGTCATAATGTTTAGAAGTCATGATATGGTTGGAGTTTGCAAAGTATGTAATGTAAGACTTGTGAAACCCAGTTTGCAGTGCACCAGTACTCTCAGCAAATTGGCTTGTTGCTATGAAAGCTTCAAGTGCATTAATTGTCTCATTGATTTTAATTGTTTCAGATGTGGAATAACAGCAAATCATTGATCAAGTACACATGGGAGAAAATCATTGCCTGTGACATCTTGGAAGTTGAACCTCATACTGGTGCCATAGGTAAAGTGTCTGTGCCTTGCAAGCATCAGTTAATAACAGAAATATTTAAATTACTATGAGTGGAAAAAACTGATCCCCAGTCCACTGAAGCCGACAGGACATTTAATTTGGTTCCAGGAGTTACAGGAACCACAACAGGTGGTTTCTTTGCAAAATAGTGAGACAGGACCCTGATATTTTTTCTTTTTAATTTTTTCCTAGAAATGAATAAATGCTGTGAATTCGAACTGGCAGTTACTGGATGGAAACCTGGGTGCATCAGCCATAACCTGCAGTGTAAAATTGAACACTGCCCAGAGCCAGTTGTGCTGCATGTTGAGGCTGCGTTTAAGGTACGGAACAGTTCGGTGTTGGGGGATGACTTGTTGTGGGGCCTCATTATTGTCCATATAAATCTTTTTGCCTCTTAAAGGCCTGACAAATCTAATGCAGTTACAAACAAGAGGTGTTTTTTGTTGTCTAATAACTATTGAGCCAATGTCGATATTCCCATGACAGTAAGATTGTTTTTCTGTATTGCACGCAATGCATTTGCTTTCTGCTGTTCTCCGTGAAAATGAATGTTAATATTAGCTAATGTAGCTTCTTAATTAGGCAGTTTTGGCAGAAGTGTCCATTCTGACATCTGTTTCCTGGCGTCCTAGGGTCCACTTCTTCGTATTGATGTTCCATCGCTCCAGTTAGGTTTGATTAAGCGGGGTGAGAGTGTGTTAAGAACCTTTGAGATTCAGAATCTGTGTCAGCTGCCAGCACAATGGAGAATGCAAGAAAACCCGGTTTGTCTGGCTGAAAGGAATGAAGAGGTGAGTCACTGCTATAGCTGGTCATGCTCCCCTTTAGATACTTCTTCCTTATGTTTAGGAGTTTTAATATTCATCCCAGATATCAAAAGTTCTCATTTCTGTGACTTCTTATGAGACTGGTTCTCCAGAAGTGTGCAAGTTCTTTTGAGAATAAATGCTTCTTTGTTTTTTTTTTCCTCTATTTCCACTTATTACAAATTCCCTGCCAGCCTGATTCAAAGAGATATGGAGTATTTCCTCTATGACAGGGATTTCACCTGCTGCTGATCTAAATAAAAGGACAAGACTTTATCAGAACTGAGGTTGTTAAACGCTTGTCCTATGTACCCACATCAGCATCTCAAACAAGAATCTCAGACAAACTGAATTGGGCCTTTTGGCTTTAAACAATGGTTTTTAAACACACGGGTGCCTCCCAAAATGACTTCTTACCACAAAGATTACTAAAACCGTTGTTCAGTATTATCAAGGCTGCGATGTCTCAAATGCAGTCCCTTCCAGTCTTTGCAGAGCTCATTCCACCATTTCACACTAAATAACTAAAGCAGTTTGGAGGTAATACTGGTGACGAAGGTTTGAGTGACAGCTGCTATCAGCAGACCATCACGTATTCCTAAAACTAAGAAAATAAAATCATTATTTTGATTATCTGTGGCACAAAGTGGACTTTGTAGCTAGATTTCTCCTTAGTGTTGTGCATTAAAGTGAGGAAATCTGGGCTCTGGGGTAAATGCTTTTTCTTGTGACAAAAGACCAAATTCTGCCTTTAGGGCTCTTTACATAATTACTCATGGAAGGAATTGAGTTGACTTATTTCATGGCAAAATTGGTCTAAATGCTGTCCAGATGTTTTGTTTTTCTGGATACACTGTCAGTTTTGCAACAGAGAGAGGAGCTTGTTCAGTTAGGAACTTTCCATTGAGCATCAGGAGATGGAAGCCTGCGAGAAGTTGCACTGTATCCCCATGAGTTCCTGAGCTTTGTTTTCTATGTATCATGTAGGTGTCTCACCAGCTTTGGGGGCAAGTTGATGGAAAAAGAATAGATTTATGAGTGGTGGTTATGGCAGCCTTGCAAAACAGTTGTGTGTGTGTGTCTACCCCTTTTCCTCCAGAACAACTAATTAATTACAATTAATTAATGGAACAGAACAAGTAATTATTGGAAACGTTCAAGGCCAGGTTGGATGGGGCTCTGAGCAACCTGATCGGGGTGAAGATGTTCCTGCTCATGGCAGGGGGTTGGACTAGCTGACCTTTAAAAGTCCCTTCCAACCCAAACTATTCTATGATTCTATGATAATCAAAGGTGCTTGATTAGGGATAAGAGGACACCCTGTCCTCGCAGTCTTCAAGCCCTTACTTCTCACTGTTATTCCTTTGTCCCCTGCCATTCCCAACAATTCCCAGATCTCCAGAGAGATTTTTAGACTTAATCTCTTGACTTTGTCATCCCAGAGCATCTTCATATCCCAGTGAAGATCACAGATAACTGCTCCATTCCTCCTGCATGGGATCTACCCCTTTCCTTTCCACCCCATCCCACACTGGTGCTCTTTCTGATTCCACTTCTCCAGCCCTCTTTTCTCAACCTTTTTGTCCAAGAATCTTAATTTGTGGCATCTTGTGTAGCTGCTGCTCAGACCCTTGACTTTGGGGAGTGTGAATCCAGGGGCTGAGAGAAAGGACACAACTGAGGAAAAAAGTTACACGCAAGTCCTGATCAGCTCGTGTGGCTTCAGCATTTTACATTTGCTTTTCAGGTGTCGAAGAAATCTCTTTCCTTTCTTCTCTCCTAGGTATCTCCCTTTACCATTCAACCATCTGCTGGAGAAATACCTCCTTTGGCTATATGCAGCGTGTCAGTTCAGTTCACGTCATTGCTGTGCCGGCGTTTCCAGACGGTATTAGAGCTGGAGGTAGAAAATGGAGAAGGAAGGTAAGGGGGAAAAGTGGTGTGATTTTCACTTTAGGTAGTTTTATCTCCTAAAACAAAAATAGGAGGAATTTGGAGTGGGGTTGTGTAACCTATCAATGAACTATCCAATCATTAATATTGCTAAATAAACATAATCATCATTCTTTCCAGCATGCTATTGTATATCTAGCACAATTCATTAACGATAACAATAGACCATCTGTGTGTTTATTTCCAGTCACCTTCCTGTTTTGGTTGAAGTTCAGACCCCCCAAGCATGCCTGATATCCAGTCATCTAGTTTTCACTGAAATTTATACCGGAGTTCCTGCCAAAGCAACCAGCAAACTTTTTAACCAGACACTGCTGCCAGCAAAGTACTTATGGGGAAAGGTAAATGTGCTTCTAATGGATGAAGAATACAGCAGGGGTAGAAACTGTAATTTCTATCAAAATACAAACTATTCTTAAAAGCTGTTCTGATGTATCTTTTGAGTAGTGATGGCTGTTTACTGGTGTATGAGCAGAACTTGAGACCAACCTTTATGAAAAAATTAACTGCTAGTTGATATTAATATGCTCTTACTGTCTGTGGGTCATCCCTGGGAGAATGGGTGGGCAGAGATGTGAGGGCAAATAGGATTCTGTGATTCTGTGAAGTGACAGGACAAGAGGAAACAGCCTCACGTTGCACCAGAGGGGAGGTTTAGATTGGGTATTAGGAAAAAATTCTTCATGGAATGGGTTGTGAAGCATTGGAACAGGCTGCCCAGAGAAGTGGTGGAGTCACCATTCCTGGAGGGGTTTAAAAGGCTTGTAGATGAGGTTCTTAGAGACGTGGTTTAGTGCCAGAGTTATGGTTGGACTCAATGATCTTGAGGGTCTCTTCCAACCAAAATGATCCTATGAAATAGGATGTAAGCTACTAGAGTACCATGGCAGTTTGGGGTTTGCATTTAATTCGGTGGATCATAGAAACAGTGTTGCTTTTGAATGGTGTCTAAATTTTGCTTAAATATTACATTTTGGGTGGGATTCAGCTCACGGATTCCGGCCCCTGCTTTTAATATCAGTATGTAAACTACAGTCTGAACTCTCTTTTTAGTCAATGGAAATCCGAGCAGGAACTCAGTCACCAGAATATTTATGTCTAGTGTCATTTTGGGTGCTGTAGGGTGTTATTCCTGACCTCCAGGCGCCACTCAGTAAGTGTGGTCTCAGTTCTAAGTCCTGTCACACCAGGCAGCCATACTCATATGGCTTGGCCACCGTATGTGCCCATGTTTAGGCAACTGAATCTATACAATGGAGTCCAGAGAAGTATTCAGCTCTTCCTAAAATGGACTTCAGGCTGCAGAATGCTCTCTAGCACAAACTAACTGGATGTCTGTTGGCTACAGTGGTGGCATTGATGCCCACTGTGTGCACAATTAGGTTAATTAGCCTGTAAGCTGAATCCCGCACTCAGTGCCTTGGTCATTTAGGTCTCCTCTGACTGCCAGGGTTCAACTCAGTTGCCTGCATGAAAGTATTTAGCGCCTTCCAAGCTGTCCTCAGGTGCCCAAGACGTCCTAACTGAGCATATGGATGATATAGGACATATGAGAAAATATTTTGGGACAGCTTGAGCCTAGGAGGATGCCCACAGGATTTTATCTGGTATCTGATGTTCGTATGTGAGTAACCGTGTTGAACCTCTGGATTCATGTCATGTGCAGTTAGTCACTTTGGGAAGGTACCAGCATCAGGGTTGTCTCTGGAAGCCACCTCTGGAGTCGTTGGAGAGAGATGGGGCACCTCTAGGGTCCTGCTCCAGTATCTGATGGGTTGACTTCACCTGGAAAAGGCTTGTGATTGTGAGAGGAACCACAATGACTCTTTTCCCAGCTCAGATGCCTCAGTCGGCACCTGAAGTAATTTGGAATAAATGTAACATGAGGATTTTATCAACCACGGGGGAATTGTAAAGCAGACCTCAACAAACTGTATGTGTTGCTACTTTAAAGTGTCCTAAACCTGAGAATAATTCTGTCTTTCATGCTCTTTGATGTGAAGAGGAACTCTGAAAGAATCAGAGTTAGCTGAACGTCTGTCCTTTCTGTTTGGCAGCTCGTTGGAAGTCAGGCACCTTCCTGCTCCGCTGCCGTCTGCCCAGCCAGTGGCACCTTGGGTCCGAATGAAGAAAAAGAATTCTGCGTAGAGCTGTCAGCTAACATCACGGTTAGTTTAAAAACAGATACAATTTTATCAAAACGGCAACACTGGCATTCTCATCTTACCTCCATCTGGCAAAAGGAAGGGATTTTATATACAAAACATAATGCTCTTTTTTGTTTTGTATGATATCTCTGCAATTGCTTCGTTTTAGAGGTGCCATGTTGAAGGCAAGAATTGAAGCAGTCCTCATGGTGTGCAGTTTTCTACCCTGCCTCTCTGTTTCTCAGCCATTCTTGTATTCTTTCTGTCTGTCTGTCTGTCTGTCTTTCTCAAATGCCTATTCAGTTGCTCTTTATGTTCATCGCTTTCCTTGGAACACACAGACCCTCACTTTGGATTACCCCAAATGAAATGCAGCAGACTGGCATATATGGTACACATTTGGTTTTCTGAATGCCGCTGGGCTCATGATGGTTTGATATTTGAAAACATCAAAGCAGCTGATGGGACTGAGATTCTGAAAAATAGGGTGTAGACTGCGGAGTTTACAAACTTCAGGAATTCAGCTGTACACTTTATAGGGGCATTTGAACAGCTGATTTAATGCAACTAGATAAAGGTACTTCCTATAGGTTTGGTGTATTAGTTCCCATTATAGTCACTGAAGACCTAAGTTTCATTTAGTTGCTTAAAAGTAGGTGTTCTGTACTGTGTTCAGTTTTAGGCCCCTCGTGACAAGAAAGCCCTTGAGGTGCTGGAGCGAGTTGAGAGAAGGGAAAGGAGCTGGTGAGGGGCTGGAGCACAAGTGTGATGGGAGCGGCTGAGGGACCTGGGGGTTCAGCTGGAGAACAGGAGCTGAGGGGAGACCTTCTGATCTCTGAACTGCTTGAAAGGAGCTTGGAGCATGGAGGGGGTTGGTCTCTTCTCCCAGGTAACAAGTGACAGGATGAGAGGAAATGGCCTCAAGTTGTGCCAGGGGAGGTTTAGATTGGATATTAAGAAAAATGGAGGGATTAGAAGACACATAGATGAGGTTCTTAGGGACATGGGTTAGTGACAGTGTTGGATCGACAGTTGGACTCAATGATCTTGAGGGTCTTTTCAACCAAATTGGTCCTATGGTCAGGGGTGCCCTAGAAGGTCTTAGATGCCCATTTGTGTCTGGCATATGTTGCACAGGATCCCAGTAAACTTGAGCTTTCTTCACGGAAAGCTGGAAGCTCAAGAGGATGTGTTGGGCATCTGAAAGAGCACTTGGTTGTGTGGCTGGGGATCCAAACGCATCCGAGCCAGCAAGAAGAAAGGTTGTCTACATTGTAGGTGAGCTTTATGGCCAAGCATCATGAATGACTCAGTGGAGATTTATCATCTTTATAGATGAACTCAAGGGCTCACATTTGAACAGTTACTTTTAGAAGTCTGAATCTAGAGCTGAATCCCAGTCTATTATTTTATGCAGGATGCACCAATTCATGTATTGGTAGGGGGGAAAAAAAGAATGATAGTGTTGAATCAGCCAGTGTACCGGTGCAACTGGGCCACATAATTCAGCCTACAAGTCCTGCCGTAAACCCAGGTAGATATAAAATCTTGGTTTAGGAAGATCATTGAAGCATGACTGGAAGTGATTAATGCTAAGAACTTCACCACTTGCAATATAGAAAGTGTGTCAAAAATCACTAAGAGAGCAGTTTTAGGCTTATAGACTGATACAAGTACAAAGCCAAGAAACAGCCACAATTTTTTACCTTGGTACTGCCTTCTGAGCAAATCTGATGCTGACAGATAATGCACTTAAAACAATTCAGTGAAACTCTTCAAGATTCTGTTGTAGTTCTGGTTTTAGTCCAGTGAAGTTCACACATATTTTCTAAGCACGTTTCTTAAAGGGGCTGCCTCTCCTCTGTGATGTTTGCTTCATTCACAAGGACTCTCCGCTCTTCTCCTTTCAGGGTGAGCTGAAAGACCTTGCCCTTTCCTGTAGCATAGAAGACATGGTTGAACCCCTCTTTCTGAGTATTTCTGGGGAAGTAAAAGGACTGTACGTCACCTACTGCATACCCTGTGACAGCGGAGTTGCCAGGTAAATCAAGGGCTTACCTTGAACTGAACAAAAATTACTTCTTCCTAAATCAAAAATACAGTAGAGAGGGGGAAAAAAAGTCACACATTTATCTATGTGTAAACTTCATTCCTCCTCGTGTAGGCAGTAAAATGTGCTGGGAGGATTCACTGTTGGTGCCTGTGTGAAGAAAAGGCACTGGCTTTACACCAGAGCCAAATTCAGCATCCTCATAAGCCAAAGAGAAGAGTGGAGAAGAGCGCTACTTCATTCCCACTGTTGTTTAGCTGCATCAAATTAATTTAACAACTGTGACTTTATTAATTCATTAATAATAAACGGGTGTGAAGCTAACTGCACGTTGGTGAAACTCTTCTTCCTGTGTTATGTCCGTTCTCCCTTGTGTTCATGGCACTTGTCACCCACCAGTTGCCTTTGACACTTTTATGTATAAAGAGCATGAAAAATTACCTTTCTCTATGGTAACAGAAGTGTGGGACTTCTGCAGTCCCTTGCATGTTTGTGAGGAACAACTATCTCCAGGAATGCCACAAGTTTGCAAATTCAGCTCTTAGATGTGAATTTAAAATTGGATACAGGATACACATCCAAACCCCTGTTTTTTGGACCATTAAGCTTTATTCTTGCATTGTTTGACATGATATTAAAGAAAGATGAATATACTCCTCTTTGACTTGATATATCTGACTGATGTTTGTTTTATTTTTTCTTATGTGTGGTATGATTACTGTCTTTTGGAATATGCTCATCTTTATATACTTCAATATAAATTAAAAGGGCTTTAATTTGGTAGGCTGACATGTTGCACATGATAAAAGTTCTACCCAAAATATAAAAATGAAAAAAATTATAAGCAGTGAAAGCTGATAATAATAATCATAAGCTGCATGGTCTCTTCACAGTGATCATCACAACCACGTTGCATATTGCATATTTTAAACTCTACTGAAATTATCTGTGGCATAAGCACATAAGACTGATGTTTCAATACTAGTGTAACTTTTTTTTCTGACAGTGACAAAAGACAAATATTCGAAAGCCCGTGTGATGTTCTTTTGGACTTTGGATCTGAAGTTGCATTTAAAGATGTAGTAAAGCGTCAGTTAATTCTTACCAACCACACTGGCATCAGTGCTCCATTCAAACTAGAAGCTGAGTATTTTACTGGCTATTCGCTCACTCCAGAACAAGGAATCTGCCTGTAAGTCTTGCTTTTCTGCACAATCACTAATTTAGGTCTGGATTAAATCTGAAATCAGGATGGAGTGCTATTCCCTCTGTCACAAGACAGACTTTCTGCTGTGCTCTGCTGGGGTTTTTTAAGCTCTCACTCCGACTGTGGTGATGAAACCTGCTGCTGAGGTTTCCTGCAGAAACAGCTTGCAGATTTAGCTGCTGTAAATGGCAAAACGCTGTTGCTGTCAACGGACACGAGCTGGTTTGCACCAGCCAAGGCCGCTCTGTTGTGTTAGATTGCACGCAAAGCCTTACAACTCTGAAGCTGATTCGCTTTTAAGGATGTTACTTTAAAAAAATACTTTGTACGCAGTCCTTCTTCAGGTTATAATGGCCATTAATTTAGGATTCAGGTAGAGCTGTTATTTTAGCAGAGATTTACTCCTTTCACAGAATTGTCATTGTGATTTTTTAAATTATTATTATTTATTTTCTCAAGCTCCTCAAGGCAGCTGTTGAAAAGACGAGGGCCTGTCACAAAACATGCAGCCAGAAGAGCACGGTCAGGTATGAGACCAGCTGTTTGTCCCCACAGTGGAGAGAAGACAAAAGCCAACTGACTTAACAAATTCAGCCTTAAATGTGCCAGTTGGGTACATCATTTCTTGGAGTATCTGTCGAAGTCTACACTGTTAAATAACTTAGTTCCTCAATTCATTCTTGAGTTTACAAGCCCACATTGCACAAACATGAGGTCGATCTCTCTCTTTCGCCCTGCTTCTTTTCTCTTTCTCCCCCTCTCCTTTTCCCCCCCTCTTTTTTCCCTCTTATTTTTCTTGAAACCAATGGTTTGAAATGAAGATGGGTGGTTATGACACGCATAACGTTTGGCTATTTCCCTCCACCGCAGTCTCCCAATATCATTGCAGCAGACTTTTCTCCCTCAAACCCTTTTATATGCTCTCCCCACTGTGGAAAGCTACAGCACAGCCCATCCATCATTCCTGATGTATTGAACTGAAAAAGTAATAATATTTGGAGCCACACGAGACCCAGGGAGGGGGGAAATGGGAGCGAAATGCTGTAAAGTGTGGATGTGTATCCTGTATCCAAAATAAAACTTGGACATATTGGTACCTTGCCATAGCGTATCTGTTACAAAGACAGAGCTTTTCAGCTGTTGAATTAGTACTTAAGATTGAGAAAATGCTGTTCTGACAAGCTTATTGGTTTAGGAGGATAGGCGACTCAGAATGTGGAAAGGCCTTGCTCTTTGTAATTAGTTCTTTGTGTTGCAGAGCACACAAAGGTAAGCAGACAGCTGCTATTAGAAAGATAATGAGTTAGCAAAAAATTCAGCTTATTTTTCTTTTTCTGAAATTGAGGGTGTGTTGTCATGTAGCCAGTTAGTGCCTTGTGTATCTCAAACAGTCCTGCATCAGGTTGCTGGAAGGGAGTCTTCCTGTGAAATAACTCCTGCAAGAACTAACTCTCAAAACCAAAAACCTGCTGCAGAAGGGAACCTCGGTAAAGTAGAATAAATGTGGGTTGTGTAAATGATCCCAGGTGTTTTGGAAACCAGTGAGATTAGGCTGATTAACACCAGCTAAAAATATAGTCCTATATGTTCTTTGAAAGGCTGACTTTGTTCCATTTCCTCAGAATTCATCAAATGCCTCTTTGCTGTGCTCTTTCAGAGTTCGCAGCAGCAGTGCTGTCTCATGGGAGGGGAGCAGCTTTCCATGTCCAGCCTTCCACGGGAACTCTGAAGGCCTTCCAGCAGCTAATCATAGAAATAACAGCTTACAACAACATGTGGGGAGAATACCAGGATCATCTCGTCTGTATGGTAGGTGGGGCGTCGGTTCCAAGTGAAGTGTTGCTATGGCAGATCCTACGCCAATCCTATTTCCCAGATTCCTTTCTGTTAAAAATACATTTTCAATTTGTTTGGACTTCTGTGAAAATTCAGGGTAGATATTGCTCTATCGCTACCTCCAGTGGCATATAAGGAATGATTATTTTTGCTTACAATGCATGGTTTAGTTTTGGGGTAACGTGTTTATCCCTTGGGGGGTTTTCATGTGCCTTTAAAATGATTGAAGCAGATTTGATTTATAAAATCTGTCTGGTAGCTGGCCAGTGCGTTACTCTACCAATACAATATATTGTGTTGTATGGAAAAGCGTCAGGGAAGGTCATGAATGTATGAGGTGTTGCATTCTCCTGCTGAGAAGAGTTTTCATTAGTATGTAGCTTAAGTGCTGTCAAAAGAAACCAATTAAAAAACATTTGAAAATCCAATCAGTTTTCAAGACTTTGTAACCTAGAGACCTAAAGTTTCCTCTTGATTTAATAGCAAAAAATTCATTTTTAATAGGTGGGAGACTTAGAACCAAAATTAATTCCAATGCGAATGACTGTGACAGGCTGTCCAATCTTCCTGCAGATGACAGGACCACAAACAGAGCAACCTATGATCAGGTATATTCCAAAATACTATCATAGAAGTCAGAGAATTTAATATTATTAGACTATAGCCAACATACACGCTTATTCCCATCTCTTTGATATAATGAGAAGGTCAGCAAAGTGACTGTCAAGATATAGTGTCTCCTTCTGTGATACCAATACATTTGTCTCTGCCAGCTTAATTAGAAAATAATCTGCGTACAAACCTTCTCAGGTTTACCAGCAATCACTGTTCTGGGCTTCCAGTCACAGAATTTCCCCCATTCCAGCCTCATCTGACTCTGTGGAGATGGGAACTGCTACAGGGTGGCACTTCTCCTTGTCAGTTCATTTCTCCCTGTCCATTTACCTGGAGCCCCCAGGTAAACAGAGGCAGGACAGTGTCACACAGCAGCCAAGAGCATTTGCAGTGTCAACTCTATAATGGGGCCCAGAACACAGATTTAGCAATCCACCATAAAAAATACCTTATGCACCTGGGAATCTGGGTCACTTTGCTGTGGAGTCTTTCCCAAAAGCTGACTTCACGTGTTGGCCGTGAAACGTCTGAGACAACTAATAAAATCAGAAGAAATAAGCTGATTAAATACAGAAATATTGTACTTCACATGACTTTACCTGATAGCTGCTATTAACAGTCTACCGGTGCAGCCAGATAGGTTTCCACTTTTAAACAGTTCTCTAATGGAAAATTATTTCAGGCATTGACTATTTTCTGTGTGTACTGATAACAAGGCTTCCTCCCGCAGGTTTGGCACTCACGTCTCTGACGGGCGTCCCGTCTTTCGGAGGGTCCAGCTCAACAATCCTACTCCCTTTGGTAAGACTGACTTTTGTACAGTGAATATCAACACCTGCATTGCATTCCTTATAATAATAAAACCAGAACCCGTTAGCATGTTAATTAACTGATGTTCTTGTTTCCTAATTAAGATGTTTTTTGTAAAAATAATAACTATGTAAGAGAGTTTCTAAGCTGTTTTCTGACTTGGCTAGTACAGAACAATAGTACGTGTTGTCAGGTCTTTATGTGCATAGTGGTGTTTATCATTATGGTATTACTGCCATGAATATTAGTTTGTTTTCTGCAAGAGTAAAGCGGGTAAACCACCCAGAGCGTAGTAGAACTAATGTAATTGATTTGACATGTTACTACTATGAAACAGCACATCCTGTCGTGGGTTTTCATTCATTGAAATGATGGGCATTCAGGATTTTCCATCCTATTTTTGTAAACCTCTTACAGCACTAACCCTGATCACTCAGACACGCTGCCTGCTTCTTAGTGGCATCATCTGGCTCTTCTGTGTTTAGTCTTTTTATCTCTTGAGTGAGATTTTAAGCTCTTCAGAGTAAAGGTTTCTTCTTCTTCCTGAATGACACCCAACACATTTACTTAACAAACAAAACACTCATGATTTATCTTAATGTTAATGAAAGAATAGTTTAGGAGTTAGAGAGCAGACAAGCTATAATAAGGGCATAGTACACACGGTCTTAAATCATTTCAGTTTACAGTAGGCATGGAAAGCTCAAGATGTGCTTTAACACAAATCCAGTTGCTAGAGACAAATCTGTTACTTGATCTTGTGCTCTGGTACCAACTAAGCTATGAGTCTTCTCAATGACCAGAAATAATTGTCTTTTCTCCTTTCTAATTCAGACATCCGCCTGGACTGGCAAACTTATAATGAAGACAAAGACAATACGAAGCTGGTGGACCTGTTGCTGTTCTTTGGAGACCCTTTTCCTCTTAAGGACACGGATGAAAAAGAGACTCCATCAATTGGTAGCAACTTAGACTCCGAGATCGAGGTAAAGTTGGATCAAACTGCCGTTCCCTGCGGAAGCGTTGATCCAGCTCTGCAAACCACAGATGAGGTCAGCTGTTAGTCTGGTTTTTATGCTGCTGCTGAGATACATGTTGGGTTTCTTGGCATGAAAGGCTGAAAACAACAACATGCGATATGACTTGTAACTTAGAACTGGATTGTTAAAAGAAACGTCAGCTCCTCTCACAGCCAAAAAAGCAATATGTGGGTAGAGGGCTATGGGTATCAGCAAGAAGTTTACAGAACAAGCCATAGCAAATAGCTGTTCAGCTTTTCCTTTTCGTAAAGTTCTTAAAGCAGATGATCAGATGATATTCTTAAAAATCTTGTCATTGACAAACTAATGCCATTTTTCATGAAAGCGTTAAGATAACTGACACTCCTCAATTTAGGTCCACTTATAGGTGCTCTAGGGTGTCAATGGGTGCTGTAGCCAGGGAGCAGAATCTAATCTGCAAAGTTTGCAATTCCAATTGCAGCTAATATTTTGGAGGTATTTAATATGGCCTTTTACTGCCCTGAAGGGCTGGGAGTGACAGGGAGAAGGTATCATACAGAAGATATAACTTTATCTGGCAAAGCTTTGCAGAGAATATATTTAAAATCATCTCTCCTCTGTTTCAGCTCAGAATGCATAGTTGTTTTGAGTACACCTCCAAACTTTCTTGTGCAACAAGGGGAAGTTATTGCCCTAGAGTGCTGGTTTGTATAATGGGCCAGAAATATTACAGTCGAGTGCTTCTCTTAGCAGAACAGGACCCAGACGTGCACTTTTTCCAAGGGGTTCAGGAGCGGTTTCAGGAGAGCAAACCTAGGCATGAAAAAATTAATGTACGGGACACATCCACGTGTCCAGATTTTGTGCCAGAAAGGCAGAAACTGGAGCTGGCCGTGCTTACTGCCTAGTGCAGCAGTTCCCTGTACACTTCACTTGCATTCCTGCTCTGCAGCGTAACAGCTTTAACCATTCCCCACCCTTGTGTCCCCGCAGCCTTCAGACGCTGACGGTGAAGAACAGGAGATCATCACTCAGGAACCTACAGTACAAAAAATTGTCTCTGTACTTATACGACCTCATGAAGGGATTCCTGCAGACAACCCCTACTCCATTACTCCGAGACAGATAGTAAGCCTTTACATTTTCTTTTTCCTTAGATTTAGCATCTTTTCTGCAGAACACAGGAGAAAGAAGGAGGAGGAGGTTGCTTTGGGGTAGAGGTTACTAGACAGTGAAACACTAGGCTGAGAGGCTTTGGGATCTTGAAGATGACAATAAGAAGAGTTTGCGAAGTCAACAGAAAAATAGAAAGTGTCCCACCTATATTTGAGCAGTTAATTGTTGATTGGAAATTGGTGTTCAGTTGAACTAATGTTGTCTCAAAACAGGGTTCTTTACCAGGTTTAGCACACAGAGACGAGATACCATGTTTATTACAGAGCTGTGCAAGCCTGGGTGCTGGAATAAGCCAGCATGCCAGCAAGAAAAGTAGAATGTATTATACACAAAATCTTATCACTACGTTCACATGCTAAAGAGCCAATTGGTTACACATTTACGTATTGCATTACATAATCCTCTTAGCATATAACGAGCAACATTCAGCTAAAGGACACTTTGTCCAATAGTCTTGAGAGATGTGTTAAAGCAAGACTCAACTAATTGTGTGGGCTTCAAAATATCTAAAGCTGCAAGGTCAGTAGCATCTGTAGTTCATGATTAGGTGTTTGGCAAGTCACTCTTTGTTATATGAGCAGACTGACCTAAAGCTGAAACGATTTATATCTCTTTAGGTTAGCAATTGCAGACAGGATTCATTCTTTTAAGTGATGACAACACTAGTCTGCCTAGAATGGCATCTCATCTTCTCATTTGGGTTGCCTTGGTGAAATGAGTGGCATTAGGTGGGAACCATCCAGCCTGGAGCTTTGGAAGCGTGTTATTTAACCAGGGAAGATTTGCCAAGTAGATGTGGCAGAGCTGGGCCACAGTGTCACAATTCTTTAGGAATAAAATAAGCAAAGAGAGCACTGGAAAGATCTGAGTGACAGTGTTGTCCCAAACACCAGTGTGTCAGTTTTAATCCTTAAATATTAGCAAGTTTTTGCCAAAGGGTTTCAGTTACAAGTTAGAATGAGCTAAAGATTACATAAAAGAAATAATTACAGAAATGGCATTCTCAAAGAAATGAAGCCGGCAGTCAGCTCTGGGGTGAGCGAGGCTGAGATAGTTCAGATAAACAAGTGCCTTGTTGTGGAGACTTCCAGGGAGCTTGGCCCATGTGGGGTGCGGCTGATGCCTGTGCAGTTGCTCAGGTGTTCCTCTGCAGAAACGTTCTCTGTGTTTCTGCTATTGCTCCAAGAAAATCTGCTAGTTCAGATGTTGTGCAGCACAGCTGGCCAGGCCTGGCTTAAATCCATGTCTGAGCAACTAAGCTCTCTGAGACCACAATCCACAGACCCTGCAGTGTTATAGGACGTGACAGAGGTTACTAGCTCTGCTCTGGCCCTTCTAGACCTTAAGCAGAGCTTTGTTGTGCTCCTCACCACTATGAGCAGGGGAACACAGTATGAGGAGAGCTGAGCTGGTTTTGCTTCTACCCAATGTAGAATCATAGAACAGTTTGGGTTGGAAGGGACTTTCAAAGCTCATCCAGTGCCACCCCTGCCATGAGCAGGGACATCTTCACCAGCTCAGGTTGCTCAGAGCCCCGTCCAGCCTGGCCTGGGATGTCTCCAGGGATGGTTCATCTACCACCTCTCTGGCCAACCTGGGACAGGGTCTTGCCACCCAAGGCTGATCCAACAGGTCACCACATCTCACCCTGTGATCACATGAAGTGGGGGAGTTTGTAGAGCACTAAGCTGAGAGCAGAATGTACCATGTGACCCTCAAGCTTTCAAGTTTGACATGAATTGGCTCTGCAGGGAGATGGCAAAGGTTTTTCTGCAGCAATAGCAGGATTTAATCCTAAAGCAGGATTTAAACCTAAAGAAAACAGAATCTATTCAACCTGTAAATCCCATAAAATCCACTGTAGCTGGCTAGTGCATTTGATTATATTCCCTGCTGTCATGTAAAATAGAAAAATAGCCAAGAGTAAATTGAACTGTAAAATAACCTTAATTCGCATTTGTAACTCTTCAAAAACTGTCCCTTGTATCTGTGAGTGCTGTCGGTTGTGAGAGAATCATCTGAATTAGCCACGGAGTAAGAGTGGGCAGAACTGCATATTTTTAAACAAACAAACAGGTATATACATGTGTTTGTGTACTTAGGGAGCTGTTTTGTGACTGTGTTGATGCTAAAAAGCAGCTACACCGATATTTGCAGCCGAAATAATTAAGCCAGTTTTCTTGTCGCATGTCATCATTTTAGCGCAAGCCTGAGCATGGCCCATCCCCAGGGGACTTCATGCTGCTTGTGCAACTCTGCTGTCGCAATCTCATCAGCTCCTGCCCTGCCAAACAGTTGTGTCTCTGCTGCAGGTGGTTCCAGGAGGTGGCAGCATCTTCGTTTCCATCTCCTTCGCCCCCTGCGCCCTGCCAGAGGCCGTGTCTGAGGCGCAGTGCGAAGGGTTTGTGCTGGGTTTCATGAGCCTAGACAACGAGGTAAGGTGACTATCACTAAAGATAGCTAGAAAAGAATCCTTTCCCTTCCTGTGATTTATGCCCAGGCCACTGTGTACCTGGCCAGGCTGTAAAAACAGTCCTGTACATCCTTCCTGAATGAGGGTTGTTCGTTCGTTGCGTTTGCCTTTGAGCTTGGAAGCGTTCTGGGGCGGGAATGTCACCGTCGTCTTGCATTGTCTGGTGCAGCAGACCCCAGACGAAAGGCCCGGGTTTGAAACGCTATCACAACATCAGGATTTATTGATAACAATAGTTAACAATGGGCCTGAGACTCGGGACTGCTGAGTTCTGTTCCTGGCTCTGCATCTACCTTCCTGTGTGAATTTGGACAGCGTATCTCTCCTCTGGGAAACTTCCTCTTCAACAACTGCAAGTGCAGCTCACAGGCGAATGTGAGGCTTGAATAATGTTTTATGAATTGCTCTGTGATTCACAGTATCACAGTATGTTTGGGATTGGAAGGGACCTCAAAAGATCATCCAGTCCAATCCCCCTGCTGGAGCAGGAACACCCAGGTGAGGTCGCACAGGAACATGTCCAGGCGGGTTTTGAATGTCTGCAGAGAAGGAGACTCCACAACCTCCCTGGGCAGCCTGGGCCAGGCTCTGGCACCTCACTGAGAAGAAGTTTTTTCTCAAGTTTAAGCGGAACCTCTTGTGTTCCAGCTTGATCCCGTTACCCCTTGTCCTATCATTGTTTGCCACCGAGAAGAGCCTGGCTCCATCCTCATGGCACTCACCCTTTATATATTTATAAACATTAATGAGGTCCCCCCTTAGTCTCCTCTTCTCCAAACTAAAGAGCCCCAGCTCCCTCAGCCTTTCTTCATAAGGGAGGTGCTCCACTCCCTTCAGCATCTTGGTTGCCCTACGCTGGACTCTCTCCAGCAGTTCCCTGTCCTGCTGGAACTGAGGGGCCCAGAACTGGACACAATATTCCAGGTGTGGTCTCACCAGGGCAGAGTAGAGGGGAAGGAGGACCTGATGTGAATCATTGCAAAGGTATAAGGTGTAATGAATGAATGATAATAGAATATTTAATAAAAGCATCCCTAATGTTCCTGACTCCCAGAGGAAGAAATATCTGCGTCCGTGTTAACCACAGCCATTCAGAGTTCAACTACTGCTTTGCTTTTGCTGTTCCTTGCGTGTTCCCATCACGTCTTAAAAACAGGCAACACATTGCCAAGCAGGATCCTATTTTGGCTAACAAGCCTCTCGGGCTACAAGTAGGACTTCAGCTTTTGGTGCTATCAGTTTATACATCGTTTCTGTTTTTTTATTGTCAGCTCGCAAAGACAGTGTCAAACAAAGTGCATCGCAGGGATGGCTACGACGTTCCACCGTTACGAGTAGACTTGCAAGGTTTTGTCATACACGCTCAGTGAGTATCGTCACACAACAACTGTTATGCTCGCAGAACGAGTCGGTGTGGAGGGCGGGACTCCGACCAGCTCCGGTTCTTTACACAGGTTAAGAGTAGACACGGATCGCAATGGAGAAGTGGTTTTTCATTCGATGGCAAGTGATCTTGTACCAGACCAGTCTCTGTTAGGAGTAAGTATTTCCCACCATGATATATTCAGCTGGTTTGTGTTGCTGTGCTGCTATGAGAATTCAGAGCTGTATGCACGTGGTTTGATTTTAAAATGCATCTTTATCACCGGTAGCCTCAAGGCAATTTTCCATATTGCTTGTAACATGGTGGGTAAAACAAAAGGGCTACAAGTGCTTATTAGCCAGGATAAGCGAAGCTGAGCTCAGACAATGCCTATTTTATATCATAGAATCATATAACTGGGTTGGAAGAAACCTTGAAGATCATCAAGTCCAACCATTAATCTGGCAGTTCCAAGTCCACCACTGAACTATCTGTCTTTCTCTTTCTTCATAGAGGAGTTTTTAAGTAGAAGAATAAGTACTTATTTTCAGGACATAAAGTTCTAATGGAATGAGTCACTCAGAGCAGCGTGGTCAGTTTCTGTGACCCTTGACATTCAAAGACTTCTAAACTTTATTACATTATTCATGATTTTTTTACTCATGACATTTTGAAAGAACATAAGTAGAAAATACTGTGGTGTTTTGGGGTAAAGTCCTTCAGATCCTGGTGGTGCTGAATGACCAGACAGACTAACACAAACCTCTCTGACCGGTTTGGAATCATCTCTCCTCCAGGTTTTGACAGATTCGGTAATGACTCAGAGTTTGAAACTCCTCAATTGCACTAAGGTTCCCCTGTACTTCAGGCTCCTTCTGTCAACGCCTTTCAGCCTTTCCAGTACAGATCCCAAAATGAGCACCAAAACATCCCACAGCAAGAAGGAGGAAAACGAACAGCAGCCGCAACTTGTACTTTATCCACAGCAAAACACGCTGGTAGGCTCAAAAACAATAATCCTGTGCCAGAATAGACAGTTTAGTAATTGGGGTGTTAGCCTGGCCCAGATGAACCACAAGAAAAACACAACCAGGCTAGAAATCTTCCCATTTCAGGGGAAATAGTGGTATATTAGCAGATGGTCATTGCTGCACTTTTGTCTGCTATATTGCCGGTGTGAAATATTTTACTCCAGTGGCTCTGATGTGCTTTTCTCAGCAACTCCAACCTGTTGCAAACTCCCACAGAACCCTGTGGTTTTTCAAGCTTAACTAAATGAATAGTCATATATATGTTGGACAAATTAAAAGATGTCCAAAAACTGTAGTCTCTCATTTCATCAAATTAGATGCAGGCAGCACACACAGAAAAATAATTGGTTAATTTTGAGTATACAAAATGACACTAAAGGAAACGAAGTCCTGGAGTCAAGAATTAGCTAAGGTGCAAAGAATGAGTAACAGCTGCATTTTTGAAGTGTGCTTCTCATTTTCCAGTGTTCATTTTGACATATAGACACACACATCTTAACTCTGTGTGTGCAGGAAGATGACTTATATGTTTAAGGCAGCTTTGGGAATATGGCATTTGTAACCTTGGGAATTTAGAACCTTTGTTTGGCTGGAGACTTTCTCCCCGTGGTTCAGAGATCAGCTGTTCACCTTTACGCTCCACCTCTGTGTACTGGATTCATAGGAAATAGCTGCGTTTTTTCTTTAATTATAATGCGTTGTTCCAATGGGAATTTGGTTGCTGGCAGCCACCTTTGGGCTCCAGTGGGAAAATGTGCGCCCGGGCCTTTGAGCAGTGTTTGTTTTGGATTTCCTGCACACAGTGTCTTCTTATGTGACGGTCATTTGAGTTCCTCTTCCCACAGGTGAAAGTGTCGTTCCACGCAACCCCGGAGTTACTTACATATCAACGTTTGCCAGACACCCAGCTGCTTCCCGGAGTCCAAGTGCTCCAGTGTGAGAACGGAGAGAGAAAGCTGAAGTTTAATCAAAATCTGGTCATTGAATATAGTAACCGCACTACCCAGGTAAGATCAGGAGGAGATCTCTGGGCCCCGAGACAGGGCTGTGTTTTGTCAGCACCTCTGACTCAGAATGAATGTCCTGTAGGATTTACTCAGCTTTGAAATACATCCATCTCTAGAGTAAATGGTGTCATCCAGTTAAAGTGAATGGCTGAGATTTAATAGAATCATAGAACCATTTTGTTTGGAAGAAATGCTTGAGATCATCAAGTCCAACCATTAACCCAACACTGTCACTAAACCATGTCCCTAAGAACCTCATCTACAAGCCTTTTAAACCCTTCCAGGGGTGGTGACTCCACCACTGCCCTGGGCAGCCTGTTCCAATGCGTGACAACCCTTCCCAGGAAGAAATGTTTCCTAATGTCCAATCTAAACCTTCCCTGGGGCGATTTGAGGCCATTTCCTCTCATCCTGTTACTTGGGAGAAGAGACCAACCCCCTCCATGCTCCAAGCTCCTTTCAGGCAGTTCAGAGATCAGAAGGTCTCCCCTCAGCTCCTGTTCTCCAGCTGAACCCCCAGGTCCCTCAGCCGCTCCCATCACACTTGTGCTCCAGCCCCTTCCCCAGCTCCATTCCCTTCTCTCAACTCGCTCCAGCACCTCCAGGGCTTTCCTGTTGTGAGGATTTTCAAAAGGCGAGAGGTCTCTGTTGCAGGTTTCTCTCAGCTGGACAGAGCAGTGTTGGGTCAGCGCCCTGGTGCTCATAGCACAGCTCTATGCAGAGCACAATGACCTGGATGATGTGGCTCCATCTGAGTGCAGCACCCCAGCCACAGCATGACCCTCAACATCCTTTTGTGAGACGTGGGACCAGGCCTGTGTGAGTGCCCGAGTCACCAGCCGTGGCCTCCTGCAGCGCCCAGCGCTTCTTGAGTCCCCTCAGCTCTAACTCTTGTGCTGGCGTCACAGCCCACACACATTTACAGACCAATCTCTTCCAGATGGAAAGCTATAAACCCCCCAGGCCTTCAGCAGTTCCAGTACGCTGCAGGAACTCTTATTTTTCATACGAGGTATTTCTGCGTAAGATCCAACCACCATCTCTAAAATAAAGTCAACTTAATAATAATCTTGGGCAATCTGCACAAATGGAATGACTCACAGTGGGCCATATTCAGCCCTAAGGGATGAGGAGATGCTGTAATGTCTGCATCTCCTCAGAAAACCTTAATAACAAATCAGAACGTTCACTCCGTGTTACTTCATCAAGACCACAGCGTCAGCTTTGAAAACCTGTCCCAAAACTGTAAAACAAGCAACAACTTAATTCGCACAAAGCTGTAGAAAGGGGAATTGATTATTGCAAAAGAACACAGAACAATGGCTCTTAATTCAGTGCTTGAGCTAAGAACGATCCAGCTACAGCAGATATTATGAAAGCCCCACAAAAATGATGTGGAGTTGGTGGTTTTTTCCTCTTTTGCAGCTGGTCCCGGTGACCGCGTACCTCACTGTTCCAGTGCTGGAGCTCTCCTGCCACACGGTTGATTTCAAGACCTGCTTTGTGGCACAGACCGAGACCGAACACGTCTTCCTGTGTAACAGGAGTGGCTGCAGGAGCTACTGGACTGCTTCGCTGGGTATTCTGGGTTTGCAACTGGGTTTCCTTGTTATACAGTCTCACTGTTCAGTGGTTTTATGTAGCAAGACTGCACTTGCTCAATATATAGCCAATACGTGACGATGTTGGCTAAAAACATATCAGATCTGCCTCTGTTCTCACTTATCTGGGCTTTGTCTCTTTCCTCTCTTTTTACATCAGTGTATCTTTACCGATTTCAGCAGTTACTCCAGATGTAACCAAAAGATCAAATCACAACCCTCACAAGTCATGAACATCCTTTGCTCATTCATAACTCAATCCTAAGAGGCAACGAGAAGCAGCAGCTCCTCACGAGTTCGGGTTGAGCTTGTGCCTAGTGATGTTAACAGATGGGCTGCAAAGGAAAGAAGATCAGGGGCTTGTTATTTTGACGTGGGGGCTATTGATCGCTCCCCTTGATCCGAGGATGAAAACAGAAACTGGCCACACACACAGAAAGCCTCTGGCAGTGCAAGATGTGATTTATTAGTTGGCTGGCAAGGAGATGCATTGTTTTGAGTGCAACATGCTGCACACACACAAAGGGCCTTGTATTGCTTGTATTGTTTTATTTGATATTTGCTTCTTTCATTGCAGATGAACAGGAAAGGCAAAACGACCTGGAAGTGTTTTCTATCTCCCCTACTACCGGCATTTTGGAGGCACGTGAAGGGGACCAGCCTACCACAGAGACTTTGCACATCAGCTTTACTGCAAGGTACCGTTATTATAACAGGACTGAAATCTTGCTGGTACTCCCTATCAAGCCCAGACTTGGGGTGTGAGTGGCCACTGAAAGCAAAGAGCAATGGCCACTGAAAGCAAAGAGCAGTTCTGTTCCATTCTTGTGTTCCCAGCCTGCTCATTTTGCTTCTCCCACTTGCCAGTCCCAGGCTCCCAGCTGGTACATTTTCCACATAATCGTGTTCCCCAAACTGCTCCTTTCTATGAGATTTCTTTTGGAACCGGCACCAGAATTTCAGACTTTAGATTTAGCCACTCGAAATCACACTGCTCTATGTACCACTGGATAAAATCCCTTTCTTTAGGGCAATGTCATCAACGGAGGACAAGTCTCAGGCCTATAGCTCAGTGCATAGGCTGATACAACAGTTGAGTCCTTTATGCAACCAGCACTTTACTAGGACAGAGGGAGAAACGTGTCTGGAGTAGCTCAGAATTCCAGTAAAGCATCTGTTTGCCATGCAGGAAAGCGCAATGTCTCCTGCACTCAGTCTCAGGGATCCTTCATTATTATTTATGTGGCTTCTCTCTCAAACCTTTTGAATGTCTTTGCTTCCCTACGTGCATTCAGAATACCTCCTGAAGTAAATAGAGCAAAATGTTATTTTACTGCCATGATACAATTTGTTTTACCCTTGTTTAGCCTGGTGCAGTGTTTAGCATAAGTCTTGTCCATGTTTGAGAAAGAAAAAGAAAATCAATGTATTTTTGTTGTCTCTAGTCCAAAGGTTTTCTACACAACAATGTGAGCTGCAGGCAAATGACAGCAAAGAACAGAAGGGAGCAGATGACAATGACTTTGTCCTATAAACATCTAATATTGTTCTAATTATGTTTATGGAGATCTTATCATAAGCTTTTGTTGAGGTCAGACAGAGGATTGACCCAAAACCATTAATTTCTTCGCTCTAATTAGAGAGCTACAGCTCCTCTTAGAAAATTCAGCTTCCAAGAAAAGAACTTGTAATGGAAGTTGACACAAGGTGCCAGAAAGTGGAAGACAAGTCCACCCCGGTGGTCACAGTGAACTGACCGCTGTCAATAGGCACATTTCACACTCCAGGTGACACGTTGCTGTCCCAACTTCGGGCTCCCTGGAACTGGACCTGAGATCCCAATGGCTGGAGCCACTAAAGTCTCAGCAGGACAAAGCCCCGAGCAGCTGCCAGAGAGTCCTCACTGTCTAAATTCTTCTGGAGTTCTTGTGAATATGGTCAAAAAGGCCTCTTTGTGTCTGACACTAAGTATTGTGCCTGGAAGCAAAGATGTTGCTGTAGAGCAGT
Source organism: Columba livia (assembly GCF_036013475.1). Lineage (NCBI taxonomy): Eukaryota > Metazoa > Chordata > Aves > Columbiformes > Columbidae > Columba > Columba livia. The sequence goes on from NC_088603.1 coordinate 5,745,728, forward strand.
CAGCTCGGTCTTCAGCTCCAGACAAAGAATTCCCGACACGGGAAAGCTCAGGAGCAGCGTGGCATTAGTCAATAATTACATACAATGGGTGAGGTGATTTTAATTATTCACCTGCTGAAATCAGTGATCTGCCTGCAGGGGAATTTTGTTATGGGGAGGAAAAACTCAAGGTTGTCTGGCAGAAAGGGCTCTTGCCTCAGGCCGCTGTGACAGACACAGAGGTCTTCAGAGCAGTCTCAGGAGCGCTGGGGAGCGTCGGCCTTGGGCAAATCCTGCTGTAAGACTTGCACGCGGTGCAGAACTCCACCTGGTGTAAGCTTTTTGATGTTCAGTTACAATCTGGACTCCACTGACTGCCCCAGGTCTTGGGGGAACTGATGGAAACTTCTCAGTTTCAAACTTTGTCACAGGGATGAGTTTGCACAGAAAGGCAGCACAGGCACCTGCTCCCAAACACTCCCCCCAGCAGAGCTTCCTTTTGTTTATCTAACTACCCTGTTTCCCTGAAAATAAGAGAGGGTTTTATATGAGTTTTTGCTCCAAAACGTATTACTTTTACACATGTATAGCTGCCTGGACGCTATTGAAATTGACATTTAAAATGAACTGTAACTAGGGCTTATTTTTGTCATAGGGTTTATGTTTCAAGCATCCTGAAAATCCTGCTAGGGCTTATTTATGGGGTAGGTCTTATTTTGGGGGAAACGAGGTAAAATAGAATTTCACAAGTAGGAAGATACTCAAGCTCTTCTTTCCAACATGAATAATCTGGTGTCTTTAATGTCTTCAAACATCCTGATGTGACACTATGAAGCGAGATTGTTACCCATAGCCTTGACAGCACCATAACAGACCAGTGCTTGTGAGTGGGAGCAGTTCATGTCTTAGGGCACCACGTCCCCCTTTTTCCTCCACAAAGCCACTAATCTCACCCTTAAACCCAGATTTGCATCTAGGTATAACTGAACTGTCTTTTCCCTCTGCATTTTAGGAGTGACATTGAATATGAAACCACCATGACCGTTACTGGAATGCTGGGGGAGAAGCCCTGCAAGCTACAGATCCGGGGACGAGGAACATACGACGAGAAGTATGAAGACGTATTTAACTTAAGCAAGACAATGTGGGACATGCCAAGGTAACGTGTTGATGCAGATGTGCCATCAGCTGAGCCTGGATTTTCACCTACTTCAGTTGTTTTAATATACCCTGGAATTTTAGCAGAATGAAATTTTAAGTTATGAGGACAAAAAGCTCATGGTATTTTGAAGAAAAGAGTCATAGTCTCACTCTCTGCTCTTCCTTCCATTGCTGTGATAAGTTTACCATCACCCACAGACCCAGACTCTGCAAAATAATGGTTTTTAAATTGCAAAGCAGCTCTGTTAACAGGCCAAACCCTTTTGCACATCACAGCAAATTACAATTAAACACTCTTTGTACCTTAAAAAGCAGCTTTTGTTTTGCCTTGTTTGACACTAAAATGAACATTGACACATAATAAAAGTAAGAATTAGGGAATAGAGCAGCATTCCCCTGGCTGTTTTCTCAGTGCTTTACATGAAAAGGGGAAGAGCCAACTTTCCCTGGACTCCTTGGAAAATTACCAACCTGCATGTTGAATCAGCAAATTGTATTGAGAACATCCCCTCTGGCCACGGAGGGAGGATCCCTTCTTCCTTTTAATTCTTCCCCCCAACAAGGTTCCCATTTACTCACACTTCTCTTTAAATGTTTTTAGTATTACTTGAGCTAAAGGTCACTGAAATTCCCACTTCTGAGCCTGTTGAGTTTTCCACTCCCACCAAATAAAAGGTTTTCGTTGGAGGGAGCGTGTGTGGGGAGGAGAGGGCTGCACTCCCTACTGCAGGAGAACCAAAGACCCACGATTGCCTCCTGCCTAGTTTAAAAGACTTGTACTCACTTAATACACAGGAACCTCAGTATGAAAAAGGACTCTCAGAAGATGCTAATTCTTCTCTGCCCCTTTTAATTTAATCTTTTTGCTCTGAAACAAAGCGTGTGTGATTGCTGAGTGAAACAGGCTGCAGAACAAGAAGCTGAGAATATAAAAGAGCATCTCTCTGTGAGGACGGGGTGAGAGTTGGGTTGTTCAGCTGGAGAAGAGAAGGCTCTGGGGAGATCTTATAGCAGCCATCAAGTACCTACAGGGGACCTACAGGAGAGCTGGAAAGCGTCTTTTCCAAGGGCATGGGGCGATAAGACAAGGAGTAATGGCTTTAAACTGAAAGCGGTAGATTTAGATGAGAGCACCCATGAGGGTGGTGAGAGCCTGACCCAGGTTGGCCAGAGAGGTGGTGGATGAACCATCCCTGGAGACATCCCAGGCCAGGCTGGACGGGGCTCTGAGCAACCTGAGCTGGTGAAGATGTCCCTGCTCATGGCAGGGGTGGCACTGGATGAGCTTTGGAGGTCCCTTCCAACCCAAACCATTCTCTGGTCTATCTCCGGTTAATCACGACCTTTAACTAACAATCGGCATAAAAAGAACAGGAACATATTGCAAGAATCCAGTTGTATTATTAAGTGCAAAAATAAGAGCCAGGACAAGGAACTTGAGTCTGTGTTACAAATTCAAACTTCTCTAACGTATCAAAGACAACGAGTACATTTCTTTTTCAAGCTTTAGCTCTGAGTTTCAGTGATCTGATGATTCCTCATAAGAGAAAGAACAAATAAGGGAGAATTTTACCACATGATGATTTTGCTGATGTTCATGTAGTGCCTCCAGGAAGAATAATGCTGAGACCTGTTTTATGTTAGGTAAGTAAATGTTATTAAGCAGAAACTTGGTCTCTAATTTGTTAGATTCACACAAGCTGATAATCAGAAATATGTTATAAAAGACAGAATGGCTGCTTTCCAATTCCTGGCTTCTAGCAAATCACCAAAACCCTTCTATACAGTTTGATAGCTCCTGAGTAAATTACTTCCTAATCCTTCCAGCTTCAGAGCAGCTCGGTTACAAGTAGAACAATAAAACATCCAGCACAGGGACAATTAAGACACAGCCGACTTATGACTGGGACAGGACAGACACGGCCGTAAAGGTGTTAAGTCTTTGCGCCGCTTTCAGAAGCAGCTGTTCCAGACTTCTTGCGAGACAGTGAGATCTTTTTAAGGAAACTCTGGAATAGCCTCTTCACGGGAATTGTTTTCATGGTTAGCAACCGTTTCAGACAATCTGTCATACAAAAATACCGTACCATGAACTACGTCTCTCTGATAATATTCACAGAATAAAGGGATCGATTACATTATAAACATTAATTCATCATAGCCACACAAGGGCCTGTAGTTGAACTTCAGCTGAACTGATTTATCTTCGCATGTCATTTGCCAGTTTTGCATTTTCCCGCCTGCTTAGTAGATCTGTACAATTTTTTTCTAAGTTGCAATTTGCGCCTAAAATTTGTACATCTAGTAACAAATCCCTGAACCCACTTGATTCCACAGTGCAAATCACTTGCTGTCACTAGAGAAGGCAGAGAACAAGCTGTTGCGCTGGACTTCAGTTCCCCGGGTACTCGAACACGGCGGCAGCGCCCATGCCAGTGCCAATGCACATCGATACGACCCCGTACGCTCTGAAATGAAGAAAACCACATGGAATTAAGACAGATCAGGTTTAGGGGAGAAAAAAGAATACAATAAATGTGAGCTACCCGCTGTGTCACCAAGATTCTAACTCCGGAGCAGCGCCCTGGAGATGTCACGGGGTGTTGTTTGCAGAGCACACGGACACACGTTTCTCACTCTGCTGCTTTCTGGACCAGAAGCAGCTCCTTGGCCACCACCAGCAGTGAGGTGGGAGAATCACTTTGGTTCAGATGGGCTGAGGAAGAAACTCTTCCCTTCCTGCCTCCTACCCCTGCCTTTCACATCGCTTCAGTGTGTGCAAGTTCAAGGTAATTTGGATAGTCAGACGATGTGCAGTAGGATTTGTGGGAAGACAGATTGCAGAGCCTGATTTCAGAGCAAGTTCTTCCACTTCGAGATTTTAATGTTGTTCACCTGATTTGCATGGCATTTAATAGTTTGTGATCACTGTCGCCCTCCTCTCTAGGACAGGGCACAGCTTGTCCTAAGGTGCAGTGTGGGGACACGGGATGTGCCAGCACCAAAGGCAGCAGTGACAGAGCCAGCAGCAGACACTGGGTTTCTTCCATATGTCAGGAAGACCCCAAAATCCTGAGACCGAGCTGCCACAAAGCCTGACTTAGCTCAGCCTTGCAAAGCCACCAGCTGTGATGCCACTGCTCTAATGCTGCACGGTAGAGATGTCACCACCACAGACCAGAAAAGACCCTGCACTCTGGTCCAGGGAGATGTTACATGACCCTCTACAATGAGAAACCGCTGGGAATTCATCTTCAAAGCCACCAATGGGATGGAGAAAGCTCAAGCCAAACAGACGGCTCCTTCTGGGCCTAAGTCACCTACATTTAAGGCATTAAGGCTCAGACTGTTCCTCCGCGCTCACCTTTTCCCTCTGCGCTTCAATTCATTGAGCAAAGTGACGACTTGACGAGCACCAGTACAGCCCAGCGGGTGCCCCAGTGCGATGGCTCCTCCCAGGGGGTTCACCTTCTCCATGGGAATGCCCAGCTTTTCAACGCAGTACATGGCCTGGAACGACAGACACAGGGAACGGTTTCAGGGAGATGCTCTGAACCCCGTTAGTTCTCAGCTAAGAGCGGCACAGGGACAACTGATGATCTTGTCCGTAAAGAGGGACAGCAAACTACCACTTTTTACAAGGGCATGGAGTGACAGGACAAGGAGTAATGGCTTTTAACTGAAAGATGGTAGATTTATATGAGATATAAAGAAGAAATTCTTCACCATGAGGGTGGTTAAAAACTGGAATGGGCTGCCCAGAGAGGTGGTGGATGAACCATCCCTGGAGACATCCCAGGCCAGGCTGGACGGGGCTCTGAGCAACCTGAGCTGGTGAAGATGTCCCTGCTCATGGCAGGGGTGGCACCGGATGAGCTTTAGGGTCCCTTCCAACCCCAAGCATTCTCTGGTCTCTCTCCAGCTAATCACGGCCTTTAACTAACAATCATCATAAAAAGAACAGGAACATATTGCAAGAACCCACTTGTATTATTAAGAGCAAAAACGCCAGGACAAAGAACTTGATTCTGTGTTACAAATTTAAACTTTTCTAACATGTCAGAGACAATGAGTCCATTTCTTTTTCAGGCAGCTCTAACGGCTTCAAAAGTTTCGTGCTTAAAATGAATTCAGCTCAAACTATGTTTGTTTTTACACAAAATCCACCTTGTTGTGGCAGCCGTTCTTCAAGCACTGAACAGTTGGTTCGGAGACCTGACTCCAGCCAGACCTGCAGAACCACGTTACAAATCCAAAGCGCACACAGTGATATGCGGAACAAGCGCAAATCTTAATTTGGAGACCAAACTGAAATATCAAACAGGATGATCGCTCACCTGGCTTGCAAAAGCTTCATTAATTTCAAATATATCAATGTCGTTCAGAGTCAGACCTACGGTTCAGAAAAGTCAGGATTTAAAAGGGGATATTTTTGCCTTAAGATGGTATTGAAGAGAATAAGTCACTTAAAGCCTCCCTTGATGAATTCTAGTTCTATTATAGTTCCGCTCCGCTGGTGACAGTAAGAGGGGACCTCGGCTCCATGTGGGGTGTCTCTACTTGTAAAACGTGTTTATGTACAACGTCTAAACACCACAAAACATCACGGTTTATGGTCGCTGAGTTTGCCAGGGTTCCTTAGATCAGATGTGATTTCTTTACAGAGGGATTAAAGGTTGAAGGATATTTTGAGGCTAAAACTATAAGTGAGCACAACATGTGGACTCAACAATAATCACCAGCTATAAAAGCTGTTTAACCTGATGTGTATAAGAACCCTGAGAAAAGCCTGTTCTGCTGGTTAGATGCCAAAATTGTAAAGAAATAAACAAATAAGCAAACAAACAAAAGCCCAACCCAAAAGGAAATGAAAACAACCAACCAACCAACAAGAACAAAACCAAACAAGCCCCACAAAACAAAGCCAAACCACAAAACTAACAAATAAAAACAAACCAAACAAAGCCATGAAAATATATAAAACCACCCCTGTCACAGGCTGGTCACATTAAGGAAGAAAAACCAGCACTAAATGAATATAAAATCACTTGTTGTTTGTTGAGACTGTGCAGGGATTTAATCCTGAGCTTCTCCCAGGGGAGCAAATGACAATTTATACACAAGTACAAGTGAGGAGTATTACAATAATCCCAGCTGGGCTCTTTGAAATTCCAGATCTTAAGTTCACTGTTCCTCTGGCTGACAGCCACACGTGCTTTAATAACAGAACCTCAACTTTCAGCCCGCGGGGTCTGATTTGCCATCGTACAAACAGCGAGCGGTCCTTACCCGCCTTCTCCAGGGCCGCGGGGATGGCGTAGGCCGGGCCGATGCCCATGACGTCGGGTGGGACTCCGACCACGGCGAAGGACCTGAGCACCCCCAGCACCGGGAGCCCCAGTTGTGCCGCTTTGGAGCGTTTTGCCAGGAGAACAGCGGCTGCTCCATCACTGACCTGGCTGGCGTTGCCTGTTGGAAGAGATTTATTAACACCTTATTTGCCTAAGCACGTTTATGACAGGGCAGATAAACCACTGGAATGACACAAATGTGACAGCGGAGCTGACCTGCTGTGGTGCTACCGTCCTCTTTGAAGGCGGGCTTCAGCTTCGCCAAGCCTTCCAGCGTCGTGGATGGCCTGATCCCTTCATCTTGGTGCACAGTGATTGTTTTTCGGTTGCCTTCATTATCTACAACAGTGGTTGTCACCGGAACGATCTCGGTTTTAAACAGGCCCATCTGCTGAGCTTTTGCTGCTCTGTCAGAGAAGAGTATGAGAGGTTAAAATACTCCAAAGTGCAAGAGAACGAATGTAAAGGAAAGCAGTCAGTAGGAGAATGAACTAAGGTATGACATGGTAAACTGGTACATCATCGCTGAGCAGTGGATGGGAAGACACCAAACACTTATTTTCATTCATGGGAAGACAAACTTCTTAAATCTACATCACAGGAAATATGTCACTGACATTATGGGCATTTCACCCCAAAGCCGGGTCACGGGATCACCCGCTTCTGAGCGAGATCCTCGTTCTGTTCCCTTCAACAGCTTTGTGACCGACCAAGCAGCACCAGCCCACAGCGTGAAGCTGTGCACGTCCAGGGGTGCAGTCACATCGCAACTGGAAGAATCAATGCTTCCTCATATTCCAACCTCAATTATGATCTATGACTTTAAACAGGGCAAGTGGGCTAAGCCTCCACATAATGCTAATTGTTTCTGACAAGGTAAGGAATGGCTAAAGTTTCCCTTATCACTGGTTTTGTCCTACTAAAGACAAGTTGAGCTTCAGACCACAGGCTTTGGGTATAATCTTCTGGCATTTAGATGTAACTTTTCAACCCAAAATGATTGCAATTCATGTTGCATAGTCCTGTGTGACTACATGGAAGGAATCATTGAATTTAGCAGTAAATGTGCGGTGAAAACAGGGTCTGGTCCCTGAGACAGCAGCATTAGCCATAGGGAACAACTGACATGGCCAAACTGATGTAAGTAAACAGAATGCAATTAGCTAAATTAAAATTAGCTCAGAGCGCATGGTTTTAATCTTTTATACCAACAAGGTATTTAAAAACCTCCACAGCAGAGCTGACTTAGAAGATTTACCTTCCAGCAGCAGAGCACCCTTTGGAGGGATTACAGATCAGCGACCAAGAGCTTGGTTTAACCTCTCATCCCTTTACAGTCTTACTAATAAAATGTAAATATCTCACCCTCCCAGGTAAGCGAGTTAGAGCAGAGCACTGGAGGACAGATCAGTAACTGCGCAGACATCCTGAGACCGCGGCCAGAAAATCGCCCCTTTCCTCACGTGCAAGGATCGCGTTCACATACCCTCTGGCGTTATCAGCCCCGTGTCAGTGAGAAAGGCTGGCACACCGAGTTCCCCAGAATCAGCGCCAGAATTTAAAGGTTAACTGGCCTGTGCAGTGGCTTCCTGTATTAGATAAATAATTGGACCGGGGCGATGCTTAAACAGAGCTCTGAAAGTCTGGTTTAACTCTTTGATAGCAGCAATTTTAATATATCACCTGCCACTGGAGTTGCCACTGCAGCCCCATGGATTCCGGGGGTCCATTGACTTTGGCAGTGATTTAACCTCAGAGGAAGGTTACAAGAGGTAGAACTTGGAGCCAAACACCTGCAGACACTCTACTCATAAGCTCAGTTCTCTAGAAACAGTTTAAATATTCCAGTTTAGGAAAGGTTCCTGCTGCCACCAGTGCCACGGTCAGTTTGAAGCGATACCGAGCCAAAGGCACGATGAAAATACTGCTCCTCAGTTCAGAAACCTTCTGGAGGTTGTGTCCTTTGGGTGCGGAAAAGCACAGGGCACCCACTGCTCAGGGTTCATGTGCCCAGCGATTCACGCACAAGATTATTCACGCAGTTCCCAGAAGATCTCTGGACTCGGGTTTCCTTATCGCAGAACCCAGGACAGGCACTGACCTTCGCTCTCAGCCTCTCAAGCTTCTTTACTCGCTCTTAAGCTTTGAAAGGCAACACGAAGGCTGCGCTTAACCACTCTGGGGAAGCAGCAATGTGTTTTCTAGCTGTATTTATTCCTTAACTAAAAGGTTTTAAAAAAAAAGGCATTTACTTTTGTTGGGAAGCCAAGGCGAAGGCATCTTGCTTCTTTCGGGAAACTCCAAACTTCTCTGCCACGTTTTCCGAGGTAATTCTGGGGAAAAACAAAACATCACAGAATTAACGTAATGACTCATCTCATGGAGCTGCCATTGGCTTCTACAAAGACAACACAAGGTATGAGCAGTGGCTTCGGTCTCAAAACAAACCGCTGCCTTCTCAGCCTAGAACTGCTTGGCAGAAGCAGATCTTGAATCAAATCCAGAACCAAAACAAGGTTCAAAACTCACTCTCAACTTTTTGCTCATTAAGCTTAAGACATAAGGCAAGAAAATCCTTATCAGAGTCACTGACCTTCCCCCATTTCACACAATTAATCCTGTACCACAGCCACGGAGGATGGCGGCACATGCAGATCCGAGCTCAGTACATTCGGATTGATTTGAAACAGTCCCCGAGGAGACGGAGCAGCTGGAAAACCCTTCAACTTTGGGAAGAGGAAACACTTACCCCATAGGAATGAGACAATCTCGAGCTTTGCTGTTCTCCATCATACTGGAACTGATATCACCAGGGTTATTGGCACTTCTGAGGGACATCGTTTCCACACTAAACACAAGAAAAATTTGAATTTGCTACCAGTGCTTTCATTCTCTATTTGTGGCAAATGCTCAATTAAGATTGATCAAAACTCAGTATCTTGACAACATATTTTCCTATTACCCTATAGAAATGCAGTGAATAATTAAGAACGGGCTGAGGCAGAAGCTCTTCAGTCATCAGTATAAGAATTACCACAAAATGAAAACAGATTGCTGGATTAAACTGGTCCGTGTTTCACTAACAACAGGATACCAATGTCAACAGTTAATTTCTCTTGCTTCCACAGCTAGGAAGGAATCACTAAAGATTCTGGCACTTCTGTCCTGAAACGTAACGAAAAACCGAAGGTCCTAGAGCTGGAGTTCTCAGCAGATTGTCACCACCCATAAAAATGCCATTTACAGTTTAAGAACTGATTGGCAGCATAATAACTATTATGCAAACCATGATGCCATTTGTATTTCGCAACACAAAGAATTTAAAATGCAGATCCCAGAGGCTTTGCTCTCTCACCTACATACGAGATACCAATGACAATATCCAGTTTTACTGCACACACACAGCATTGCTTATGACTAGCGAGATTTTGCAAAGTCAGTCCAGACTGAGAAGCCTGTGATGGGAAAAGGGTTTGAATTCCACTCTGCCCCACACAAATACATTCATGAAGAGTAAATAACAAAGCAACTATTCCAGGAAAATGCAAGACAAGCAGAAAATACAGCTTTTCCCTGCGCAGCTTATAGGAAGCACTATCAGGAGTTTAAAATAACTCCAGGACACTGCATTACTTGAGTTCAGGCACAGCTGCTCCCTGAAGGAGGTTTTAGGTAAGAGCAAACCAGAGCTACAGCTTTTTGTGTTCTCCTTCAGTGTCTCCACCTACAGAGTGGGTGAGTCCTCTCATGAGGATAGCACGACTTGGGATAAGCCCAGCTCATAAATGCTATTTGTAATGTATAGATCTTATGTCTTCAGGGAGGATCTTTGCATAGCAGTGCCATAGAAATGAGAGACCTTATTGCAGCCTTTCAGTACTTAATAGGGGCCTGTAAGAGAGATGGAGACAGACTTTTTAGCAGGGCCTGATGCAATAGGACAAGGGGTGACAGTTTTAAACTAAAGGAGGGAGATTCAGGCCAGACATGAGGAAGAAATTTTTGACACTGAGGGTGGTGAAACCCTATCGCAGGTTGGCCAGAGAGGTGGTAGATGAACCATCCCTGCAGACATCCCAGGCCAGGCTGGACGGGGCTCTGAGCAACCTGAGCTGGTGAAGATGTCCCTGCTCATGGCAGGGGGGGCACTGGATGACCCTTAAAGGTCCCTTCCAACCCAAACTATTCTACGATTCTATGAAAAGCGGTGGCTTGCATGTCCAAAGGTGCAAAGGCCGGATCCCAAACCCTTTGAGCCTGTCAGTACCTTTAAGCATCTAACTTTGGCGCACACTGACAAGGAACTTGTTGAAAAGAGTGTGTTAAAGTGATCAAGTGAAAAGCATCATGAGCTCAAGCACCAGCATTGCCGTGAACACCAAGTGCTCACCCTACATCAGAGGAACGTGCCTGTTTCCTGAGCTGTTTATTTCACAGCAGTCTGAGAAGGGCGTTCTCAGCATCACATCTTGCTCAAGGAGGCATATGCAGGTGTTGGGAAGTTGTAAATACAAGTATTTTACCTAAGGGCTACCAGATGACTGTGTACAGTAATAATTCAAGAGAGACTTAAGAGTTACCAAGGTAAAGAAAAAGAGAAACCAAATATTTTAGCCTCAGGATTACTAAATAGTTTTTTTTTTAAATTCATCCTTCTGAAGCAAATGTGTATGTGGTCACAAGTATCTCTCCAAAGCCAACATAATATTTACATAATCCTCTAAAAAACAAACACTTCCCATGATGTTAGAACTGAAGCAAAGAACAGCATGCCCATCCACTGCAGAAAAACATGTGTAAGTCTGTAGAACCGTTAGTAGCATGGGCAGGATGTTCTTTATCCAAGATAGCTCCTGGTCTTCTAAGACATCAGTTAATTGGAAGTTAGTTAAAAAGCTAATTATGGCAGGGCTCTTTCAGGCTGCCCGAGCTCTGCACGCAAGTGGTGACCCTAATAAAACACACTTTTTGCGTGTTTGTAAGGGACACTCAGCCTCTTACTGCAACCCCAGCAGACAGGTCACCAAAACCAGAACTTCCAGGGGAATTAAAGGATTTTAAAGCTCCCTCCCTCAAACCCTTAAAGACGATCCGATCTTCTGTGAAAGTACTCGGCAGCCTCTGGAAACAAATGAATTGCACCTGCAGCCACCACTTAAACTCAGGTCCTAATTTTAGAGTTTATCCACCCATTTGTCAAACAAGGACAGCGTTTATTTCCTCGCGGGGGGGCACGGATCTGGATGGAAGGGGTTTCTAATTCCTTACACAAGGGCTATCACACAGGGACTGAGCGTTACCATCAGGCAGCATCAGCAAGTGCCACAAAAAACTTTCTTACCCGCAGGCCAAGCCGATGTCATACGATCCATTTCGGATGCCACCTGTAAGAGCAGCACAGAAACATCCTTACTGTCATGAGGAGCAAAAGCACTTCCAGCCCAGCTGCGGTTTCCTGAACGCCTGAGGCACCCGCTGCAGCTGAAAGGTGCGTTCCCACCTCCCTCCCACCTGCCCGGACGTGAGCAGGTCAAGGAGCTGGTGGGGCTGAAGAGCAACTGTGACCTGATGTACAAGCAGAGAGGACAGCAGGGACCCTTCTAGATGCTGCTGATAGAATCACAGACTCATAGAATCATTTCAGTTAGATAGATCCTCTTGAGTCCAACCATAACCTAACCCGACTCAGGCACTAAACCACATCCCTAAGAACCAAGTCTAAACACCTTTTAAACCCCTCCAGGGATGGTGACTCCACCACTGCCCTGGGCAGCCTGTTCCAGTGCCTGACAACCCTTTCTGGGAAGAATTTTTTCCTGATATCCAATCTAAACCTCCCCTGGCACAACTTGAGGCCATTTCCTCTTGTCGTATCACTTGCTACCTAGGAGAAGAGACCAGCTCCCTCCATTCTACAACCTCCTTTCAGGTAGATGTGGAAGTGATGGTAGAACTCATCCTCAGAGGACCAAGTTACTTCTCTGGGGGCAAACTCACCCGCTCAAGGATGCAAGTATTCAACCAACAACACACTGAAAATTCCTGATGGCAGAAGACCTCATAAAATTGTGGAATAGTTTCAGTTGGAAGGGACCTCCAAAGCTCATCCAGTGCCACCCCTGCCATGAGCAGGGACATCTTCACCAGCTCAGGTTGCTCAGAGCCCCGTCCAGCCTGGCCTGGGATGTCTCCAGGGATGGGGCATCCAACCCCTCTCTGGGCAACCTGGACCAGTGTTTTTACTGCCCAGAGAGACAAGCACTTGGGGTGGGGAGAGCATTGACTATGAGTGCCCATCACACTTACCAGCTATATTGATAATGGCCTGCAGCCCGGAGGAGCACTGCCGGTTCACGCTCGAGCACGGCACCGTCTCTGGAATACCACTAGAAAATAAAACAGTGTTGGCAAAAACTCACTGAAAACCGCACAACAAACCAAACCTCTAAAGAGAGCGTTAAGCGGCTCAATTAAACTTTAACCCTCAAGTTCCAGACAGATTTCTCGACATATTTATTGTCCCATTTGGTCCTGCACCAAGAGAAAGCAAAGTTCACAGATAATTTCCAAACTTGATCTGCAAGTGGCTCTAAGTGCTGTTTCCCCACAGATCTGTGTTCAGATCTCTGTAAGCAGGGCCCTCCAGAAATAAGTAAAGCTCTACGATACTCATAATTTCTGGTGGGCTGCATCTGCACCTCTCCAAAGCGGTGGTTATACACTGATTTATAGAAGCACTTCGCAATAGACACTGGCCGAAATATTTGGAAGCTGGGATCCAGCTCAACATAAACCATCAACCACAACACTGGGGAACGAACAGAGACAACTCCACAGTTTCAGGCCCACGCAGAGCAGAACAGCAGCAGGTACAGCTGGGAGCCCACAACAAAAGGCTCAACACAGGCAGGCCAAGCAGATTAATCAGCCCCATCTCTGCCTCCCTGTCCTTTAACAACAGGGTTCTCCAAACCCCAGCACAGTTCTTCAAATGCACGATCAAAGTCTCATTTCTAAGCAAAAGGTGCTTTGCTGTAACATCTTAGAAGCACGTGAGCCTTGTCGCAACCTCTCACCCACTGCTGCTCCGTAGCCAAGGCCTGAGAACAGGAGGAAGAGCCTCGATATCCTCCAGAGTTTACCTTAGAAACTGCGCGACTCTTGCAATCAAAGCGCCAGCTCCAGGCTGCAGCACGTTTCCTGAGGGCAAAGACATGATTCCGGTCAATCGGCTGCATTTCCCTCGCTGAGCTGCTGCAGGTGTCGAGGGGACGTGAACGTCACCACAGCTCGGTACCACCCAGCACTCAAATCAGAGCCCAACCACCCAACAGAACAGTCACAAATATTGGTTTCGTAAACCTACCGCTACACACCAACCCCATGATATTTGCAAATATCCCATGGGAGACCAGGAGCAGCGGGTCCCAGAGAACTATCCAGCCCAGGAGTTTCAGGTTGGATGGAAGTTGTTCACTCACCCACACAGATGTCTCCCAGGACCTCAGGACGAAGATTGACATCTTTAAGGACGGCTGTCATCACTGCAGACAGCAGTTCATCGGGTGTAGTGTCCTAATAACACAGGAGACCAGCCAATAGCACTAGAGAAATGACAGTGCCGCTGTACTCAGCACTAGCGAGGCCCCACCGTGAATCCTGTGTTCAGTTTTGGGCCCTTCATCATAAGAAGGACATTGAAATACTGGAGAGAGTGCAGAGGAGGCGACAAAGCTGGTGAGGGGCTGGAGCACAAGTGTGATGGAGCGGCTGAGGGACCTGGGGGGTTCAGCTGGAGAACAGGAGCTGAGGGGAGACCTTCTGATCTCTGAACTGCCTGAAAGGAGCTTGGAGCATGGAGGGGGTTGGTCTCTTCTCCCAAGGAACAAGTGATAGGACAGAAGGAAATGGCCTCAAGTTGCACCAGGGGAGGTTCAGATTGGATATTAGGAAAAAATTATTCATGGAAAGGGTTGTCGGGCATTGGAACAGGCTGCCCAGGGCAGTGGTGCAGTCACCACCCCTGGAGGGGTTTAAAAGGCGTTTAGATAAGGTTCTTAGGAACGTGGTTTAGTGTCAGAGTTAGGTTACGGTTGGACTGGATGATCCTGAGGGTCTCTTCCAACTGAAATGATTCTGTGATTCTACTTAAACACCAGAACCTGCCCTGTCACCAGCTCACCCTCACACTACTTCAGAGAACCGCTGCACAATGCTCAGACAGCTTTACTCCACTTCTCAGCTCATCACCGTTGTCCTTTTCCTACAAAAGCAGAATTGTTCTGCATGATTTTTACCCTGGATATCTTTCAAGCACTGTAACACACGCTGCTTTCCCACCTAGCTCGGTTTTATATGAGGACGCTTCGTGGGGCCTTCGAAGCCAAACAGCTATGGCGAGTTATGTCGCAAGAGTTTGCAAGTGGACCCTCCGCGTTCATTTTGTGAAAGAAACGCAAGTGACCCTCAGCTGGTGAGGAAGCACTGGGGGTGTGACAACACCTGTTCTGAAGGATGGCGGGTAACTTATGACCTTTGGGGCCAACTGGCACCGAGTTCTTGCCTCGGTCAGGGCCCCAGGACTCTGCAGTGGCATCCGGCAAGGAAGAGCCACTTCAGGAGAAGGGTGGCAGGTCTACGCCAAGCACCATCAGTACCCGAGCAAGTGAGGGAGACGCTGCTTGTCTAGGCAGTTGCTCTGTTTGTCCACAGCACAGAAAGGCAGCACAGGATAGATAAACCTCAGGCCTTAAGGGGAACCAGGAAACTTAGGGCAGCTTTTTGGGGGTGCCGGTGGTCCTGCTGCACCGGGGCCATGTACCCCTGAGCAACAAAACCATCACAAAATCACAGAGTGGTTGGGGTTGAAGGGACCTCTGGAGATCATCCAGTCCAACCCACCTGCTCAAGCAGGGTCACCAGAGCAGATCACACAGGAAGGTGTCCAGGTGGGTTTGAATGTCTCCAGAGAAGGAGACTCCACAACCTCTCTGGGCAGCCTGGGCCAGGCTCTGGCACCTCAAAGGAAAGAAGTTTCTCCTCATATTCAGATGGAACCTCCTGTGTTTCAGTCTGTGCCCGTTGCCCCTCATCCTGTCATTGGGCACCACTGAACAGAGTCTGGTCCATCCTCTTGACACCCACCCTGAGATATTTATAAACATTGATGAGATCCCCTCTCAGCTTCTCTTCTCCAGGCTGAACAGCCCCAGCTCTCTCAGTCTCCTCATCACAAAGATGCTTCAGACCCCTCAGCATCTTTGTAGCCTCCGCTGGACTCTCTCCAGTAGCTCCTTGTCCTTCTTAAACTGGGGAGCCCAGAACTGGCCCCAGTGCTCCAGATGCGGCCTCAGCAGGGCAGAAGAGTCTGGCGGTGTCCCTCTGAGCAGGGACACCCGGCTGTGTGGAAGGGGGGTCGGCGGGGGTTCCCAAGTGAGGCGGGGCAAAGCCGGGGGGGTCAATACCTGATGGGGGTCAGTGCCTGAGGGGGGATCAACGTCTGAAGAGGGTCCCCACCTGAGGGGGATCAGTGCCTGAGCGGCCCGACCCAACACCCCGAGAGTGCTCAGCAATCGGCGGACAGGACCCGCAGCTCCCCGGGAGGCGCAGGGCGGGCGGGCAGGACCCCCCAACCCGGGCCGTACCTTGAAGCCGCCTCGCTTGGCGCGGCCGATGGCCGTTCTCCGCCCGTGCACAACCACCACATCGTCCGGGCTGGTCCGGCTGTGGCTGCCGCAGGGCGCGGCCCGGAGCCCGGTCCCTGTCCCCGGGGTAGGGCCGGCGAGGTGCCCCAGCACCACCTGCGCCCGCCGCATCCCCCCACAGCCCAGCGCCGCCGCCATCTTGTCACCGCCACCGCCGCCGGGGGCGGGACGGCGTGAACACGCCACCTCATTTGCATATCCCCGCCCACTCCACGGATGGCCACGCCCCCCAAGCTTGACCCGGGGGTTGGCTCCCTGGACGGAGGGAGCAATAAGTAATTAAAAGAAAGACATAAACCAAACTAACAAACCCAACGAAACACCCGAATAAAAACAAATAAATGTTAAAATAAACAAACTTCAAATAAATACGATAAAAGAGAAATAAACAAAAAGAGAAAATAACAAAGGAAAAGTTAAGGAGAGGGAAAAAGAAGGAGGGGGACAAAGGGGGGGAGAAGAAAAAGGGAAGGGAAGAGGGGAAGTAAATAAGGAAAAATAAAGAGTGGAAATAAAAAAAAGAAATACAAAGAAGAAAAATTTTCCTTTAGAAAAATCTTAAAAAATTAAATAAATAGAAATTGAAAAGAAACGAAATTTTTAAACTGTAAAACCCAGTGCATTTGGAGCATCTGAACAACATGGGACAGCGGGACAAAGGGACACACGGAGCCGTGGGGGGTGAGAACTGCACAGGTTCATTATTTTGAGTCAAACCCACGAAGTGTCACCCCCATCCCCGCCTTGTCACCCCCATCCCCGCCTTGTCACCCCCCCATCCCCGTCACCATGTCCCCATCCCCGTCACCATGTCCCCATCCCCGTCACCATGTCCCCATCCCCACCCAGCTGCTGCTACTGGGACCAGTTCTACTGGGAAGGGATGATAGTGGGGGGAAGGGCAATGTCCCATTCCCCAGCAATAACAGCTTCTCAGTGGGTCCACGACGATGTGACAAGCAGGAAAAGCCACCGGCCCGCACCACACAAATCAAAAACAACAAAAGAAAACAACTTTACAGGGGATAACTTTACATTCTCGTAGTTTCATTCTGTACATCAGGACACTGCGAGGGTTTTAACAAAATAAAAAGGCAAAGGCACCTGAGGAGCGAGTGGCACATACGTATGTACACACACACATACATACACACATATACATCATACACACATATGTACACACACGAGCCGCATCCATCCATGGGAGGATTTGGGTGTTTTGGGGCAGCTGGGAGCCCCGTTTTGCTCTCAAGGCTTTGGAATGAAGGAAAACACCCCCCACCAAAGGGCTGAGAAAATAAAACCAAACGGATTCAAGGAAAGAGGAGAAAACAGCTTAAAAATGTGCTATTGTATTTTTGTTTTAGCTTTGGTGAACACACTTGGTCACCCTCTTCTGACAAAACCCTCCCAGCCAACACTGATTATTTCTTTTTTCTTCTATTTTTTTTCCACCCATCCCATATTATTCAGACTGACGGATTTGGTCCTATTCACAGAATAAAATCCTCCATTCCCCCATGAAAAAAGGAGATGATGTTACCCCCCCATTCCCAACAGTGACCTGGTCACCACCACAGTGACCCAAACAAGCCCCCCCCTCCAGCAGCCACTGCTTATTTAACCCTTTGCTGAGCTGGGTGGAAATGGTTTAACACAGCGGGGAAGGGGGAGGTGGGATGGTGCAATTAATTTCCCTCAACCAAACAAGATGATTAATTAATGAGCTTCCAGGGACTCCATGCTCACTCGCTGCCTGGGTTTCCCAGCTGGGTAGAGCTGGTTGAAGAGGCTGTAGCCCAACTCTGCTTTCAACTGGCCCGGTTTCTCCTACAATATCAAGTAGACTGGGGGAATAAATCTGTTTCCAGCTGCCAGAGCTCTGCTCTCCTGGTCTGAGGTGGCCTCGCCTCAGGTGATGTCCCCGTCCCTGCACCCAGGGCTGGTCCCATCAGAGGTGGAGGAGAAGGCATCCAGCTCTGCCTAATTTTAGGCACCTGCTTGGGTTTTATAGAGACGTACTGGGCTCTTCCTGCAGTTCTGCTTCTTCCCAAAGGCACTGGTGTCCGTCCTGTCCCGGTGTAGCAGCGTGGGGACAGGCTGTGATCAGAAAGCCACACTCGCCAAGCTCCTACCTGAACCACAGAATGTCCTGAGCTGGAAGGACCCACAAGGATCACGGAGTCCAACTCCTGTCCCTGCACAGGACAACCCCACAGTTCACACCGTGTGTCTGAGGACGTTGTCCAGTCTCTTCTTGAACACTGTCAGGCTTGGGGCCGTGACACCTCCCTGGGGAGCCTGTTCCAGTGTCCAGCACCCTCTGGGTGAAGAACCTTTTCCTCATGTCCAACCTGAACCTCCCCTGGCACATCTTCCTGACATTCCCTCATGGTTCCCAGCACAAACTGGCTGCTACTCATCCCACCACAAGCACTGATGGCTTTTAGACGTGCCTCTGCAGAGGTCCCGGGCATCCGTCTGTGGGTGTCACCCCCCAGAGACCTCCTGCGCCCCGAGAAGACCCCTTCTTCCAAGATTCGCACACGCACGCACCCACACACACGCACAAAGGCAAAGTCAACACGGCTGCTTCATGCCGAGTCGAGCATCACTCCTTGATTGTAACCGCTTAAGGCACAGAACAGTGTGAAACGCCGTCCCGCTGGAGACAGGGGCTGCGCCCGCGACCTCCAGGAGGGTTCGGTCTCCTCGTGAATGGGGACACCCAGGTCCCCCCGACTCCGTGGTCTGAGGATCATCTCCTCCGGCTTGGCTGAAGCCCCTGTCTGTTCCCCTGCGAAAGGTGGTGATCGCCACTGAGCATCTTATTCCTCCGCCAGTCCCAGGGATGCTGCCAGTGTCACTGCTGTGCTGGTGGGGGACAAGTCCCATTCACCGCAATAAGCAACACAGCAATGGGGGACAACCCCAAAACTGCTGGCGGCAAGAAGGTTACTTGGTCCAAGACCAGCACCCGCACAGTCTGGGAAATCTCTTGCTCTGACTTCCCAGCGCAGCTTGGAAATCCAACAAGGTGGCGGGTGCCGAGCTGGTGACAAGCAAGAAGGGACCCACGGGGGCCACCGCCAGGACAGCCCAAGGTGAAGGTCTGAACTGCAGAGCCCAAAATGCCGCGGGTTTGGCAGCCACCCCCCTCCCGCCGGCGTCTCCCCATCCCCGCTGCCGGGGGCTCAGAGCCCGCAGTTGACGAAGGGATGTCTCAGCAGGTCCTCGGCCGTCGGCCGCCGCTTCTCCTCCACGAAGATCTGCTTGAGGAAGTTGCGGCAGCAGTTGGAGACGCTGTCGGGGAGCTGGGGGTTGGTGGGCTGGGTGGCGATTTTAAAAATAGCCGCCATGGCTTCGAACTCTGCCCACGGCGGCTTCTCCGTTAGCATTTCCACCACGGTGCAGGCCACGCTCCTGCAACAACACCAAGCACGCAGGGGTGAGAGAGTGGCTAAGAGCCATGGATTTATTTGCTCTGGGATTGTGCCTGCCTGGAACGGACTGCACGGAGATGCCCCATCCCTGGAGACATCCCTGGCCAGGCTGGACGGGGCTCTGAGCAACCTGAGCTGGTGAAGATGTCCCTGCTCATGGCAGGGGTGGGACTGGGTGAGCTTTGGAGGTCCCTTCCAACCCAAACTGTTATATGATTCTATGAAACCCACGTGAGATGGGAGCACATCTGCAGTACATGTGGCCCCCTGAAGCCCAGTGTTCACACAGGTCCCTGGCACAGGGCTCTGCTCCCACTGGCCAGAGTGGACTCGCAAACCTTGCCCTAAAGCTGGTGGCTTTTCTGCCTGTTAACCAGCAGATACTAAGTTTCATAAAAGCATGAGAGACCTTATCAAAGCATCCCCTGAAGGGAAACCCGAGCACAAGTTTAGACACCATGGTTTCAGCAAGAACACATAGTTTCCCAGAAAGGTGAGCCACAATGAAACATGTTCACCTACATACAACTTCATCTCCAGTGTGCACCCGAGAAGGAGCACGTCAGATGCAAAAAGAGCCTGAGAGGTTTCCCTGTGCTTGCCAAGGAGTCCTCATCTCAGTACAGACCCTCTTTGCTACCTCCATTCATATATCCTCCTAAGGAACTGAACCCTCCCACCAGCCGGAGCAGATGGTGCAGGGTGAGTTCTGGTGTACCCACTTTCCTTGTGGAAAGCACGCTGCGAAAACAGTGTTTCCTCCCATTTATTGAGAGGGTTAGTAGCGTTATCCCAGCTCTTTTAGACTCCAGCTGACACCTGTGGATGTCCACAGATCAACACATTCACAAGCAGCCGATGATTTTGGCTGGCTTTGTGCTTCAGCCACATGTAAACACCCAGCGGCAGCTTTTGAGAGGCCGCGCAAGATCCCCCTGAGATGCTGAGCTGGGTTGAGCTGATCTAAAAATCAAGGCCACCAAAACTCAGCAGCTCTTTCAGCAAACTTTGTTACCAACCTGCTTTCCAGAACTAAACAGCGGCTATGGGCTCAAGCTGCGTGTGACTCTCAGACGTGGTAAAAGCTTTCAAAAGCAAGTTGTGATTTTGAGCGCTCCTGTTTTGGGACTTCCAGCTACGACGTGCTCCCTCTGCATATCTGCACAGCTCATACTAACATTTTAATCCCCTTTCCACCCTTCACACTGCTCCATCTTCCAGCTACTAGTTACACCTCTCACTCTCATTCCAGTTTCCCAAAGGGATCGTTTGTTTAGGCGGCAATAGTGGGAATTCTGCTGCGCTCCTTACCACACGTCAGCTTTCCTTCCGTAGCCTTCTCCACTGATAACCTCTGGGCTCATCCAGTACGGTGTTCCCGTGACAGATTTAATCCCAGTCCCAGACATGCAGATGGTCTGGATCCGTTTGCTGGCCCCGAAATCTCCGAGTTTCACATTTCCAGCAGAATCTCGCAAAATATTGGCACCTAGGGGTGAAAAGCAAAAACAAAAACCGCAACAGATGAAGCAGCAACGTGAGTTGAAGTGGCTACAGTGAGGAGAGCAGGGAGGGCAAAGGCAGAAAGGAGGACATGAGGGAGCCCTGGTGGGGCTGGACCCCGCATTAGCAAACCCCCATTCTGCTCTCCAACAGGGCTGAGTCCCATGGGCTCTCCTGGATGGTCTCAGGTTTCCCAAAAGTGAGCAGTGAATGGGGGATGACAGATCATCCTCCCCACGTGTAGACAGAAAAAGAGCCTCAGATCACCAGGGCCTCTCAGTTCTTGGCTATGTTACACCAGGTTTCATACGTTTAAGGACATTTAACAATAACCCTTCTCTCATGTATTTCATCTGGGATTCCCAAGCAGGAGGACAGCACAAGATGTTGGTTTCAGCTGCTTGTTCAGGATTCTCACGGTTTGAATTGGTGAAGCCCAGTGAGAAAAACACTTCAAACACCAGATCCCAGCACTACGTTTTGCACAAGAATTTATAGTGGGGTAAAGGGAGGTTGGGTTGAACAAATCCAAGCAAGAAGCCTCTCTGGGTTATCTACTCACCTTTAATGTCCCTGTGGACGATCATATTGCTGTGCAAGTAGAAGACTCCCTGCAGGATCTGCCTGGTGTACTTCCGCGTGACGTTCTCGGTCAGAGCACCGTAAGCCTTCAGCTGGTCCTTTATTGAGCCCTGTTGCAAAGAAACAACACGCAGCAACTGTAAGGACCAGCAGAACCAGGTGCATCACGTTGCAGTGACTTCTTAAACTTTGCTGGCCACTCTGTCTCCTAGTTTAAAAAAGCCACTCTACTGTAGAAACAGCCAGATAAAAACCCACTAAGTGCTGAATGGAGCAAGGACTTGTTCCCAGTGTCTCAGATCCCGGTGGAGAAAGACATTTCAAAGGTCACTGGTGTGTACAAGTGTTACCTTCTGCCAATGCTACAGAGCCTTTTCCCCCTCTAGTGGCTGGACATCAACATGGAGAAGGACCAAAGTGATCGTAAAATCTTGGATAGTTTGGGTTGGAAGGGACCTGCAGAGCTCACCCAGTGGCACCCCTGCCATGAGCAGGGACATCTTCACCAGATCAGGTTGCTCAGAGCCCCGTCCAGCCTGGCCTGGGATGTCTCCAGGGATGGTTCATCCACCACCTCTCTGGCCAGCCTGGGACAGTGTTTCATCACCCTCAGTGTCAAAAATTTCTTCCTCATGTCTGGTCTGAATCTCCCCTCTAGTTTAAAACAACCACCCCTTGTCCTATTGCAACAGGCCCTGCTAAAAAGTCTGTCCCCATCATAATGATGAGGACATCTAACTGATGAGGAGTTACAACTCAAGTGACAAGTCAACTCGACTAGTTGTTCACAGCCAAACTGATGAGTCAGCCTTCTATGAAGCCTCCTCCACCCCAACTTGTCACAAGAACTACCCACTGCCACAAAGTGGACAGACTCCTGAGGGACACTGTCAGCCCCACATAGGACTGCTTCAGCAAGAAGACTCAGGGTAGACAATTTGCAAGCGCTCAGCCTTGTATTTCTGACCCAGCATGCAGGCTCCTCCTGGTTTGGTCTTATGGATCAAAGAAGGAAGGAAGGAAGGGTGCAGACATCTATTGTCTGCATGGCAGTGACCCCCTTGGTTTTAGCTATATCTTCTGCCTACTTGGCAATGGATGTCCCTGACTGTGCCAGAGCTGGGTTCTAGCAGGAGTGAGCCACAGGCAGATTGGGGGTTTAAGCAGAGGTCACACCCAGATCCACCTCAAGCATTCAAGTTGGCTGAAGAGCAAGAGGGGAAACCCATCCCATCTCTGCCAGTCCTGCAGCTTCAGAGTCGATCCAAGATTGCCATAGACCTTCTTTTCTGGGAAGAGTGGGATGCTCTGCTCCACATCAGTGACTCAACTGCACCAGCTTTACCACATCCACCCATCTCTGCCCAGCGACTGTTTTGACCTTCTTTTGAGGTGATCGTGTGGATGGGCCTCTCCTTCCCCTTTCACAGTGCTGCTGAAGTAACCCGAGATGCTCTGAAATTACACCCTCATACAACTTGTATGCAGATATATTCCCTCACACACAACCCAAACATTCTTATCTTGGACCTCCCTCACCCTGATGAGGTGACATCAAACATGATACTGAAGAAGGGGAAACAGAATCTTCAAGGCCTTTGGTCAGATGGGCTACTCTTTTCCAAGCATAAATTGAACAAAATAGTTGAATGGGCACAATAAAAAAACTACACAATCAGTTACTTCATGAGGACAGTCATAGGAATGCCAGGGTAATGGTGCACCCGAGCTTGGTCTCGTGAACATTTTGCCAAGCTAGTCGTGTTTAATGAAAAATCTGGCCAGACCCAGCACTGTGGAGCTGCTGTCCTGCAAGGTTTGGGAACCCATTCACTTCCACTGGCCTTGGAAACCAAAGCCCTGAGCTGCTTTTGTGAAATGAGCCATCATTGCAGCACGACAGTCAATCTGTATTTGGTCAGAGCTCTGGTTTATCATTAAAAAAACAAACACTCAACTTCCAGCCCTGCTGGACGCTGCTCCAGCGTCAACTGTTGGTTTCCTGGCTGCTAAAAAACATTGGCATGCTGCAGAATAAGTGTCAAGGGGACTCAGACTCTCAGGGTTTACTCCTCCGGGTCCACGTCTCATGGTAAGACCTGAAAGCGAGACGCCTGCTCACCATGAGAGAGGGAGGACAGGGCTTGGAAAAGACTTGAATGCATGGAAGTCCACCTGATTACTCACGTGCCAGATGCGTTAGGAGAGCTTCTAGCATGTTTACTAATGACCAAAACGATTTGCAACCAGATGACTTAATAGTCCCTTCTGACCTTACAAATCTCTGTATAAACAAGGGTTTATTCTTCCACACTCTGGGGAATGAATCCAGCTGTACAGGCGGGACTTAGGAGAGCAGATCCTCCAGCAATGTAAATAGCGTTAGGCTGCTTTATACCAACCGACAACTTCATCCTGATGGCTGATATAACTCACATGCTTGCAAATGGAGAAAGATGTTCAACTAATCTGTGTACATTCTCCAGCCCATGCTGAAGCTGCCTCAAAGCTTCCTGAACATTTTCCCCACGGCTGTTTCATCCTATATCAAAGCCACAAATTGAAGCCATTCCTGCACGAGAGGATAACACCACCAACAAGAAGCTCTGTCCTGAAGAGAAGACTTACAAGTAACTAACACTGTTTTTAATACACACATGCTGAAAGCAATAAATAATTGGTGACAGCTGTGGGTGGACAGTTGTACTATTAGCTTCTCCTGCAGGGATTTGCAATAAATACTTAAGGATGGGCTCAAGCCACAGTGTTTGGAACCAGATCTGGATCATGTCCCACATTCACCACGTTCAGATTCCAGACTGAACACACCCTGCTCCAGGATTCCAACCAAAAACCTGCCTTCCAGGCTCTCGGTTTCCCTCACTGCATGTAGAGGAGGTTCCCCATGACATCTGACTCACAACCTAAGCTTTCCCAAGCCATATGGATGCAGAGATTCACCATTTTCGTTTGGCTCATCACAAAGTCTACGACTGAGGTGCTGTGTAACACCAAAACTAAATTTCGCCGAACTCCAGGGCAATCTAAACCTGTTCTCTGTCTCTCGGGATAACCTTTAGTAGGAACCACACTTACCCCTGGCATGTATTCAACAAAGATGGACAGTTTCTTCTCCTCGGGATCCCGCAAGCACCCATAGTATTGCACTATCCTGTCGTGACGGAGTGTCTTCAACAGCTGAATCTCACATTCTAAGGCATTCACCTCCTGCAAGAAAACAGACATGCTTTGTGAAGAAAGGGGATGGTTACTTTGAGAATATTATCCAAATATTTCTCAATGGTGAGCACTCTCTTTGTAACATCTGTGAGGCTGCCCCCATCAGCCACATAACACTCAGACATGAGGAGCACTGTCCTAAAAAAAAGGCAAGGAGAAAGGCAGATGGGATACACAAGGGGTTTGCTTGAGACAGGTTTACTTATCATTACTTGTGCTAAGGGTTTTTTTGGAAATATGTGAAAGAAGACAGCAGTAAATCTAATAATGGAATAGTTTGTGTTGGAAGGGACCTCCAAAGCTCATCCAGTGCCACCCCTGCCATGAGCAGGGACATCTTCACCAGCTCAGGTTGCTCAGAGCCCCGTCCAGCCTGGCCTGGGATGTCTCCAGGGACGGTTCATCCACCACCTCTCTGGGCAACCCAGTCCACTGTTTTACTACCCTCAGTGGACAAAATTTCCTCTTCATGTCCAGCCTAAATTTCCCCTCCTTTATTTTAAAACCATCACCCCTTGTCCTACCACAACAAGCTCCACTAAAAAGTCTGTCCCCATCTTTCTTACAGGCCTCTTTTAAATACAGAAAGGCCATGTGTCCTGGTTTTGTTAAACACAAGTTTCTCTTTCAGTGAATTTTTCCTGTCAGCTAAAGCTTCATATTAGCTGCATTTTCCTGGAGAAACAGACACATGTTTTGGTAAACCTAGCAATGGAATGCAAACTTATTGATAAGCATGGATGGACATCTCGCTAGAGGGGCGACGAGAAACAAGAGACCAAGAAACTGACCAACTGTGTATAACATTCCATTCATGTGAATACTTCATATAAAAGTGGGAGATCACGAGGATCTCGTCCCTTTTTTTTTTTCCCTTTTTCCTTATGGCGACATTAGGAGAGGACCTTGCTAGTCGTCCCTGCAAACTGAGGCCTAGTGACAGACTGAATCCAGCTCCGGTTGGCTGCAGAGTCTAATCCAGGGCTTTGGTTGCCGGCTCTGCAGTTGCTGGGACTTTCAAGATTGGTTTTGTATATTTTGTATTATTTTCTCTATTCTTATTAGTAGCATTAGTAAAACATTGTTAATTTTTCCAACTGCCTTCTCTCTGTCCTTCTTTCCTCCCAATCGCCTCTCCTTAGTGGAAAGTGGGGAAAGGGAGGGGCAAAAAGGGGGAAATGGGGGGGGAGAGGGGGTTAACAATACATCTGCCAGGGTTTTATTGTCACTCTGCAATCTTAACCCTCGACACCACGATAAGGTCTTCCCAGAGCTTCTCTTCTCCAGCTGAACACCCCAACTCTCTCAGCCTGTCCTCCCAGCAGAGCTGTTCCAGCCTCGGATCACTCCTGTGGCTCCTCTGGCCCCTCTCCAGCAGGTCCATATCGTTCCTGCACTCACGCAGCACCCAGAGTGGGCAGAAGGTGAAGGCAGCAAAAAGCCTGGAACTAAGGAAGCGCAGAGACCTGCAAAAGCTACCTGAGAGAGAACAGGCCAACATGGCCAAGGAACAGTGAGGCAGAGACATCACCAGAGCATGCTGACCGGTGCCACAAGCCATTCAGGACCATTCCAAAAACGGCAAACAACACACTCTGTCTCCACACACTGCTTTCCATCAGGGACACAGAGCTCTCTGCTACCTCTGCTCTAAGCCCACAACTCCCCAACGCGCTGCGGAACACAGTCCTGCCCTCCTACTCACTTTACTCGTCTCTTGACTGTCAGGGTCGAAAGGCACCTGCTTCACCGACAGCTCCCGGCCAGTGTCAGCATCGTAGCAGAGATAAACTTCCCCAAAAGCTCCTCTTCCGAGCAGCTTCCCCAGCCTCCAGTTCACAGGCGCCTGCAGGGCTATAGGAGAGAGGAGAAGGTTGGCAGAAGAGCATGGAGACTTCAGCATCAGGGTCCATCTGACCCACCAGAGCACAGATCAGACTCAGTGAGCTCACCAGGGTAGGCAGTGAATCACCCTTTCCCAGCAGCACCACAACAAACTGGTGCTAGTATGTGTGGGCGCGATGTCTCCCAGTCTGCTTTAGAGCAGAAATAAGTCCCAGAAAAGTCACATTTCTAAGAGTTCTTTCTCCAAAAACTGCTTTCTTAGCCAATATTGGACTTTCCCCTGCTCTAGGAGTGGTTAGCAGGATACAGCATGGCTGAGCAGCAACCAGCAAAGAATTTTATCTCATTGGTCACTCCTAGGCTGTTATCCATCACTGAAGAGACCCAGAATGCACGGATTCCTATAGCATGGGCAGTCTGGCATGACCAGAGCAGCCTGCAACACCACCTTTGGGTGCTGGGGTGACAGGAATGCAAGCCAAGGAACAGAACCTGTGGATGTATTTGCTCCCACATCCCTCCTGGAAGCTCCTGCTGTGTGAACACACTGACAGCACAACACAAGCGATTTTCTGCAACTCAGCAAGCGATGGACACCAGTTGACCTCATATACAATCTCAACTCAAGGCCAAAGGAAAACACAGGAGGTGACAGTAACTCAGTTTTGTGTTAAGACCCAGATGTTCTGATCCCCCAGACACTGGTGGCTTTGATTCACTTACAGTTCCTGGCTTTCGTAGGGGAGGTGCTGAAGACCTGCAGACCTTTTTCACAATTGCTCCACCATTTGGGCCTGTACTCGTCGTACTGCAAGGTGCTGAGCTTACTGTCCCCATTAAAGCTCTTGGTTCGGCTGGAAGGGACAAGCTGGAACAGGTTCTCCTGTGGGAAATAACTCCTGGGGAACGTCCTCCGGCCTGTAGGAGAAAAGGAGAGTCACAACAAACACACACCAGCTTGGATCTACCTGTCACCACCTTCTCACATCACCGCCCAGCTCCAGTGAGGCACCTCTACAAATTAAACATAACACGTTTAATGAGACTGAAGCAAAGCCCCATGAACATTTTAAATTCAATTTAAGAGCTGCTAGCAGCAGGCATTACAGCTAACGCCGATGTTAGCAGAAGGGTTTGAAACAGTTTCATTGCAGTAGGGTTTTTGTTAGTTGTTAACCACAATTAAAATCTGAACAGGCAGGAATTTACACTCAAATTATCTCCTAAGATCATGCACAAATGACCACACAGGCAACACCAGATCTCGTGATAACTGCTTGCACAGGGGTGGTGTTGGTGAGGGATGAAGTTCATTCTGGAAGGCTCGTTATATTTTCTGCATGTCCTCAGTATTTTTTTCCCCATGGGAATTTGATCCTTGTTCCATTTTGCCCCCCATCAGTTGCAGCCTCACACAGTGAAGGAAGGAACAGCAACAAGGTGATGGAGCAGTCCCCAAAGCTCAGAGCTTACCAGCTTAAAAAAAGACATGTGAACAGATACTGATACCCCAAAATTTCTAGGGGATTTCACACATCTCTGTGAGAAACTTGCTATAAAGGTCACAAACCAGTATCCTCAAAAGCAAGCGATTTAGGGGAATGGAAATGTTGATGAGAAATCACGTGGCTGATTAAAACACAAGGTATAAGCAGAGAAGGAGCTGAGCACTGACTTTCATAAGTGCTGTAGACGCTCAGCGCTTCCCAAGAGCAGACCTGCAAGGTCCCATAGAAGATGCTCTTCACAATACGCAAGTGAATCCCAAATTACTTGGTTCTTCCCCTTTTGTTAGAAAATTCTCCTTCTCAAGTCCTCAGTCCTGGGAACTGTCACAAGCCACCAAGATCCTGGACCAAGCGCCCCCCTCCCCAACCCTCCATCGTCTTCTTACCATCACTGTAGTCCTTGCGACTCTGGGAGAGGTGGTACTGCCTTGGGAAGGTGCCACCTTTCCCAAACCTCTCGCAGAACGGGATGTCGAAATCTGGCAGGAGGGAAGGAGAGAGGTGTCTGTGAGTGTGAGTGTGTATCAAACGCCCAGAGCCTTTCTTACAGGAAAGCGTTCTGGTCTTCACGCTGAAATACAGGCAAGAACGAGGTAACAAGCTGCTCGCTGATGTGACCAGACATTCGCCAAGGATCACCCTGAAATCACGCACTCCTTAGTGGAAAATAAGGGTTATACAGACCGGTCTTGGTCCCCCTAAACCAATGACTTTATGGACTGTGGTCCACACTATTCAAATACAAGGCAGGGGATTAACACTGACCATGCCTGGTTTCCAAAACAGAGCACTAAACCTGTTATTTATACACGGTAAACACAAAAATTAGCATGGAAACAGAACTGCCAGGCAGGGTCAGGCCCAGACCCATCTACTCCAAAACTTCTGTTCTGATATCAGCTATTTCCAGGGAAATACAAAAAACAACAGTTGGCTAACACCAGACAATCCCTCCCTCCTTTCTTCTCAGGTGTGATTCCTTAACTCAAAGCCAGAAACCAAATTATACACCCAGAGCTCCAAACTTTTGTATTGATTAAGTACTAGAAAGATAGACTTAGAATATACAGAAGGGATTAAAGACCATCAGAGTTTGGATTAGATATGAGATTATGAGAGAGATGGATGGGTATGTGAGATAAGGACATATTCTTTAAATTAAAAAAAACACAGCACGGGAAGCCATTGCTGGTAGCACTGAATAACTTGAGATTAAAATATCTGTCATTTCGCCCCCCCATCTTCCACCTCCTGTTTTTCCTTCCATCCAACTCTAATGACACAGTCCGTTCTGATTGTTTGTTTGTCTTAGCCTGCGGCCAGCAGCCGCTCCTGGGAGACCATTCCTGGCCTCGGATGTGCTTCGGCATGATTTCCCCATTACAGCAGTGCACAAAACGAGTGTATAATGGCTGAAATATGGTCAGCAAGAAAAGCAACAAGGGCAGGTCAAGAGGTTCTCGGCGAGCCACGTGTGAGCGACAATGCCAAGTGGCATCTCAAATTAAAATGCCTCCCCTGCCACTGGGGATGTATTAAAACCTTCGGTGATACGGACTGACTGCAGCTTCATCTCTACAATTCAATCTAGAAGTCCTGCCTTGGGTCAGAAACGAGTTATTGTGCCACAGGCTGACTGCCATTTGTTCATTTTTAATTTTGAAAGTCATTATAATATTACAGAGTTTCCATGACTTAACCAGCTGGATGTTTCTAAGTGATGAAGCAGGAACCCGTAAATCTTGCAAGTTACCAATACACTTTTTCTAACAGCATTTGCAATATTACAGATTATTATTAATGCAAGTGGAAGAGGTATAA
This sequence comes from Columba livia, assembly GCF_036013475.1. Classification (NCBI taxonomy): domain Eukaryota; kingdom Metazoa; phylum Chordata; class Aves; order Columbiformes; family Columbidae; genus Columba; species Columba livia. Next base: position 5,775,865 of record NC_088603.1, read on the forward strand.
CTCCCTAGAGAGTCTGAGACTCAGGTTTTGTTGTGGAGGAACTCAGGATCCTGAACGTGCAACTCACAAAAACAAATGGTGATACCATGAAGCTGTTTCCAGCTTCTCAGCACCTCACAGTTGACTCCAAATATAAAAGCAACGCCCTCTCAGCGCCTTCTTCCGACACAGCAGGTCTCTCTGATCTTCCAACACCTTTATTTGCTTACACCCACTTACCTCTGTGCCCTTCCTACCCAGTTTTGCCTGTTGTTGCTGTAAAGTGATTACCAAACCAGGCCCAAAGGTTCTTCAGTGTTATCACTATCGCTGCAGAGCCAAGAAGGGTTAACGATGACAAGAGTTGTGATTGAAGCTCTGGGCCTTCTGATTTTAGACAACATTCATGTCTGATCATGGCAGAGACATTTTTGAAGTGTAACCTACGCAATGGAACTGGCTTGCTTGTTTTTAATTACTTTTCACGCAGTGCCACCTCTTTATCCAGTTCCTTTACCTCATGCTTTTTATACTTTGAAGCAAATAAGAACTTCTGAGCATGCTTACCCATGCAATCAAGACTGTCTTTGGGGTGGCTCTTCCTTCCAGGAACAGGGGTTTGGGTAAAGGGAGGGCTGCAAGAGGACAAAAAAGAAAAAAAGGATACATTTTATTATATCAGAAAGGCTATGAAATGAATTCCGAAGTGATTACAGGCAGAAAGTACTGGCTGCACCACAAGACACACTGGCCACTGATCAGCCCAGTCTACCCAGCTGAGCTCCCATCCTCAACATGTACAAGAATCAAAACTGTTTGGTTTTGTTTGTTTCTGTTTTGTTTTGATAGAATCATAGAACCAACTTGGTGGAAGAGACCCTCAAGATCATTGAGTCCAACTGTTACCTAACACTGTCACTAAACACATCACAGTATCACAGTATGTTTGGGATTGGAAGGGACCTCAAAAGCTCATCCAGTGCAATCCCGCCATGGAGCAGGAACACCCAGATGAGGTTACACAGGAACATGTCCAGGCGGGTTGGAATGTCTGCACAGAAGGAGACTCCACAACCCCCTGGGCAGCCTGGGCCAGGCTCTGGCACCCTCACTGGGAAGAAGTTCCCTCCCAAATTTAAGTGGAACCTCTTGTGTTCCAGCTTGATCCCATTACCCCTTGTCCTATCATTGTTTGCCACCGAGAAGAGCCTGGCTCCATCCTCATGGCACTCACCCTTTATATATTTATAAACATTAATGAGGTCACCCCTCAGTCTCCTCTTCTCCAAACTAAAGAGCCCCAGCTCCCTCAGCCTTTCCTCACACGGGAGATGCTCCACTCCCTTCAGCATCTTTGTTGCCCTGCGCTGGACTCTCTCCAGCAGTTCCCTGTCCTGCTGGAACTGAGGGGCCCAGAACTGGACACAATATTCCAGATGTGGTCTCACCAGGGCAGAGTAGAGGGGCAGGAGGACCTCTCTCGATCTACTAACCAGCCCCCTTCTAATACACCCCAGGTACCACTGGCCTTCCTGGCCACAAGGGCCCAGTGCTGGCTCATGGTCATCCTGCTGTCCCCAGGACCCCCAGGTCCCTTTCCCCTACACTGCTCTCTAATATGTATTTCCCAACCTATACTGGAACCTGGGGTTGTTCCTGCCCAGATGCAGGACTCTACACTTGCCCTTGTTAAATTTCAACAGGTTATTCCCCGCCCAACTCTCCAGCCTGTCCAGGTCTCTGGATGGCAGCACAGCCTTCTGGCGTGTCAGCCACTCCTCCCAGCTTAGTGTCATCAGCAAACTTGCTGATAGTACACTCTATTCCCTCGTCTAAATCGTTAATGAATATATTGAATAATATTGGCCCCAGCACTGACCCCTGAGGCACTGCACTAGATACTGGCCTCCAACTAGACTCCACACCATTGACTACCACTCTCTGGCTTCTCTCCTTAAGCCAGTTGCATGTCCCTAAAAACCTCATCTCTGCATCTTTTAAACCCCTCCAGGGATGGTGACTGCCCAGCACTTCCCTGGGCTGCCTGTTCCAATGCTTTACAGCCCTTTCCGTGAATAATTTTTTCCTAATATCCAATCTGAACGTCCCCTGGCACAACTTAAGGCCATTTCCTCTCATCCTGTCACTTGTTACTTGGGAGAAGAGACCAACCCCCTCCATGCTCCAAGCTCCTTTCAGGCAGTTCAGAGATCAGAAGGTCTCCCCTCAGCTCCTGTTCTCCAGCTGAACCCCCCAGGTCCCTCAGCCACTCCTTTTTGCCAGATCACAGCTTGTTCCTGTGGCCATACGAAACAAATGCTGCATAAAACAGAGTCACCAGGCTGAAACAAAGCAGCCAGAGCCCATAACACACCTACACACAAGATGGCACAGAAGGACAGCTATGGATCTCTCTTCCCTCAATGTAAAGTGTTAGACTGCGCAACTCTGCATTCTGTGAACGTTGCTTAGTTGATGCAGATGAACACTCTGGAGTCCTTCAGTCACTCTTGATTCATGCAGGTGTTCCTTTCTCTGCAATATCATCCCCATGCAGGAAGGGTCTGTCCCACCACTGGGCACACACACTCTCCCAACACACCAGGAGGGAGAGAGTGAACTTGGTACTTCAAGGCTCGAGGTCTTTAAATAAATAGGACAAGGGTTGATGGATTTAAACTAAAGGAAGGGAGATTCAGGCCAGACATGAGGAAAAAACCTTTTTATGATAAGGGTGCTGAAAAACTGGCCCACATTACCCAGAGGTGGTGGATGCCCCATCCCTGGGGACATCCCAGGCCAGGCTGGACGGGGCTCTGAGCAACCTGAGCTGGTGAAGATGTCCCTGCTCATGGCAGGGGTGGCGCTGGATGAGCTTTGGAGGTCCCTTCCAACCCAAACTATTCTGTTATTCTACGATTGAGCGTTGCAAGCAGATCTCAGCAATCCTAATTTCCTCCTCACTTCTGTAAGGGCCAACAGGGTGATCTGGACAGGTTGCTTTTCCACTCTCCCTTTTAAAAAAAACAAAACATGTGCATAGTAGTAGAAATCTGCTTTGTACGGTGCTCTGAAATCTAGTCATGCCAAAGCTCATCATGGCAGGTTTGCAATGGTGAAGAGGAATTTGTCATGTTATTTCTTAGCATCACACTGGTCACCGTGCCTGGTGACTGGCTCTGCCCTCTTGAGGCTAATGCCACCTCAAGCCATTAGCTTTGAAGAACACAGCCCTCCTCGTGCCTCTGCCAGCTCCTAGAGCCCGTGACTGGACACAGCTGCTGGCTTCTTTGCACATGAAATCAAGTCATACCACCCTCTCCCAAACACACCTAATTCTTTTCTCTCAGTTCACAACAAAGTGTTACAACCAGGCTGTGCTCTTTCTAGGTTGGTTTTGTGTGTTTAATGCATTCCCTCACCACGCTACTTTGATTATAAATGAACTTGAAACAACAAGTACTAAAGCATGAGGTAGACTGCTGCTGAAATAAAGCGACCTAGTCCTTGCCTGCAATGTGTCTGACCCTCATAAACCGCCCTAAATTCCCTCCTCCAGCCTGATGGGCTCAGAGTACCCGTTGCTTTTCTGTAACAGACTCACTATTAGCTCAGGAGTTGCTCTCCAGTCAAGCCCTAAATTAACCCAGTCAAGCCCTTTACATTCCTAAATTAACCCAGTCTTAGAATCACAGCTAAGTCTTCCTAGCAAAATCTACACAAAAGCAAAGCTGGGGCATAGAGGCTGGGAGCACAAGGAATCCAGCTTCGATACAGCTGTAACAATGAGCAAATGCATCACAGTAAATTCCTAAAAGCCACAAAAAGGAAACGGACCTTGATGCTGAGACAGATCCAAAGCACACGGAGCTGCAAACCCAAAGCATGCTACACAAATGCACACAACACAGACCTGCTGGAATGCGACCCCGATGCTGTATGGCAAAAGCGACATTGGAAAAAAGAAAACCTTTGATGTAGGTGGAAAAAATATATATATACTGTTTCCCAAAAGGACACTCTGTCTTATACACAGCAGCAAACGTACAGTTGCTGTGCACGTGTGAGCTTGGAGCAACCAGCCGCACCAGCTATCGAGCGGCAGCCTGTGTTAGTACAACGTGTCCCAGTTGCTTCCTGCTGGGAAGCTAAACTTAGTTGTTGCTCGTCTGGTGTCCTGAGCACCTTGACTGACACGTCTGTGGCTGCTGGCAGCACACAGGGGCTGCCGAATTTACAAGTGGTCAATGGAGAGCAGACAGCGTGTCCAGGAGGAGAAGGCATGGAGAGGCTGATGGAGCATTGACCCAGTGCCTGCAGAAAGCCAGAGGGTTAGGAGAAGGATCCGACCAAAGCACAAAACCTGGGCACACAAAGCCAGGCTTGTCTGCAGATCCTCAGCTGTTTCATCCAGCTCAGATTACTGCAATTCAAATCATACCATCGCACAGCTGTCTGTGCTATGATCTGGTTTTTAGCACTCAGGATAAATTTGGTTTTCTCAGGCGCATCCTCAGCCCAAAAGGAACCTCAGGGGATGCCACTGACCCCAGCTCCTCTCCTGCTATGGAGCAGAGGCTGCACTTCAGCTTGTGCACATGGTGACACACAAAACTCACCTGTCCACAGATCTGTCCAGCGACTGGCAGCTCCCAGACAGCGACTCATCTGGGCTGATGAAAGCTTCAAGCATCTGACAGCGAAAGAAAAAGGGAAACAATCAAACCATGCACTGTTTAGCTCCTCAAGCTCCAGCACTAGCAGAGCTCTGTGGGGTCAACGAGGCTGCACTATTTATACCAGCTGATGCCAGCCCCAGCGGGGATGAGATCCAATCTAACAACAGCTTTCTTCCAGGTGAAAATCCATTTACGATGCCCTCTCTAGATTATTTTTCTTTCACAGAATAATATCATAGAATCATTTCAGTTAGAAGAGACCCTCAGGATCATCGAGTCCAACCATAACCTTACCTAAGTCTACCACTAAACCATGTCCCTAAAAACCTCATCTAAACACCTCTCAAACCCCTCCAGGGATGGTGACTCCACCACTGCCCTGGGCAGCCTGTTCCAGTGCCTGACAGCCCTTTCCATGAAGAATTTTTTACTAATATCCAATCTAAACCTCCCCTGGTGCAACTTAAGGCCATTTCCTCTTGTGCTATCACTTGCTACTTGGGAGAAGAGACCAACACCTTCCATGCTTTCCAACTTCTATTTCCAAGCAGGGAAACCGAGGCAAAAAGAATTAGCACCCTGACGTTCAAACCACATTGAGAAGTCAATGAGATTCAAAGTAATTTGTGAAAAAAAAAAAAAACAATAAAAAAGGAATATCAGGAGACAAGTGATGTGCCCAAGGCTGAGTGGGTATTGTGCTACAGGCAGAATCACAGCCCTGGACTCCTTGACTTCCCCAGGCTGCCCTGGCACACGAGACCAGCCTTTGCCTCCGCTGATAAGCAAAGCATCGTCAGGGCTTTTGGCTGGAGGAGCCGGCTTGGCTCTCACTAGCTCAGTGAGTCAAAAGCTGCATTTGTGTTGCTTCCTGGATGAGACATTGTACTGGACGGGGTTATTTATAGCTGGTTAATAACAATAGAGGTTTTGTATTGAGTGGCAAAACGAGGGGTGATGTGCAACCTCTACGTGGAGCGGAGCTTGCTCAGGGCCACGCTGTGCTGCGGTCAGCGCGATGCTTCCTCCTGGGTGCAGACCCGCTGGGGACACTCACTAAGCCCGCGGCCAGCCCCGAGTCCAGCTCCTTCACACGAAAAATGAGCAAGGAGGGTTAAATGCTACATGCAGTCACCCTGCACTGGCTTCCCGACCCACCTCGCTTGCTCCTCCTTCCCGGTAGAGGGGAACAGCCTCCCTCTCCACAGGCTGCTGCGTTAGAACCTCCTCAACCGGTTGTCATAACAGCTCGTGTTGTTTTGGCAGGACAGTCCCAAGTGGAAAGGGAGGTTTTTTTCCTCTGCTTCCCAGTTTTTACCCCAAAGTCTTGTTCTCCAAAGCACACCAGCCAAATTGGAGCAAGATCCCTGCTAGACCCCACCTCTGCCAGCCATGCCAGGTCTCTCCCCCAGCAGTTAAAATGATGCTGAAATGGATTCATTTCTCAAACGCATGGAATTAGGAATCAAGAAGTCTCCATACTCAGCCTCTGTCCATCTGCCAAGCTGGTCTCAAGGCAAAGAGCACAGTTTTACCACAGGCTCGCACAGGGGCATCCCCAAAAGACAGCAAGCACGGGGTTGTAAGTGGTTTTCCATGAGACACGTGTGGAAGCTCCGGCACAAGGACATTCTGAGGGCAAAGCCCATATGGGGAGAAGCAGAGCTGCTCAATGAGAAGAGCAAACAACACCCAACCATCCCCAAGTCCCTCTTTTCCTGCGTTTACGTCGCCAGAGGCCGCCCACAGCGCGATGCTGGGGAAACGCAAGGAGAGCATCTGGGAACCTTCACCGGGAGCAGGCTCAGAGCTCAGCGCGCGTTAACGATGCTCCATTAAGAGCCAGCGGAGCTGCGCTGATTTACACCCAAGGGGGGGTTCGCATGGACCCTCCCCCCCGCACGCACACACGATTTGTCTTAATCCTTCCAAACATGTTTGGGAGGCACGCGAAAACAATAGAAAGCCAATTTTTGGCTGCAAGGAGCACAAGATACATCTGTACTAGGAGGCTGCCAAGACTCACCCGAAGTGACTTCTTATTTTATTAATGGCTGTATAATAAACTGTTGAAAACACAACTTTGCCATGGAAACACTGGCACATCCTGCACACAAAAGCAGAGCCAGTGGGTGCTGTTGGAGTGTAGGAAATGCGTGGCTCCCCAGGCAAGATCCTTGGGGGCTGTCACAGCAGCCCTGGAGCAATCTTAGTGCCTTCCAGATGTCCTTCCATGTCCCTCATGCAAATTGTGTATCCTTTTCCTGCCTTTCCAAGAGCTTTGCAAGAAGGAACTGTGCGCCCAGACAGCCCAGTTGACTTCACAGGACCTGTACAAAGTTCTTTAGAACTATAGCTTGAGCAGAGATGCAGATGGAGGTGGAAGCTGCTTCCCTTCTGATCCCTCAACACTCCAGATTTTCCCCCATCGTGGATACCAAATTGACTGGAGGAAGAGGTTCTGCTCCTCACCATGCTGAAGAACAAGCTGCTCTTTTATTGGGACTGGACTTTATTAATGGAGGAAGGACAGAGAGACAAAACCACAGAGTTGTAACCAGAGCTCAGGCAGAACCAGCACATGGGAAGCAGCAAGAGCTGCTGATGGGGTTGGACAAGACAACCTTTGAAGATGCCTTCCAACCCAAACTATTCTATGATTCTATGATCCCCAGGCTGTTGCAATCGCAGGCAATGGGTTGTTTGCACATTCCCTCGTGGTACCGAGGATCAAGGAAAGCTGTGATCACAGGCACCTGGCAGCTGGTGTGCACGTGTATGCCAGATCTATGCTTCTCCAGAGCTACCTGAGGTGCATGAGCACATTGCTATCACCACCGCACCTGGCTCTTATGTCTCCTGGAAATTTGGCCTGCCATTTATTGAGCATGTCAAGCTCAGGGGCACCCATTCCTGGAATTCCTGAGCCCCGTGCCCAAGGCCCACTGAGGATTTAACGGTGGGAACGGCACTAACAGTGCAGCCTCCCTTGTGCCTGACGCTGTCCCGGTTTAACCCACACACTCCAGGCCCCACTTACGTTCTGATCCATGGTTTCAGGGATGAACTCGCCCTCGCTGTTGATGCTGGTGTAGGACCCCTGGCGAGCAATCTGCTGCTGCTCTTCAGGAACACTCCCCGGTGGCGGCGAACTCCGGCCAGTGTGCAGAGAGCCTAGGACATTGGAAATGCACAGGTAAGGTCATTTGCCACATGCAAGTCCTTCCAGAGACACTGTTCCTGTGATCACAGACCTCCTGAGGATGCTGATGGGTTTGAGCTTGTATGGAAGAGAGCGGAGGAGCTAGAACTGCAGTACTGTTTATGGGCATCCTATGAAGCTTTTGCAACAGGGACAGTTTGTTCCTGTGGGGCCACACGACATCCAGCAGACTTGGCCCTCAACCTACGCTGGATCCTAATCACTGTGTGCTGTATCCAGGTGCTCTGGTGATGCCAGGACGAAAAGGGCTCTAGAGTTTTGTTGTGATACTATCAGTCAACCTTAAAGCAAAACAGAAACTCCAACTCTGTCTCCTCTCTTTGACCTCCAGGCATTTCCTCCCTGGATCCCATGGCTGCCTCACTCAGTGACCTGGGAAACAGCCCGGGTGAACTCCGTGCAACGTCACCTGAACGCTGCTTATACAGAAAACAATTTGCACTCAAATACCCCTCTTCTCTCCCCTTTCCCTATACAAAAGTATAGAGAAAGGAAAACCAGCTCTCAAATCCAAGAACTGCAGGGAGGGGAGCAACCTATGGGATCAGCTCATCATGTTTAGCAAAGGGGTTTCTATTTTGCATCTGGGAAACAACTCCACAGCTCCTTTACATAGACAGCCCATTCCTCCCCATTATTCTCTGAAATCCACCCTAATTGATTCCTTGTGACCCTTTCAGGATTAAGGGAGCGTTGCCCTCCCTGGGCCCAGATGCACAGGCTTGGCTCGGCTCTCTTTCTGCAGTCCCTCCCCTCCATCCCTGGGCTGTCATCACTTCATGGCAAGGAATTGCTGACAGAGGTTTGTGCTGGAGCTTTAAGCAATGTGAGCAATTGTGCAATGTGAGCCTTCACACAACACAACAACTTGTTTTTAAGCAGACTACTACAGAATACACATCCTTAAAGAGTCAGAAAGCACACAGAGATGCGTTTCTTCACACTTTGCACCCATTTTTGCAGCATGCTTACCAGCTCTTTGGTTTATTACTGCCATATGGTAACAGCATGCCCAGGTGAAGCACAACAGCACAGGAGAAAGGTACCAGGAAGGGGCCTGTGAGGACAGGCTGAGAGAGTTGGGGTGTTCAGCCTGGAGAAGAGAAGCTGCAGGAAGACCTTATTGTGGCCTTTCAGTGCTTAAAAAGGACTGATAAGATGGGGACAGAATTTTTAGCAGCACCTGTTGAGATAGGACAAGGAGTGATGGTTTTAAAGTAAATGAGAGGAGATTCAGGCCAGACATGAGGAAGAAATTTTTGCCTCTGAGGGTGGTGAGACACTACCCCAGGTTGCCCAGAGACATGGTGGATGAACCATCCCTGGAGACATCCCAGGCCAGGCTGGACGGGGCTCTGAGCAACCTGAGCTGGTGAAGATGTCCCTGCTCATGGCAGGGGTGGCACTGGATGAGCTTTGCAGGTCCCTTCCAACCTGAACTATTCTATGATTCTATCCCATCGCTAACAGTCAACACTGATCTATCAACACAACACTTCTGCTTCTTCTGCTGCTGTTCTGCACCACAGTTACTGTGCCAGATTGATCTCTGGCATAAATCCATCAGCGTGATCAACGCTACAAATCCACATCTTTCAGTGGAGCTGATAGGCGTCAGGTGCTGGTAACATTCACCGTGTCGCACCAGCATTAAAGACCGCTAAATCAGGCTTCCTGGATTTACACCAAATACATAGGTCTCTCTGTCCCATGGTAGATCTCCCTCCGAACTGCTTGCTCAGATTGTAAAAATAAAAGTCATACAGCTTTGAGTTACTTTTTTTTTCTTCTTCCTATTTTCTCCTTCACAGATTTCCTGCAGGATAAGAACACAGCAAAAAAAAAAAGTCCAACTGAAGTAATGCCAAGATCAAGGGGAGAGAATCTCCCGAGTGCTGTGGTGCTCATAATGAACTGGCTTTCCACCAGCCCTAAAACAAAACCAGTTGGGAAGTACGGCATCCTCTCTTTGAAGACAAATAAACAAATGTTTAACCATTTAACACTCCGGGCACCCAGATAAATCATTGTGTTACCGTTCCCTCGTCTGCTTAGCAGATGTCAATCCAGAATGCTGCATAAAGACATTTTGGGTGGCTCTTGCTCCAAAATGCTGCTGGAGAATTTGTTGTGGTGTAACCGCTGTATCTGAGCTCTGTTGAGCTTTTTGTTGAGGTGCGAGTCCGCTCGAGGGATCTCCCGCTTCAACAACCCACCCATTGCCCAGGAAGCCTTCGACTTGGAGTTATATATGCTCTGTTTGATTTTGAACCCAGGGAGTTAAATGTGATTTATCACAAGCGTAAAGACTTTACATGATCTCACATTAAGGCTCTGCCTGTAACAACTACTCCCAGTCATCAGGTCAGTTGTGTTTGACCTCCAGAGTCACACTTCCTGCCAAAAAACTGTAAAAGGGGATAAGACACCAGCCATTTCCCAGCAGGCAAGGAAGTTAAACAAAACGCTCAAGGCTTTTGCACGCCTGGAAACTGCTGGATGGAACCAGATCCCTTTCAGCAGGGCTGTTTGGGTACAAGTGCTGCTCAAAGTAATTTATGCAGCTTCACACCTCCAGGAGCGCTGGTTGCTGGTGCTGCACGTCCAGGCATCCCCGTCCACCCAAGGGGAACACAGGGAGGTGGTGGGAGCAGAGACCAAGGTTAATTCTTCCCCCTCCAGCCCTATAAGGTTAACAAAACCACAGGCAATCTCAGTGTTGCTGCTGGGGGAGATGGAAAATAGAGGACAGGGAGAGAGAACAACTGTGGTACGCAATGGCAGGCTTAATTCATGGTGGGGGCAACAAAAGGCACATTTGATATAATAAATAATACTGCTTTACCCACCCTGAGGCAGAAACAGACAGACAAGTCTGGTTGACACAACACGGATGCTCTTCACACTTGACCTAATCCTCAAAAAACAGCAGCAGCAGGCAGAGACCCCCATGGGACTGATCTCCTGGGATCTCTACAGGATTACAGGTCAGCTCTGGTCCTCAGGCCCAGCAGGGACAGGGCAGGCTCTGAGGCACTGCTTTATAAGCTGAATGCTGGCTGGATCTCAGCAACTCTATTCAGGATTCCTAAACTTGGAGAAACTCTGCAGATTGGCACTGGTTGAGCATTTGACCTCAGTTACCCTTTGGAGCAAGGTGCTTTGGGAGGGGATTCCTGCTCCATGTTACACACACTAGTGTAAAGCCATATGTTTGAGCCTAAAGCACAGCATGTCCTGAGCAGGCTGAACCAGGCCAGCACGGAGACTTTCAGTCACTGCTGGCATCTACTGGGTTCTTTCGTGTTCCTTTCTGTTATTTTTATTTAAGAAAGCGTCTTTCCTGCTGTATGTGTGGAGTTTGTGGTGCTGCACGTACAGCCTGCTCCCCATGCCAGGCTTGGCTTCCCTCTGCCTCTGTGTTCTCTGGCTTCACCCTTTCCCTTCCCCAGCAAATCCTTCCCAAAACTTCATCCATCACCGATCGGCAAGAGTCCTGATGGAGAACAGAAGCCCCTTACAAGTCAGAGGTGGGGAGGGTTTGTTGGTGGCCGCCTACGCTCACAGCTGCGGCCATGGAGAGCCCAGCCCTGGGATGACGTCGCCGCGGAGCCGAAAGAAGGACATGACATCAAGATGTGTCGTTCCTCCAAACCTTGGCAGAACCACGAGGCTCAGGCCACAGTGGCACAAGAAGAAGAACTAACCCTGCAGGAAATTTCTCACTTCTGTGGCTATTAAGGGGAGGTGTGAGAAGACAGACCAAATCTCCCTCAGTTTCTTCTTTTTCAGCCTCCCTGCTCTCCATGCTGATCCTCTGAGGATGGACAGGGCAGATGCCCCATCTCTGGAGACATCCCAGGCCAGACTGGACGGGGCTCTGAGCAACCTGAGCTGGTGAAGCTGTCCCTGCTTATGGCAGGGGTGGCACTGGGTGACCTCTGAAAGTCCCTTCCAACTTCAAGTATTCTGTGATGGATTCCTACATCTTGATTTCAGGCAAACTTCAGTGTACTTCTATACCAATACGCAGGACAGAGCCTGTTTTCTCACCCTAAAGCAACTGGCATGATACACACAGCCAAATTCTCCTCCTCTTCTCAAAATAAAGGGGTCTCATCCATCCCAACTCTAACAACAGGTCTCCAACCCATGATACCCCCCGGTTTGTACCCAGGCACTGCTGGGACTGCAGCCTTTGGTACAGGGTCAGCCAGGGAATGTGCTATTAATTAAGCAATCTCATTAAGAGCTGGATAGCACTCATGTCTTGACCCTGTGAATTTAACAGCACAGATATCACCTCCAGTCCTTTGTGTCTCAGAATCATAAAATGGGCCTACAAGAAAGACGGGGACAGACTTTTTAGCAGGGCCTGTTGTGATAGGACAAGGGGTGGTGGTTTTAAACTAAAAGAGGGAAGATTCAGGCCAGACATGAGGAAGAAACTGGGTGTAATAAGGGTGGTGAGAGCCTGGCCCAGGTTGGCGAGAGAGGTGGTGGATGAACCATCCCTGGAGACATCCCAGGCCAGGCTGGACGGGGCTCTGAGCAACCTGAGCTGGTGAAGATGTCCCTGCTCATGGCAGGGGTGGCACTGGATGAGCTTTGGAGGTTCCTTCCAGTCCAAACTACTCTATGATTCTATGATCATCTGGCCAGCCAGTGCACCAGCAAAGTCTCTGCGCTGGCTCTCTCTGGAGATCTGCATTCAAATCCTCCCGGCACTAGCAGGGGTTCAATGCAGCTGTACGCATGTCCAGGCACCCATGAAAACCCGTGTCCCATCACCACGGTGGCAATTCTCCAAGGCAAAAGTTCTGCTGGGCCATATTTGACAGCACAGACCCAACCAGCATTTGCTCCTCATCTGGAGAGGCCTGGCAGACACATGGTGCCACAGCTCAGCAGCCTGGTTTGCCACCACAAACAAAAATTATAAATAAAGCTTTTGGCAAATGTTTGAATACTTTGTGGATAGTGTTCTGAAACAAGTATTTCCTCAAAGTAAATAAAAACAACCCTCGGTTATCTGAAAATCCAGAACCCACATAGATTTTAGCTGAAGTTTCCTGGCACTCAGCTGCACATTTGCAGATGCTGGGCACCAAGAGACTGAACATTTTCCACTTCCCAAAAATAAAAAAGGGGAGGGGGGACTTCCACTGAAAAAAGTTAAAAAGTTTATGGGAAAAAATAACCGACTTTGCATAAGGTTTTTCAGGGACATGGAGTGAAGACATTTTCTGTCCAGCAGAAGCAAAAATAGCCAAATCTTCCCCAGAACACCTACCCCCCCGCTTCCAATGTGCTCGTGCCAACAACACGCAGTTTTATTAGTCTTTCTGCCGCTAACATGGCAAAGTCAGCAGAAAAACATGAGACATCTCAGAAACATGGAGAACATGACCCTGAACCACCTTTTTCTATAAGGTCACTTTCAACCTCCTTTAACATGTGGTTTCAAGAGAAAAGCTGAATTATCTCTTGATAGCCATCGCTTAGATGACAGCAGAAGGGAACGCTGTGAAATACCTTGTATTGTGGAGAACAATTTCTCCTATAGAAATCGCAGCCTCTTCGTCTGCCTTTTAACTTTCTACCAAGCTCAGAGAAATACCCCGTTCAGGGAACCACAACACGGGATCCTGTCTGTGTGCCTAGTGCCTGAATTTTTGTTCTACGCTCCATTTGAAACACCGCTCTCCCTTTCCGCCCACTGGAGTTTCTGCCCAGCTGCTACATTACCCAGTTCTGACTCTGGAGGTGAAAAAACAACCTGCTGGATTGTGAACACCTCCTAAGTAGGGCTGTAGTAGCTTCATACAGAACCCAGATAACTCCAAAGAGAGGCCTGGTGTGCTGCTACCCTGCAGAGGGTTTGTTGCAACCACTTTTTCAACTAAGAGCAAGATGAACTATCTGCATAGAAAAAAACAGATGGATGGCTGTAGCATGGGCTGGTTACCTTTGCTACACAACCATATAACAGCACCGAGGACACTGGTTTTGGTCCATTAGCAGCAGACTGTCCTGAGGATCCCAAAGTTAGAATATTCTGCATCTTACATCTGGTGCTGCCCAGTCCTCCTCCTCCAGGAACTACTAGAGGGAGTCCAACGGAGGCTACAAAGATGATGAGGGGTCTGGAGCATCTTTCTTATGAGGAAAGACTGAGAGAGCTGGGGCTGTTCAGCCTGGAGAAGAGAAGCTGAGAGGGGATCTCATCAATGTTTATAAATATCTCAGGGTGGGTGTCAAGAGGATGGACCAGACTCTGTTCAGTGGTGCTCAATGACAGGATGAGGGGCAATGTGCACAAACACAGGAGGTTCCATCTGAATGTAAGAAACTTCTTTCCTTTGAGGTGCCAGAGCCTGGCCCAGGCTGCCCAGAGAGGCTGTGGAGTCTCCTTCTCTGGAGACATTCAAACCCACCTGGACACCTTCCTGTGTGATCTGCTCTGGTGACCCTGCTTGAGCAGGTGGGTTGGACTGGATGATCTCCAGAGGTCCCTTCCAACCCCAACCACTCTGTGATTCTCTAGATCAAAACAGCATGTTATACCCATTCCCATTTTATGTTATTCCGATTATACTCTGCTGCTCAGGCATTCCCCCAAATCCCATCTGTACCTCAGGTTCACACTTTTGCAGAGCTGACATCTCTTGCCTTGTCTGATCTACAGGATGCTCTTCAAGGCAGTGACACCTCACAGTCAGCAAGGACCTGGTCAGAGACTCTTTTGGTATTACAGCAGCTCCGAAACAGTGAGGAAAGGCCAAAGCATGGCATAAAAAAACAGTAGGAAAGTCTAACTTACCAAGAATTTCTCACTAGCATAGCCACACATGGGATCAATTCTAACCATCACACTTGGTTCACACATCAGTGACAGCTCCCGGTGCAACAGCTCTTTGCTGCCTTACACTAACAGCTTAAGAAGTGCCAAAAAAAGAGCAGCAGAGATGTTTAGCTCAAGCGCAGTTTCTGCTGAGGCTCAGTGCCTTACCATCTGTGTGTGCATTTCATTCAGAATCACCTATGACTCTGCCAGACTTGGGCAAACTTTCAATAGCCATTTGAGCTAGAAAAAAACGACACAATAGAAAAAGACATCCCTGGCATATCCAAACATCAGGCCCAAAGAGAGCTCACGTGCACGTACCACCCGTCCCTGGCTTCAGAAAGAGTTGGGCATGGCCACACAAGGGGCTAAGCTGGACCTACCCTAGAGGAAGGTTTCCTACGTATCATTGTCTGAGATGCAGCAAACCACAGGATACGTTATCAAGGCAGCACAGGCTGTGAGACATTAAAAGGACAAATCCTTGGAGAAAAGTACTCTTTGTTGCACGGAGAAAAGAGTTTGGAAGTGTTTGCTGCCATATAAGTACAGAGGAGCTTTGAAAAACGAAGCATATTTTCATGTATATTTGTATAGGAGGGCCCCACTTTATTCAAGGCCTCTGACGCTGTCATTTCTACAGTTGTTGAATAATTGTATGAAAACAATTGGGGTCTTTAAAGATGACCCTGTAACCAGCACCCACAGATGCAGCAGAGATTATAATGAGTAATTATGCCCCTGCCATATAGTCCTACAGGCTGCTTTACTAGTTCCAAACACTGCCCCCTGCTCTCTGTAAAATCCCACAAGTATCTCCACACAAAAGGTCCTACAAACAGCTTATCAAGAGTACTTGTCACTTCAAGAAAGACAAGAAAAGCATCAAATCAAGCACAGAAAGCCAAAGAAAAGACCACACAAGCCTACGAACAAAGTCCAGTCCTTGCAGGGCTTCAGGAAGAGACTGGCCACATCTACTCCCAGCACCTCCAAAGGAAAGTGTCCATCTGAAATGTAACCACTGCAAAACACTGAACACATCCATCCTCCTGAGATACCATAAAAGCAACTGCCACAGACTTCACTTCACCACAAAAAAAAGGCTGGTGGCACAGAGACCTGTATCTGGTCCTCACATAGTGGAACTGGTGTGAGCACAGGAGCTGAGGAACCCAAGCCCAGTCATCTGTGTTATTCTGTTAAGGGGGAAAGTGGGAGAGATGCAAATAGAACAACAGCATATGGGTAAAGGAAGAAAGGATGCCTAAAAAGCCTTGGCTTTCTGTAGAGCCTCACTCTTCACTTTGGTGAAGCGCAGTACCACCATATTCACTGGAGATTTTTATCACTGCGTTTTCCCCCTCAAATTACACCTCAGCTCCCCTGCTCTTCTCAGTTTTCATGCCCAACATGACTCTCTGCTCAGCACAATCTGTGCAGCCTGCAGAGTCTTTTTCTCAGGCTGAGGAGAAGCAGTAACAGCACTGAGCTGCTGATGGGAGACATCAGGGTGACAGCAGCTACAGGGTTGTCATAGGGAAGAGAAAGAGGATGGTGGGTCCAGCTTGTAATAGCACAAAACACCCCGCAAAACATTGCATTTCACTGACCTGTTGAATACTTCCGCGTCCTCTCGGAGTCTTTGTAGAGGGATCCCATGATATCGCCCATGGATCTGGAGATCCTCATTTCGTGCTGTTTACTGTTGTTTGGCTGCAGAAGCTGGTAATGAGACAAAGGGAAAGGTCAGACTCTGCCAGAGCCCTTGCAGATGCACCATGTGAAACCCTGTGTTGGGCTCCCCATGACCATATTACCCCAAAACCATTGAAAAGACACGTATATAATCTAGGATGATCCAAAACTCCTTCACAAACAATTCACATTTGTTATTAAAACACTCCAATGTTAAAGATTGAGCTGTAGTTGACAATAATAAGCACAGATATTTGACATAAAAGACTCTTCCCGCATTGCATTATTTCCAGATGGATAGAAACACTGATCCCTGCCCTGAATCAAAATTTGCTGTCCCAAAATCCTCTAGGGTCCCCAGACTTCAGTGGCAGCCCAAGCACTGCAGAGGTTCCTTCGTAACAGAGCAGAGGGGCAGAGAGTGGAGGATCAGGCTCTCCCAGGGAAAACAGATAAGGGGGAGAGCAAAGAAATGCATATCCAGCTGCTAACCTAAAAGGTAGCAGCCAAGTCTTACTAAGTTAACATGCGCTGTGGTTTTGTGATAGTTTTATTTATGACCTGGGAACCATATGTTCTTGCATGGTTACATGCTTCTGGAAGAGTTCAACTTACCCTCAATCCATCTGGCAGCCCTAATCTGAGTAGCTGACTTGCAATACTGCAACATTCCTGCAGTTATTAGAGCAGATCGCCCCATTTTTGCCCAGGGTTTAGGAAACCACAGCGGATGGCTCAGTTTTCCCTTGGGACTCTGGCCCCTGCACCTTTTGAGAGCCTCTTGAAAGGAGCGGAGAGGCTCCAAGAGCACCAGGGGTAGCATGAGGACAAATGCTTCGAGTTTCAAGACTCTCAGCCTCTCTGGTACTTCTAGGAAATGTAAGGAAGAAACGGAGTTGCAACATCTGTAAATCCCTTACTTTATAGCCTGCGCTTGGGGCAGCACGACATGTGCTTTGGCAAGACACTCCGTGCAGGCGAGGTCAGGCTAAAAGGCTTAACTGCAAATCCACTGAGCTCAGGCAAAACAAACAAATAAATATGGGAGGGAAAAAAAGACAGTGCTGCACGAGACTGAAGGATTCTCCAGTTTGCTCTCTCTGGCCTTTAGCACTGCAAGACCACATAGAACGGTCCCCATGCTGCAGCCAGCATGGCAAGGACCAGAGCATCACCATGTATGTGGAGGTGCTGGCAGCATCGCTAGGCAGAAAACACAAGGAGTTCTCTTGGGTTTGAACCTTCTTTGAGGATCAGAATGCTATTTAACCCTTCCCAGGTTGCAGGAGGAGCTAGAGGGAGCTGAGCTCAGTCTCCGGGCTGCCAACACAGGAGGATTTCCCAGCAGCTGAGCCAGAGCAGGGCTGACCCCCCTCATGACCAGCTTGCCCTCTGCTCTGCACTGTCAGGAGACTCGTTTCCACTCCCCAACACAATAACAAGACATTTCACTCTGGACACAAAAGAGCAGAGAAGGTGAAGGGCTCACATTCGCTTTCTTTGGAGCGCTCACAAGGATCCGCAGGCTCTTCAAGGAAGGGCTCAGCTCCAACTGTTCCACCGCTTTGTCCAAGTCTTCCTGGGATTTCAGCGGGATCAGGAGCTGGAACGGACAGAAAAAACACCGGAGCATGGTAGTGTCACACTTTTGGGTAAACAGAGGAAGCCAGACCCTTACAGTGAGCAGCTTGGGAATCAGGGGACAAAGGAGGAACCTGAGGAGGCGAATGGAAAACAGAGCCCCCATGCCCTCCAGCTTGCTGAGCTCTAAATTTTCTTCCAAGTTCTCATCTACCAAAGAACAGACAGAAAAAAAAATATCACAACAAAAAACATCTGCAAGGAGACAGCTTAAAGGTCACACCACCAATTCAGCTAGTGGAAAGAGAAGAGGGCTGAGATGAAACCTTAGGCTTGCTGCCTGCTAGCCTGGGGCTGCTCTGGTCTTAGACTTTGTAGGCAAGCCTTGCTGTTCCCCAGCCCCAAAACAGCCCTACCCATTCTCCCCGGGAAAGCGGTCATGCCATGGTGTTCCAAAAAAGAAATGAGCTGCACCCAAGGATTTACTCTGGCAGTTCCTCAGTGGTCTTCCCTACGTTCTTCTCTGCGTTCCTGCACATGGAACATGTTCTTCCCTGCGTTCCTGTACATAGACAGTCTCACAAGTGTTTGGGCATCAGGTGAAATCAGGGAACATCTCACAAGTAAGAGTTTCTTCCCTTTTGATGTGAAAGGCGTGCATTGCTCTCCCTCCAAGAACCACTTCTTTCACTCCCAGCAGGACAAATTCAGCTTCTGCTCTTTAGAAGGTAAACAGAACTGAGGGCTACACACTGCTGTGTCTATAAGGCAGCTAAAGGTCCTGATGTTTTCCTGGTAAGTGGCAGACTATGGCCCTCATCTCTCCAGAGGGAACCTGACCCTCCTGACATTGCTGTGAGGTATACCACGTCCTGCAGACAGCCTCACAGCTTCCAACACAGCTGCACTTCAGAGGGGTTCTGTGTCCCTAAGCTAAGGCTAAAACCACAGCTTTTTGCCCCTCATTGTACCTCATCTTGTAAAAAACAGTCCTCAGCCTCTGTGGGTTGCCTTGGGCATTGGCACCGAATCCAGCCAACACAGCACATGTTACACTTGTGCCTGTGCCAAAGTACACAGCAGTTCCACCTACTAAAGGTATCAAGTAGCCAGAGATCTCAATAGGCTCTCCCTGGTC
Source organism: Columba livia (assembly GCF_036013475.1). Lineage (NCBI taxonomy): Eukaryota > Metazoa > Chordata > Aves > Columbiformes > Columbidae > Columba > Columba livia. The sequence goes on from NC_088603.1 coordinate 5,795,010, forward strand.
TTGCTGGAGTCACAGCTGCCCAGCACTTCTGAAAGGCAGCTCAGCCCTCCAGGTGATCAGGGTTCATGCCACCAGCCACAGCAAACGCACCTCAGCTCAACCACTCCACAAAACAACACTCAAGAGCCACCTGTATCTACCTTTTTGATCCCAGGGTGTTACCAAGGGTTTGGCTGTTGTCCTGTACCTAAATACACCTCAGACTGTGTGCACTGGGGGTTAGAACTTTGGGGATAACAGGTCAAGGAAAGGCCATGGGTCCTGGCCAACACAGATGAGGTTCCACCTACAGTCACCTTCTCCACCCAAGGACCACAGCCTGAGCCCACCAAGCTCCATCCTAGATGCTCATGTGGCTGTTGTTTCTACAGGGTGAGCACCTGAAGGTTTGGATTGAGTTCCTCCTCTCCTGTGTGTTGAGGAGGTTATCTATTGTCCTCATCTTGAAGATGGGGAACCGAGCCTTGTGCAGGCCACCTATTTCATATGATAAACATCAGGCTGACCCAAAAAAGCCAAGCTCCCACAGTTGTGGATAGTAGGTAGCCCTGAGCTCATACCTACTTAAGGCACCCAGCTTTGAGATGCTAAAAGCCAGGCCTGCAACTGGGCACTGCAATAGCTGAGTTTAACACAACCCTCTGTTCTTTACAGTTTATAGTCCCAAATTAGATACCCAGGACCCCTGTAGCTTGCACTAGAGAGTTAGATAACCAAAACCAGGATTAACAGGTGAGGAAAGGAAGCTGCCAGGTGTAATTGCTGGAAGCAGTGGTAAATGCTGAGGGAAGACAAGGCCAGTTGTCAAACAATACTTAGGCAAGGAACTCCCAAGTGGCCTAGGAGCGGTCTTCTGGTATAAGGTATGCAAATGTGGTTGAGAAAATTCTACATAACGACAAAAAAGAAACTCTAGAGCAAAGCATTTAGCACATCCACACAGGAAAAGGGATAATCAGGCTGTGCACCCTCTGTCTGAAAACTAGATAGTTGTTTGTGTGTAGGAAAAGATGCCAAGAGGAACTCTTGAGAATGCCTTGCCCCAGAATATCCTACAGGCTGTAGGGACTTGAGTTCTCAACTAAACCAGATGGGCAAAGAGTTCACAGAAATCATTGAACTATGGAATAGTTTGCGTTGGAAGGGACCTCCAAAGCTCACCCAGTGCCCCCCCTGCCATCAGCAGGGACATCTTCACCAGCTCAGGTTGCTCAGAGCCCCGTCCAGCCTGGCCTGGGATGTCTCCAGGGATGGTTCATCCACCACCTCTCTGGGCAACCTGGGACAGGGTTTCACCAGCCTCAGTGTCAAAAACTTATTCCTCACATCTGCCCTGAATCTCCTCTCCTTTAGTTTAAAACCATCACACCCTGTACTATTGCAACAGGCCCTGCTAAAAAGTCTGTCCCCATCTTTCTTACAGTCCCCTTTTAAGCACTGAAAGGCCACAATAAGGTCTCCCCAGAGCTTCTCTTCCCCAGGCTGAACACCCCCAAGTTTCTCAGCCCGTCCTCATAGGAGAGCTGTTCCAGCTCTCTAAGATGTCCCTTAGCCCCCAAGCAATGGACCTAACCAGAACACTAACACCAGTTTCATCTGGGCTGGGCCTGACAAGCAAGGTTGGAAACAGATTCCCAATCTGGGACAAGGTTTGGACACGAATGAAAGAACTCTCCAGGTAGATTTCAACTATTCAGGGTTTGCAGTAGGTCCATGGAATAAATGGTTAGACTGTGGTTTACGGTTAAACTTTGGGATCTGAATGAATCACCCTTGATCACAGCAGATACCAGACAAAGATAGTATTGAATAAGTCCCCCAAATGCTGTGCAGCTGTCCCCAAAGCTTAAGATATATTCTCTTGGTATACTGCTTCAGCCTCATGAAGTTCACAAGGCCTCCAGAGGAGCATCAACCAGAAAAACCTTCTCTCCCACAGTCCTCAAAACAGAAATGAGAATGGTGGAGAGCTGCTCCCCAAGCCGAATTTGACTCTGGACTCTAACTAGAGCCCCACTGCTCACCCATCCTTTCACTGAGCTCCTCAGAGCTGCAATCCCTCCACTACTGCTTCGCACGGGACGTTCTGCAGGTCACTCCAATATCACAACAATCCCATGTTTGCACGCTTGCTCCAGAGGAGCCAAAACCATCAGGCAGAAAGTGACCTCCTGTAAAAAGGACTGGAGCCAGTTTTTAGCTTGGCTTTACCTATTACCCGCATCTGGCAAGTAAATTTTGCTCTATTCGGCTTCCAAAGTGTGGCACATATGGATATCAGGTACAGTTATCTACTAGGCACAAAACTAAATGTAAACTCATGTGAAACCACGGAAGTAATTTCCAGGGTGCATTTCCAGTGACTGGGTTTATTCTCTCTACAGCGTGAGCAGCCACTGATAAGCAAATTTCACCTACACAGAAGTTTCATTAAACAGAGCTTGAGATTTCTTTCTTTCTTTTAAATAGTACACTGTTTAAGTCAAAGGTTTTAGTATAGGACTTGGTAGTCAATCCACTGCAGTCTAAGAAAGTGAACGCAAAGGGTGACTTTTCACTGACTACAACAGTATTACTAGACCTCATTCTGTAAGACACCGCAGAAAGCCAAAGAATAGTAGGAAACAGGGTTGGGGAAAAATCTGAGAGGTCAATTAGTTCATCTTCCTGCTCAATGCAGAACCAACTGGCATCAACAATTCTCGACAAATGTTTGTTAAATATGCTTTTAATCACCACTCCTCCCCCCCAGCAACAGAGTTTCTACCACTTCCCTAGGCTTTAACTCTCCTTAACCTTCCAAAAGGATGCTGAGGGACAGTCTCACAGGAGACAAGCAAGGGGAGGTCAGAAGGGAACCGGTGGCACACCGATGTTCAGTGCTCCTGCCCAAAGTCACAAGTTACGCTCATAAATATCTCCAGGGTGGGTGTCAAGATGGGACCAGACTCTGTTCAGTGGTGCCCAACGACAGGATGAGGGGCAACGGGCACAGACTGAAACACAGGAGGTTCCATCTGAACATGAGGAGAAACTTCTTTCCTTTGAGGTGCCAGAGCCTGGACTAGGCTGCCCAGAGAGGTTGTGGAGTCTCCTTCTCTGGAGACATTCAAACCCACCTGGACACCTTCCTGTGTGATCTGCTCTGGTGGACCTGCTTGAGCAGGGGTTGGACTAGATCAGGACTGTCAAACTCACTTTCCCTAGGGGACACATCAGTCTCACGGTTGCCTTCAAAGGGCCAAATGTAATTTTAGGCATCTATACATGTAGGAGTAGTTACATTTACACAGTCATAAAATTACATTTGGCCTGTTGACGGCAACCATGAAGCTGATGTGGCCCGTGGGGAAAATAAGTTTGACACCCCTGGACCAGATGATCTCCAGATGTCCCTTTCAACCCCAACCTTTCTATGATCCTGTAACACCCAGGGCAGCCCGCAGACCAAATTCACACCAAGTGCTCACTGCAGAAGCCAGTCTTTCAATCTATAACACAGCCAATGCACAACAAACACCACACCATGCTGTCCATGGTCAGGCAGATTTTGCTGTCCAGCTCATCAGAAAGATGAGCCCAGCTTAACACTAACACGCAGACATGCCCCATGCGGTACACCCATGGCCAGGCCCCGCTTTTATCTACACCAGCCCAAAGCCGCTGATTCCGTGGTCCCACCAGGATGTGATTCATGCGTGCCCCTGCTCCACCCAGCTGGGACGTTCATCTCACTGATCTTGGCTTCAGGACTCCTGCTTCACCCAGACAGGGACTAACATTTAGTGAGCTTGTGTAGGGGCTGGTTGACCTCAGTGTAATATTGGTCTACGAAGTGCTACTGCAAGAGAAACATCTGATGGCAACAAACAACTACTGCACGATTCCCTTCCAGCATGAAAAAAGGGTGAAACACTTAGTTGTAATGAATCTGTGGTCAGTCTAACTCTGAGTTAGACTAACTCTAAGACCTGCAGTCACGAGACCAAAAAACCTGACCCGGGACACGTTAAGAGCCAGATACCTGAGTATTACCATGTGGACATCTCTCCCCAAAGGTCACTTTTGTCTATTTATAGTGTTTCCACAATAACAACTCTGAATTACTGCTGCTCATACCTCTTCCCAAAGGTGTGGGGGTTCTCGCAGGGAGGAATCTATGTATAAAAGCCCAAAACATTGATGGTCCTTCTCTACACTATTAGGAGTAGGCAAAGGCTGCTCAAGGTCCTGCTATGTGCTGTGCACATGCCCAGGAAGACAGTCTCAAACATGGGATAAAAATGCATTATTTAAGCTTCTGTTTGCTGTCTTTGGAAAAAATTCCTCTTCCAGTGGAAAGAGACCTGGAATGAAATGAGTCATTCCTGGAGAATTCAATGGCAGGCTTTTCCCGGGAGGGCTGTCAGAGAATGCCCAAGATTAGAAACCTGACTGCATTCAAAGCCAAAACCCAGCAAATGCTTTGGTATCATGAGGTACCTATTATAAAAGAATAGCAACGTTTTTGTGGATCAAAGCTCCATTGAAACAGAAAGGAAAACAAGCAAAAAGGGAGAAAGCTTTCTTCATGACCTCTTCTCTCTGTTCATACTGAAAGGTTGTTAGTCATTTGCAATTTATACTTGAACAACCAAGCTGTCAGGGCAGATCCAAAAGAATTTGTGTTTATAAAACCCTACCTATTTGTCATCTGGTTTTCTCCTCCTTCCCAAAGCCAAACCCACCTTGAGAGCCCAGTGGCATCAGCTGCCTGCCCAGTTTATAGCAAGATGGCTCATAGGAAGACACCGAGCACACCAAAACAGATGCCAAGGATTTCCCCCTTCTAGGTAAAAGCTCCTTTCAGACACAGTTTTGGGCTCAAAGAACAAGCTGGAAAGCCAACTTGGCCTGTGTTATGAAGAAGGTTGGAGTAGAAAGGTCTTCAAGCCTTAAAATGCAAGGATTGCCACTTAATAGGCCTTAATTTTGAGGAGGGGAAGGCCTGGCTTAGAGTCTGAGAGTCCAACTGAACTGTGTCCAGACAGCAGCTCTTGTATGCTCACCAGCTGGGAACCACTAAATAAGAGTATTTTTCTTCACATCTATGTACCAGGTTAAATTAGGGCCTTAAAAACAAACTGCTGCTCAAGTCTGGAGCGGGTATCAGGCACCCTAAAACTCCCCCATAGCAATAAGGAGCAGAGTACCTCATTGTTCACACAGACTAAGTCCATCGTCTGTCCAAAAGCATCTGTGACCTTCTGCACCACTTCTTTGAATTTGACTGGTCTTGGAAACTGGATAATCCTATATAGACAAACAAACACAACAACAGTCTCAGTTTAGTAGAAGCACACTGGAATTTGGGATTAGACTAATTCAGAAGACCTGTCATCTTTTTTTATGAAGCATAAAGCTTGCTCCTTGCTTTTACACATAGAAATGCTGCTCATCTGCAACACCCAAGAGAAGGATTGATCTACCCTGCATGAATATCTACCAAAAATCCTAGTGCAGCTCCTCTGTTCTTCCCTCTGCTGTGAGGTACAGGTGGAAAACAAAAAGTCCAGCAGCCGTTCACAGGAGAAGACCCAGAGTCAGGCACTGGTCAGTATTTATCATCTCCATTTTCAGCACATGGCTCTGAACAGGGAGGAGAGATGGAAAGGAGAATGATGCAGTTCGGCATCCTGTGACTCTCCTATACCATCACATGCAGCTGCTCTATAGGCACCTATCAGCAGGTACAATCTGACCTTATAGTAATGTTACCTAAGTTTTCTTTGGCTTTAATGTGCAACTTGGACCATCAGCCTGTGAGTTTCCACCCCATGTCCTGCCCTGCCGCTGTCACCCAGCACCAAGCAGAGGTGATTCTATGAAAATGTCAAGCAGGGAAGGGCGGGCAAGTTTTAACTCCCAGCTCTATTTTTATGGGACCTATGCCCAAAATCTGGTTATCTTAAGTAAGTGTCATAGGCTGCTAATCAAAGGACATGTTTCTGTACAGTTGCAGCTCAGCTGTGGCGCAGCAAGGCTCAAGAATTAAAGAGAGAACGATCCAAGCATGTGCCCTGTGTCCCTGGTAAGAGGCATTTAACGACTTCCAGCTTGGAACCACTTAGCCTGAATACAAATCCCAGGAGGTACTTGTGGCAAATGGGATGACGAGGCAAGGCTCTTGCATATAAAACTGTAGTAGATGTTAGGGGAATGGATCCTGCTGTGAGCTCATCTGCAGCTGGCTGAAGTCAGTAGGACAACATCGGGTAAAAAGGGTAATTTGTCCCTGTACACGCGGGGGACTGGGTTTGGTACATACCTTTTCTCGCCTTCGTATTCGAACTTGATCCTGACATTTCGCTGCTGAAAGAAAAAGCAGAACATGGTTAGTTCCTGAGCTGAATCCCGGATGGACAAGCAGATCCAAAGCTGACAGCATTTCCCACAGAGACTTCGCTAAATCCATTGGGTCTGGTCTATTTAAGGCCAACTGGACTCGTGGACTTTGGGGAAGCTCCACACTGCTGAGAAATGTGCTTGTCAAAGAATAAGGTCTTCTATAAGCTAGAGAACACTCATCTGTATAACTGTTAATTTCAATAAAATACATTAATAAAAGTGGAAAATGGTGAATGCTCTGAACTCAGTTGGGAACAAAGCACTGTTATCAAAGATACAAACAGGTTAAGTGCTTGATGTCTGCCCACATTCAGTGCTTCCCAAGCTTTTACTCCAGTACCTTCCTGTTTGAAACCCAGAAAACAAAGGTCAGAGGATGTCTAATAGACCACAGGGATATTTGGGGCAAAGAAATAAGTAAAAGCAAGCACCCTATACTGTGGAGAGTGGAGAGAGAGTGCTGGATTTTAAAAGGCAACGGTGCTGGAGTGGTGGCTGTTGTTTTGTTAGGACCTACAGAATGCCAAATACATCAGGAATCACTACGCTATACACAGTAAATGCCCACCCTGAACTGACCTGTTGCTCACCTCAAGAGAAATCATTAAGTTTGCCCAAAGAAGAGCCAGAAGAGTCATGGGCAGACTGGGCATACAACTGTGCAGGGCCTAGTAAAAGCCACTTCTCCTATCCCCTATTTATACATATTTAGCAGCAAACGAGACCACAAGGAGACTTTTCATTCATTCAGCTCAGAGCAAGCCTGAGCCAAGCAACCCTCCAGCAGCCCTTGGCTCACACCAGGACTTTCCAATGGCCTCCAAAGCAGATCAAAACCCTCTTTACCTCCCAAGACGAGTTTTAGTCACCCTGGTTAACCAGGCTCTGTCCCTGCTAGTGCACACAAGCCTCCTCAAATAGTAGTTTTAGTCCCACCGAGAAAAAAGTGCTCGTCACCTCCCTCTGAGGTGTAACACAAGGGTTTGGTCCTGGATCGCCGGCATCTCCATGGATAATGCCCGATGGGTGGGTGACAGCCCTTCCTGAGCAAGGGCCTTATCTCCAACCCCGGGTTGCCAGCGTGTGAAGGCACAATTTCCATCCTCTCAGAGGGAAAGCAGAGCCGCAGTGAAACAGTCCCGTCCCTAACGAGGAAAATGAGCTGGACGGGTATCCTCGGGTTTATTTTTAAACTGACAGCTCCTCAAGTTCTGCAAACACCCAAAGTTCAGGAAGTCAAAGCTGGAGACGATTCGGTTGAAATGCTTAAATAAGCCCAGCAGATTCAGAGTAAACATGTTGGATCATCCAAAACACATCCTTTTTATCTCTGCTAGCGGCATTTTCTGCGTTTCCAGAAAGGCTGGGAAGAACCGGTACCGTGACAGTCACCAAATGGGGCACTCCAGCAGCATTATAACAAGCACTTACATCACTTCGGTATCTGCAGCCAGTTCTCCAGACCCACAATGTCTGGAGAACCTCCAGATTTACTTCTAGAACCAGGCCTAAGCCATAAAAACACCAAACTGACTCTAAAATAGTCCAAAACTCAAAAGGAGAAGAGATCACTGTAACCAGCCTAGTGCTGAAGGTCTAAATCATTCTAGAGAAACAGACTAATATAGGTGAGATTGCCAGTTTGTATTATATCTGTTGGAAAAGGGAAAAGATACGGGCTCTTCTGGGCCAATTTTAATTTGCACGTGCCCCTGAACAGGGCCTGGCTGGTTCATCCCCCTGGATGCTGGCAGCAAATCGCCAAGTGTGGCTTCAGAAAAAAAACCCAAAACCACTAAAAATCAAGGTGAGGAACTGTAAGGAGAAACCTTGAGAAAGGAGCAGGAGGTGCAAAGGGAAAAGCTCCCGTGGCTCCGGCCTCGCTGCAGGAAACCTTTCAAAGCACGGGTTTCGCTTTCGGCGCAGACCCCAGCGCTTCACGAGCTGGGACGGAACACGCTGCCCCTTGGTGCTGAGCAACGCAAATCGCACAGACAAGTTGTGAAAAACAGCTTGTGGCTGGAAAAATGTCAAAACGCTCATTTAAAGCTCCAGAGAGCAGAAAAAAAAAAAAAGGAAAAATAAAAAAGAGCCCCCACTTTGCATCTTCTGCATCAACAACAGGGCTGATGTGCTGTGGATGTGCTGTGGTCCGAAGCCAAGAGAAAAGAGGCAGCTGCTCCGCTCCATTTCTGAACAGAGCAACACACACACACCAGCTGCAACAGGGGAATGAAAACTCGTTTCATTTGTTAATTAGATACTATTTGTTTTCTGATATAAACCACAATAACCTCTAGCCCACCTCAAAGAAACCAAGACCTTAAGCTCACAAGCATTTCCAAAAGGGATAAATACATATTCATCTATAATCTGAGAAGTCCGTTACGGTTTTATTTGGCAGTTTTGCCTCGGCTTGCTCATGTTTTTGAGCCACAGCTAAAGCAGAATTCACCACTGCTATCAAGAAATACTTTTTTCCTTCTTTTTTAAAAAAGTGGGCAGTACCCAAAGCACTAGGAAGTCCCATGGGGATGCAAAGCACTTCCTAAATGCCAGAGCAGGCTGTGATTTTTCACACCCATGGAAATCTGGTTTGGAGCAACTGGGTTGAGATTACAGAGGGAGGCTGGGGCAGTGCCAAATGCTGGAGCAAAAATCTCACGCAAGCCCACAGCCAGCATCTCAAATGTGTGATGAAGAGGAAGGCAGGACCAGCATCTTCTCTGTGAGGATGTCAACACGACATGCAAATGCTTCAGGACAGGTTGTCGAAGAGATGCAGGTGGTGGAAGCTGCTGGGTCCTACTCACTTAAGTAATTTTATGAGGAATGGAAACACAGACTTCTCCTTGCACAATCCAAATTGTGCTATTTAACCTCCCCCTGCCATCAAATGTCAACTGAGGTTAATGGCAGCCTTGTTCTCCCCACAATCAAGAGGCCACTTAGTGTAGAACAAGCAGAGACATCAAAGAAGGGCATGTGTTAAACGTGGTGGAGGAGAGGGGTAAGGCCATGTCACAAGGAACCAGCCTTCAGTGCTGGCAGGAGATTTCATTGATGGTTTCATGGAGCATTGTAAAAGCTGAGGCACATGACAAAGCAAGCACAGGGAAACTGAGGCACAAAGGCAGGAGGTGCTTTGCCTAAGGGTGTGAAGGAAAAGCCCCAGTTGTGGAAGAGAAGGCTACAGGAAGACCTTACTGCAGCCTTTATAACATGGAAAGATGTTTTTAACCACATCCTGTAGTGACAAGACAAGGGGCAACGCTTTTAAACTGCAAGAGACTAGATTTAGGTTGGGTATAATGAAGAACTTGATTATTATGAGGGTGGTGAGACACTAGAAAAGCAGAAGTTGTGGATGCCCCATTCCTGGAAGTGTTCAAGGCCAGGCTGGACGGGGCTCTGAGCAACCTGATCTGGTGAAGATGTCCCTGCTCATGGCAGGGGTGGCACTGGATGAGCTTTGAAGGTCTCTTCAACCCAAACTACTCTGTGATTCATTCTCTGAAGCAGACTGGCAGAACCAAGCACAAAATGTACATGTTTGATCTCCTGGGTCGTAAATACCAAGCAACTTTTCCCTTTCCACGTGCGTTTCCGCACAATGAGGGGCACAGAGGAGCCCCCATCTCGGCTGGCGCCTGTAGGCCCTGCTGCGACACAAACAAAATAAGCGACAACCCTGACAGGAAATACCACAGTAATTCCCTTCGTTTCTGGAATAATTTCTTCTCAGAGATACTTGTAGTGGCATTTCCTCCAGCCCCGCTAACAAATGGTATTTTACTGTTTCTTGCCATCCGCCTCGGAAAGGAAAAAGCAAAGCCACCGCAGTGGCCGCAAACCCATCGCCATCTTTCCAGGCTTTCCTTAAGTATTTTTAGCTCCTTCCTCAAAACTTCTAATTGCACAAAGAGAAAAGACCAGATCACAACTGCCAAGCTTCAGAGGAAGCGTTGACAGGAATTGGGGTCGGGTAGAAAGGGGCGACTGCTTCTTCTAGGCTGGGGAACATGAACCCCGGTGGGCTCGGCCAAGCTCAGCCCCCAGAGCTGGATCTAACAGCCCTGCACACTGGTTTAGATTAAGGAAAAGACTGGAAAAAATATGGAAAAAGTGTTTCCAAATGAGGTGAATCATGATCTTATACAGAGATCCCTGAAGAGCTGACTGCTGTTTGCAATAAAAGCACACACGGAGAGCGGGAAAACATGCTCTTGGGCCTAAAATGGAAGCGGTTTTGGAGGAACAAGGAGGTGCTGAACACCCCGAGGGTTGATCAGATTGGGGTATGGGGCCAAGCAGGGCAATGCCATGCTCATGGAGAAGGGTGAAAAATGGCACGGGGACACTCTTGTTGCCTCATCTTGATGCCACCAACTGCAAACCAAGGGCCTCCACATGTGTGGCACCGAGAGCTGAAGCACCTAAAACTGCCACACTGCAAAATCCCGGACCAGCACCTAGTCCAAAGCCTCCCCCCATCATGTCCCCTCCTCCTCCCAAATTCAGCCACCATCAGAAACATGGTTTTGTTGGACCTCAAATCTAGGGTTTGCTTTTAAACCTGCTCTGGTCAAACCTAACCAGACAACAGCTTTGTCCATGCTGAGACACCACAGCAACCAGGGTTTTTGTATCACTCCTTCCACACAAATCCATGGCTGCCTCACAAACCACCTGGGACAACACAGACAAAACCTCCAACTCCAGCATTAACCCTTATTAGGTCAAGGAAGTCAGGAAAATCACTGCAAGGTTCTTCCCTTCATCGCTGCACCAAGAGGGGCTCATTGCAGCTTTGCTCTTACCCACCAATGAGACACTTGGTACTTAAATTGCCTCAGTTTCCCCCTCCTGGTTAAAACAGGGGCAACGAGGGAGACCCACTTCTGCATCCTGGAGGGTAAAACCAGTGATTATTTTCACTTCTCTCATTTTCTACTTGCTGGCTTAGGAAACAATGAGAAAACCCCGCTGAGCGGTGCGGCGTTCAAACATCAGCGCTCTAGTTACTCCTTGTACAAAGCCACAACACTGTGGGATTTCTGCTCAACTTCTGGCTTCGGCCAAGAGAAACCAGCCCTGCAGGGCCAGGCTGAGGGGACTCCTGCACCTCCCCGACGTGCATGTTGTTTGCATTAGCCCTGCGCTCGCCCCTGCTTTTAGCAACGGGACGTTCGTTAGAAGCCAGACGGCTGGACCGCGGCCCTAAACCGCAATAGGAGATGACTAATCCGCGTCATTAGGAATTATCTGCACAGAACCCCCACGCGCTGCGGGTTATTCAGCAATCAGACAGAAAGGGGTTTTGTCTGGGATTGCCCCCTTCTCTCAGCGGGGGTGGAAGCTACAAAATACCCTGGTCCCCTTGGATCCTTACACTTATCCTCCTAAAAAACAAACCCTCCACATGAGCAGCTCAGAGGCCACTGGAAGGATGATGTCTAGAGGGTTCATTGCCCCCTCTTATAGGTATCTTCGGTTCATACAGCAGCAGAAATCACAGGCTTCAAAATGTTTATCCAAAACCACCTACCTGGCAGGGAACAGCTTTTTCCAGCTCGATTCCTTGTTATTACCCTCTAAGCACCCAAATCAGCTCCACACACAGACAAGGGAAAACCTCTTCCCCAAACCTTTGGGACTCCATCGCCTTGGCTACCTCCAGCCAAGCCCTTCCCAGCTGGTCTTGCTTCTTGGTCCCCCGCTTTTGCCCTACAGATGCAGCAAACCCCACAGATCTCATAACTCCTGTCTTTAAGGTGGTATTTATGGATGCCCATCATATTCCCCAATGGTAAAACAAAGGTGATAGAGCCACACTCCTTTTAGGCTGCTTGAAGACCTACAGAGAGCCCTAGAACACAAGCTGTAATTCTTCCTACACATGAGCAAGCCTTGTCCTGTACACAACCTGCCAAAGAGTCCAGAGGTAATTTACTAAAAGAACAACTTTTAGGTCATTCTGACATTTGTTGTGCATAGGAAAAACATTCCTCACAAATATTGGACTTCATTGCCACGGGAGAACTTGCAATCAAAACGAATGTGGTAGAGAAGCTGTTTGGTGTCATCAGCCACAATGGAGCCCCACACCAATGCACCGACAACCAGCATCATACTGCAAGTTGCCAAGCACTATTTATATAAATAAATTACATACAGATAGATGCAAAATAAATGTATATAATTGCTCCTTTCTCCTCCACACTTATGTTTGGGATTTCTAGTTCTTTGTGGTTTCTCTCCTTACTCCACTCATCTTTTTCCTTAGGGATAGCAATGCAGATCTTTATTCTGTTATTTCCTCCTCCCCCTCTTCAGAGGAGCTTCTAGAAACAAACTCATCTGTCTGCTCAGAAATCTGACTGAAAGGGCTCCTTGCAGCCATGCCAGAGGATGCACGAGCACTAACGGAGTGATAAATGGAATAATAGTGCAGATGATGCACCACGGATAATGTCAGGATGATCCCTCAGCTCCCAATCACAGCTCCCTTTTAGAGATTGTGACTCATATGTGGAAGGAAAACAGTGTCCATCCCTATCCCTCTACCCTGTTTTCTCCCAAGGTAGAAAAGCAGCGTAACACAGTGGCCAACACCTGACCAGGACCTGGCAAACTCAAGCTCATCCATCACATCTGCTGCCTGGACCACCTAAAAGGAGAAAACCACACCACACATCAAGTGCCATCATTCTCATTTCCAGCTTGTTCTACCATGAAGTATTAGACATCCAAAAACCTCAGCCTTACTCATTTGTTGAGGAAAGCAGACTAAAAAAAGATGGATTTTATGCAATTTGCCCAAGTTCATTTCATAAAATGATCTTAAGCAAAACTGTCAATATTTTTGGAGAAGAAATACTGTGAAGCACACACCACCACAGACTTTGTGTGGCCCAGGCCCACCAGGAATATTATCTGGCAGGCTCCAAATTTCAATTTCTATCAAGAGAGCATTCAGGAACCCCTCCAGGAGACAGGGATGAGATAGCATTTTGGTTGTGCTGCTTTGTGGACCAAAAAAACTGCTGCAAGCCACAAAGGGACAGACTAGCTAGTCAACACATTCTTCTTTTAAAGTGTTTTTCAATGGAAATTTGGAACACTGACGGAAGGATTCTCATGCCTCAGGAAAGCATTTTTCCATAGAAATTTTTGCTTTTTTCTAATCTAAAATCTAAACATCCAGACCCAAGTATTTCAATGGGAACATGTTGCTGCAGGGCCTCAAGAGACACCTACAATGAGATTCCCAAGAGGATGATTTAGCATCTAAACACCTCAATCTCCCTCCTCCAAGAAGGGAGACTGTGCAGAGCATCCTTCAGCCCTACCAGCCAACCTGATCACCGGAAAGAAATGAAAACAAATAAACGGGAACACCATGTACCAAAGGAACAACAAATCACAAGCATGACGACAGCATTTCCAAAGCCATCTTTCCCTCCCCCCAGCAATTTCTCAGCTAAAAAACAAGGAAAAGAACTAAAAGTGACCCAAACAAGTTGATTAAAAGTCTCAGAGCTGCAAACACGAACCAAGTCCTCGCTGAATCCACCTACTCTGGCCACTCCCCACCTCGCAGACCAGACTCCTGCCGTCCCACGAGCCAGACTTGGTCTAGTTAGGCCAATTTAGTGAAGCAACAATTCAGACTCCAACGCCCATCATCTCGTGGGGACTGCGGGTCTGAATCCTCAGCCACGGATGCACAAGGAAAGCAGGATGCTGAGTATTTGTGCCTCCTCCATCAGAGAGCTCTGAGTAACCGAGCACACAGCTACGGCAGGTCTGCTTATGGATATAAAGAAAACAAAGGAGGCAATTTTTCCAAGCATTAGTGTTGTAATCAGGAAGAACAGTTTGATTCCTAATATAATATAATGAAATGCAAGCGGCAGGTGACAATTCTAAAGCTCATGTTAGAGAACGATGTCGCTCTAATGGTGATTTACACATGGAAACACAAAGTGCATGGGCTGCGGATACAAATTGGAGTGCGAGACTTGAGTTTTATGAAACTTTTGTAGGTATGAATCCAGCCAATGAAAATTATTACATTTCTTAATTTCAACTAAATATCCGGTTAACTCTGTATCTGCAGCATTTACAGTTTTCAAACATGACAGTGGGGATCTTCCGATTGTGAGAAAAGCGTGTAATTTAAGAGAAGCGCCCAAAGCTTCGCTATCCCCAAAGCATCCCGAAATGGCTCGGTACGGTCCCCACCCATCGGCTCACAGAAAACGCCGCTCTCGCAGCATCCGAAGCTGCAGGGAGCCAGCTCTGAACTTCTCCGGTCAGATTTGTAAACATCTTGGACTTATTTCAGCATGAGCTGAACGCAAACCCAATGATTCAACTTGGACAGCTGCTACCACCAAGACACAGTTTAAAACAGACGTGCTACGTGCGCACGTGTTTTCGTCTGCATGTGGCTCGGAAGTCTAGAGGGATTCAGGAAAGGATTTTTCCCCCATCTGCATCCAGAGTTTTGTTAGTTAAAATATGCATGACAGCAATAAATGACAATTTGTTTTCTTCTTTGTTAGCTGCAAAGTTGACTGCAAGCTTATTCTATTCACTAGAAGCGGAATTCCAAGTGGATCTGCTTCTCTAGCAGCTTCCCTGTCCCCTCTATTTCTCCCCCTTTTTTCCTTGCTATTTTGACAACTGAATTCTTTCTTCCCCACTTTCACATCTGTATAACTGTTCCATACATAAAGAGGCTTGAGCTATTATCTCCATGTCAGCGAATAATTTCTGACATTGCTCAAGGGACAACCTTTTTGCTCACCAAATCAACTCCAAACAAGCGACAGGGCCAAAACGTTCGTGTTTTAGAGCATAAACACCAATAATTAATATTTAAACACTTTATGTAAGAATGACATGATCCTTCCCCAGAGTGCCGGGGTGTCTACAGCTCCAAGTTGGCAGTCTGTCTTTCTAATATCTGAAGTAAAATGTGCACATGATAAGTACTGTATTTCATCAGCACTGTCAATAGAAAACATCTGACTAAGCCAAAGCTTAAAGCTGCATAGCCTGTAACAAGCTCTTGTACTTTCAGTCCTAAACAAGATAGAGAAGTGCCTTGGCAGAGGGGGGTGGGATTTAAGATTTAAAACCAATTTGGGGCTCTATCACTATATTTAGGAATGATTTGGGGTATCATTCTTCCTCTCCGCTCCTCCGTTGTCCCTCTGTGAGACAGGGATGCCTGTATCTGCTTTTCAGCTCTTCAAAAGGTCCTAAAGCCTATGCCTATGTTAACTTAGTTTATTTCTCAAGTCCTGAGCTCCTGCAGCACTTCTTAACTTCAGTCCTAACATTTAAACTCTGTTCTTCCAGCATGGTGAGCACCATGCCCATCACCTCTCTGGTCTCCAGGAGTTTGGGGTTGATTCAAGCAATGTCTTACCTGTTTGCTGGAGTGGACACTGTTTTTATTCCTGTTGTTGTCCAGCAGCCCCCCACATTTGCCCAACGCTGCCAAATCCTTCATAATCGAGTTCAGAGCTTCCTCTTCATCTGCAAAAGGAGAGAACTGATCATCCCTGGAAGTGCAGGGTAAAAACACAGTAACACCAATACAATCTTTCAACTCAGTAACAAGACACTATGTCCAGCCTTATTCCTAAGAAAGACATTCAAAGACCACACTTATGGTCCCTTGCAGCCCACCGGCTCTTGGAAATACAGGTTTCTTTATCACAGGTGAGACAGATCACAGAAAAGCCAGTGGCTGAGTGTTGGTGGCCACTGCTCCTCCAGCTGCTGCTCATGGGACCCTTCGGAGAGGGACCCATAGGTCAAATGTACTTCCCAGTGTGCTGGATCCAGTTTGTGAGATGTAAGATGATGCTCTACAGGATGGAAACCTTTCCAGACCCAAAAAGCTCACACAGCAGGTGATAGAATACACTGCAGTTCTTCACCTCCTCTCTTCCTCCCTCTCCATTAAAGAGGCTCAAGAGCAACAAGTGACTTTCAAATTAAAGCCAATGAGAAACCACAGGAGAAGGCAAGAAACCATTAGAAGAGGCACCAAGCTTGACTGTCCCAGGCAGAAGAGAGACACACATTGAGAGCCCATATGTTATTTCTAATTCCTGCAGTAATTAAACAACTTGGAGTGACGCATTTGATCTGAAACCCATCTCCTTTTTCAATACTTCTGTATCTAGACCCATGGTCTCTTAAAGCAGCTACAAACTATTTCATTGCGACATACCAACCACAAGCCCCATCAAGATCAAGGGCTCTGCGTATTCTTTTGGAAGGTGTGAAAACCTGTTGCATGCCACCATGTTCACGATACAGTCTAGACAGGCAGGTATGAGGCACACGTAGCTATTAATGTAAAAATACAGACACAGCTACTACATTTTGTGTACAACTGAGTGTCTCCAGGGATAGAGACATCCCCACCCCAAGCCAGCTGGCAGATTTAACTCAAATCCTGCAAAGATGTCAAAAACTATACAAATCACCATCCCTGGAGGTGATTAAAAGAGGCATAGATGAGGTTCTTCAGGACATGGCTTAGAGACAGTGTTGGGTTAACAGTTGCGCTCAATCTTGAGTCTTTTCCAACCAAAATGACCCTGTAATTCTATGTGATCACACAGGACTGGACCCAAATATTGAGGTTCTTTCCCCAGTAAAAGATGCCCTGGATCCTCATGCTCGGATCCAGCATCACCTCCTCTTTTCCTGCTGGGTTGTCTCTGGTCTGAAGCTATGAAAAAGATATTGAAAGTGTGAGAAAAAGCCTTCTCATAGATGCTGGGCAACCAGAGCCATCTCATTATAGAAATAAGGGAAAAGAAATGGGGGAAAATGTTTAAAATCCAGTGTCACTTTTAGTGTAGAGCTCAGAAATGAGCCCTAATGCCTACCTCAGGCATTAGGAAAATACATACGATTTCATGAAGGCAATGTGTGTTTATATATAAAGAATATACTGTGAGTATATATAAATATTAGATATATCATAAATAAAAATAAAATATCAAAGTGGATTAAGGTTCCATTTGTCCTCTCTTCCACATCTCCCTACCCACTAAAAACAAAGGTATGTTTTATCCAGAGGGGTTCAGGAGCACAACCTGAAATGCTCCAAGAAAACAGCCAAGATAACTTTCAGTTCTAGTTCAGAAAATAATACTAAAAAAAAGTAGTAATAATAATAATAATAAAAAAGAACTAGAATGTTCTCATAGTTTGGGGTTTAGTGCTCTGGTTTGTTTTTGTTACAAGGGACCTCTGCAGACAAGCACAGGGGAAGGGAAACAGGGAAGGGATAAGTTTAAAAACACACACAGAACACACAACAAAAAACCCCACACGCCACCTTCCAGGAATTTTCCACCAAAGCCATAATCTCTACAGTGCCCCTCACCCCTTTCTTTTTTCCAACCCGAGTCACAACAAGAGTTTCCTGAACTCACCAACACCAAACGCTGGCCGTGATGTCATGGGGAAATGGGGCCTGAATGGGCAGTGGTGAAACTGGGCTTTTGCTGGCAAAACCACTGTATTTACCATCAATTCACCACCAACTCATCAGCCCCAAACCTCATTGGATATGCCCAGCAGCATCTGCATCTCTGGTTAACCCACTGGTGCCCTCATGGATCTTCCAGTATCTTCTGGAAAGCAACAGTAATAACAATAAAGGATAAACTGACAGATGTAGAGTAACTTCAAGGTTTTCTGGAGTGAGTGCCAGCTGCTCCCACTATTCCTTCCCAAAAGGAGCCAGCAGCTGCCCCAAACCCCCATAGGCCACATACCAGAGATCCCACCACATCCCACAGGTACCTGCAAGGATTGACCACAGAGCCGAGAACAAAAGAATCACAGAATGTGAGGGATTAGTAGGGACCTCAAAAGCTCATTCAGCCCAATCCCCCACCAGAGCAGGAACACCCAGATGAGGTTACACAGGAAGGTGTCCAGGCAGGTCTTAAATGCCTCCAGAGTAGGAGACTCCACAACCTCCCTGGGCAGCCCGGTCCATGACCCATATGTTTTTTAGGATGTCTAATGAGCACATGGCACCACTGAAGACCTCAAAAAAGAGAGATCTTTGAGCTGAAGTGGATCTTACCACTGACACCACTCAAAATGAGTATACAGGGTCACCACTTGAGTGTTATTCCTACAGGGTACGTTGTGTTGTCCATTGGAAAGACAATAGTGACAAGGGATTAGAATGTAATTTCACTAGGAGGACACTGGAAGTGAGCAACCCTGCAAAACACAGGGAGGCTGCGATTGGAAATCACCTTTGCAGCACCTACTGAAAGCCTGGATGTCCTCACTGCTTCACCTACCACATGGGGCTTACACTGGCCACCACATCAGGGTATTCAAAGTAACTCGTGACAAGTTCTTACTGATAGAAAAAGCAAAGAAGGCCAATATCTCAAAGACTCTTGTCTTATCCTTGAACACCAAGGAGACACCCAGTGTCCAGGAAGGGTTTGGTTCACATCTCATTGCCCTTGAAGCAATAACTGCTTAGAGGGTGGTGAGAGCCTGGCCCAGGTTGGCCAGAGAGGTGGTGGATGAACCATCCCTGGAGACATCCCAGGCCAGGCTGGACGGGGCTCTGAGCAACCTGAGCTGGTGAAGATGTCCCTGCTCATGGGTTGGACTAGATGAACTTTGAAGGTGCCTTCCAACCCAAACTATTCCATGATTCTATGAACTGAAACTTCCTCCTCTACCTACCCATCAATCCTGTCAAAACTTTTTGCAGCACAGTCTTGTGAGTCCACCCAACAAAGATTCAAAAATCCATGGTGCTGCAACCCCACCTGCATGGCTGCCAAAAATCACATTTCCTTAGAAAGTCAGCACATCTCTGCAAGGGGCATCCTCCTGCATCTCTCCCAACACCTCAAGCCAAGAAGCATCCACTCACTTGCAGTAACCACACAAATTCAGCCCATTTTCAGAGATACCCAACCATCAACTTAACCAGCCTAGAATCAGTGGTGTAACAGTGGGTCCCAGCTGCCCTGAATCAGGTATTTGAAGAAAGATAAAGGTATTCCTAATATTTAGGCTGTCATCTTTGTTCTTCCATCTATTAAAAATATGATGCCAAAGAGTATTCTGAAGAGCACTTGACAATTTTTTATTAGAAAACTTGTGTTACTTGTCAAAAAAAAACAACAAAAATACACACCCATGCCATCACTACTAGAAAAATAAGATAAAACTCCTTCCTGTGTGAAAGAATAACTTAAGCACAAGCAGAAACACATTATTTCCTTGAAGTAACGTATTTCTATACGCTTAAATAGCTTTTAAACCACTTTTCACAGTGTGTGTTTAGAATGAGACAACTGCAGTTTCAAAGGAACTGTGGTCAAAGCCTCAACTGTCCAAAACAAAGCGAGAAAAACCCCATACTGCAGTCTGAAGCAACTTCAGAGCAGGAGCACGACTTGCATCACTGGTTGCAAAACCAACGCTTCCCACTCCTCTCCATGACAGCTTCGCACAGGAACTGATGCTTTCCAGAATAAGCCTCTTACCCATCCTAATTACTGCT
The DNA here is from genome assembly GCF_036013475.1 of Columba livia. NCBI lineage: Eukaryota > Metazoa > Chordata > Aves > Columbiformes > Columbidae > Columba > Columba livia. The sequence goes on from NC_088603.1 coordinate 5,814,988, forward strand.
CTTGGGGTCTCTGAGCTGACTCCCAAGAAGGGTGGAGGACTTTGTTCCATGGAAACACACAGCCAGCTCAGCCAGTTCAGGCAAAATTCAAACAAGCGCTGAGACTTACTGGATAATTAAATCCAAATGCCGCTCCTAAGCTCTCCAGCAAAAGGGCTGTCCCAGGCTGCTCGCTCCCCCTGCTTGGGTTGGTTCAAGCGAGAAAAGGGTATGGGATGGAAAATGCCAGGGAATTGAGAGGAATCCCAAGCCCATGGGACAAGCAAGATGAGGTACTCCTGATCCAGCACTGGCAGGACCCAAAGTAGCTCCAGGCCTTGGGAGAAGGCAGCATTAAGCCTACACAAACACCTTCCCAAGGTCTGCAGCAGCTCCAGAACAGAACAGCTGGAAGTTGCACAACACTGCAAAACAGCTGGAAGTCGCTTAGAGGTGAGCTCAGCACTCTCTAGAACTACCTGAAGGGCAGTTCTAGCCAGGTGGGGATTGGTCTCTTCTCCCAGGCAGTCAGCAACAGGACAAGGGGCCATGGGCTTCAACTCTGCCAGGGGAAATTTAGGCTGGAGATTAGAAAGAAATTCTGTGCAGAGAGAGTGGTCAGGCATTGGAATGGCTGCCCAGGGAGGTGCTGGACTCACAGGCCCTGGAGGATTTTAAACTGAGATTGGACATGGCACTTAGTGCCATGATCTAGTCAATGGACTGGAGTTGGACCAAGGGTTGGACTTGATGATCTCTGAGGTCTTTTCCAACCCAGTCGATTCTGTGATTTTTTGACCAAGGAAATAGCCACAGAGCTCAGATGGACACGGAGACTCGTGGAAACCACCAACTTTGCGCAACACATGAAGGTTCTTGCTCTTGAACAACCTTCTGGCCCAGCTTCATTCTCACACTGTTTTGTATAAATTCATTCAAGTTACTTTAGGTTGACGGGGTGAATTACTTGTACAGTGAAGCCTGTACTCTCCTGAGCACAACATGTAAACAGGAGTATTTCTACAATGAAAGAACAGGACAAAAAGCTGATTATACTGACAGCTAAAAATCAGTTGTGTTTAGCACTGTCCCCTTGTCCCCAGCATCTCTTCCATCCTCAGCATCTCTTCTTCCATCCTCAGCTTTCTCTATTATCAGCTGTTTCCCTTAGTAGGAGACTCATTTCTTCCTTACTTCACACCAATACCCTAATTTTCTGCTTTTTACATCACCTTCATGTGACAAAGCTCATTCAATCACACTGCCAGCCCATCCAACCAAGGACCACTTCCAAACAAATAGAAGAGAAGCCTCAAAGTTCCAAATTTCCCAAAGGTTTGGGGATTAGAGGAAATATCCATAGTCATCCAGAAGAGAGGAATGCACAGAAGAAACCAAGAGCCCCCTTGGGAAGCAATGACCAGTGGACATGGGAATGTTAGGTTTATACCTTCATAAAAAGTCCACTGATCCATTGGGTCAAAATCTTATAAAAATCCTAATACCTTGGCACAAAATACTCATCAAGTTGTCAGTTCAGTAAGATGTGAAGACTTAGAGGTCCCAGGCACTACCAATGTGAATCTAGGGCATTCAACACTCGGTAAAATCAACTACCACGTGAAATCAAAAAACCACCAAGATGACACATCTCTCCACCCTCCAGATACTCATTTCTGGTGCTGTTACACTGCTTTGGTTCCAGCGTTCGTGCGAGAGGGAGGAACCTGGAGTTTCAGTCTTAGTACAGCAGGTTTGCTGCTGAACAAGACAACTTGAAAACAAGAGAGAAATAGAGAACCTGGAGGTCAACGTGAACTACCCAAAACAATTCAGTCAGGAGAGGAAGCAAATGAAGACGGGACAAAAGAATAATTTAGAGTTCAGATGGTCTAGACAGTGCTGTTATTGTTGGCTTCACTAATAGGTCATTACTAAGAGGCAGCTTACGGTAGTTCCATGAAGCTGCTGCCATCAACAGTGCAAATATTAAAAAAATCACCAGTTGGATGAAGCACACAGAACAGCCTGCAGAAGTAAAGGAGTCTTTTAAAACATGGCAAGTTGTGATTTTGGCCTCTCTCACACACCAGGCAGAGCTGGGGCTGGGAAAAATCGGGGAAAAATCCTGGGCGTTGCAGAAGGGAAGAATAACATCCTGAGTCATTACTGAGCGAGGCCGGAGCCTGCGGCCCCGGGACTGCATGTTGTCACCACGCTTCTGCTCGGATCCAGCGTAAAACCACAGGCGTGACCACTGAACATCTCACTGTGCTTTTTGCAGCCGTGATGTTGGTATCCCAGCTCAGCCCTTGTGCCTGTGTAAATTCCATTAGCAGCCTCCATCGCCAGCATCCTCAGGAAGGGTATCAGAACACTGGCCCAGGCTGCCCAGGGAGGTTGTGGAGTCTCCTTCTCTGCAGACATTCCAACCCGCCTGGACACCTTCCTGTGTAACCTCATCTGGGTGTTCCTGCTCCATGGGGGGATTGCACTGGATGAGCTTTTGAGGTCCCTTCCAATCCCTGATGTGTGATTGACCTTTCTGGAAGGTGATGCAGCTCCTGCAGACACCCCTGAGAAGACAGAGGGGATGAGGAGAGGATGGGAAGGATGTTCACAGGAACACTGTCACCATCAGTAAAAGCCCTTTCAAAAGGCAAGGCTTTGAACACATAGTGACAAAAGTACTGAAATGACATAGTGAAAAGAAATATGGAACCACGTGACTATGACACCAGACAATCTTAACCTTGGCCTGCAATAGACATAACCTTTCATTTCCTCTGCTTTTGGAAAACATAAATTTATTAACTGGTATATAACAAAAATGATCAGAGCAATGGAACATCTCTCCTAGTAAGACAGAGTTCGTGTTCAGCCTGGAGAAGAGAAGGCTCTGGGGTGACCTTTCTGTGGCCTCTCAGTGCTTAAAAGAGGTAGATAAGATGGGGACAGACTTCTCAGCAAGGCCTGTTGTGATAGGACAAGGAGTGATGGTTTTATATTAGAGGGGAGATTCAGGCCGGATATGAAGAAATTTTTGACACTGATGGTGAAAGCCCGTCCCAGGTTGCCCAGAGAGGTGGTAGATGAACCATCCCTGGAGACATCCCAGGCCAGGCTGGACGGGGCTCTGAGCAACCTGAGCTGGTGAAGATGTCCCTGCTCATGGCAGGGGTGGCACTGGGTGAGCTTTGGAGGTCCCTTCCAACCCAAACTATTCTGTGATTTATCATTTACCAAAGAACCTCAACCAAAAGCCATGACTCACCGCCTCAGCATCACTCACTATCTGTAAGGGGCAGTTAAGGCCAGATGGACTTTCAGCTAAACTGTGAGACAGACAGACGAGCTGTCATTTATGTCTCATTTAATGGACAGGAATCTGAGACAGACAGAAGTCTTGTTCAGTATGACACAAGTCTGGAGCCAGAGCTAAATACATTAATGGAGCTTAAACTCAGAAATTATTTAACTGGATCTAGCCTTCCCAACTGTATACAAAGGTCAAAAAAACCTCATTCAGCAGCCCCTACATCATGATCTTGACCTGGAATCACTCAAAACAGCTTTTTTTTCAGAAAGCTGTCCAGAAAGTCTGTTTGAAGAGCTCACACACTTATTCTAGTAAGCCCTCTGTAACAACTCTCCAAATTCCAGTTTTAGTATAGCTTGCTTTGAATTCTACTCATTAGATCTTGACACCCCTATATCTAGGAGACCCCCTCTATTAACAGAAATCTCATGCCCTCATCTCTGCAGGTATTCACCAAATGCAATCTCACCCCCTTTTAACCCTTCTTCATTGAACTTAATGGAAACACATAGCTTCTTACATTAGAGCAATCCTTAATTCATTCCTAGAGCTCTTTCCAGTTGCCTTTTTAATTTATTTTGTTTCTTTATGAGGAGCAGAGCAAACAGAGTGGCCTATAATGTTCAACGGCCACAACACCTTTTCATTTCTATTTGCAATGTGAGCATGGGGTAACAAACTTGGCCCATGTGTTAGAGTGAAAGTTCATGTCTACTAGACCAGCAGCAATTTGGATTACTCACTGCCTTTGTCAGAAGGTCAAAGTCATACCAGTCCTAGCTTTGCTGGCCCAGGGACCCTGACAACATTAACCTATGTGAAAGCAGATGTCAAAGAACTTGTTTGTGAAGACAAATGCTGCTTTTTCTCTAAAAGCCAGAGAGGAAAACAAACATACAACACATTTGGAAATGAAGCTAAACCTAGGACTTCTGGGTTTCTGCAATACCTGCAAACACCATCCATAGACATGTACTGCCACCAGGATTCAGGCCATGCACAAAATACCAGACGTAAAGGTACCACAGAAACACAGAATAATCGGAAGACACCCTTAAGATCATCAAGTCCAACCATAACCTGACTCTGGCACTAAACCATGTCCCTAAGAGCCTCATCTACAGGTCCTTGAAGCACCTCCACAGATGGCGACTCTACCACTTGGCTGGGCAGCCTGTTCCACTGCTTCACAAGCAAGACACATTGGATTTTATGATCTTAAGGCTCTTTTCCAATCTAAATGATTCTATGATTCTACATAGCAGAAGGCATCAATTACTAAGTAAACATGGTCACAGTAACTGTCCCAGTCAAGACCAAGAAGGAGACCAGTGAGCTACAAGCTCAAGTGCCTGACTTGGACCATAACAACAGCTGTTAAGCAAGTAAAGAAGGGACCCAGACACTCTCACAGGCAGCTACAACTACTGTTTTGCAACTCATCGCCCTTAGAAGTGCTGTCTGTGAATGACCTGATGGCTGAATACGTCTATCCAGTGACAGAGACACAGATAAACCTCTGCAGAAACTAATCCCGTTCACGCACACAAAGCATTTTGCCACTGTCTGGAGCAGCGTTCAGTATCTGATATAGTGAAAAAATTATCAATCCCCTGCTCCAGATGACCGTGGGCTGCAGCAGAGCAGACGCGCCAGCGGAGCACGTTCCCTTTGCAAGTCAAAGGGCTGGTCGGCAGCTGGATCCTGCTGTGGTTCACCCTCCTGCAACCCCACCCAGGGGATGGCAAGGTCAACCCGTGAAGGACGGCAGGGCAGGGCACAGCTCGGCAGGTCGAACCGAGCAATTATACACCAGGAAGTGAGGAAAGACCCTTGTGATAAGGCAGGATTTCTTGGCAGGAGTTTGCTCGCTGACGTCTTGGGCTCGGGATACACAAACTCATGGAGATAATTAATGCTGTGAGGTGCTGTGGTCTCCTGAATGCACATTTCTCCTTATTGAGGAATTATGTCAAGGGGTGCACCATCCAATAGGTAGAGAAAATTATTACTAATTTATCAAACAAATCAATAGTAAATGTTTGTTCTCCATAAGCAACATCGGTTCGGATGTTGAATTTTGTTTTTATGGCACAAGCAGTGACTACTTTATGAACGGAAACAAAACCGAATCAGAGGCTTTTGACAGCTACAGATGCCCATCACACCGAATGCCCAATAAAACAGCTGTGGTTTTAAGGTACAGTTATCTCACAAACCCTTTACTCAGGGTAAAGCTTATTTTGAGAGTTGCTGTCTCATATTCCCCCTCTATGCCACACTAACCCTCAGGTGACCCATAAAACTATACCAGTACAATTGCACAGTCAACACATCAGAAAACAAATTTAGACCAAAAACAAGCCTTCCTTTCACACCCCCTTGCAAAAGGGGCAGAAATTAGTGCTCAGGAATGAGCCTGAGGGGAAGTGGGAAATATATTTTAAAAAGCCAAACCAGCTATCTTTTAAATTATAATTAGCAAAACTGTATCACATACACAACTAATTCTTATCACTACACCAACAGGACCCAACCAGTGCCCAAAATAAACACGTACACAAATAAGCAAACACCAACATAAAGTGATTGGGTTCTTAACGTGTTTATAAGAGTACTGAGAAAACAGCAAGAGAATAAACTGGCAAATAAAGAAATACATTATGTCACAACATATTTGAGATCCAGGGTGTGAGAAAATGAAGAACTTGAACTGGCCTCTGAATTTCCCCAGGGAAAACAAAAAGCTAAGGTAACACAACTGGGAAATCACCCCAGTTTAGGTCGGGCAAGAACGATGCTCTTACAACACTGAGTGATTCGTACCTTGCAGACAACAAACCCAAAACCTTTCAAGAGCACTGAACGACAAGTGGTATCACTTATGTAAAAGTTTCACTGGCTAAGACACAAATCAGACAAGAAATTTCACTTGCCAAACGTGAAGGGCTGTGGCACAACACCAATGTACCTTCATACTGGAGATTTACCAGGGACTGCTGCAATGGAAAAGGACTCAGGATCCAAAAGGTGTTTGGTTTAGCTGAGCAGGGAGGGAAAGCAGGGTTACGTCTGTGGTTCATTACAACCTTCTGCTCCCAAAATAGCCATCCCTCTGACAGTACAGTAAAATTCCATGGGATCAGAGCCGGCGGCAGAGCTTTCCCATGCTCTGCAACGTGCTGCCCTCCTCCCCATCCCATTTCTCACCACACATCCCACATACAGCCCTGCACACATGGAGGGTGGCCAGGCCCAGCTAAAAAGCCATTTTGTCCCCAGACAACATCCCAACAGCCAGATTCAGTCAAGGCAAGGCAGCTTGGGGATTAGGGCACAAATTTTGCAGTGTTACACAATGAGGAGAGCTGCTCAGAGGCTGCACTATGGCAGGTATTCGAGCTGGGCAGCTTGGAGATGGACAAAACATCTTTGCCCTGGGGTAGTGAACAGTCGGGGCAAAGACTGGCTGAAGAGGTCAAAGTTGGGGAAATAGGTGTTGTCCCTCATATCCAGAAGTTGTGGATGCCCCATCCCTGGAGACATCCCAGGCCAGGCTGGACGGGGCTCTGAGCAACCTGAGCTGGTGAAGATGTCCCTGCTCATGGCAGGGGTGGCACTGGATGAGCTTGGAAAGTCCCTCCAACCCAAACTACTCTATGATTCTATATCCAGCCAGCAACTTGGATCCTTGAGCAGGAAGACATGATGGTTCAGTATTCAATATGACACCAGTTTTCAGTGATATAAAGGGTTTTGGTGCTTATCCAGCACTTGCTAACTGTCCTCACACCCTGTCACCACAGGCCCGGCCACCATGGCAGCGCATTCTACCATGAGGTACACAGGCCCAGCCGTGTCCCCAGGCCATGAGGAACAGGACAGGAACCTGGTATCATGATCATGGACAACTTCTCTTTAGGAAGCCACCTCTCAAACTTCTCCAGCCCACAGAAGGCATCATTTTGCTACCAAAACGGGGGCAGCATCATGGCACCCAGCCCTGAATCAGTGCCAAGCACACCACATGGGGCCAGGACCCACAGGAGGAGCTCTTACGAGCTCTGCGCTCCTTAGACTATATTTATTTTTACTCAACTAAGCAAAACCAGCACCCAAGCCCTGTGATCTTCCACTATCTTCCCTGTGATCTTCCATAGTTAATTGCCAGCTTGCTGCCTGTTTGCCCCATGCCACCTCATGGGCCCCCAAACCAGCTCCCCAACCCCTGGGCTGGCTCCTGTAAGGGGAGCAGATGAAACCACCCCATTTAGGGGAAGGAATTTGGTCATACCCACAAACACAGTGCCAAAGCATGGGTTGTGATATGCTTTGCTGGCTCCCACATGTGTCACTGGGTGAGGCGCTTTGCCTCTAAACTTGGCTCTGAGGCAGGGACAGTAACACAGACCATGGTTGCAAACCCATGAGGTGCACAGGGATCAAGAGTGCACCCCAGTCCCCTGCTACTGAAGCTCAAAGATATCTAAAGCACAAGATAAAATAAGCAAATCTATGATAGCCAAAGAACAAGCCTTTATGGAGTTCCAAAGGAAAACTTAACCCAGCCTTGACCGTTCCAGCTGCCAAAGGTTTCCCAGCCCTGAAGTGGCTCCTGAACTGGGTGGCTCCCAGTTGCAGCCCTGAGGAAGACCAAAGGCAGAGTTTGCTGTGAGAGCACAGAGCAGCGCAAGATAAGCCATGCTAAATCTCTGCCTCTCAGACAAACCCATTGTTTCTCATTTGCTTTTGCAGATTAGCTAGTCCAGGGGAGCTGCAATTAGGGGCTAGACCCTTAAAAAAAGCAAAAATAACCACATTTAAGAAATTTTTGTATTCCTATGGCTCCGCTGAGCATTAAAACAAGTTAAATAGAGGGGCTGTTTGGCTTTATGGTGTGATGCATTTTGTCCCATAGCATCTGCCTACAAAACCCCTGACCACTTGAAAGGTACCAGGTACTGGCTGCCCTCATCCCACAACCAACTTTCACAGCTTTTTGCTAAGCCTCCCCCTCTGCTCCATAGACACTAGTTACCTTTTCCTTTCACAGATTAACATAATTAAATCAAACCCAGGCCAATTTTTCCAGCCTGCTTTCCCACTACATTTGAAATTTGCTCCTCTGAAGAAGGGCTTATGCACCTTAAAGACAGCCTGTTTTTTTCCACCTCCATCAGTTTGGTCTAATAAAATGTATTACCTCTCCCCACAAGCCATACCTCTCTCTTGAGCACACTTGAAAGGGGAAAAAAGTTTACCCAGCAAGAAACATAGCTAGCAAGTTATTTCCCTTGACTGCCTCTGATACTTCTGAAGGTTATTTGCAGGCTCATAAAGGTTTCTTTCTCCTTCCCAGCCCAGCTACTTGCAATGCCCAAAGCCGCAGCCCAGAGCCCGTGAACTCCTCATCTATTGCTGCAGCCATGGCTGCAACATCCCAAAACATCCCAAATACAGCGATGCAGGTCTGGGCACGACACCACTAAAGGGAGAAGGAGAAACAGACACTTATTAAAAATAAGAAAAGCCAAGCCAGAAAGCTTGATGTGCCTTCGAATAAGATGAAATCCAGCAATTGAACTTTTAGTAACTCGCAGCATACAAAGAGCAAAAGCATTGCCTTTGATTGAGGAATGAAGAAAACAAGGCATGGGAGAGCTGAGACATCAACTGTCACAACAATACCTTAAACAAGCATCATTTGCCCATTTCCCACAACTCAGGTTCTCTTTATGCTGAAGCAAGAGTCACACTCACTCCAGAAAAGGTCTAAAGACTTAAAGCTTTGAGTTATACACTGAGCAGAAGAGATAGGCATTCCTGGAGTTTTTAGCATGAGGAACACACAGCATTTAATAACCAGAATAAAGAAAACTTAAACCATCTTTAAACAAAGAAAAAAGTAGGCAATAAACATACTGGTGCTTTTTATACCAACTTCTGCAGTTTTTTAGTAGTACTTTTACTGCGATGTCATGTTTAGACACAGCAATTTTTAACCACTATGGACCGTGGTCCTTTCGCTGTGTTGCATTGGAGACATGGATATCTTTAGAAGCATCATATGCACTTGTTGCTCCACAGCTACATTTTGGTAAGATTATAAAGAGGTCTTGAGAAGTGGGACATTCTGCTTTAGGACACTTGTTCTCCACTCCAATTTTTCTCCCATTATTGAGGCTGAAAAAAACCAATGTAAGAGGCACATGTCACTCAGACTCTGAGGTCTCAGAAGAATGGCAACCCAATAACCGTGTTAAAAATGAGTTCATATTTCTTCCAACAAGCAGGAATTACAGCACCCAGCTGACAGCAAATCACTATTTCAGGCTCTGGGACCATTTTAGATGATCAGTCAGCACCCAGTGAGGTGCACTGAGAACCAGCCTTCTTGAAGATGTCTCTGAGTCATGCTCAGTCATCTTAACCCACTTCATACGCAAGACCTGACCCACTCAGGAAACGCATGGTCAGCTGCTGAAGCAGCAAGCGAACATCCACAGTGTGTGGTCACACCTCTCCCTCTAGAAATCACCAAGTACTTACAATGTCATTGCCCTCCCATCCCACTGTTCTCATCACCTTCCTTTTCCATAGAAAGAAAGAGTCAAATCCTTCAGTAGAAATACTACCACTACATATCTGGAGTAAACTGTCCCCACACAACACTAAACAGGAGCCCAAGCGATTTATCAAAGACCAAAGTGTAAAGCAAACCCAGAAAAATTCTGTCCTGAGATCCTATGCTGCATCCAATTGCTATTCTGTCCAAAATTACACCTTATCTACACTACAGAGATATTGCCCAGGTGCTTTACAGACAGCACTAAAAGAAACCTGGGGTTAGTTTTGGGCCCCTCACTACAAGACAGACCTTGAGGTGCTGGAGCGAGTTGAGAGAAGGGAACGGAGCTGGTGAGGGGCTGGAGCACAAGTGTGATGGGAGCGGCTGAGGGACCTGGGGGGTTCAGCTGGAGAACAGGAGCTGAGGGGAGACCTTCTGATCTCTGAACTGCCTGAAAGGAGCTTGGAGCATGGAGGGGGTTGGTCTCTTCTCCCAAGGAAGAAGTGACAGGATGAGAGGAAATGGCCTCAAGTTGCACCAGGGGAGGTTTAAATTGGATATTAGGAAAAAAATCTTCACAGAAAGGGTTGTCAGGCATCGTAACAGGCTACCAAGGGAAGTGGTGGAATCACCATCTCTGGAGGGGTTTAAAAGATGCAGAGATGAGGTTCTCAAGGTTTAAAGGTGGCCTTGGGAGTTAGTTAGGTTAATGGTTGGACTTGATGATCTTGAAGGTCTTTTCCAACCAAAATGTTTCTGTGATTCTCAAGTGTCAAGTGATGTGGTCATGGCCACATCTACACACCGTAAGACCACCCAACACCAAGGACCTCCTCTTAGACTGGCCCCACACTGCCACATGTAGAGCAACTGTCTTGGACCTGCAAAAGCAGAGCAACCTCTGCAGCACGGGAATGCCACAGCTGCAGAGGGCTCATCCACACAGCACTGCATCCCATGACACAGCCACACTGCTCTGGCACATGTGCAGCCCACACAGAAGCCAAAGTCCCCACTTCCCACCTTGTGGTCTCCATACGAGGTCACGCAGCTTCCCCAGAACATGTCCAGGAGTGACAGTCCTGAACTCTGAGACGCTGAGCAGACTATAAATAGGTTCTTAGGAAGAAAGGGAGAGCTGGCACAGACCTTAAGAGATCACTGCATCCAACACACCACCTCTGTGGTCTACCAGGAGGGGATCAATGACACGACAGCAATGTTCCTGCTCTTCCATTGAAAATGCTCCCCCATCCCAATTCATAGAGGAATAACACAAGAGGAGAGAGGGAACTAATAAAACCTTAAAATTTAGTCTAATTTTCTGTGCAAAGCTGTTGCAATTATCCCTTAACTAACACACACCACTGGGTAACACTGATTAAGATACACAGAACTTAATCCATCTCACCCAAACATGAAGGACAGAGACCAGACTCAGGACCACACAATAATCCTTTCTGAATGCAGCCAGACAGATCTAAGCCATCCTTACACAGGTATTGATGCTGCGTTAGTGATGAGTTACAGCAATGACATGTGGGGAAGGGGACACGCACAGCACCTGCCACCCACACACAACTGCGAGCAGAACTGCAAATCTACACAAAACTCCTGCCAATTTATATCGCTTTCCAAAAAACAGTCATAGCGCCTCGCAAATGGGTCCTATCTTGACAGGACAAGGGATGATGGTTTAAACTAAAGGAGGGAGATTCAGGCTGGACATGAGGAAGAAATTTTTGACACTGCGGGTGGTGAGAGCCTGGCCCGGGTTGCCCAGAGAGGTGGTGGATGAACCATCCCTGGAGACATCCCAGGCCAGGCTGGACGGGGCTCTGAGCAACCTGAGCTGGTGAAGATGTCCCTGCTCATGGCAGGGGTGGCACTGGATGAGTCTGAAGGTCCCTTCCAACCCAAACTGTGCTGTGCACACACTACAGTATTCCCACAATTACTGCTTTCCCTAGTGTACCCATATAAATTATACAGCTGACAGTCTGAAGGTACCTTGAACAGATTGCACCAACCACACTCTCTATAAAAGAAGTCAAATTGACAATCTGCTGAGAACTGGACCGGAGCCAGCAAGTCATTCCCCACTGGTGCTCAGAGCAAACCTGAACTTCCTTTTTAAAATATTTCATTGACAAAGGAACAAAGCAGTGGATTTCACCTTCAAAGTGAAAACATCCTAAAAACCTGGAGTTTCTCCACAAGGGATTTTAAGCTGAAATTTGTCATTTTACATATTGGAGAAGCAGATCTGGACTTCCTCTTATCTTCTCCCCCCCCCCCCCCCTTTTTTTTTTATAGCTTCACTTTATTCATTTTTTAAATTCAAACCACTACCAATCTCCAAATCACTTTTCTATCATGTTTGCAAGGATCTCCAGAATTATAAATAATATTCACTTTAAAAAGTCTCAGCACCACAGAGCATCCGATACACAACTAATCCAGCAGCAGAGGGAGAAGGTGCAAGTAATGCAGGTCACTGACTACAAAAGCAATATACTCAGACTCTGTTTGAAGCTTCCTTGGGAGAAGAGATACAGAGAATGAAGATGTTCAGCCCAGAAATACAAGGCAGACTCAGGAAGAAGCTCCACCTAGAATATGACCCACCAGATCACACTGACAGTCAAAAGAGAATTTATCCAATTTTGATGTGACTAGAAGGCAAAAAAATTAGAAAGCAGTGTACTGTTTATCCATGCCATCTTGGCAATGTCTTTTGCTCTGTTATCAGGCTGCAGAATATCAATTGTTTCAGGGGAATCCAGCTCTTACCCATCTTTCCAGCTACATCAGGCCTCCATTCCACCGGTCCCAGACACTTGTACCTGATCCTCCGCTCTCAAGTATCCACCCTGTAATAACAAACAGTTTACAGGTTAATTTTTACATGTCAATGGGGACAGAGACTGCACAGGACCACCCTTCATGAAGCATTTCCCCACCATCACCTGGGCTGGGAGAAAGAAGAATTTCATCAGACATCCTGGTTTTGTTAAAAACAAGTTTCTCTTTCAGTGAATTTGCCTGTCAGCTAAAGCTTCATATTAGCTGCATTTTCCTGGAGAACCAGGTATATGTTTTGGTAAACATAGCAATGGAATGCAAAGTTATTGATAAGCATGGATGGACATCTCACCAGAGGGACAACGAGAAACAGGTGACCAAGAACCTGACCAACTGTGTATAACATTCCATTCATGTGAATACTTCACATAAAAGGATCTTGTCCCTTTCTTCCCTTCTGCTTATGGCCGACATTAGGAGAGGACCTTGCTAGCAATCCCTGCAAACTGAGGCCATTGACAGATAGAATCCAGCTCTGATTGGCTGCAGAGTCCAGTCCAGGACTTTGGTTGCCGGCTCTGCAGTTGCTGGGACTTTCAAGATCGGTTTTGTATATTTTGTATTAGTTTCTCTATTCTTACTAGTACCATTAGTAAAACTTTTTTCAGTTTTCTAACTTTCTTCTCTCTGTCCTTTTCCTCCCAATCACCTGTCCTGAGTGGGAAGGGGGGAGAGGGAGGGAAGAGAGGAGATTAACAATTCATCTGCCAGGGTTTTATTGTCACCCTGCAATCAAAACCCTCTACATCAGGATTTGAGAGCAGGAATCTGCCCTCCCCTGCACACCTCAAAGGTCACACACCACAAACCTGGTACCTCTACGGTGTTAAAGTATTGGAGTATGAGCAGGGACATCTTCACCAGCTCAGGCTGCTCAGAGCCCCGTCCAGCCTGGCCTGGGATGTCTCCAGGGATGGGACGTCTACCACCTCTCTGGCCAACCTGGGACAGGGTTTCACCACCCTCAGTGTACAGAATTTCTTCTTCATGGATGGCCTGAACCTTCCCTATGGGATAACACTTGGGTAACAGACTGACTGCAGGACATGGAAAGTCAGTCCCAGAGGCAGCCTGTATCAAAGCAAAGACCTCAATTCAGGCCTTCCAAATTCCAGCCAAGGTTCCTCAACCCTGGACCAGCCTTTCTCTGACCACACGGGAAAAAGAAAACCAACAAACTGAGTCTGGGCAGCTCTCAGCAGCAACGTATGTCCCATACATTCCTCATGGAGATCACATTTCCTACAGCCCTGCCTGTTGCCAACTGGTACTCATGGCTACCTGCTAATTAGCCCCAAATTGATGCAGAACAGGGTTCAGTTACCCACCATGCTACATTTAGCCAAAGCTCTATGCCCAGCAAAAAGGGGTTTTTTTTTTGCTTACTGAGAAACTTAAGAGTCTACAGCTGAGCCTGCTGGAGTCAGTCCTGCTCACCCTCATTTTAGACAGAACAAAGGCACAAAACACCCCAAGATGGGCACCGTTTATAAGCAGCAGTGATGGACGTGATGAGCAAAAACCAGCCCACTTGAGCTAGCTGATCATCACACGGATTTCTTGGTGGAAAACTTGTGCGATAGCACAAGTAAATGGAGAGACACCTCAAACACTTCAGACTTGCACAGAGAGAGGAAAACATCCTTGTTCTGCAGTCACAACAGGCAATATCACCACAAAGCCAACACAATGTGTGTGTGCCAGGACACAAATGCAAATTTCACAGTATTACACATCACAGGTTGGGCAGGAGAAGCAGAAAGAGGCACTTAGAAAACCTCCCAGTTCAGACAAATCTATTTAAATAGAGTGACAAATCTGAAGTGAAGCAGGAACAACTACACTTGTGGATTAAAACCGTTCTGTGAAGCTCCAGCGCCTTGGTGCTGGCAAGCAGGAGGATATTTATCCAGCCTATTTTGAGAGAGACGAGCAGGAAGGGAAAGCGATAAGAACAGAGACATACGTGTGCCCCAAAGTGCGTTGTTCCTTTTGCTGCTGCAGCTTCCTCAGGACAGCATCATTCAGCCAAAGAGCTCACGTCCATCAGGGACTCTTTTCAAAACAAAGGAAGAGGCAAGGAAGTAACTAAAAGGTTTGGAAAGGTTTAAAGTCCTATCTTGAGAAGGAACTGGTTGGTCTATGCAAAAGTGGATTGAAAGAGCAGAAAAAGCACCAAAAAGTGGTGTAAAAATTCCATCTGATTATAACAACAGCAGGAAACGGTGCAAAAATCTTCACTGCTTTTGCTTTCAAAATTGATGCAGCCCTTCCAGCAATTAAGCTTGGTGCAGTTTGCACCAAAGGCCACGTATGGATAGCCTGGATTAACCCTAAAGTCCTGGGCTAGCCCAGGTTAAGTCTCCCATCAGTGTCACAGACTTCTCTACGGGGTTTTTGGAGGCCTTCCAGACCTTTGCAATCTCTATCTAGTTACAAAACATGCACCTATAGGAACCGTGCAAGCAAACCTGGAAAAAACGCTGACCTTTCCAGGTTCCACTTAAATTTGAGAAGAAACTTCTTCTCAGTGAGGGTGCCAGAGCCTGGCCCAGGCTGCCCAGGGAGGTTGTGGAGTCTCCTTCTCTGCAGACATTCCAACCCGCCTGGACACCTTCCTGTGTAACCTCATCTGGGTGTTCCTGCTCCATGCGGGGATTGCACTGGATGAGCTTTCCAGGTCCCTTCCAATCCCTGACATTGTGTGTTTCTGTGAAAGCCCTCCCTGGTGCTCTTCTCCATCACCTCAGCCATAAAAAGCCCCCAAGCCCCCACTCTCATGAGCAAAGCAGCCCCTACACACAGTGCAAGAAACCTCCACAGATACACAAGAAAAAAGAGATATTCAGTTTAAGCAGATCACTTCAGTCCTGAGGACAGCCAGTCTCTAAACTGCCTGCAAACACCAGCAATTTCCGTGGCTTCCCAAAAATATATACCAGCAGCTTCCTGTTACAGGACAAATTCCTGTTTGTAGGACAAATTGTGCCCTTTTATTATCTCCCTTAAAAACAGCGAGGAAAAAGGGGGGAAAAAAGAGAAAAAAAGGAAATGCTTTTTCTACTCTGATGCACTTGAAAGCAGCATCATCCCACTTCTCCTCCCACTAAGCTCCCTCAAAGCCTCCAAGTGATGGTGGTTTGCAATGCAAACCAGTGAATGCCTGAAACTGGGCTCCTGCTCCACACTCCACCGTTCTCACAGCCTCTCCTGTAAATCCCCATCAAACTGCTGCCCTGGTCACCTCGCCGTGCACACAGGCTTCCTAAAGAGCAGTGGAATTAAGAGCTCAAAGTGTCGGCTCCCAGGGATGTCGGGGTGATGCAGGACTCCTGTCTCAGGTTTATGTTGTGCACGCAAAATACTTCAGCTGCTTAGGAAACTACTGGAGGTAACTTAACCTGCAGGAAAACCCAATATAGATGCTCTTATCGAGAATAAGAGCAGCTTTGACTTGACTGAGCGGAACTAAATTCCGCAGCTGAAGTGGCTCAGCTTCATTACAGTTGAGTGCAGAGTATCTGCATGAGAGCTGGATGTAAGAGCATTAATTCATTTCAAAAATTAATCCCAGTTCTTCCCTTTTCTCCCCATATTCCTGGCTAGGGTGGGATTAAGCAAAACTGAGTTCAAGGGAGAGAACAGCAATGTACATGGCTCCAGCATCTATGCATCAAAGTCTCAAAGAAAAGCAGAGGAAGACAGAAAAGCAATTTCTCCCTGGGTTTGAGGGAAGACAAAAATTACTGGAAGAGACTTATTGGAAGGATTTAGGACAAACAGATAGCCCAGCATTGAGAGCTGGAGTCAACAGCCTACCATGGATTGGAAATGGGATTTATAGTATCAGCTATCCCAAAAAAGGCTGGTTTTACCCCAGAAAGGCTCAGCATCCATCATAAACCAGTCTGAGTCAGGACATATTGCCAGCACCACAGCACAAGCAACTGGCATCTCCCTCCACAGTTTATCATCCCCAGGGCTAGCAGCACCTACTTATCCAACCTGAGCACCACTTCACACTTCGAAGACGTGGGGATACACCACCATTAAATAAAAAAGCCACAACTGTCCCTGAAATGTGGATCAGCTGGAAAGCTACTCAAACGAGCACTGCTAAAATTGGGACTTTCCTTGTTTTTTCAAGCAGCAGGGAACAACATGTTGGGCTCAGAGTTGAACAAGCAAGAGTCAAGCGGAAAAAATCTCTCCTTTTTAAGCGTTGACCACATTAACTTTCAGCAAGTTTCCGGGAGTCCTGCCAGGGCACTGGAGTTTTGTATACTACGGAACTGTTAAAAATATTATTGTAAACGGTATTTTCAAAATGTTTCAGAGGCCAGGGCTGGGGTAGTGTTAAAAACAACAGCAAAGCCTGTGAGATTGTTATAATGGTGAGAAGACAAATGTATGCATGTTGATAGCTCAAAGAGCTTGCAGGCTTGGAAAAGACGGATTCATATGCCAAGAAGAAGCAACTGAAATATTACAGGTTTCCTCAGATCATCTCAACCTCATTCTTGTAATTTTGCTCTAGATGCTATAGGACACTTGATCTGGTGCACACAGAGTTACCCTGGAAATGGGATCCATATCTAGAAGTTACACAAAATAACAGCTAAATGTTGGTGACACTTCAGGCATGGAAGACACTACTCCTCTGGAATTTTTCTGCTCAGGTTAGATGTGTCACACAGAGTCACCCAACAAGTAGCTGTTAGAGACTACGCACCTACATCTGTGAGCATGCAGCTGGGATGGACATTTTGAAAACACTGAATCATAGAATGTTCTGGGTTGGAAGGACCCACAAAGACCATTGAATCCAACTTCCCTTCCCACAAAGGACAACCCCACAGGTCACACCGTGTGTCTGAGGACGTTGTCCAGTCTCTTCTTGAACACTGTCAGGCTTGGGGCTGTGACACCTCCCTGGGGAGCCTGTTCAGTGTCCAGCACCCTCTGGGTGAAGAACCTTTTCCTGATGTCCAACCTAAACCTCCCCTGGCACATCTTGCTGCCATTCCCTCGGGTTCTGTCGTTGGTCACTAAAGAGAAGAGCTCAGCCCTGCCCCTCCTCCTCCCCTTGTGAGGAGCTGGAGCCGCCATGAGCTCTCCCCTCAGTCTCCTCTTCTCCAGGCTGAACAAACCAAGTGACTTTAGCTGCTCCTCATACAGCTTCCCCTCCAAACCCTTCACCAACTTCATACCCTCTTCTGGACACTGTCCAGTACCTTTATCTCCTTTTTACCCGGTGTCCCCAGCCCTGCACACAGTGAATGCTCCAGGTGCAGAGCAAAGTGGGACAATCCCCTCCCTGCCCAGCTGGCCGTGCTGTGCTGGATGCACCAGGACACGGGTCCCTCTTGGCTCCAGGGACACTGTTGGGTCATGTTCAACTTGCCATTGACCAGAACCCCCAGATCTTTCTCCATGGAGCTGCTCTCCAGCCTCTCATCCCCTAGTCTGTGTGTACAGCCAGGATTGCCGTGTCCCAGGTGCAAAATCCAGGACTTGCGTGTGACTGGGCTGGGTTTGCAGAAATATGTCCCAAGTGGCCTTAAGGGACAAACTGTGTGAGGCAAGATGAGGAGGAAAAAACCACCTTTCCTGAGCACACACTAGCCAGGCTGCTAAGCAAGAAGTGACATACATGTGTCACCACAGATCACAAAAGGGGCAAACCAGTTCTCTGGGAGCTACTCCACACAAAACCCCACAAGCCATGCCACATGAACACACATCACTTGAGGGTTTTTTCTCCCCATTTTTGGGCACAGCACCCAAAAAGTAATTAAGCATCTTTCAAACTATGCTATTCTGCTGGAGAAGAGCTAGCCTGTGCTTCTTTAAGAGCCATCATGCATGATGGAGGATACCTTTAGTAAGTGACCCAGCCAATGCAGCTGTATTCCACAGCTGCTTCTAGAGAAACACCTCCTGAGCCATCCTGTTGACTCCAGCACAACATGAGCTTTAACACCTCCCTGACAACCCGTTAAAACAGCCATTGAGATCTTGAAATCTCTCCCCTCTCAGCTCTCTCTTCCCACAAATGACTTAGTAAATGAAACCTTGCAGACAACATGCTCCAATGAGGGTGGGTTTTTTTCAGTGTTGTTGCCTTATTGTGATAATCCTTTTACCAAATTCAGTGGAATAATCAGTAATTTGCACTGGCATACACAATAGTTTTGATTTCGCATACAGATCTCAAGCTTATTAAAACCCATAAACCAAGGAAGCAAATCAAAAGGATTAGAAAGTCAACTCTTCCATCAGCAAAAAACAAACACAGTCCTATAAGGTCAGAGATAATGTTTTCACACAGTGGTTGGGGTTGAAGGGACCTCTGGAGATCATCCAGTCCAACCCACCTGCTCAAGCAGGGTCACCAGAGCAGATCACACAGGAAGGTGTCCAGGTGGGTTTGAATGTCTCCAGAGAAGGAGACTCCACAACCTCTCTGGGCAGCCTGGTCCAGGCTCTGGCACCTCAAAGGAAAGAAGTTTCTCCTCATATCGAGATGGAACCTCCTGTGTTTCAGTCTGTGCCCGTTACCCCTCATCCTGTCATTGGGCACCACTGAACAGAGTCTGGTCCATCCTCTGACACCCACCCTGAGATATTTATAAACATTGGTGAGATCCCCTCTCAGCTTCTCTTCTCCAGGCTGAACAGCCCCAGCTCTCTCAGTCTCTCCTCATAAGAAAGATGCTCCAGACCCCTCAGCATCTCAGTAGCCCTCCACTGGACTCCCTCCAGTAATTCCTTGTCCTTCTTCAACTGGGAAGCCCAGAACTGGACACACAACTCCAGATGTGGCCTCACCATGGCAGAGTAGAGGGGGAAGAACAACCTCCCTCGACCTGCTGGTCATACTCTACTTCATGCACCTCAGGTACCATTGGCCTTCTTGGCCACAAGGACACATCACTAGCTCATGGTCAACCTGTTGTCCACCAGAACTCCCAAACTCTTCTCTGCAGAGCTGCTTTTCAGCAGGTCAACCCCTAACCTGTACCAGTGCCCATGGCTGTTCCTCCCAAAGTGCAGGACCCTACACTTGCATTTGAATTTCATCAGGTTCTTCCCTGCCCCATCCTCCAGCCTGTCCAGGTCTCTGTGGGTAGCAGCACAGCCTTCTGATGTGTCAGCCCTTGCTCCCAGTTTGGTGTCATCAACAAACTTGCTGAGGGTGCACTCAGTCTCTTCATCCAGGTCATTGGTGAACAGGTTGAACAAGGATGGACCCAGTACTGACCCCTGGGGAACCCCACTAACTACAGACCTCCAACCAGACTCTGCACCATTCATCACACCCCCCCAGCTCTGCCACCCAACCAGTTCATGATCATTCATGCATTCATTTGGTGAAATGTGTATTTGCTCTGCAAATACCCAAAGAACCTATGGTCCCCACCTGTTTGGTTTTTTACTTGCATCAAGGCCTGCACAGCACAGAAGTGCATCCCTGTTAACTCCCCCTTGTTACAGAGGAGCTGCCTCTTCCAGCAAGGGGCGAAGCCCAACCAATTTTCAGACGCCTTGGTTACACCCAAAGCCCATCTCAGTCCCACCACACGCTGCACCTAAATGGAAATGTTAAAATCAGGCACTCATGTGATAAAGTCTAAAGGATCCTCATCTCCTGCAACCCAGTACGTTCATCTCCCCAAAAGCCAGTCAAGCCAGGATTATTTAACACACATCCCTGCTCGCTGGGGATGAAGGTCTGCAGAAGGTCTGCAGCTAGAGGAGAGCACTGTTCTGCATCATTCCCCCTTTTATAGGGCAAAAATACTGCCCTCAAATAGTTACCTGTGCACTTGTAAAGCAGTGAGAAACTCTGATGCCAGTTACACCAACAGAAACCCTCTGATCTCCATTACTGTGACCCATAAGTTAACACAGCAAAGGGGAAGGTCTACCTCTATGCACAAGATAAAAGCCAAAACAAAAGAGACTAATTTCTTCCTCCTGCAGGTTTTCATGCCTTTTTTTGCCTCAAATGACTGAAGACTTTGGGGAGGGGGAAATTAAAACGAAGTATATCTGGAAAAGTGAGGCTTCAGGCCTCTTTTTTCCTGTGCCCCTAGGAGAAAACAGAAAAAAGAGCAGAAATGGAAAAGGAGGAACAGATACTAAAATCTTCACATAAAACAAACTTGCTCTCTGAAAAGCATTCGTCTCAGACCAAAATCTTCCCTGCAAAAGCAACTGGGAGAAAAGCATCTGCACAGCACCAAGCTGCTATCCGGACCAAGAAATTTGAAGTCTTTGTGAACGAAGCTTGACGCCAAAGAGCTGCAAAGCCAACATGGTGCCAAGGAGAACTTGGCCTGAATGAAAGCAGCACCTTAACCGGGGATGGGGACACCCAGGTCTCCCCAGGGATAACAACAGGTGGGAACCAACCCTGTCTCTGTGGCTTTGCCTCAGTTTCAAAAGCATTACAAACATTATGACTGGTCCAACATGCTCTAATGGGGAGGTTAATGCTAAGTGACCAAGCTTTGGACTGGGAAGGAGAGAGGTCCAACCCATCACCTAAGCGGCCAGCAAGATCTCACAGCAGCATGAGGGTTTTTCAGCCACTGTGCCATCTCCCACACTCATCCCATCTTCTAGCTGACCCACTTTCTCTCACTTGCAACACCCCGCTGACAGCATCCAGGGTAACACATCTCCTACGAGTTGTCCTACCAGCCCTTGTATCCCGCCATTTACCCTCAACAGGCTGCAATCAATAGTCCCTCTCGCAGCCATCCCACTGCACAGCTTCTTTTTTAACAAGCTGCGGCCCCATCCCCGCAGCCCATCTAGATTCGATTGATCACAACACAACTTTGCAATCGAGTGCGAAACCAAGGGCCGGGACTAATTAACCACTTTCTGCTCTCTCAGCAGCTATCCGGTTATTTTGCTTCTTCCTCATGGGCAAGAAGCACGAGCTCCGCAGCACATGGGGAGACCAGGACCTGAGGATCAGGTCCCAAGAGACACCACAGAACTTGCAAGGTCCTTTTCCTGCTCACACTGCTTCTGCCATGCACTTCTAGATCAAGATTAGACCAGGGTGAGTAAGCAGAGCTTGGCAAACACTTGGTGGCAAGCAGAGATTAAAAGACAGATTGTGTTTTGGGGCAGAAGGACCATATTTCTGCACAGCCCCAGGACACTGCTGTCTCCACAAGCTCCTGGCTTGTGCGTGCTATTGGTGGGGTGGTGATAGGGATATGAAACAAACACGTGGGTCAGCTTCCACAGAGGGTTTGTTCTCCTTGTCCTCTTCACTTGTAGCATCACATGAACTCAAGTACATTCGCCTGTGTGTGACTAGACACGATAAGTGAGCCATCAACAGCTCAGGAACCAGACTGGTCAGCGCGCACACAGTTACAGAATCACAGAAGCATTTTGGTTGGAAGAGACCCTCAAGACAGAGTCCAACCATAACCTAGCACTGTCACTAAACCATGTCCATAAGAACCTTGTCTATGTGTCTTTTCAACACCTCCAGGGAGGGTGATTCCACCACCTCCCTGGGCAGCCTGTTCAAATGTCAGACAACCCTTTCTGTGAAGAACTTGTTCAATATCCTCATGGCCATACACTTACACAACTTCAAGTATCTGCAGAGCATATGTATTGACCAAAGTCAAAGTGCTCAGGGCCTCCCACCTCTGCCCTGCCTCTGTTGGTCCTTCACCACCTGACTGTCATGCAGTTGTTGCTCTGCAGAACACACACACAGACTGCCATGGGCTGCAGCACACAAGAGGCAGCTTCTTCCAAAGGAGAAGCAGCCCTGAGTTGCCCAAACATGACCTGCAGCTGTCATTTAACAGTGCAACACCAATGTCAATACAGGCTGGGGGTGAAGACAACCCACAGAGAAGGACTTGGTGGATATGAGATCAGATGTGAGCCAGCGATGTGCACTTGCAGGCCAGAAGCCAATTGTATCTTGGGCTTCACCACAAGGAGCGTGGCCAGCAGGTGGAGAGAGGTGATTCTGTCCCTCTGCTCCGCTCTGGTGAGACCCCCCTGCAGTGCTGGTCCAGCTCTGGTTCCTCAGCACAGGACACACATGGACCTGCTGGAGAGGGGCCAGAGGAGCCACAGGAATGATCCGAGGCTGGAACAGCTCTGCTGGGGGGACAGGCTGAGGGACTTGGGGTGTTCAGCTGGAGAAGAGAAGCTCCGGAGAGACCTTATTGTGGCCTTTCAGTGCTTCCAAGAGGCTGATAAAGATGGAGACAGACTTTTTAGCAGGGCCTGTTGCAATAGGACAAGGGGTGATGGTTTTAAACTAAGTGAGGGGAGAATCAGGCTGGACATGAGGAAGAAATTTTTGCCTCTGAGGGTGGTGAGACACTATCCCAGGTTGCCCAGAGAGGTGGTGGATGAACCATCCCTGGAGACATCCCAGGCCAGGCTGGACAGGGCTCTGAGCAACCTGAGCTGGTGAAGATGTCCCTGCTCATGGCAGGGGGGGCACTGGGTGAGCTTTGGAGGTCCCTTCCAACTCAAACTATTCTAGGACCTGCTCCCCCAGTACAATACAGCAAGGGAGCTGCTGTGCTGCCTCTCATTCATTCCCTGAGTCTGGTGGACAGAAGAAAAGAGGAGGAAACTGAGGAAAAGGCAGATCTCAACTCTAAATGCAGCTTACAGCATTGCAGAGTGTCAGGCTAAGAGCACAACAGGTCACCAAGGCCAAAAGACATCTGCAAGGGAGGCAGAGCGATGAGTAACTTCCTTTCCTACAGCATCCAGTGGTGCAACGCAAAGTCACAGGCAACAGAAGGCTGTGGGCTTTTAATGCCATCTCAGAGGAAGCCTGACCTGAAGATATTCGAAAGACAGAAGCCCATCACCCCCAAGAGACCATTGACGAACCCCAAACCATCAGGGCAGCCACACAAAACCTCCAGACTAGGAGACCATCAGAACAGTTGCTCAGCTGCTCCAAAAATCAGGTCACTTATTAGGCACAGTGGGGAAACAGTCAACTACTTTATTTTAAAAGAAAGCTCTGGAGAAAGAGCTCAACTCAGTATTGATTCCCACAGCCCCATTTACAGAAAGAATGAATTAATTTCCAGGATGGAGAGAATCATACGCCTGCATATCAAAACAAAATACAGAAGCTCCTCCAGTTCTTCAGCTGCATTTCAATGGAAACCAGAAGGTTGTCACGATGGAAAGATTGCAGTTTCTAATTAATCCTCCCCGCTGAGTGTTTAATGCTACTAATTGATGAGAAGAGGCGGTGTCCAGACAGTGTTTCAAATTGCTTTTAATATCTTCAAACCAAGTTTTGGCTAAATTAAATAATAACAAGGCAGATTTGCTGCCTGCATGACTGTGCCCTACTGCAACTCACTCTTCCCCACAAGATACTGAGTTGAGGGAAGGGAGGCAAAGCCCATCTTGGAGTTTGTTTACAAGGGTTGGAAGTTTTCCTGGAAAACATCAACTGCGATAGTGTCACTTCCACAGAACATGCCAAGACAAAGACCATTGGTGCCAGGGACACGGTCTGTACCATGAGACACCCAGCCCCTACCCTCCATGGATCTAGGGGATAGCTTCTGATTCCAAAAAATCAACCTCTTCACCAAGAGATGTCCCATAGTAACTCCAGAAATCTGCACAAAATGGACTGTGGTGTCAGGAAACACAGGATCAGGCCACAGCACAGCCCCAGGGGCTCAACACAGTACCACCACCAGCAAAAATATCTTGCTCATGGTGCTACAGGCTTGCTCACCTGCACCACAGAATGGTCCTGGTCTCTAAACCCTAAATATTGATCTTGTACTGTTGTTGACCAGGAGACACCTTTGGAGCCAGCAGAGAGATCCTAAATGTGAGAGCCAGCAGGCTCAACACAAGAAGGCAGCTCAGCACACGCCGAGATGTGAAGTTCCTGCTCCCATGCCCTGTGTTCAGCACATTAGAATGTCCTGGGTTGGAAGGACCCACAAGGATCATCAAGTCCAACTCTTGTCCCTGCACAGGACAACCCCACAGTTCACACCATGTGTCTGAGGACGTTGTCCAGTCTCTTCTTGAACACTGTCAGGCTTAACATGCTCTAGGTAAGGACAGAACCTGTCCCTTTATACTCAACACTCAGCCATTTCAATCTAGGAGATGCTAAGTGCTTTGAGCAGCAAATGAAATCAGGGAGTGCGAAACAAAAAGTACACGTGCATGGGCCCGTGCTATGGTTACTGAGGAGTAATAAACCAAGTAGTGCTGATGGTCCCCAAGCTCAGGCCTGAAACTCCAGCACTGCTGTGTTTGTCATAGCAATAACATTCCCACCTGCACCTTTCTGACATCCCCTCAGGGAGTTCTCACACACCACTGTCATAGATCATGGTCAACGGAGCCCACGCCAGCTGTGCAGATGTCTAGCTGGCTGACCTCTCCTTACCAAAAGACTTCTTTTGCTATTATTATTAGTTTCCAAACCACCAGCTCCATCATAAATATAAGGTAAAATAAGCTTATTCCTAAAACACTAAAAAAAGATGAGCTGATGCCTGCACACGCTGAGTCCCAGCAAGTCAACAAGAAGGCTCCAAGCACTCAAACAATGTCGAGTCTAAAGCTTTTCGTCCTTTTACTACAAAATCCTGTTGCTGCAACTTGTGCAGGTCGAGGCACAGGCATGTGGAGTCCTCACCTGCACAGCCTGGCTGGTACTAACCCATAGCACCCCGAGTAAACTACTCCTGTCTGCCCAACAGCCCAGTAATAAATAGACCCCAAGGAGTAAAGCTGCACTCCAGCAGGGTGGTGGATGAGATAATCTAATAGGACCTTTTCCATCTCTCAACTTTTATGCTTAGTCATAAGATAAATATCTCCCACGTTGTAAAGAAACACACTGGCTTTGCTTGCCTGCTTATGTTGGGAGAGCGTTGCCCTCTGAAGACATTTCGTTTTCCAGCTGTTAATACACTCACGCTAATAGGAGAAGAGATCAGCAAAGACTTGCATTTGCCTGGCTTTTGGTTTCAGGGAGCTCCGAGGCACCCAAGCAAGTCCCCTAATTCTTGTCCCAGCAGCCACAAGCAGCACAAAAACCTCATTTCTGTGGTACCTGAGTACCTGTGCTTCTCTGAGCACTCAAGCCTGATTCTGTCCAACGTGCAGAAGCACTCAATATACTTTTTTGCAGAAAACAGGTTGGCAAGAGCACAGGGAAAAGCATGCCCTCCATTGACCAGCCAGGCCAAGCCTGCTGAGACACTGTCAGAAATCAGCTCAAAAAACCCCCAAACACCAGAAAGGGAAATGCAAGGAACCAAAGGGTTTGATGAGAACATAATCCAATGTAGAATAGAATAATTTGGGTTGGAAGGGATTTCAAAGCTCACCCAGTGCCACCCCTGCCATGAGCAGGGAC
The DNA here is from genome assembly GCF_036013475.1 of Columba livia. Taxonomy (NCBI): domain Eukaryota; kingdom Metazoa; phylum Chordata; class Aves; order Columbiformes; family Columbidae; genus Columba; species Columba livia. Next base: position 5,841,148 of record NC_088603.1, read on the forward strand.
ATCTTCACCAGCTCAGGTTGCTCAGAGCCCCGTCCAGCCTGGCCTGGGATGTCTCCAGGGATGGTTCATCCACCACCTCTCTGGGCAACCCGGGACAAGGTTTCACCACCCTCAGTGTCAAAAATATCTTCCTATGCCCAGCCTGAATCTCCCCTCTTTTAGTTTAAAACCACCACCCCTTGTCCTATCACAACAAGACCTGCTAATAAGTCTGTCCTCATCTTCCCTCTAAGCCCCCTGTGTAATGAAAGCTTACATTGCAATTTGCATTGATTCATGCCACTAGCAGTATCAAGGCTCTTTTTTAGTTTAAAAATGCCCAAGAAGTGCAGTTAAGCAGAGAAAGGTCCAGCAGTCACATCTCTCCCACGTCTCCAAAGCGTGTTAAAACAAAGCATGCACCGATAAGCACAGTTTACATGAGACCATCCTTATACATAATCCAGACAGCAATTGAGGGACTCAGGATCAGAGCTCAGCAAATTTCATTATAAACAGAAAAAAACCTTGTACCCTATAAATAAAAATACAAAAGCCACACAATTGAGATCTCTTGCAACAAGACAACACCAAGGCATGGGGAAGGAACACTGGAAAGGGAGTTGGGAGCAGAAGGTTTTGCTCCATTCTCTAGTTCAGTTGCTGGACCACAGGATGACCCTGAGCATTGCCAGTTCTCATAGCATTCAGTGTTATTCACGAGTACCCAGTTCCTGGAGTCATATGATTACATTGGAACCCACGCTTCCTTTTTTTTGTTTAAAAAAAAGGAGCTGTAGATGTCAAAAGTTGAAGAATAAGTCATGACGTTCAAAATGCTCAAGCAAAAAGTAAGAAAATAAATCACTATTTTAAATATAATTATTCAAGTTTTTGGGGGAGGAATGATTGATTCTTTTGGATTTGGAATGTAATTATAACGGATTCTTTTCCCCAACACTATACACTGGAAACCTTAGACTGGGCTGGGAATAGCTTAATATGGGGTCAGAAAGGGAGGTTCCAACATTTCCACCTGTAAGTTAGAGATGGGAAAACACAGTGACCATAGCAACACCTGCCTAGAAATGTGGTAGCCCCTTTGAGGTACCTGATGCTGGCTTACCTAATCAAAAGAATATTATGCATTGGGGGGCGATATGAAGGCACAGCAGTTTAAAAAAAAATACAGAACAAGTTTGCAAATTGTGGTTGCACTTTTAACCAGCAGCAAGCAGGGGAAGCCCTGGAAGGCAGCTCTGCCAGCTCATCTGCTGGCTCACCAAAACTACCAAATTTACAGCCAGCGGCAGGTCTTGCCCAGCAGAAATAACTTACGATAATAACGAGATGGTAAATTAGGACTTGACCTTCTGAACAGCCTTGGTTGGCTCTTATGGAGCTCATCCAACTGCTGAGCCCTGTGACAGTGCTAGCCCACTGTTGTGGCCACCATGGCCCTACAGCCGTGACTGCAGATAACCACCACCTAGGAGTAATAAACTCCAGCCCTGCATTCAAATATCCACAAGCACCATGAAGACGAGGTAACTGCAGGTCACATCCATTTCCTTTTTTTTTTTTACTGAAGAAAACTATCAGTATCTAGAAGATTTGGATCTGGGGTGTCCTATGTTATGCATGGAATAGATTATAACCATGGACAAAGGGGGTAAACACCACACTTGAAAGCAGCGGTCATTACCCACTCTGCCCAAAGCTAACGGACTGTTGGAGTGGAGCCAGAGGAGCCACAGGAATGATCCGAGGCTGGAACAGCTCTGCTGGGAGGACAGGCTGAGAGAGTTGGGGTGTTCAGCTGGAGAAGAGAAGGCTTGGGGAGACCTTATTGTGGCCCTTCAGTGCTTAAAAGGGGCCTGTAATAAAGATGGGGACAGACTTTTTAGCAGGTCTTGTTGTGACAGAACAAGGGGTGATGGTCTTAAATTAAAGGGGGGAGATTCAGACATGAGGAAGAAATTTTCAGTGCTGAGGGTGATGAGACAGTATCCCAGGTTACCCAGAGAGGTGGTGGATGAACCATCCCTGGAGACATCCCAGGCCAGGCTGGACGGGGCTCTGAGCAACCTGAGCTGGGTGAAGATGTCCCTGCTTATTGCAGGGGTTGGACTAAGTGGCCTTGAAGGTCCCTTCCAACCCTAACTACTCTACAGTTCCAAGTAACTAACCAGCTATGACGCAGAGAAATTCACAGAAGGAAGAGAACAGGAAGGACCTGAGCAATCATGGCACATGGAGCCACTTTGGGTGCTGGCTCAGGCAGCAACCCCAGAGCCAACCCCACCGGGCAGCCCAAGTTGAAGCAATGGATGCTCAACTGTGTGTTCCTTGAGCACGACGAGTTTGCTTTTCACCAGCCCTGCAACCAGAGACAACAGCAAGTCAGCTGCTCCCGCCTCGCACGGGGGCAGAAAAAAAAGCCTCGCTGCTCTCGCTGGCAAAAGCTGCTGAGTTTCTGTATTATCTCATCTTTGAGATTACGAGGAAGTGAGCGCAAACCTGTTCAGTCGCATAGTTCCCGCTCAGCCCTGGCCAACAGCCGGGTCATTACTGTTCGTTTTCCTGCTGTTCCGCAGCCCTGGGGCAGCTCCAACCCCTTCTGCAGCACCTCGGGACACGGTCCTGCCGACCCCAGCGGGGAATTTAACCACAGCCGAGCACCGGCAGAGAACACACAGCACGAGGTCAGTCCACATCCATTCAATTACTGAGTTCAGCTCACATTGCTGTGTACAGGGTTTAACAAGCCCAACCTTCACTCTTTCCACCATCTGCAAAGCAAATCTCAAACCCACCACCCCGCGTATCTCCTTACGGAATCCTTCCACACCTTCTGCCTACCAAGGATTTCCTCTCCCTTCTCTACCAGCACTCAAGGGACTGCAAAGGACAATCAGACTTTGGAAAGACCCTGCAGAGCCTGCTGCAACCTGTTCGCAAAACACTTGGGGACCTCCTGCTCTCAAAGTCACCGCAGCCATCGCCGCTCTGATTCTCCTCCGGTTAATGCTCATTTCGCAGTGCTTGGTTCTCAGGAATGCGGGTGCTGCTGCTTTAGACAGAGCAGACAGAACCAGAAAGTGAACCAAGGATCTACAAATAAATATTTATTTCAAAATAAATTAAAAAAATTAGATTTACCAAACACTAAACCCCCTCTTGCTAATACTCTGCCTTGCCGCATCGCTATAGAATCAGTCCTCTATTTGAGCAAACTTTGCATCAATTATTTTTTGTTGAGAATTATGAGTTTTGTTCGCAAAATTTTCTCTGCACATTCTCCTTCCCCAAAAGAATTTGCTTTAAAACAAAAACACCACCCATAACATTTCTATGCTTGCTTATTTAAGAGAAATACAGCATGCGGCTCTAATGTTATTAGCACCTTTCCTTTTTTTACAGCTAAACACAACTTAATGACACATTATGAAAACTAAACAGAGGTGGAAGTTACAGGTCTTTCCCCCCCCCGCTTTTTCAAATGAAGTATTTTATTAGGCAAGCTCAAAAATCCAGATCACACATACAAAGAAAGGAGCTCGGAAATCCCCCTCCCTCCACCCCCAGTGCTATTTGCTAAGGAAACCAGATTCTCAAAGCCAGCCAAAAAAATGATCTCAGCCATTCTTAAGAGAGCCTACAGTGCATTTTCATGAGTCATGGAAAGCAACAACTCGTTGCTTTGGTAATGCTAGGTAAGCAACTGGTCATCCATCCACAGCCAGCCTTTCGGCACCAAGTCAGAGAGCAGAACACCTCTTGACAGGTGACAGAGACGGCCCCAAAATAGAGCCTCGAGGCAAATTTACCTCACAGGAGGCTATGTAAGAAAGCATGGCCTATAAAAGCACTTAGCAAAGCATTTGGCAGCCAGGATCCCCCACAGTCCAGATCGCTGCATTGTAGGGGTGTTGCTCAGAGCCTGCAAAAATAGCCGGAGCTGGAAACACATGTGGAAGGGACAGACAGAGATGGGGAACAGCAAGAAGGCAAGTCCCTCATTCACACTCTGCCTACAAGCCAGGGCAGATAGGAAACCTACTGCCCATCAACCCAAAGCCAACACTGGGGCATGCAGGCCTGTGTGAGGAATTGCAGGCTGCTCCATCCACCAGACCCCATCCAACCAGGGGTCTGTGGTGACCGCACAGCCCATAGACACAGGACTCTACGCACACGGGGCACACAGGTGCATAAAAGATGTACTTAAGCTTTAATCAGTTGCTGACCAAATGGCTTGATCTTCTAATTTCATAGAATAGACTAGTTTGGGTTGGAAGGGACCTTCAAAGCTCATCCAGTGCCACCCCTGCCATGAGCAGGGACATCTTCACCAGCTCAGGTTGCTCAGAGCCCCGTCCAGCCTGGCCTGGGATGTCTCCAGGGATGGTTCATCCACCACCTCTCTGGCCAACCTGGGCCAGGGTTTCACCACCCCCAGTGTCAAATTTCAGCCTGAATCTCCCTTCTTTTAGTTTAAAACTATTACTGAAGAACCGCAAGCTGATAACCAGAAGGATGCCAGCCTCTGGTTAAGGAGAACACTGTTCTGTGAGTCTGGAGGCATTGGTAGACACAACTAATGTACATGCAATTTATCTGAACACCACAAAGGCTTTCAAAATATATTTATACATATATATTTTTATATATCATTTTCCTACCATTCTTTTTGGGTGAGAGAGATTACTGCAGGGGCATGACTCAAAGCCCTTGGTGACACTCCTGAACATGGTGGTGACCCAGCCTAAAGCCCTTCAACCACACCAAGGCACCCATTCATCAAATTCCAGCTCTGAGGTTTTGCAAATCCAGCCCAAGACATGTCAAAGAGGTGGGAAATACCTCCTGCAGCAAGGGGAGACCTTGCCCAACAAATTCCATGTTCTTCCACAACTACCTCTCACCGTTCTCACCTCTTGGTGACTCCCACACAGCGTGAGACACCAAACTGCACCTCTGCCAACGCAAACTATGAAACCCAAATCAGCTTCCCACGTATGGAAAGTCTTACTGCTTCTTGTCCTAGTCCCAAATAGCTTTGGGACTCTGTGGTGGTCCAGGATGGAAGCCCAGCAGGCCACACCACCCCCGTGGGACAGTCCAACATGAAAGGCAACTCCTTCTGCACAAGATTGCCCAGACATAGACCAAGACTTGAACAAGCTCATCTCCAGCTTTCCCTCCAGAGATGAAGGCAGTTACAACCTTCAGCACCTTTGCACTGGGTCCAAAAATCAATTATTTGGCCTCACTTCCTATAACACAAACTACAAATAGAAGACATCCTCACCACCTACAGCCCCATCCTGAAGCCAACCAGGCATGCACCAGGTGTTGGTCACACCAACAATGCTGCAGGTCAAGTTGCTGAAATATTGTGATAATTAAACACTTTTTCCTGTTTCTTGGGCCAGGTAACACAGTGGTAAGTCATGAAGATCTTAGCGCAGTGCCTTGGGGAGAGCATTGTGGAGAGCCCCAGCAAGCATCCCCACTGCAAACAAAAACAAGCCAGAGCAGGCATGTTCCTCAAATCCTTCATGCTCAAGACAACATTTCAGCAAAGTGAGGTGAAGCCAAGTCTTGAGACAGAAACCATCATCAGGGTATGTAGAAGACAAAAGAACTGTCCTTTTGTGAGAGCCACCTGTAACTCCAGCCAGCATCCAGGAGCACTTTGTATTCCCCATGCAGCACAGCCACAAGTGACTGTATCACAAGAGGGGGAGCAAGGGGACATCAGCCCAGGCCACCAGTGAAGCAGATCCTCCCGTCCAGCAAAGCCTGGGAGTGCTGAGGATGGGGGGCAGGAGTGTGGCCCCACATCCAGGCAGCCCTGATGGTCCCATCCCAGCTTCAACACCCAGAAGGCTGCAAGAGGAGACACCAGCAGGGCTTTCCTGGGCTGTCACCATCCCAGGAGCAGCTCCTGGGAGCGAAGAGGAGCCAAGTGCAGAGTTTTCCAGTGAAAACTCAAGAAGGAAGCATGACAGGACTTGCCCCATCATGATTCTCCTTAGGCACTGCAATCACCCCCTGCAGCCTCCATTGGGAGGGAATACCCATCCGGAACACTAAACCACCACCTTTCCCGTCCCTTTTTCCTCTGGCAAGACACAGCACAGCTTGGGAACAGCTCAAATTCACTCTGCTGCTGGGTTCAGCAGCAACAACGTTCAGAGCCGGACCTTGAACCTTTCAATAAAATCAGTGATGCAATAAACTAAGCACAGCTCAATACAGTCTCTGTTTATCTCTTTTACTCACCACCAGCATCATCCAAAGAGAAATAACTGAAATATCTCGCATATTTCTCTAATGACTTAGTCTGTTAGCACCCGCACTGAGGGAATAAGACCAAGGAGCAGCAAACACATTCCACCGGTTTATTAACCGGGCGCTCAGGTTTCCAAAAGGCAGCAGAAGGATCGGTGCTGTAGTTCTGTGCCGAAAGGCAAACAGAAGGCGCCGAGGCTGCAGCGTGAGCACCTTGCATCAGCAAGGAAAGCTCTCCAGGAGCTTGGCCCAGCCTGGTAGCTCTAGCTGAGGATGATGCTTTATCGGTTCAGCAAAACGAGCCCTGCTGTACAGCACATCAATGCATTGACCCACCTCAACAGAAGCCAGCCCACATCTCCGTTCTCCAGGTACTGGTTATTCATCACTTACACACTCCTGGGCTGCTCTGTCCCACCGTCCCAGCCCACACACCTCCCTCCAGCCACCACGTTAGTTCTGCTGCAGATACTGAGTTATCAATCTGTCAGCATCATCCAGATGCAAATAACACTATCAGGTGCCCTTGGCAATCACACTGCACTGAGCCAGCACACAAAAAAGGGACAGTCCTCTCCAGGGCACTTCCCCGGTAATGGCAGAGAAGAGGTGAGGGGCTGAACACAGATCTATAAGAAAGATGGGGACAGACTTCTTAGCAGGGCCTGTTGCAACAGGACAGGGGTGATGGTTTTAAACTAAAAGGGGGGAAGATTCAAGCTGGACTTGAAGACATTTTTGACACTGAGGGTGGTGAAAGCCTGTCCCAGGTTTCCCAGAGAAGTAGTGGATGAACCATCCCTGGAGACATCCCAGGCCAGGCTGGATGAGGCTCTGAGCAACCTGAGCTGGTGAAGATGTCCCTGCTCATGGCAGGACTAGGTGAACTTAGAAGGTCCCTTCCAACCCAAACCATTCTATGATTTAAAACACTGTTTCTGTGCACACACACGACTTCACTTTAGTTCAGCTTCACTACCAGCTAGAAAAGATCTCAGCTTACACTTTCTCCCAAGCCATTTTCTCTGACCTTCCCTATCACAGCACCTGGGCTGCCCCACACAGGGGATGCCCCAGCCCTTCAATCCACACCCGAAGTGAGATCTCAGCATTCTCGAGAAATGTGCCCACCACCCTTCTGCAGGTTCCTCATGCCTCAGCACCGCTGCTGCCACTGTATAGAGCAAAAGGTGCAAACAGCTCACCGTAAAGAGATCAAATATCTGCTTGATTATTTTTAAGCTTTTACCACAGAGAGTGCTACACTATTTCAGGTAACAACTGTGATGATCTGACCTCTGCTCAACCGCAAAAATGCAGAGGTTGTAGCACCAAAGCACTACGCAAGCCAAGTAACCAACCATCCTCATCATAATGGACTTGCATGTACATCTGCAGAATAGAACAGTACAGTAAGAAAGGATTTACAACAATCATCTAGTCCAACCGCCTGACCCCTTGAGGACTGAAGGACAAGGACGGGCCTCAATAGACACTCCAAAGAAGCAGCATCTTCCTCCAAACCCCTGCACCGAGACCAGCAGCAGCACAACTCACAGCACAACACAGGGTTCGTTTCTGCACGTGATGTTTGGGCTAATGACTGTTAGCTGCAAAACTTTCAGCAGTCCCTTGGGGATTTGTGGGCACTTGGAAGCCGCTGTGCAAGAAACACCTTCACGTGGAGAAGACAAACATGATCACTCCAGGGCAGTCCCAGCAGTGCAGGAGCACCCAAAGCACCGCAGAGGCCACAAACACCCTCCAGCAGTGCTGGATTTAAGACATTGCTGCCTCCTTTGCCAAGACTCCTTATATCGCAAATTACTTTCCCAAAGGAATTTTACAGTCTTTTTTTCCTCCAAACCATCTAGCTGTCAATCAAACAACATCTTGTTCATTAGCATGCAAGTTTCTGGCCATAGTAGATTTGCAGGATGCCTTGAATCCACACGCCTAAGGCTATTTTTTCAAGCAATTTGGTGTTTAACCACTACCTGAACTCTCAATGCATCCTCCCACCCCCTCCAAGGACCTGGCCACACATGTGCTGTTGACACAACAGCCCACGCAGCAGCTCGGCCGCCACCATCCAGGATCCGGCCCGCGGCGCCGGGCACGGCACACAACGCGTGCTGCCAACCGGACTTTGTCCCACGCAGCTTTCACAGTGCCGAGCCAAACCCTGGCCCAGCTCCACCCTGGGTTTCATTGCTGCTGTGGCTTCTCTTCCCCAAGGCTGCTCCAGATCACCTTGCAGAGAGCTGCGAGTATAAAACATAGGGAGCTTTCACAGAAGCAACTATTCGTTCTGCATGAAATGGTGGCCAACTTGGGTTGCAACTCAGGAGAGCAGGACAGGCTGCAGCCTACTACAGATTTCAACTAAATTTGGAGTCCCTTGGTCTCTTTTCAGTGGTGCCCAACAACAGGATGCAGTACAAGCGCAGATTGAAACACAGGAGGTTCCATCTGAACATGAGGAGAAACTCCTTTGCTTTGAGGTGCCAGAGCCTGGCCCATGCTGCCCAGAGAGGTTGTGGAGTCTCCTTCTCTGGAGACATTCAAACCCGCCTGGACACCTTCCTGTGTGATCTGCTCTGGTGACCCTGCTTGAGCAGGTGGGTTGGACTGGATGATCTCCAGAGGTCCCTTCAACCCCAACCACTCTGTGATTCCATGGCTTCTGCTAGCATTTACATTAGGATATTCCAGGATATGAAAAGTGTTTGGGGAATGCATTTAGGAGCTGAATCCACCTCTTTTGTTGAGTACAAGTCACCATTGACTTGTAAAAGCTTCAGAAAGTCAAGGTCAAACCTCCTGGCTATCCTTCACAGGAATCCCTGCTTCAAGAACAGAACGTGGCACCCAAGACCTGACACAGCGATGACGATCAACAGCACGTCCCCACAGCGGGTCACAGGGACAGGGAAGCAGAGCAAGGAGCCGCAAACAGGGCTCAACTGTGAACACACACCCCGCCAGCTCACCAAACCCTTTCACCACAAGCACTGCAGCACCAGGTGAGCCAGTTTTGGGCTAAAATCCTCCATAGGATGCTGCATCTTCCACCATCCTGGGTTCAGCTTGTCCCCAAGTCCTGTGGCTGCAGGGAAAGCTTCTGCAGCAACAGCCCCAGCACTGAAACAAAGCAGGGAGCCATGTACCCCCAGCCTGCAGCCCCAAAATTCTTCACTAGCCGCATTACAGCATTCTTTCCTTGCTCCCCTTTCCCATGCAATCCATGTTCTACAGCGAACAGCTTTAAAATTATTTGCTTTTAATTTCTCCTGTTTAATTAAAGATGAGCTGGGACAGACTGATTAGGTTGGACACTGGGGGTATTTTAGCAACTCATAGGAAGATTACTTAGCCAGACTAGATCAGAATTGCAAGGACAGACAGAAAACAAACAATAATGCCCACACGTCCACACTCACACGTGCTCGCCCACACCTCTGGACAGAAAAGCACTTCTGTGTATGACGCTCACCGCAGTGTTCACCACATCAGACAAAGGCTCATGTCGCACAGGGTATAGGGCAAGACCACAGAGACAGCGTGTTTCGGGCTTGAGAAAACACTCACCATCCCAGCAAATGGCACTCAAAGGAAGAAAAGGCACCAAGAAGAAAAACATGCGTGACCACACGCAGGGATGGGGAACTGCTCACCAGAGGGACCCACCGAAACCTCCTGGTCGCCCATTTCCCTTTGCAAAGCTTAAATAATGAGAAAATAAAAGTCTGGGGACTGAGGGTGAACCCACCAGGTTCAGGATCAGCAGGCCATTTATAGCTTGGCTAAAAAGTGCCCCAAGGACATAAATTTAAAGAGTGGAATTCCATATTCCTCTTATGGCTCCGTAATGCATTTTCCATCTCCCCGGTGCACAGCTGACATTCTGCACATCTCTGCGCGCATCGTGCTTGGCCTGTGCTCCGTGCAGGGCAGGGGCTGGAGGTGACAGCCCAGCAGCCTCTTACTGTCCATCAGCCACCCCAAGACGGGCTGGAACATGGGCTGTGTGTCCCTCTCCTGTGCTGCATCTTGGGATGTCAAAAAGCCCAGAGATATGTAGCAAGAGAAAACATGTTTCCTTAGATCAGATGATGTGGCTGAACTGTGGTTGAACACTTATTTCCTCCTCCCTTTCCCATTGATCTCCTTGGCTAGAAGAGCCAAGGTAAACCAGGAGGAATTGCTGTCTCCTAATGCTGAGCTCTGAGGTTTGCTGCTTCTACAACAGGCTCATCACAGAATCTCAGAATCACTTTGGTGGGAAAAGACCTGCAAGATCATCAGATCCAACCGTTAACCTAACACTGCCACTACACCGTGACCGTAAGAACCACATCCAGGCTCCAAAGCCAGCCTGCGCGCACCGAGCAGTCTAATAAAAGATTTCCCTTGTAACAGCAAACCCTGACTCACTTCCCTCCAGCCTCGACCTGCAGGTCTCCAACAGCAGGGCCAGATCACCCAGTACGGAAAATCCTGCCAGCTTTCACACGGGTGCCAACATCCAGCTGGGGGAGCAGGGCTGGACACACACCACCCTCAGCACTGCAGCTGCATGGTGTGTCCCCCGCTCTGCCGGGGTCCAGACACACCGTGTCACCCCCACCGGCACCCTCCAATGGGAAAATACAGAAAACGCCTCAACTCCAAGCTGCACAGCAAATTGGCAAAGCATCACCAAGTGATAGTGACATTTCGGAAGGGATGAAGAAAGGACTGTGCTCCTCCAGCTGCTGCAATCGCTGGCTCTGCACAATGCAGTCCTCTCCGTGCTGGATGAAACACTAGACTCTTTTACAGCTCTTCAATAGCACCCCAAAAAATAAATGCGTGACCCATCAGCACACGTTGACCTGAACTGTGGGTTTCTGACGAAGATTTAAGACCCATAGAAAAAGCTGCAATACCAAAATTGGTTTAGACAAGGAAGGTATAAAAGAGCCTCTAAATCCACATCCCACTAGACTGGCAGCCCATGTAGCCTCATGTCCTCCCTCCAACAGAGAAGCTTTTACAAGCTATGAAACCTTCCTTCTGCTGCAGAGGCATGCCCCGAATCTGCAAGAGCCCTGGGAAACCTTGAACCCTGGGTTATAATTAATGTCAAATTAAGAGTTCTGGAAACTGGACCACCTGCCAAAGCTGTCACAAGGCACAGGTAGTCATGGGCAAGCCCCCATCTCCCACACTCCTGAGGATAGGCTCCAAGAGCTGCACTCTGGGTACAAATCCTGCACAGCGCTCCAAATCGCACGTGTCAGACTGGAAATGAATTCACAAGGCTCCAGAGAAGGGAATTCTCCCAAACCACTTACACTCACCTATGAGGCAAAAGAGCTTGACCCTGGAAATCCCCAGAATCACTTAAACTCCGCACAAATCCCAAACCTCCAAATTCCCAAGTGAGCCCAGATTTCCAGTCCATGCACTGGCAACACATGCAGACCCTGCGCCAAACAGGAGCAGCTCTACTTCCAAAAACCACTGGATTACAAGACAGGAATTGAGGATAAAAGCAGCAGCCAAAGGGGAAACAGCTCTCCAAACTGCATCGGGGCAGAGGGACGTTTTTGGCCGCCATGCACAACCTGACGAGCCCGCTGGCGCACACCCATTCGCATTGGCACACGGCTCCCACCTCCACTCCCCACCCAGCCGTGGAGGGGCTGAAGTTCGGTGCCGGCAGAACAAATCCTCCTGGAGCATCACCCCAAGCTGTGACAGGGTTCCCCACAACAGCCGCTCGCTCCATCCAGGTGGAAATCCAGCTTGAGGTCACTCACGCCATGCGGGTACAGCTTCCCCTCGGCCATGGGAGCCTGTGCCCACCGCAGAGCCTTCCTCCCCATCCTCACCGCTCGGGACACTGCACAGGGAGGACTTTGCTCACGGTGAAGCTGGAGGGCGAGGGTTGGCCGGGCATTCGCGCAGCTCCCTGGCATGGATGCGATTCTTTCCACAGAAGCAGGATGCAAGCGACTGCAGCCAGTAATGTACCCATACAATCCATAGTTTAACGCGCCCCGATATTGGGTGTTCGGGTCTAATCCCGGCGCTCGCTGTCAGGGACAGGCTGCCCCAGGTTGGGAAAAACAGTTTATGCAGCCGAAACCGAGCACGATGAAACAAGGCGAGAGCTGTGCCGTGAAAGGTAAATCCCCAAAGCGGGGGGGAAGGTTTTTCCCAGTTCCCCACACCCCCTCCTGGGGAGCCGTTCCGACCTCCCCACAGCTCCCCAAACCACCCACCGAGCGACCTGCCTGGAGGGACCAGAAGAGGGAGGAAAGGGAAGAAACGCCACCGGCTGCAAAACTCTCGGTCACCGCCACGAAAAACAACAAAAAAAATACAATAAAATAATTAAAAGAACGAAACAAACCCTCGCACCGGTGCGGGAACCTACCGCCCGCGGAGCTCCCGGTCCCCCAGGAAAGACTTACCGGTCCGGCAGCGCGGCTACCCGCGGAGGGACATGCCGAAGAACCGCGGCAGCACCGCTCGGCTCCGATCGGCTGCGCTCGGCTCCGCTCGGCTCAGCAGCGGGAGCGAGGGGGCGCGGGGCGGTGCACAAAAGCGGGAGGAAGCGGTGACGTAGGAGCCGCCACGGCCAATGGGATGGCGACTGAGCGGGGAGGGGGCGGGGCGAGACGGGACGGCCCCGCCCCACCCACTGAGTGGGCGGTACGAGGGGGAGGTGCTGCGCCGCGCCGCTGGGGGGCGGCCCCGCGGAGAGGGGTCCGGCCAGAGGGGAACGGGGAGCTGGGGGGCACTCGCAGCCGGTCCCGCAGCCCCGCTCGGTGTCGGTGCAGCCCCCCCAGGTCCCGCAGCCGGGACCACCCCGGTTGGACCACACAGGATCACGGAGTCACAGAGTGGTTGGGGTGGGAAGGGACCTCTGGAGATCATCCAGTCCAACCCACCTGCTCAAGCAGGGTCACCAGAGCAGATCACACAGGAAGGTGTCCAGGTGGGTTTGAATGTCTCCAGAGAAGGAGACTCCACAACCTCTCTGGGCAGCCTGGGCCAGGGCTCTGGCACCTCAAAGGAAAGAAGTTTCTCCTCATGTTCAGATGGAACCTCCTGTGTTTCGGTCTGTGCCCGTTGCCCCTCATCCTGTCATTGGGCACCACTGAACAGAGTCTGGTCCATCCTCTTGACACCCACCCTTGAGATCCTCTACCTTTGCTTTCAGATGGAAGTTGACTTTTGAGCTCTTGCTGAGGTCTCTGGGACCTTCTGAAATTGGGAGCTGGGACCAAACTGTCCCATTTAGGGTTGAGTTGAAAGAACAGATGATGAAAAGTTGTGTTGAAACATCCTGACTCCAGGAGATGGGGCTTCACAGAATCATAGAACAGTTTGGGTTGGAAGGGACCTCCAAAGCTCATCCAGTGCCACCCCTGCCATGAGCAGGGACATCTTCACCAGCTCAGGTTGCTCAGAGCCCCGTCCAGCCTGGCCTGGGATGTCTCCAGGGATGGTTCATCCACCACCTCTCTGGCCAGCCTGGGCCAGCACATGAGTTGAAGCACAGGAGAAGCTGCTGACACCTGGCCACAGCGTAGCTTTCTGCAGCACCCAGCTTTCCATGCAACCAGGACGTGAAGATGGGATGAAGGGATTGCTCTCTGATACCTTGGTTGGGTTTTGCCTCTTTTGGGAGGAACTGAAGCAAAAATGAGCCATAGTTAAGACCAAAGGGAGGGAAGAGGCTCTCAGCTGCTCCTGGGCTGTGATCAGTTGTCCAAGCTTCCCCTCTAGAGCAGCTCAGAGCTCCTTGGGCAGCTCCCCATGGGAGGCAGAGCCACCTCTCAGCTGCCCCAATCAACACCCGCCTGTCCCAACCGTCCTTTGAGTGTCCAAGTGCCTTTGGACTTGACTTTCCATATGGGGAGGGACAAAGGCAAAACTCACCCCTGAGCTAAGGCCCTTGTGCCTGAAAGATGGATGGAAATTGGACTTGGGTTTTGTACCAGTCTGGTGGGAAAGAGAGAAATTTCATATACACAATGGAAAAAAGTAGGTAATAATATTTTTCTGATTATTTCCCTGTTTCTCCATTTAGTAAATGTGTTGTGGAGAGGAACAGGAACAAAGTCAGTTCAAGATTTTTTGGGGGGAGAGAAAAAAATGGTCAGAATCTTAAACCCGGACTCATTCCTCTCAAGATTTTCAGGACTTGCTGCTGCAAGAAATGTTGAGCCGTTGCCTATAAAGGCAATAGAAACCCCAACCAGGGACCCCTCCTGAGAGATTCAAATCTCACATCCTCGTATACAATCGCGTGACCTATTAATAAAATCCATAGAAACCAATTCTGTATATACCAAATAACAGCAGATGGCTCCAGCCCAAACTGCTCCGAGTTCCCTCACTCCATAAATGATTTTCCTAGGGCCCTTCATGGTCTTGATGTAATTGAATAGGTTTCACTCTTTTTTTTCTCTCCCTCCCCCTCCTCAGAATATTTTTGCAGCTTACGGAGAGGCATCCAGGGGAACCGAGCTGTTGCTGGAAGGAACCTCTGACTCCCACTTGCCTCATCCGTTTGGGAAGCAGCGTAAGCCCAGCCTAAGCCACCTGGCTTTGGGAAGGAGGTTGCCTTTCTCTGCACCTTCCCTCTAACTCTTACAGCTTTTTAATAAAATTCCGGTAACTTGGCACATTTGAAATGTTTTGGCTGCTGCCCATCTGGGATGTATGTAATGAATTCTTGCACTGCAGATGCCTTTCTGAAATAAATCACATGTGTTTACCTTGGGAACCGGGCACAGGACTTCAGTTTCAGGTATTATAAGGCACTAAGCGACAAGCAGCTCCTTTAAAACTTGGTTTTAATGGGCATGGCTCAGGCAAGCACCAATTACTGCTGAAAACCCCTTCCAAGCGTTTTTTCTTTTCTGAATGTGTTTGGTGCCCCAGGAATCCCACTGCGGGGATTTCAGCTCCAGGGTGTTCCTGAACAATGCAAGAATCATCATGTGTGTGAAGCCTGTTTCCATTGATGTCAACAGCTCTCTGTTGATGGGCGTGCGAAGGATCTGCCCCCATATTCTGCCTTCTCGAGTTGCTCTTGAAAACATTTACGAAGCCTGGCAGAAGAACAGACGGAGGTGTGTTCCTTCTTCATGTGTTTTCCTACAAACACTGGCTGACAGCATTCACATTTCTGGAGAGGAGCAAAAACCTGGGAGAAAGTGCCCAGTGGAGAGCACTGGTGAAACCAGTGTGTTGCGGAGGGTGGTTGTAGCAGCTTCATATGGGGAAATAAAATAGATGGGAGGCTGTTCTCTGCCCCTGAGAACAACAGGCATGGTGTGCCTTCTACCTTGTACCTTCTACCTCTCTCTTCTTTTCTAAATCAGTGTCAAACTGTCACAGAGTCACAGACTGGTCAGGGTTGGAAGGGACCTCTGGAGATCATCCAGTCCAACCCACCTGCTCAAGCAGGGTCACCAGAGCAGATCACACAGGAAGGTGTCCAGCTGGGTTTGAATGTCTCCAGAGAAGGAGACTCCACAGCCTCTCTGGGCAGCCTGGGCCAGGCTCTGGCACCTCAAAGGAAAGAAGTTTCTCCTCATGTTCAGATGGAACCTCCTGTGTTTCAGTCTGTGCCCGTTGCCTCTCATCCTGTCATTGGGCATCACTGAAAAGACTCTGGTCCCATCTTGACACCCACCGCATCTATAAAATGTACAGATGTGTGCTCTGATTCTTCTAAGTTGACTAGTCTACATGGTGGATATGAAGGACTATATCATCCCAATAATATCTTCAGTGAAAAGTTTGATGGCACAAGTGGGTAATACTGAGCTATAAGAAAAGCTGATGGTTCATCCGCAGACCAAGAACTTTGCAAATCACAGCCCCAGGCTGTTCTATTTATGCTTCTCCTTTAATGACGCAAGCGTTAGTATTTGCTGTGGGGGGAAAAAGGGAAGATATCTGGCTTTTACCTAACTGCTGCTATTCCGGGCTTGGTTAGGGTTCCTGTAGGAAGTGAACACAGGTCCCAGAGCACTGACCCAATTCTTCTGTGACTAAGTATGCTCTGTCTAACCTGAAATTCTCCCATGCCTTCTGTTTGATATAATATCCTTTCTTGCTTCCTGTCCTAAACAGCCACATGAAGCTGTTGTGCACTGTGAGGCGTCTGTCAGGCTTTCTCTCCCATCGAGATGGCTGGACATTGACAGTGAGTGAAATCATTCCTATTCTTAGATTGCAAACTGTAAAGGAATGATGCCGTCTCGGTGTAAAGAAAGGAAACCAGTTACTCACTCAGAGCAGAAGGCTGGAGCTGGGAGTGAACTTGGGTGGGATTTCAGCACGTAGACACAAGCCTGGGATGCCGAAATCTCTGCATGGCAGCACCTGGGCTTGGCAGACCTGCAGTGGCTGCTCCTCCTCATCCAAGATTAACAGTGAGTCTGCTGTTTGCTGTGGAAAAACAGGTGGAAAAAGTGGGCTAGAGCTATTCCCATGTCCCTCCAAATGATATTACCTGCAGAGAAGTCATGTTTATTTTGCTTAAACATTCCCCCATTTCCTATGTGTTCTGACTGCTGCAAAGCTGAGCAATTTGGGGACTAACCTGGTCAGGATCCACAGACCACACGTATCAGTGAGGGGTTTGTGCTGGCCCAAGAACACACCTGGACGTACGCAGAGGTTTGTTGGGGACAGACATTTGAGCACAGCACTTCTTCTCTATCTCTGCCTCTGTTTTCACAGTATCACAGTATGTTTGGGATTGGAAGGGACCTCAAAAGATCATCTAATCCAATCCCCTTTTACAAGAACCATGTCATGGAATGCTTAAGAAGGGTGAGAGTCAGGTTCAGATCCCTGTTGCTGAGGGGCCGCACACTTCATGACTATGTTCCTCTTCCTCTCGTGGTACACGAAATGCTCCCTGGCTGATACGACCATATGTTCCGCAGCGCAGACACCAAGATCTTCTCTATGAAAGCAACCAGGCAAGAGCAACGAGTGATCTCTGTGGCTTGATAAGTTCGGAAACCTTTCCTCTTCTGTGGCAGAAAACTTTATTTTCACTAACAGCAGATAACGCCTTCTGCCCACTCAACAAATTAACCTCGTGTGTTAGAGCTTGGGTTCGTAGAATCATAGAATGGTTTGGGTTGAAGAGACTTTCAAAGCTCATCCGGTGCCACCCCTGCCATGAGCAGGGACATCTTCACCAGCTCAGGTTGCTCAGAGCCCCGTCCAGCCTGGCCTGGGATGTCTCCAGGGATGGGAACCTCCTTGGGCTGAGAAAATAATCTTGGGCTCCTGCTCTGGCTCGGGGTACAGGATATTTCCAGTGTCCACTCCAGCGTAAAAGGCAGGTGGCAGCAGCAGCAACTGTATTTGAAAAGGAAAGGGTGAGTCCTGCACTTGAAGATAAAACGTGCAGGCCTGGTCCTAGAGGAGCGGGTTCAGAGCATGAAGACCCAAGAGCAGAGCTGCACTCACCCGCTCAGGTATAGAATCACAGAATCATTTTGGTTGGAAGAGACCCTCAAGTGCAACCATTAACTTAACTCTGGCACTAAACCATGTCCCTAAGAACCTTATCTACACATCTTTTAAACCCCTCCAGGGATGGTGACTCCACCACTGCCCTGGGCAGCCTGTTCCAATGCCTGACAACCCTTTCTGGGAAGAAAACTTTCCTAATATCCAATCTAAACCTGCCCTGGCGCAACACCCCGTCTTGCGGGGTTAGACAGTTGCTCTGTGAAGGGGTCAGAGCAAAGGGGTGCCCCCCAGCCCTCTCCGAGGCAGCTTTTGTATCCATCGAGCTCGCTGCACACAGCTGACAGGAGAGAGTTTTTGGATCTTAAGAAACAAATGACTGAAAGCTCAGAGTGACACGCAGAGGAAGGTAACAGCACGCAGCAGCCAGAAACAGCGATCAACAAAAAGAACAGGTTTTCACTCGTATTTCTTCCAAGCTGGGTGTGAATATAGTGAGATTGAGTTATGTGGATGATTGTTTTTTTCCTGGTAGCTGTCACATGTGCTTTCATATCTGGATGTGAGTTTCCACACTATAGTTGTTCCATGACTCACCTCTTCTGCCCAAACAGAGGGAAAAACATCTCCAAATAGGACAAAGTGAAAGTGAAGAGGATCTGATTTCTGGGTGGTTTTTTGAGCAAACATTGTTAGAGAGCATTTCTCTGTGAGGCTTTTACATATGTGTATGGAGATTCAGACACTCATGTCATCCAAACAGTATTTGCAAGGTAACTCTATATATGACCCTGGTGAAAGGTGTGAAGCTGAAAGCCCTGCAGAGTTATACTACTGATCTGCAAACAGACCCAGTTTAGACTTTCTCAAGTAAGGTCAGATCTATCCCACAATACTTATCAGCTCATCTGGCACCTGAATATTGTGGAAAATAGCACAAGCAATACTGTCCTTGTGGCATTTGCAGCCGAAACTGCAAGATAGCCAAAAATCACAGGGGACATCCTGCTTTTCCATCCCTCCTTCTGAGAAAGTTCAGAGGAAATCTTGATTTTTTCCTGAAAAGAACCAAGATTCTCAGCCTTGCAACTGGCTCCTCTTGAGCAGAGTCTAAGGGACAAGAGAAGGACTTGGCAGTGTTAGGTTTACTTTTGGCCTTGATGATCTTAAAGGTCTTTTCCAACCAAAACGATTCTGTGATTTTGTGACTGAAAGGGTCCAGACATGGGTGGGTATGTGCATCCTGCCTGCCCTGTTCTTTGACACCACTGACTTCATTTGAATTTTGCTCATTAAGAATATGACCCTATTCCTCTAATCCCCTCCTGATTTTAATGGTAACATGTATGCAACATGTAGTCAAAGCCACTCATTATAATCACTGGATTACAGCTGCCATTTCAATCATCATTCTGGACTCTCTACTGTGTTCTTGACGAAGAAGCTTCTACCAGAACCTTCTGGCATATTCGGGCTCCTACAGCTGACAGTGAATAATATACGAGCAGCCATAGTGCCTGAGTTTGTTTGTATTCCTTCCCATCCACTCACATGGAGCTGGATTTTAGCTGACAGAAATCAAGGGAAGTAGAGCCTCATTTACCGAAAAACTGGGATCTGTCCTATTGGTCATAAGCTGATCTGCACACATCAAGTGGAAACCTATATCTTTTCCTTTACATCTGTCACAAGGGGGAAGAAATCACCGAAACAATCAAAACCTGACTGTTTACATATGTTTTGTTTTCTAAATGGACTTCTATAGAAAGTTGCAGCTCTGTTGCACAGACAGCTCACATAAATCTCTTATCACAAAAGCCATATGTCCTCATTTCCTCATCTGCGGTAAAATACGAGCAGCGGCGCTTCGATAATTAGGAAGCTGGAGGTAAACCACTCAGCATCCAGCAGCAGGAAAGTGTGTACGGGTGAAGGTTACAAAACACCAAGCAGAGCAGTTTGGTTTTGAGCGGTGTCACTTGCCCATGCACTTCCCATTGTGCGACTGTCGCTTGTGTGTTAACAAGCCAGTTCTTCCATGGAGGGCATACTGGAACAACTGGGAAAGTCTCAGAGATGCTTGATGCTCCTCATTTGGTTGCTCACCTTTGCAGGGCAGTTATCCTTCCCTTGAAAAGAACTCAAAATCAGACCTCAAAATACAGCAAACTGTCCTGCTCCCATCTAAGTCCCTTTGATACGATCTCCAGACACATAAAGGGAGAGAAGAGCATCCATGGATGGTTCCTTCTCATCAGATGGATGGCACGCTGGGGATCTCCTGTTCCCTGTGTGGACTTCATATGGTTTCACCTGGGAAGAAGGAGCAGAATGGTCCCACAGGACCAATCAGATATTTTTTGGCTTCTCCCTTACCAAAAACTCAGACAACTGTCATCTGTGCCCCTTGTTTGACAAGTCAAGCTGGTGTCACTTCTGAACTCTTAGCTTCACGCAGGTGTTTCCATAAGGCTGCTCTGAGATGGATAAGTTAACTGAGTGCGTACAATTAGCACAGCTGCCATTATGGCATGTCCAAGTCCTTCCAAATCTTGTATTTTTTCCCAAAGAGAGACATTTCCTAAATTTCAGATCAGCCAGCGATGGTGAAATGCCCTTTTGCCCAGCTTGGTGTGCTTTGTGTAAGGAGTATTTATTTAATCCATCTGAAACTACATGAGAAAGGAGAGAAATATCCCGGCGGCGAGATAAGATGATTATCTTCCCGGCAAACAATGGGCCCACGGTCAAAATTAAAAATAATTTGATTGCAAATAGGAAGCCTAGTAAAGCAGCAGGGCCAGAGGAAACATGACTAATTTTTTTTAGCTTGTCTGAACTCACACAGCAGAGCTTTGCAAGAGCCGTAACTTTGAAATATAGATCTGTAGAAAACCCATGGGGGGAGGATGGCAACCATCCAACTGCAATAGTACAATAGGGCCAAGTTAACGCAGCTGGTAGATCCAACCTAAATGACTAAATAGCAACAGACAAAAGCTATTTTAGGTGTAATTTGGTGGGGACCACAATAAATAAGATTTGGGGGGAGTGGAGAAAGTGAAGACTTTTTTCTCAACTCTTTTTTTGTTTCTGTTCGTTTGCCTTTCTCCTTGGCAACATGTGGTCAAACCATGATGCCAGTGTCACCTGTGGGATCAGGGTCAATGCTGCACATCCTTGGTCAGTGTTGGTTCCTCCCATCTCCAGCAAAGACCTTTACTTTCTGCAGAAGAAGGAGAGGGAGGCTGCAGGACCATGATGACCTTGGAGATGTCTCCAAGAGAAAATTCTAATAGATGTGAAACCTCTGCAGGGTCCCTTATAAAGGCATTTCCTTTTGATGATGACTACCCAGCAAAAGTGGTTATGATTTGCAGAAACACTGTATGCTAAACTACTGCTTCCTTAAAACAAAACCCAACATGAACCAACCTCTGTCCAGGGGGAATGTGAAGAAGAAAATGCTGCATAGTACAGCTGTTCCTCAGCATCCATGGTAGGACTCCAACATCTTCCTCTGTCCCAGACAGTGCTCATATGGTGTGAATTTTGGCGTCGTCCTATGCAGGGACAGGATTTGGACTTGATGATTCTTGTGGGTCCCTTCCAGCTCAGGACATTCAATGATTCTATGTACCTGCTGTAGAGCTGCTGTTAAGCTGGGCAGACATCAAGACCAATCCAGGTTGCAGTTCTTGTCCTTGCATCACAGCCTGCATGTCAGAAATGACCTAGTGACTATCAATTTAATCCAGTGGACAGTAACATTCGGATCTCTGTTTTTAAGCATCTAAGTTGACTGTATCCTTCTATAAATGTTATTGTCTAGAACATTCTGTGCTTTTATTAGCATTGTTAGAGACGGATCTCTAATATGAAGGCACTCAACGCTCAAAACGCCCTGTGCGATAGGGGAGTGATGTTACATCCATCTGACAGCAGCAGAAATTCTGCTGTAGATAGAGGGTTGAAATGATCCGTTCCAAGAACACGGGGAGAAGCATGGATCAGAACACAACAAAGACATGATGTTCCCAGGTCTCGCTGTGACCACAAAACCACCATTTCTTTTTGGTTTTGCTTTAAAAACCTTTTAAACTGACAGTTTTAGTCAACTGAGCGTTGAAGCAAATCCTTAGCTATCTGCATTGAAGCCATGTTGAATTACATCAGAACGTGAGCACACTTAACTGATAGTAACTACTTCAGTTGCAGTTATGTCTGACCCTTTACCTGGGTAGATATATTCTTTTAGTATTTTGAGGGCATCATATAAACGAGGTGAGAGAGTGTTGCAAACCCATATGACAGCCACAAGGAGAAGCTGACACTAGATGCTAACCGGTATTTAAGCCCCTTGGCAAACCTCAGATAGGTCCAATAATTGTAGGTGGATGAGAGCCGGCAGATGGTCATTAGGTTCCCAATGGAGGAAACACCGCTGAAAGGCAGAAAGAGAAATGACAGATTTAATGAATATTGGCCACAAGCTCAACTACAAAAAGCAACCAGTCTGGATGTCTTCCTACAAGACTGATCATAGCAGAACCAAGGCCAGATGGTCCCCACACCGTACCTGATGGCAAGACCCCCTCCAAACGAGAAAGTATGACAAGTGTCACCAGGGAAAAGCCTCTGATCAGTAAGAACGGTGGCTGCTTTTATGCAGGCAGTAAACTGAACTGTGAACAGGGCTGTGTCCTTCTGCTTCCACCTCAGCAGAGTGCCAGGCCTTTTGACATCAAAACATCAAAGCACTGTCTCTGCAATGGGAGCGCTCAGCTTTAAAGGCAGGTTCCCATTGTCACCAGAGGTTCAAAAAAGCTGAAAGATAGATCTAGGTAGTCAAAGAAACATCAGAGCGTGTGGTTGGACACATCAGGGCTGGCAATAGAATCACTACAGTCTGTCTCTGACTGCATGTTGATCATGGAGGTTTTATTCTTTTATGAAAACAGCTAATGGTGACATGTGTCAAGATTCTGTAAAGGGCTCAGACGGAGACCCAGACAGGAGAGGAGAGGAGAGGAGAGGAGAGGAGAGGAGAGGAGAGGAGAGGAGAGGAGAGGAGAGGAGAGGAGAGGAGAGGAGAGGAGAGGAGAGGAGAGGAGAGGAGAGGAGAGGAGAGGAGAGGAGAGGAGAGGAGAGGAGAGGAGAGGAGAGGAGAGGAGGAAGCTTGGCCCACTTCCAGTTGCTCCATCACAAAACTGTCTCTTTGTGAAAGATTTGTTCTGTATAAGCCATAAAATGAGAACTTACTGCAGGAACAATGAGCTGCAATTCTATGACTCCATTATCCAAGATGGGTACAATAGACATTTCTGAGTGCAACACTCAACTCCAGGAATAAACAAGAGACGATGAATGGCTTTAATGAGTGAAAAAGGACACCCAAAGCAGCAAGGGGAAAAGTATCACTAAATTAGTATTGACTTGGGAGTTGAGATCTCTCCAAGAGCTGGTATCCCATGAGGTTGTCTCCGAGAAACAAAAGCACCACGTGCCACTCTCCACATTGCAAGAAGCCCCCTCTGGATACTCTCTAGCCTGGTCCCTAGATTTGGATAGTCCCTGGCTATCCAATTCTTTTATCAGAGGTCCCCCATGGAACCTCATCAAAGTTCACAGACCTTCTGCCATGTCCCATGAATTACCTGACAACTGCAGGGCTCCAGGAAGGAAGCCGTTTCTTGGAAGATACTTAAAAGAAACCCAGGGCAAAGCTTGTTCCCCTCCAAAATGGCTGGTAGTGCAGGGCCTGTTGGCAAAGCTTCTCTGCTTCCCAAAGGGAGAATGGAAAGCTGGAACACCCTCTTGGAGTAAAGAGACAGGTGTCAGTGGAAAAACAAACCAAACAAGCAACAAACAAAACACAAGGCTCTTGTTCTTTTTGACTGTGTTCCTCTGAATGGAAAATCCAGGCAAGGAAAGTGGAGATTCCGCAGTTCACAATGCCAGGTCTCCTGATCTCTAATTTTGGAACAAAGTACTTCTCACCACCGCTTTTCCTAAGCACATATTTTCAGAGGATGATTTCACAAGGTCTCACAGAAGCAGATGTACATGCAGAATCTAAGGAGAAACAACTGTGTAAGTAAAAAAAAAAACTATTACAAAACTGCCCTCCAACAATGTGATAGAAAGGGTACAGTGTTGGGTAGAAGGAGGTCTATCTATATTTATGTCGCAGAGGTTTCTGTTTAGTGGAAACCAGCTTCCCTTGCTAATGGGAAATAAACCCTTTTCAGGCAGCAGGGCACCTCTCTCCTGCACACCCATTAAATAAGATCTCTTGAAGTCACAAAGCGAGTGGGTGGCTGTCTAGCAGCTCTGAGTAAGCTCTAAGAGGATGTCATTATTGCCAGACTTGGCCCAGCTTCACGTCAACCAGGACAATTGTGGGGGGAAACCTGACTGCAAACAAAAGCGAAGCCAACTGCGCTGTTTGTCCTTGGCCAAATGAAGGCAAGGGAAGGTTTATAAACTGGATTAGTAAAATCCGTCCATTTCCAGCATGATAAAGAAAGGTTTGTTCTTTGTGTTTTTTGTTTTGTTTTGTTTTCTATGGCATACGCATTGCAAGCCAACAACAGTGTTTTCCTTGGGCAGGAGCCAAAGTTTTGGCTGCATTTTTCTCCCACCAAACACCAGCCCTCTGAGATGAGTCACTGGTTCTTCAAGCGAGCTGCAGCCTGCTGAGCCGGGAGAAGGAGCCCTCGTTGCACGGAAAAGGGATCAGGAGACGATGTGTCATGCGGATCACCCGGGGAATCCGCCTCACTTCCCACGGTGCAGATTGCATGGGGAGGACCCACGAGCCTGGAGGGGATGGAAATAAAGCCAGGGTATCGTGTTTAATCTCTGGTGAGCATCTCAAAGTCCGTGTGGCTCCATCAAAAGCTCCACTTCAGCCATTCAGGTATTCTGATGAGCTGCAGCAATTTGGTTCTGTAAACCTGGATCCTCATTCGTCACCAGCTCTTTGCTGCATCCTCTTCCCCATCCTCTCCCAGCCCAGGAGAACCGGTGGAGTTACACAATGTGCCTGGAGACCCCTGCCAGGGAGCCAAGCAGGGTTTGTTTGCTTGTTTATTTATTTTAATTATTGTTTTTATTTCTGTTTGTTTGTGTGGTTTTGTGGTTTTTTGTGGGTTGTTTTTTTTTTTTTTTTAAGCATTTCTTCTTATTATGAGAGCTGTAAAACAAAGAAAAAGGACCCTGAGGAACAATTCAGTGAGTAAGGGATGTGTAATCACTGGCATCCTACAGTGACTTACAGAAACTATAGGACAAGGCCTTTTCACTTCAGCCGACCCTGTCAGCGCTGGAGGTCAAATACATCAACTGTTGCCAATCTACAGCTCATCCTTTGCTAGTTAACAGGTGAGTGAGCGATCGTCAAACCTGGCAAGGATGCTGCTGTATCGCAGCCTCAGCACTTACAGGATAAATAATAATCAGTATTAATAATCAATATTAACAGTCAGAGCCAGGGAAGCGGTGCTCCCTGCAGGAGTTTCACCATGGCTGCGCCCCACATAAATGGGGCTGTGCTTCTGTGTGAGGTGCTGGGATGTGGAGGAGATTATCAATGTGAAAATAAATAAATAAATAAATAGATAAATAGATAGATAGATAAATGGATAGATAGATAGATAGATAGATAGATAGATAGATAGATAGATAGATAGATAGATAGATAAATAAATAGAAGAATCACAATCTCAGCAGTAAGTGGGCTCTGGTGAGAGGCTGCCATGGACCGGCGTCACCTCAGAACACCTGGAGCATCTTTCTTATGAGGAGAGACTGAGAGAGCTGGGGCTGTTCAGCCTGGAGAAGAGAAACTGAATGGGGATCTCATATATGTTTATAAATATCTCAGGGTGGGTGTCAGAGGATGGACCAGACTCTGTTCAGTGGTGCCCAATGACAGGATGAGGGACAACGGGCACAGACTGAAACACAGGAGGTTCCATCTGAATATGAGGAGAAACTTCTTTCCTTTGAGGTGCCAGAGCCTGGCCCAGGCTGCCCAGAGAGGTTGTGGAGTCTCCTTCTCTGGAGACATTCAAACCCACCTGGACACCTTCCTGTGTGATCTGCTCTGGTGACCCTGCTTGAGCAGGTGGGTTGGACTGGATGATCTCCAGAGATCCCTTCCCACCCCAACCAGTCTGTGACTCTGTGATCCTGTGCGTTCCAACCGGGGCTGATCCCCCTCGAGGGGCCGCACCGACACCGAGCGGGGCTGCGGGTCCCCCCGGGTCACATTTCCCCCTCCGGCCGCAGGAAGCGCCGGGGCGGCCGCAGGCGGGACGGCTCCTCCCCGGCCAGGCGGGCGGAGAGAAACCGGGGCGGGGAGGCGGGAATGGGGCGGGCTGGGGCTGCGGGGGCCGGGTGAGGGAGGACGGGCCCGGGCAGGGCTGTAGGGGTCCGACTGAGGGAGGCCACCATGTCGGGGACCGCCATCTGCCTGCTGCGCTGCGACCTGCGCGCCCACGATAACCAGGTAGGCCCGGCCGGCGGACCCCGGGTAAACACCCCGCTGCTGGGTTGGGTGGGCTGGGGAGAGGTGGGCGCTGCCTCCCGCCCCCCCAAAGCCCTTGTCTGTGTCCGCAGGTGCTGCACTGGGCTCAGAGCAGCGCGGATTTCGTTGTCCCCCTCTACTGCTTCGACCCGCGGCACCTCCTGCGCACCCAGCGCTGCGGCTTCCCCAAGACGGGGCCCCACCGGCTCAGGTTCTTGCTGGAAAGCGTGAAGGACCTGAGGGAAACGCTCAAGAAAAAAGGAAGGTAGTTGAGAAAGCACCGTGGAAATAACACGTGTATTTTTATTTTCTCATTCTCTCAGCATGTGTTTGTGCTGTGAGTCAAATCATGACAGATAATGTGATGATATTGGAGAGCCACAGCCCTTCTGGTAGATACAATGAGCAACATGGATCCTGGCTCCATGTCCAACCTGTGGTGTGCCCTGTGGGCGGCTCGGTCTCTGCTTTCCTGTGGGATGTAAGGGGAACAGCTCTCTCAGCAGCACCCCTTCCTCCTGCCTTCTTCAAACCCAGTTCATCTTTGAAGAAACTTTTCAATTATGCTTTAAATTCTTCTGGCACAAACACTGTATTACCCCTTCAAGAAATTATTCTCCAAAACAGGCCTCTGTTAGATAATGCAGTAATGTGTGTGCGTGATACAGAGAGGATGGGAGACAGAGAAAGGGACAGAGTCGCATACAAGGCTCTTCACAGAACTCAGCACCCACCTGAGTGGAGCATCTCCCTTATGAAGAAAGGCTGAGGGAGCTGGGTCTGTTTAGCTTGGAGGAGGCTGAGGGGTGACCTCATTAATGTCTACAAATATATAAAGGGTGAGTGTCAGGAGGATGGAGCCAGGCTCTTCTCGGTGACAACCAATGATAGGACAAGGGGTAATGGGTACAAACTGGAACACAGGAGGTTCCATTTAAATTTGAGAAGAAAATTCTTCGCAGTGAGGGTGGCAGAGCCTGGCCCAGGCTGCCCAGGGGGTTGTGGAGTCTCCTTCTCTGCAGACATTCCAACCCGCCTGGACACCTTCCTGTGTAACCTCATCTGGGTGTTCCTGCTCCATGGGGGGATTGCACTGGATGAGCTTTCCAGGTCCCTTCCAATCCCTGACATTCTGTGATTCTGTGACTGACTTTTTTACCACAGCTTCTCTCTTTTGCTCTGGTGCCCTGGGTACACAGCTGGGCAGCTGGTGAGGCTGCAGGGTAGGAAGGGAAGTTTTGTTGACTCTGTTATGAACACAGAACATTCAGCGGAAAGTATTCCTCAGAATAATCCCACATGAAAGTGGAGAGGGCTCTGCCCACAGGCCGCCACTACCTGTGACAGGGATTAAGGGAGGAATCTCTTCTGGAATCACAGCCTCATCATTTAAGGATGAACTTCAAGGTAACAGGCTGGCTTTCTGCCCAGTCATCCTTTTCAAGGCGTTTGGGGTGGTAGAAATGTGTTTGACACACACTCAGCCCCAGAGGCTTATAAACTGTGTTCAGTGGGTCCTAAAAAATATAGGCTAGTCAAATCCTGTCTGTCTGCTTCAAAACGTGTTTCATGCCTCGTAAAGAACAAGGGTGCCTGGGTCAGGACTAGGGCCTCCTGCACACATAAATAACAGTGATATCAAACCTAATTCAGGCCAATATTTTGTGTTTGCAGCACCCTGGTTGTGAGGAAGGGGAAACCAGAAGATGTGGTCCGTGATCTGATTACTCAGCTGGGCTCTGTCAGTGCCGTGGCTTTCCATGAAGAGGTAAGGGAAATTTGAGCGACGTTGGTAAGAGATAAAATTAGGTTGTGGAGGTTTCTTCCACAATCAAATTGTGATGCAGATCCTGCACATTCAGAGCCTTTCTTGTCTGTGGTGTTGTGAACCTGGGGAACCAGCTATCTCCTGGGGTGGGGATGGCGTCTGGGCAGGAGTCCCTGCTGGATCACAGCAGTGGTTTGTGACTGATCACTCGCAAGTGCTGTGTCTTGAGGAAGAGGAGTTTCCATCAACTGGCATTGTAGGTCAGCTGAGTCCATTTCTCCTTCTGTTTTACATCAAGCTGCCTTTTCCTTCCTTGCACGGGGAGGTGTCTGCCAGGGGACATGTTGTACTGAGTGTAGAAAAGCCCCCGGGTGAGTTGACAGCGCACATATTTAGGCAGTTGCCCCCCAGTTTGATGAAGAATGAAACATGAGTCCAGTCCTGACCTGACAATGGGGTTGACGTGTCTCTGACCCGTCTTCACTGAGCTTAATGGTTTGATCCAGAGCTTGCTGGATTCACTGGAGGGCTCTGGATCCAAACCACCGGGGGTTTTGTGTGCACACACATACGTAGATACGTATGAGCAGAGTCTGGGCCTCACAGCTGCCTAATGCGTGAATCTCTCTGTGACCTGCACTGCAGGTATTCCTGCTGTCAGGACTTGTAACTTGACAACCTACACATCCTATAGTGCCTGACTCCATGCAGCACTAAAAACAACCACAGAGCATCAGCGAAAAGGCCTCTTTTCCTGACAGTGACCAGACAGGCTACAAGGTGGATGGATGATGGCAGAGCGGTGGATGTGGTCTACCTTGACTTCAGTAAAGCCTTTGACACAGTTTCCCACAGCATCCTCACAGCTAAGTTGAGGAGGTGTGGTGTAGACAATAGAGTAGTGAGGTGGGTTGCAAACTGGCTTAAGGAGAGAAGCCAGAGAGTGGTAGTCAATGGTGCGGAGTCCAGTTGGAGACCAGTATCTAGTGCAGTGCCTCAGGGGTCAGTATTGGGGCCAATATTATTCAATATATTCATTAACGATTTGGATGAGGGAATTTAGTGTACTATCAGCAAGTTTGCCGATGACACTAAGCTGGGAGGAGTGGCTGACATGCCAGAAGGCTGTGCTGCCATCCAGAGACCTGGACAGGCTGGAGAGTTGGGCGGGGAATAACCTGATGAAATTTAACAAGGGAAAGTGTAGAGTCCTGCATCTGGGCAGGAACAACCCCAGGTTCCAGTATAGGTTGGGAAATTACATATTAGAGAGCAGTGTAGGGGAAAGGGACCTGGGGGTCCTGGTGGACAGCAGGATGACCACGAGCCAGCACTGGGCCCTTGTGGCCAGGAAGGCCAATGGCATCCTGGGGTGTATTAGAAGGGGGGTGGTTAGTAGGTCAGAGAGGTTCTCCTGCCCCTCTACTCTGCCCTGGTGAGACCACATCTGGAATATTGTGTCCAGTTCTGGGCCCCTCAGTTCCAGCAGGACAGGGAACTGCTGGAGAGGGTCCAGCGTAGGGCAACAAAGATGCTGAAGGGAGTGGAGCACCTTCCTTATGAAGAAAAGCTGAGGGAGCTGGGTCTCTTTAGTTTGGAGAAGAGGAGACTAAGGGGTGACCTCATTAATGTTTATAAATACATAAAGGGTGAGTGCCATGAGGATGGAGCCAGGCTCTTCTCGGTGGGAAACAATGATAGGACAAGGGGTAATGGGATCAAGCTGGAACACAAGAGGTTCCACTTAAATTTGAGAAGACACTTCTTCTCGGTGAGGGTGGCAGAGCCTGGCCCAGGCTGCCCAGGGAGGTTGTGGAGTCTCCTTCTCTGGAGACATTCCAACCCGCCTGGACATGTTCCTGTGTGACCTCATCTGGGCGTTCCTGCTCCAGCAGGGGGATTGGACTGGATGATCTTTTGAGGTCCCTTCCAGTCCCGAACATACTGTGATACTGTGAGCAGGACAAATCTGTAAAGAAGCTCCCACTGAATGTTTTCCCAGCCTCCAAGAAGTTGTGGCTCAAGGACTTATTGAAACCGGAATGCTATCCTGATATTCAGTAAACCTGAGTGGGTTTCTTCTACACCTATTTATGCGGTCATTTCCAGTCTGTGCAAACTTAAAAGATCTGCAACATCCTCCATCAGGGAGCTCCTTATTCTGGCATTTGCACTATGAATGGAGAGTGAAAACACCTGTTGGGTTTGGCAGAGGGAAATACCCAGAGATTGTCTGTGTGCACCTCTCCCTAAAGGGATGAAGCTAAAAGTGGAGATGAGGGAGGAAGGCAAAGAGCGGGTGCAGTGCAGCTGTGGCCTCATTGCGTTTCCCTCTCTCCAGGCCACGCAGGAGGAGCTGGATGTGGAGCAGGGGCTGCGCCAGGTGTGTAGTCAGCACGGGGTGAAGATCCAGACGTTCTGGGGATCCACGTTGTATCATCGGGATGACCTTCCCTTCAGGCCTATCGCCAGGTGGGTTGTTCTGTGGTGTCACTCCCTTCTCCGTTGTCCTGTTTGTTCCTCACTCCAGCAAACTGTCATCCTGTCCCACAGTGAAGTTAGTTCACCGTTAGTCCATCTGCTCATTCACATCGAGGGGAAAGGGCACATTCATCCCTCTGTACTAGCAGGATTTGTTCTCCAACATGCACAAAGCCGAGGAGTTTGTTTGACCATTTATAGAGGGACTGGTTTGTCTTTGCCCTTGTACTGAAGAGAAGCTGCTAAATTAATGTATACTGTGATTAAGTTACAAAAGACGTACCCATCATTAACCAATTGACATGATCAATGCTTTCTGACCACCTGCAAAACAAGGGGATATTTTTCAAGTTTTAGATCTTTCTGCATGACAAGAAGGAGACAGAAGATCAAGTGATACATTGTTTAGAAGCAGAGTGCTTAGCTTATATTTAACCGGTAATTAAGAGATGTATGGTAAGTAGGGAACTCAACAATTATAGCTAACATCATAAATTATTTCTTAGCATAGACGTGTGTCAAAAGTTTCAAAAATTGTAATGCATATGTAAAAATTATGTGAATATAAGCAACTCAGGAGCATCCAGTCGTTGGATCACTTATGGAGAATGATTCTCAGAGCTCCCCAGCACCGTCAATAAAGAATGCTGCTTAACAGTGTATATAATTGACTCTGCCGTTTATTCCTCTATTAAGTTTGTTTCTCTGTTTCAGTTTCCCTCCACTGACTGCACTGAGATCAGCCTTGTGGGTAATCAGAAGTTAGGGGAGGTAAATCTGAGCCTCATGATTGCCCCATCAGGACACACCTTAAATTGAAAAGGCACCATTTGCATCAGAAGCAGAAGGAATTTGGGTGAAGGACTGAACTTCTGTTGCTTCTAGCCTCAGGGGCAAATACCTTTTTTGTGCCAGCTGATGTACAAACACGCATCACAAACACCACGTACAAAGGTTTATCACAAATACAAATAGAGCACAGCCTAAAAGCCAAGCCTTCATCTGGAGAAGCCTTGTGGTGCTGTGTGGAGGGGACAGGGTAGCCATCTGATGGAGATATGACTTTGCTGTCATCTGCACAGGTTGCCTGATGTCTACACCCATTTCCGAAAAGCGGTGGAATCAGAGGCGAAGGTTCGGCCAACCCTGCGGATGGCAGATCAGCTAAAGCCTCTGGCTCCAGGCGTAGAAGAAGGGTGCATCCCTACGATGGAGGATTTGGGACAGAAGGGTAAGGAAACTTAATTTGGCAGTTGCTCCCATGAAATCCTGCTTTGAGATGTCTTACTGTGACTCAAAATATGGAGGCTTCCCAAAAGCGGTGGTTGCCCTTCAAACTGTAACAAAACCTCTGTTCACTTTTACAGTGAATGAAGATAAATTTCTTGTGAGGAGAAACTCCCCTGTAGCTGTGTAGAAAACACCCTCTTAGTCAGTAATTTTTGATACATTTGATGTGGCCCTTGTTCTAAAGGAAGACCAGAGCACAGTCTTTCATGTCTCTGAAGCAGACAGCCCTACTGCTGAACATGCCCAGTTTTTAAGCTCCCTACTTGTGGCTGGAAAGCTGCCTGGCAGAAAAAGACCTCAGGGTGTTGGGTCGACAGTTGGCAGTACATGAGCCAGCATGTGCCCAGGTGGCCAAGGAGGCCACCAGCATCCTGGCTTGTATCAGGAATAGTGTGGCCAGCAGGACCAGGGTACTGGGGCGGTCAAACCTCGAATCCTGGGGTCAGTTTTGGGCCCCTCATGACAAGAAAGCCCTTGAGGTGCTGGAGTGAGTTGAGAGAAGGGAACGGAGCTGGTGAGGGGCTGGAGCACAAGTGTGATGGGAGCGGCTGAGGGACCTGGGGGTTCAGCTGGAGAACAGGAGCTGAGGGGAGACCTTCTGATCTCTGAACTGCCTGAAAGGAGCTTGGAGCATGGAGGGGGTTGGTCTCTTCTCCCAAGTAACAAGTGACAGGATGAGAGGAAATGGCCTCAAGTTGCACCAGGGGAGGTTCAGATTGGATATTAGGAAAAAAATCTTCCTGGAAAGGGTTGTCAGACATTGGAACAGGCTGCCCAGGGCAGTGGTGGAGTCACCATCCCTGGAGGGGTTTAAAAGCCGCGTAGATGAAGTTCTTAGAGACATGGTTAGTGCCAGAGTTAGGTTAATGGTTGGACTCGATGATCTTGAGCATCTCTTCCAAAAAAATGATTCTGTGATTATGCCTTTGAGGTGGTTTCCAAGGGAGTAACAAGGTGATGGTGTTTTCTGTTGCAGATCCTGTGACTGATCCACGAACAGCTTTCCCCTGCAGTGGAGGGGAGACCCAGGCTTTAATGAGACTGCAGTATTACTTTTGGGACACGGTAACTCTTACCTTTCCTTGCCTGAATCCTCCCCCTTGTACATATGGCTCTGTAGAGCGGGTGAGGCTGCCATTTCACTGCCTAATAATATTTCTTTAGCTCCTGTATAAAACTTTACAAAGGAGGGAAATAGTGTTATTTCTGTTTTTCAGAGAGACAAACCAAATCAAAAACAAGTCATCTAGGAAGTGGGAATGTAAGCAAAATACTTGGCAACCTAGTTTAGTGGCCATCCCTCTTAAATCTTTTTTCCCATCAGCCTGTGGGAATTGGGACAAACTTTTAGCTCCTTTACCTTGTTTTGCCCTTGCTACTCTCCTGTTTTATGTCATGCTACTCTCCTGTCTTATGTCATCAGCAAAGTAGTTCCTCTGTTTTGGAGGAGGGAAAAGTAGCCTGAAGGGCTGCAATTGGAATTGGGGTGAGGAACAACTGTCCCAAGTTAAAAATAGTAGGAGGTTCCTAGTCGTCTGGTTTTAAAACTTGCAGCCATTACAGCTGCTTCTTTCTCCCTCATTTTGGTGGAGTGAAGCTGCCGCCGCCTGCACTTTGTCTGTGCATCCTGACCATTTTGCAACTTTTTCCTGGTCTAGTTTGAGGAACTGCCTTAAATTTGCCTTGTGTGAATTTAGACGACACGTGTGCTGATTTCCAACAGCATCAGACTCTACGCGGCTTTGTGGGGAAAGGGGGTAGCGTCTCCCCAGCTGAGATGGGATAAGAAGTGTCCTGTGCCCAGTGCACTCGCTGGGGCAGCCCCCAGGGAATTCTTTCCAAGTGCTACAGAGGTTGCTGCATTCCTTTGCTGTTGGTTTAAGCCCAGGCAGCAGCTCAAGCCCACACACCCGCTCCCTCACTCCCCACCAGTGGGATGGGGGAGAGAAGCATAAAAGTGAGAAAACTTGTGTGTTGAGATAAGGTCAGTTTAAAAGGTGAAGCAAAAGCTTGATAGGTCGACATCACAGAATCACAGAATCACAGAATCGACTGGGTTGGAAAAGACCTCAGAGATCATCAAGTCCAACCCTTGGTCCAACTCCAGTCCATTGACTAGATCATGGCACTAAGTGCCATGTCCAATCTCAGTTTAAAAACCTCCAGGGCCAGTCCAGCACCTCCCTGGGCAGCCATTCCAATGCCTGACCACTCTCTCTGCAAAGAATTTCTTTCTAATATCCAGCCTAAATTTCCCCTGGTAGAGTTGAAGCCCATGGCCCCTTGTCCTATTGCTGATGCCTGGGAGAAGAGACCAATCCCCACCTGGCTAAAACTGCCCTTCAGGTAGTTCTAGAGAGTGCTGAGCTCACCTCTAAGCCTCCTCTTCTCCAGACTAAACAAGCCCAGCTCCCTCAGCCTCTCCCCATAGGTCTTATGTTCAAGTCCCTTCCCCAGTCTTGTTGCTCTTCTCTGGACCCGCTCCAGCACTTCAATCTCTTTCCTGAGCTGAGGGGCCCAGAACTGAACACAACACTACAGGTGTGGCCTCACCACTGCAGAGTACAGGGGAAGGATCACTGCCCTTGTGCTGCTGACCACGCTGTTTTTGATACAGGACAGGATACCGTTGGCCTTCTTGGCCACCTGGGCACACTGTTGGCTCATGTTGAGCTTCCTGTCCATTAGTCCCCCCAGGTCCCTTTCTGTCTGACTGCTCTGCAGCCACTCTGTGCCCAGCCTGGAGCGCTGCAGGGGGTTGTTGTGACCAAAATCCTCCCTTCCTCCTTCTTCCCCAGCTTTTATTGCTGAATGTGATGTCATGTGCTGTGGGATATCCCTTTGGTCACTGGGGTCAGCTGTCCCAGCTGTGTCCGCTCCCAAATTCTTGTGCACCCTCAGGCTACTCACTGGTGGGACAACCTGAGGAGCAGAAAAGGCCTCGATGCTGTGTAAGGTCTGCTCAGCAATAACTAATCCCTGTGTTATCAACTCTGTTTTCATCACAAATCTAAACTGGAGCCCCATACGAGCTACTGTAAAGAAAATTAACTCTATCCCAGCTAAAACTAGTACAAGCATGCGTAGCTTCTACTCTAGGTCAAGCATTAATACAAGTAGTGCTGGAAAACCTGTTCCTTCTGGTTTATTGTGCAAATATTGTCCTCCCTGGTGAGCAATAACAGCTCTTTAGCAGTTGTAACCTGCGCAGCGAAGGGGATCGAGGAGAGATCAGGTTTCCTTATGTCCCCTGCATCACAAACAGCTCAGCAAAAGGAAGATCTGCGCCCTGCTGTAATTGTGGGTGACCCAGAAGTAAGAGTGATCAGGATTCCTGCAGCTGGGTGTTGGGTGCTCTCAGAAATTGTCGTTCTTAAACCCAAACAAGCAGGCGCTTGGACAAGGGAACCGGCCACCAGTGCCACTGCTGATTGTATAATGTTGTTATTGATCCGGAGTTGGGTGGGTGTGAGGAGCGAGCAGCACAGCCCGGTTTGTAGCACTTGTAGAGAGAAACGTGCTCCGGGCTGCAGTGGGGAGCTTGTGACACACATCCCAGAGCTCTCAATGAAAACTGTTGGCCTGATTGATTCCTGTGCACCAGAGGGAGTAATTGGGCAGCTCTGTGATCCCTGCAGTGAAAGGGAGCTCAGCCCTGACTGATCGCCCTGGCTCCAGCATGAATGAAAGCGTATTTAGCGGGTTGCACGTAAAGTATTAAAACCTCTTGTTCTTTTGCTTGTTCAGAACTTGGTGGCATCTTACAAGGAGACTCGGAACGGACTGGTGGGAATGGATTACTCAACTAAATTTGCACCATGGTAAAGATTTTTGTTGTGCGGAAGCTCGTTCTCTGCTCGCGTCCCAAACCAATGTTATGTGTGTGCTGAGCGCTCACGGGGCGTAGGGAGGGACCCAGGTCTGATTCCCTCGCCCTTTTTGTCGGGGTAGAGCAGCCTCAGAGCTGCTCTTTACTGTGTTTCCAGGCAGTGGCTCCCTGGGAACATTCCTGTAATTAGAATTGCTGAAGTTTAGCAACACTGTGCCAGTGTGCTGGGAGCAGTGATGTGGACAGACACACAGCTTTGGTTTTGTGCTGTTTTGTGGATCGGGGTTGGTGAGAGCAGCCAGGGAAGGAGCGCAGCTTCAGTCTGTCCGTAGGGCTGTGGCAGAACTCCAGCCAGTCCTAGAATCAGAATAATTTCAGTTGGAAGAGACCCTCAGGATCATCAAGTCCAACCATAACCTAACCTAACTCTAGCACTAAACCATGTCCCTAAGAACCTCGTCTAAACACCTTTTAAACCCCTCCAGGGATGGTGACTGCCCAGCACTTCCCTGGGCAGCCTGTTCCAATGCTTTACAGCCCTTTCCGTGAATAATTTTTTCCTAATATCCAATCTGAACCTCCCCTGGTGCAATTTGAGGCCATTTCCTCTCATCCTGTCACTTGTTCCTTGAGAGAAGAGACCAACCCCCTCCGTGCTCCAAGCTCCTTTCAGGCAGTTCAGAGATCAGAAGGTCTCCCCTCAGCTCCTGTTCTCCAGCTGAACCCCCCAGGTCCCTCAGCTGCTCCCATCACACTTGTGCTCCAGCCCCTCACCAGCTTTGTCGCCTCCTCTCCAGTATTTCAATGTCCTTATGATGAAGGGCCCAAAATTGAACACAGGATTCAAAGTCCTGGTTTGCTAAACACTGTGGGGCAAGCGACCTCACCTCATGGCCATCCCTTTTTTCTGTGGGATGAAGAGACACTTTTCATTATTCCTATTGCAAAAGGATCCTTTTGTGGGGGGTAAATATGATGACTTCTAATTCAGGGTTTTAGTCTTTGCTGCTGGAAGGGACAGAGTTAATTCCAGACTGAACCTGCAGCAGCAGAACCCAGTTCAGCCTAATGCTGAGAGCATCTGGAGTGTTTTCCTGACATAATTACATTATGAAACGTTTTTTTGAGGGTGTTATGGGTCAGGATTTCTTACTTGAAGCCAGCTCTGTGCTTCAGTGTTGCAGTGGCTGGCTCCACCTGGTGGCACTTGGGATCCCAAGGCCCTGTCACTGCAGAAGTCCCTTGTGGTGGCCTCTGCTCGAGTTTTTCTGAGCTGTTTACCCAGATCCTGATCTGCGTGCCCCAAAGAGTTATTCTGTCAAATAATCAAAATGAGAACAGTTCAAATCGCAGCCACTTCACACTGGCCACTTCTAAGTGTTAGAGCTGGTCAACAATTAAGGGAAAACTCGTTAGGCCCTTTCTTCCTGTTTTCTAAAATTCATCGCAACATCAAGTGTTTCTATGAGCCTTAGTGGGAAATTGCCTTAAAATACATTTCTAGGAAGATCAATGTAAAAGATGTCACTGGTGCACTAAGTCACTGTCGAGGGTTAAGATTGCGGGGTGACAATAAAACCCTGGCAGATGTATTGTTAACCCCTCTCCCCCCCCCACTTCCCCCTCCCTCTCCCCCCTTTCCACTAAGGAGAGGCGATGGGGAGGAAAATAAGCACAGAGTGAAGAGAGTTGGAAAAATTAACTATGTTTTACTAATGCTACTAATAAGAATAGAGAAAATAATACAAAATATATAAAACCAATCTTGAAAGTCTCAGCAACTGCAGAGCTGGCACCCGAAGTCCTGGACTGGACTGTGCAGCCAACCGGAGCTGGATTCAGTCTGTCACTAGGCCTCGGTTTGCAGGGACAACTGGCAAGGTCCACTTCTAATGTCAGCCGTAAGCAGAAGGGAAAAGGGACAAAGGGCAAAGGGATCCTCGTGATCTCGCACTTTTATATGAAGTATTCACATGAATGGAATGTTATACACAGTTGGTCAGTTTCTTGGTCTCTTGTTTCTCGTCGCCCCTCTCGCGAGATGTCTATCTGTGCTTATCAATAAGTTTGCATTCCATTGCTATGTTTACCCAAACATGTGTCTGGTTCTCCAGGAAAATGCAGCTAATATGAAGCTTTAGCTGACAGGCAAATTCACTAAAAGAGAAACTTGTTTTTAGCAAAACCAGGACAATCACCAACCAATCAAAGTCTTGGCAGATCAAATTGAAAAGCAGAACTTGTCAAACTTCGATAAAATGATTTACCTCAGTAGTTTGGAGACTCCTGTAAGGGGGAGGTTAAAGCCAGGGGTGGATGTTAATTTTCAGATTGCAGAATTGCACAGAAGTCACACAACTTGACTTTGGGAAGACGTTTGGGAAGTCAGTGGCAGAACTGCAAACTGAGCAAAGTTTTCAGACAAGAACTCTGAACGCAAAACTTCCCTTCCGCTCCTTCCGCGCAGCCATCGAGCTGTCGGTCCTACGCTGCCTTCACAACAGCGTTCTTCTGCTTCCAGGCTGGCGTTGGGCTGCATTTCACCCCGATACGTCTATGAGCAGATCCGGAACTATGAAAAAGAGAGGACGGCAAATCAGAGCACATACTGGTATGTCCTTGCACGGTCCGCGTGGCTTGTTTTCTCTGTAAAGGAAACCGGCATCTCACGCACAGGAGAGAGTGATTTGTTAACTTTCTTCTTAATTGGTGTTTGTTTTTCCTGTGCCTGCTGTCTGGTTCCTCCTGGTTGCGTTGCAGTTCTGTTTCAGTATGGATTTATTGGTCTGTCTTTAACATCCAGAGGCTTGAGGCACTTTATAAGTAAAGATTATTCCTGCTCGTTGTCATTATTATTGCTGGGGAGTTGTGGTTCGTGATTTTTAAAAACGATCTCTTTAAATCGTCACCATCCCTCTCTGTTACTGTGGGCTAGATGAGAAGGAAGAAGAATGATTTACAAATAAAAGCCAAAGGGTTTCTCAAGCCAAGGACATGAGCGGGGTTTCGCCCAAAAGGCTGGGTGACTTGTTCAAGTCACACGGTGTCAGAAGAACCTCTGCCCACAGTCCAGCAAATGTCCCCGTGGTTGCTCGGTGGCCTGGTCGTGACCACACCACCCCAGCAAAGAAGAGGGGACTGGGAACTGGGCTTAATGCACCCCACTGTGTCACCCCTGCTCTTCCTCACCACACCGCTGGCTGCTCACCTGCCTGCGCGTTGTCCTGGAGGAGTCTGGGGACAACTGAGGTGGGCGAGTCCATCGCCGGGCTGGCCTTGAACTTGCTCATGGCCTCTGATCTGCCCAGACAATGTGAAACAGAGCCTGGTAGTGAACTCTTGGGGATGGAGGTTTGTGTTTGAGACCCCCCTGCAGTGCTGGTCCAGCTCTGGTTCCTCAGCTCAGGACACACATGGACCTGCTGGAGAGGGGCCAGAGGAGCCACAGGAATGATCCGAGGCTGGAACAGCTCTGCTGGGAGGACAGGCTGAGAGAGTTGGGGTGTTCAGCTGGAGAAGAGAAGCTCTGGGGAGACCTCAGTGTGGCCTTTCAGTGCTTAAAAGGGGCCTGTAAGAAGGATGGGGACAGACTTTTTAGCAGGACCTGTTGCGCTAGGACAAGGGGTGATGGTTTAAACTAAAGGAGGGAGATTCAGGCTGGACATGAGGGAGAAATTTTTGCCCCTGAGAGTGGTGAAACCCTGTCCCAGGTTGTCCACAGAGGTGGTAGATGAACCATCCCTAGAGACATCCCAGGCCAGGCTGGACGGGGCTCTGAGCAACCTGAGCTGGTGAAGATGTCCCTGCTCATGGCAGGGGTGGGACCAGACAGGCTTGGAAGGTCCCATTCAACCCAAACCATTCTATGATTCTGTGTTAGAGCCTGGCCTAACACTAGACCTGGATGGGAAAAAACCCAAACCAAAAAGCCTGTGCAAACTGTAGAACTATGTTTTCAGATTGGTTTGTTACACTCTCAACATGTGAAACATCATAGTGGGTGGTGACGAACAGGCAGAACATTGCCATTAATTATGGCCAAAATACTCAGTTTCATTACAATTCAAATGACAGATAAAATATTGGCCTTTTGCCTGTTGAAGTGTATGCGTTTAGGTTTTTTCTTTAAAGACAATTAAGAGAGGAAAGATTTCAAGAAATAAACATACTCATGTTTTTCCATCTGCTATAATAGTCAGCCAGCCTGCCTGCAACTGGGGTACCATGGTGATCTGAGCATTTTAAAGTGATAAATAATTATACAAGAGAAGCTGTCAAGGTCTCAGGCACTGCAATCAGTGAAGAACAGCTCGTGGGGACTGAACCTCAGTATCATGACAAAAAGTTTTTGCGTTTGGACAGTGTCCTGTTTTGTAATGGCATTTTCCAGAAACATCTTGTAAGCCTAAACTTCAGCTGAGCAGAATATTTCCAATATGCCAGGGAGCCAAAGGAGGTCGCAGAGGCTGAGGTGCCATCATTTTATAACAAGTCCATTTTCTGCGGGTCTAGCCTGCGATCTCATGAGCTAGACCACTCTAGAGCCAGTTTTGAAAGGCGCCTTTAAGTCTCTTACAAAGCTTGTTGCTTAAATCATTGTGAAGCTCTTAGGAATGTGCTGACAACCTTGCTCATGTGGAAGCGTGAGGCTGAACCAGGTCCTCGCCCTGCTCTTTGGAGATTTCCATCCCAATAGGGATGGAGGAGAAACAGGTTTCCTGATATTCTGTTCCTGCTCTCGAGTGTTTATGGTGGATGCTATGGGAGCAAAATCTTAAGTCAATAAGTTAATCACAGTGAAATACGGCCGTGGCTTTGTGTTTCAGGGTCCTGTTTGAACTGCTGTGGCGGGATTACTTCCGATTTGTGGCCCTAAAGTACGGCAGGAGGATTTTCTCATTAAGAGGTGTGTATGGATCCCCATATTTGGAGAGGAAAGGTCCAGGCTTACAACAGGGAACATAAGAGAAGAAGCTGTCAGCATTGTGTTGTACAAACGTTCTCGTGTCACCACCCTGGGGTGTTTCTAGGGTTTTACTGTTAGCACAGAAGCGCCTCAACACCACGGTGCTGGATGCTGTGTAGACACTGAGACTTTTGCTCCAAATCAGAGTAGATTTAAGGAGCATTATTAACACATCAACAGGAAACATCAGCACGTGAGCGTAAAGATTCTGTTTCTGGACATTCTCAGCTTTGGAGAGAATCCGGGTTTCAGGCTTGCCCAAGTTCACTGTTGCCTCCACTCCACTGTACACAGAACTGTAGTTGCCACTGGA
Organism: Columba livia; assembly: GCF_036013475.1. Lineage (NCBI taxonomy): Eukaryota > Metazoa > Chordata > Aves > Columbiformes > Columbidae > Columba > Columba livia. The sequence goes on from NC_088603.1 coordinate 5,882,112, forward strand.
CCTCTGCAAACATGAAGTCACCCCCCTCATCTGGTCCTACCCCACTGCAGGAACAAAGTGTTACCAGGGACTTCTGCTGGGTAATTCCCAATTTAGTATCTGCTACAGAAATAGATTTCACATAAACATTGTCCTGGAATAAAATTAAACAAGAAAATATTAGGTTGGGCCAGAGCTTATCTCCAGTCACTTTTGAGGTCTGAGGTTTTTTTAAGTTAAAAAAACAACAAAACAATCAAAATCCATTAGGGTTTGAGCATCCTCTGTGTGCATGAGACGCCCCTTTGCAGCTCTTGAAAGGAGGAATGGATCATCTCTAAACCTTTGCAGAAGGAACGTGGCCTGTTTGTAACACCACTTCATCCTTGTGTCAACCAAGCTGCTTCTGGCCGTCATGGTTTTATTAATAACTGCTTGCGTTGGCATTTGTGGTTCATTAGTGGTTTATTCTTTTCCTCAACAGGGCTTCAAAGTAAAGAGGTCTCCTGGAAAAAGGACCTTGAGCTCTTCAACTGTTGGAAAGGTCAGTAGAAACCACACGTTTGGCTACATGTGCTTTTGATTTCCAGGTGCCTGCATGTCAACACGTGCGCTAACGCTGACTCCGATTCATGCAGAGGAACTGTCAGTGAGATCAGGGCCTGTCTGGGACAAGAGGAAATGGCCTCAAGTTGCACCAGGGGAGGTTTAGATTGGATATTAGGAAAAAATTCTTCCTGAAAAGGGCTGTCGGGCATGGGAACAGGCTGCCCAGGGCAGTGGTGGAGTCACCATCGCTGGAGGGGTTTAAAAGGCGTTTAGACGAGGTTCTTAGGGACGTGGTTTAGTGCCTGAGTCAGGTTATGGTTGGACTCGATGATCTTGAGGGTTTCTTCCAACCGAAATGATTCTATAATTAAACTTTTACCACCAAACAAGAACCCAGCCCCTCAGCTCGTTGTGAGTGCAGGACACTTGGTTTCCCTTCTGAGACTGAGCACCACTCAGGATCCAGCCCATGAAATCGCCAGGCTCTGTCCAGCTGGGACACGCTTTGTCAGATGCGCTGCAGTTGGATTTTCCTGCCCAGGTGGACGTGTTTACGACCTGCTGGTCCCTTCATTTTAGTCACACAGAGGCTGGCCAGCCCCTCTTAGCAGTGCTAAATTGTTCTTCTGATTGGTTTTGGTCAGAAGCTTAAAACAGCCTTAGAATAAATCACATCTTTCATTATGCCACAGCCTTGTATTATCCTTGCTTTTGTTTAGCTTTTATACCTTTGTCGTCGCATGAATAGCAAGCATTGTATCTCAAAACTTGCAGGGACCAACAGATTGAAGTATCAGAATCAGTGAAACGCACACCTGGATACCTGTCTTCACATTAATGCCATGTGTGTCCATTTGCACACAGGTGCAATAAATATTTTGCTTAACAAGAGAAAAGGCTCAGTACTTTGGGTGCTAACCCTCGGGGCCTTGTCCAGCGCATCCCTCTCTGCTATCAGTCCATTGCCAAGAAGCTTTCCGTTCTGGGTCCATCTCACTATTATGTATTTATTTTTGATTTGCAAAATTCCCTACAATCCACCTGGTTCATTGTTTTTCCATTCTGAGATTTTTCTGTTTCTTGGGGTTTTTTCTTGCCAAAAATTCTCATCATTTTAATTTTCGGTATGATTTCCCATTCAGTTTCCAGTGGATCTTAGTGGCTGCACGTCAGCTAAACCTCACTGAGATCTCTCCCTGTCGCTGTACGCGGGCACTGCCTTATGCGCTTGGACGGCTGTAAGTGCACGACCACAGGTTGGTTATGAGTGTCCAATAATGTCCTCGTGTCCCAGCACTGTCTTTTGTCTCCGCAGAGGGCAAAACAGGGGTTCCTTTTGTCGATGCCAACATGCGGGAGCTGGCTGCCACGGGCTTCATGTCGAACAGAGGGCGGCAGAACGTTGCCAGCTTTCTCACCAAGGACCTGGGTCTGGACTGGAGGATGGGGGCAGAATGGTTCGAATACCTGCTGGTAAGACTGAACCCTAGAATCACAGAATCACTTCGGTTGGAAAAGACCCTCAAGATCACTGAGTCCAGCCGTTAACACTGGCACTAAACCGTGTCCCTAAAAACCTCGTCCATGCGTCTTGTAAACCCCTCCAGGGATGGTGACTCCACCGTGTCCCTGGGCAGCCTGTTCCAATGCCTGACAACCCTTTCCATGACGAATTTTTTCCTAATGTCCAATCTGAACCTCTCCTGGCACAACTTGAGGCTGTTTCCTCTTATCCTGTCGCTTGTTCCTTGGGAGAAGAGACCAACCCCCTCCATGCTCCAAGCTCCTTTCATGCAGTTCAGAGATCAGAAGGTCTCCCCTCAGCTCCTGTTCTCCAGCTGAACCCCCAGGTCCCTCAGCCGCTCCCATCACACTTGTGCTCCAGACCCTTCCCCAGCTCCATTCCCTTCTCTGAACTCGCTCCAGCACCTCAAGGGCTTTCTTGTCATGAGGGGCCCAAAACTGACCCAAGGATTCAAGGTTGGGCCTCAGCAGTGCCCAGTACAGGGGGACAGTCTCTTCCCTGGTCCTGCTGTCCACACTATTCTTGATGCTTGCCAGGATGCTGTTGGCCTTTATGGCCTTATTGGCCTGTGTGTATCTTAGTGTTTTTTGTGCTCCCTGCCCTGAGTGACAGGCAGGACAGCTCTGCCTGATCAGGAAGGATCCAGAAGATCATCAGTCATTTTCAGGCTGCTGTAAGTGCATGTATATACAGCTTGCATGGTATAGACTTCCCAAAGCTCAGTAAGAAAAGGGAGTTTTAGGGTTTTAGCCAGAGATCTGTCACACTTGAGAAGACTTTCAAACATAAATAGCAAATCAATAACAACAATAAATCCAAATAATAAATCAAAAATAATATCAAAATAATAAATTGAAAATAACAATGCTCTGGTTTGCTCACCCCAGAGACTGCAGAGGACAGCCCAGAAATAAAACACAAAAAGAAACATATTCTGGCCACTGAAGCCAGTGTTGGCCCAGCATCTCTGCATTGACGGCTGTGGACAGGGAAACCACCTAGGCAAGAATAGGCGAGTATGGACAATAGCTGGAGCAGCTTCCAGGGAGCTCCACCCTGGCTGGAGGCACCTTCGTTCTGGTGAGTCACAGGCCTCCCTGCCAACTGGAGCACCCATTAATTTCTCATACACCAACCTGCGGTCATGCGAGCGCAGCTCAGTAGCTGGGTTGCTCCTCCATCCTCAGTCCCTTCCCGGGAAGCTCTGAAGAGGCTGGAAGTCCCAGTTCAGAGGCACCAGCTCTGTGCCTCTTCGCTTGGTTCCCGTTATCTCCAGTGATCCTGATGGAGAGACCATCAGCAGCACCAAGCTGAACGGTGGAAATTGAGGCTGAGGAGGTGATAATCTGCATTTGTTCTTCGACAGACTGAACCATACAGGCTGAAAAAGAATAATATCAGCCTCACATTAAAAATCTTGTCTCTGGGTACAAGAGGCTCTTCATAATCGGGAAACTTCATAGAATTGTAGAATCATTTTGGTTGGAAGAGACCCTTAAGATCATTGAGTCCAACTATAACCTACATCTGTCACTAAACCATGTTCCTCAGAGCCTCATCTATATGTCTTTTAAACATCTCCAGGGGTGGTGACTCCACCACTGCCCTGGGCAGCCTGTTCCAATGCCCGACAGCCCCTTCCGTGAAGAATTTTTTCTAATATCCAATCTAAACCTTCCCTGGCACAACTTGAGGCCATTTCCCCTTGTCCTATCACGTGTTACTTGGGAGAAGAGACCAACCCTCTCCATGCTCCAAGCTCCTTTCAGGCAGTTCAGAGATCAGAAGGTCTCCCCTCAGCTCCTGTTCTCCAGCTGAACCCCCAGGTCCCTCAGCCGCTCCCATCACACTTGTGCTCCAGACCCTTCCCCAGCTCCGTTCCCTTCTCTGAACTCGCTCCAGCACCTCAAGGGCTTTCTTGTCATGAGGAGCCCAAAACTGACCCCAGGATTCAAGGTGGGGCCTCAGCAGTGACCAGTGCATCCTCACTAGGATGGCTGGAGGTACAGAGAAAGTGGTGGCCTTATCCTTCATACCCTAGCTCAAATTTGGGATGGAAAATCTTACCTCGAGTGTATTTCTTTTGCAGTTTCAGTGGGTTATTAAAGACAGCTGATAACCCACGTGTGCGAAGCTTCGTAGCAATGACTTGCCAAGCAGGGGCTGCATTTCAATGTGGATGATCCAGCTCCTGTAGTGCATTGTATGCGACACACAGCAGCCCTCCAAAAGGATGTACAGCACTCACAAACATGCAAACACATCTGCAAATTCCTGTCCTGAGCCGCTGGGACAGGTTGGAATGTTTTGCAGTATCTGGCTTTTGATGGCATCTGTCAGCTGTGGCTTTCAGAGCAGTTGCAAAGGTGACTTCATTGCACAGATGGTGTCATGTACAGGCAAGTGTTGTACTCAGAGTTAAGAACTGGGAGCTGAGGCTTTGGTGGACAGCCCTGCCTTCCTCAGGTAGGAGCTGGTTTCGCTTTGCAGCCAGACTGAGAGCACCATGGAGGATTCCAGGTCCTGTTCTCCAAATGAGGAAGATCTGGAAAGACGCTCCCTGATTATTTACCTTTATTCATATGGGCACCATCCCTGGAAGTGTTTAAAAGCGTAGATGAGGTTCTTAGGGACAAGGGTTAGTGCAAGCGTTAGATTAACGGTTGGACTTGATCTGGAGGGTGTTTTCCAACCAAAACGATTCTGCGATTCTGTTCCATAATTGTCACCAGCCCTGCTGGCAGCAGGATTTGGTGCTGTGCAGTCGCCCTTTCGTCTTGGGAAGCCCCAGGTGCTGACTGCCACTGTAGGCTGGTGTGGCACACACTGATCCTTGCGTCTTTCTGTCCCTTTCAGCTTATGATATATTTCCAGACAGGTCTGTTACTTTAGCCTGGCTGCATCGCTAGGGTAACACACAAAAGTCTTCAGTGTAATGGGGGAGATAAAGCTATAGAAGAGACCAGTAGAGAACTGAAACTGGTCTCGCCTCCAGAAAGGGAAGCGATGCACTTTCCATCTCTGATATTTCCAGCAAAAGCCCAGAGTGCATGTGGGGCAGAGGGTGTTTGTCACCCAAAAGAGATGGGCAGGGGCACTAAGACGAGCTCTCTGCAGCCGCTGGAGCCAGGGGCACCTCTGAGCCTTCTTAGTGACGTGACTTTGCAGACTCTTTCTGCTGCGGCTGCCAGCTGCGCTTTGGCAATGCAGACACCTCCTGGGAACGCGCAGGGATCCCACGCCCTGTTTGCTATCGCTGCCACTCCCCTCCGGAGCTGGGTTTGTATTGTCCTACAACTGGAAAGCTCCTGATATTGGATTGGAGCCACCCTGCTCAGCTGAAGAGCGCTCAGACTAGTCCATGTTCTGCTCTCATTGGTGCCTGTTTCAGGAGCCTTGCTCCGTTTTACATAAGCATCCTTGAGAGCTTTGTATTTGTTTAGATGTAGAAGAACTTGATGTTGTGCAGTATGTCATGCGAACTCTAATGTTTCCCGTAGTAAAGCACCTCTTTCTGCCAAGTCTGTCATTTGAGGCTTATTGCCTGATGAATGTTGAGCACGGCAGGGAAACAACCGCAGTATTTGTACTGATTGCATCTTTGAACATTCTGTGTGGTCACTCAGTACAGTCTGAGCTCAGGCCAGACATGAGGAAGAAATTTTGATAATGAGGGTGGTGAGACACTGTCCCAGGTTGCCCAGAGAGGTGGTGGATGAACCATCCCTGGAGACATCCCAGGCCAGGCTGGACGGGGCTCTGAGCAGCCTGAGCTGGTGAAGATGTCCCTGCTCATGGCAGGGGGGGACACTGGATGAGCTTGGAACATCCCTTCCAACCCAAACTATTCTATGAGTTAGACTTCTCTCCAATCTGCCCAACAGGATCTGCAGAGATAAATTTGTTAGTCTGTGGTCTCTGGGTAACAGGCCAGGAAGAATTTTCTCTACTATTTAAAATGTACTGGGCTACTGTTTCTTGGAATACGAGCACTCAAAAGCCAGGGCTGGTTGTCACGCCGTCTGCCAGATGATGGCAGAAAGAGAAGGATTTTTTTTCTCTTTTTTAAAAAAGGACTTCAGTTGGACTTTAACTGTCTCATTGACCTAAGGACCATGAAGCCTGGGAAGCTGATCCCAGACTTCTTCAGAGCCAGATGGCTGAACCAATGTGGGAGAGCACTGGCTCTCCCAGTATAGCCAGACTGATTTCCAAGCAAGGAATTCTCCCTTTGAGATATGGGGTGGACAGGGAGAGAAGATTCACCAATGGCCAGCCCAGCTCTTTGTACTGTTTCCTTCCTCTGTTCTCAAGGTGGATTACGACGTTTGTAGCAATTACGGCAACTGGTTGTACAGTGCTGGTATTGGCAACGACCCACGGGACAACAGGAAGTTTAACATGATTAAACAAGGCCTGGATTACGATGGCAACGTAAGTCTTGTTTGGCTGTCTTATGATGAGTAGTTGCAGCAAAGCCTATGTGATAGTTTGAGGCTGCTGCTGTCCCCAAAGAGGCTGTCCCCACCCCGTTGTTCTGTGTATTCAGTACTTCAGCATCATTTCTTGTGGGTAACAGCCACATCCCATCAGTATCTCACCCAGCCATTTCCTTGAACACAGAGCAGCTCCCTGGAGAACTCAGAAGTGACAAGAGAGATGGAGCTGCTCCCCAGGAGGTCCTGGAGAGTAATTAAACCTGTGACTCCTCGCACTATTTTCTCTAAGAGGCGGGAGGGGATAAATCGCCCTTTCCATGTGCTTAGCCAGTGTTCACATCCTCGATTACCTGTTTCCACCCCATTCCGTAGCTTCATGGCAAGCTGCACTGTTGCCTTTCAGCCGTGTAGCTGCCAGGACTTTGCAAGGAATTACAAATGAGTCCTCATAGAAGACAGAGCCGTAGAGTTAATGGGATTTGGGGGCGGGGGGTTCATCTTGCCAAGCACAGAGGAAAGTGGGCAGCTGAACTAGTCACCCCTGTTTCCTTCACAGTCACTAGAAAGAAAAAAAGGAGTTATTGGGAGTGACTTCATCCCACTATGTCCTAAAAAAGGGCAGGTGAGCTGTACCTAAAACCACCTCTGTCTCCTGCGCTGCCTGCAGAGTGACCCCGGGAGAGCAGCTCTGGTATCTGTGTCTCTTGGTTTAGCCACTAATTCCCAGCAGAGGCTTTAACAGGAGGCACTAACATGTGGCAGAGGTAACTGATGCTGTAGTACATCAGCTTATTTACCTGGATATCAGCTCCTTTACCTGGATATCAGCTCCTTTCTGTCATGTTAAGACCCTCGTTGGGAAGCACTTGCAGTTTGTTACTGAATGGATCCTGTTGGTTCTGTTTGCAGGGGGATTACGTCCGGCTGTGGGTCCCAGAACTACAGGGCATAAAAGGAGCAGATATCCACACCCCTTGGGCTCTGAACAGTGCTGCTCTGGCGCAGGCAGGAGTAACTTTAGGCGAGACTTACCCACCGCCAGTGGTGACAGCCCCAGAGTGGAGCCGACACATCAACCAGAGGCCCGTGAGTACTGGGATGGGGTGGGAGGGCTCCAGGCAGCAGCTCTGCCTGTCGGAGTTGCTGTGAATTCTGCTCTTCTCTTTCAGGTACAAAGGGTAAAAATTGCTTTAATGCAAATTCACGTTACCTCCCAGCAGAGGGTGGTCCAGCTGTGTGCGGGGACTGTGCAGCCAGGCTTAATTAGCCGTGCCTGTCCTACTAAACTAGATAGGTCTGAGACACAAGCCCAAGTACTGACCTCCTGTCACCCAGTCACACCATTAGTGTGTTCCCCAGCGCTCTTTTTGCCAACAAGCACCTTCCAGAACCTTCTCCACACACAGTTTGAAGGTACCACATGCTCAGGACTGTCACAAAATACAATCTTGACAAAGCCACTCTACATCATATGGACATAAACTGTGCCAGGCTGGCTTGGCTTTAGGGCTGAAGAATGAACACGTGTGTGTTTTGTTTACTATTTTATAGGTCGCTTTTCTTCCTCGGGTTTTTTTCCTTCTGGATATACATAGTGCCAGACATTTGGGGGTTGGACTACATGGCCTTGGAAGGTCCATTCCAACCCAAACTATTCTATGATTCTTTGGTTCTGTGAGTGGAGAGATGGAGGGATGTGGTATCTCTGAAGGCCTCACTGGCCTGACCACGCCCCGATGCCGACGGACAGAAGGGAGCCAAGGCTGATGCTCAGTCTCCTCCCTGTTCATGAGGTGGAACTCCTGCCATGCTCGAGTGCATCCAAACTGGAGTCAGCAAGACCAGTAAATACAGGGACTGGCCCTTTCACTTTGATTTTTGGGTGTCTCTGCTCTTTAGAATGGGGACAGATTAACATGTAGATCCTGTGACATGTCAAGACTTGCATCTGCTGGCTGGGCTGCTGTTCTTGGAGGAGATGGGTATGGAAGGAAAGTGCTCTGTAGGTCTGGGTGAGGTCGATGGTGGCGGAGCTGGATGGGAAGAAGGAAACAGATGTAACCAACAATGGGGCAGAGTCCACTTGGAGGCCTGTATCTAGTGCAGTGCCTCAGGGGTCAGTACTGGGGCTGGTATTATTCAATATATTCATTAATGATTTGGATGAGGGAATAGAGTGACTGTCAGCAAGTTTGCTGATGACACGAAGCTGGGAGGAGTGGCTGACACTGGAAGCTGTGCTGTCATCAGAGACCTGGACAGGCTGAGAGTTGGGTGGGGAAAAATTGAATGAAATATAACAAGGGCAAGTGTAGAGTCTTGAATCTGGGCAGGAACAACCCCAGGTTCCAGTGTAAGTTGGGGAATGACCTGTTAGAGAGCAGTGTAGGGGAAAGGGACCTGGGGGTCCTGGGGACAGCAGGGTGACCATGAGCCAGCACTGGGCCCTTGTGGCCAGGAAGGCCAATGGTACCTGGGGTGGGTTAGAAGGGGGTGGTCAGTAGGTCAGAGAGGTTCTCCTGCCCCTCTGCTCTGCCCTGGGGAGACCACACCTGGAATATTGTGTCCAGTTGTGGCCCCTCAGTTCCAGCAGGACAGGGAACTGCTGGAGAGAGTCCAGCGCAGGGCAACAAAGATGCTGAAGGGAGTGGAGCATCTCCCGTGTGAGGAAAGGCTGAGGGAGCTGGGGCTCTGGAGCTGGACAAGAGGAGACTGGGGGGTGACCTCATTCATGGGGATCAATATGGAAAGGGTGAGTGTCAGGAGGATGGAGCCAGGCTCTTCTTGGTGACAACCAGTGATAGGACAAGGGGTAATGGGTTCAAACTGCAACACAGGAGGTTCCACTTAAATTTGAGAAGAAACTACTTCTCAGTGAGGGTAACAGAACACTGGCCCAGGCTGCCCAGGGAGGTTGTGGAGTCTCCTACTCTGGAAACATTAAAAATCCACCTGGACACCTTCCTGTGTAACCTCATCTGGGTGTTCCTGCTCCATGGGGGGATTGGACTGGATGAGCTTTCGAGGTCCCTTCCAGTCCCTGACATTCTGGGATTCTGTGAACAGTTGTGTATTTTAAGGGGTTTTCAGGATTTTGTCTTTCCCCATCCATCCCCCTGTGTCCTCCTGAGGATACTTTCTGGAGGCTCAAATGTATTTGTTAGATGATGTTCAGTGAAGAACGAAGCATGTTCCGATTTGGGGTTTTAATCCCAAGGTGCAGTACCAAATTTCTCAGGCCACGAGTGGGAAGATTTGCGGAAGCAGAACCTTCCACATCTGGCCACGCTGCTGAAGGACCCGGATTATTCCCCTTTTATTTGAGAGTGCATCCAAGATCAGAGAAAGAACTCCGTGAAGGAGACCCTCAGTGAGACACCCTTTTGAGGCACTGATGAAACCTGAACCCAAAAAGCTCCTCCATCAGGCGGGAGGTCTGTTTTGAACAACTTTGCAGCCCAGCTCAGGCTCCGGGGGCTTGCACGGCCACGCTGTGTGAAATTAAATCCTCCTGGGAGGGACTGTTGGCCCAGTGTTACTAAGGCTTGGAATATCACAGAATGGTCAGGGTTGGAAGGGACCTCTAGTCCAACCCACAAGAAGAACCTCTACTCTCAGCACCACCCAAGTGAATATTAGAGAATACAAGCTCATGCCTTACCAGAAAGCCTTGTTTCCTAAGCCTAAGCCTAGCGCTGTGCCTATCAGGCCTCCCACCACCTTTTGTTGAACTTGAGGTTAGAAGTGCCACGTGTACATTTCGCTCTGCAGCATCGGCAAATCTTTCACTGTCCATCTTTTCACTTGCAGCAGGGCAGAAATCCCCACCCCAGGGGCAGGACAGGACCCGCACACCCGCCGGCGCCGCACAAGGACAGAGGGGTAGACTTTTACTTCTCTCGCAAGAAAGACGCACGATGACGGCTGTTTGCGAGCTGGAGAAGCGCTCGGTGGGCACTATCGCTGCCGAAGATGCCAGGATAACACTTGATCTCCTCGAACCAAGGCAACGATACAAGTCTGGCCACTGTAAAGTGACTCGGGGTCTGCCCGTTCTGCGTTCCCAGGGACGAGAGCGGGATGCGGATATTTGGGGGCCATGTATCCGCACGGATTGTGGTGAGCGGATCCTTTGGTTCTGTGGGCTCGCCTGCCGCTCTCCCAGGAAGGGGAATAACTACTATTAATTAACCAAAACGACGTGGCCTTTCTGTTTGGAGGAGGTGTGGCTGTTTTTCCAGTGCTTTTTGCTTTGCGCTGGTGCTTTCAGCTGTCACAGCTGAATTTCTGCCTGTCTTTACAACCTGGAGCAGATGGTTTGTGTGGCAGGAGTTCAGTCAGAACTCTTGCCGGTGAACTTCCCTAAGCTGATTTTTCATGTTTCAAAGCTTTAAAAGTGCCAGTTATTAAAAGTTTTGCTACTGGTGTGTTTTCTCTTCCTCATTTTCACAGAGACCCATAGACAGAGGGAGACTTCAGAGGATGTTCTTTAACTGTATCTCCTACAGTACTTTGGAGAAGCAGTAAGTTCATCTTGCAAACTGCCCTGGAGTCCTTGCAGCACCCAGGTTGCTGTTGGTACCAGGCTGGAAGCTGCAAACTATTCGGTTCATAGCTGGGAGACGTGTTTTGTACTCAGCACCAGCGACCGCTCTAAAACAGTTTCGTGGCCACTTTAAAGATTTTAATAGAGTCATTTTGGTTGGAAGAGACCCTCAAGATCATTGAGTCCAACCATTAACTGAACACTGGCTCTAAACCACATCCCTAAGAACCTCATCTATGCTTTCTCACCAAGGACCTGGGTCTGGACTGGAGGATGGGGGAAGAATGGTTTGAATACGTGCTGGTAAGACTGAATCATAGAATTGCTTTGGTTGGAAAAGACCCTCAAGATGATTGAGTCCAGCTGTTAACACTGGCACTAAACCATGTCCCTGAGAGCCTCATCTCTGCATCTTTTAAACCCCTCCAGGGATGGTGACTCCACCACTGCCCTGGGCAGCCTGTTCCAGTGCCTGACAGCCCTTTCCATGAAGAATTTTTTCTTAATGTCCAATCTAAACCTCCTCTGGTGCAACTTGAGGCCATTTCCCCTCATCCTATCACTTGTTACTTTGGAGAAGAGACCAACCCCCTCCATGCTCCAAGCTCCTTTCAGGCAGTTCAGAGATCAGAAGGTCTCCCCTCAGCTCCTGTTCTCCAGCTGAACCCCCCAGGTCCCTCAGCCGCTTATAATCCCGCCGTTTGCTGTACGAGGGGCTGCAGAGCGATGGAGCCCTCAGGGGGCGATTTGGGGGTAAATGGATGAAAACAGCTTTAGAACAGCGCTGTTCGGGCGGTAAAACCGCTCCCCGCTCCCCGAGCAGCGGCGGGCAGGGACAGGGACAGGGGCAGGGACACGGACGGGGCAGGGACAGGGGCAGGGACACGGACGGGGCAGGGACACGGACCGGGGCAGGGACACGGACCGGGGCAGGGACGGGGCAGGGCCCGGCGGGGCGGGCGGGGCGAGGCGGGAAGCGAAAGCGCAGCGGAGAAGGGAAGTTGTGAGCGCGGCCATGGCCGCAGCGCCAGATCGCGGCCCGGCCACCCAGCCCGGCCCGGTCCCGTCGCCGCCCGACCTGCACTCCGTGCCCATGGTAGCGCTGAACTACGGCGTGCGGCGCCGCCTCGGCCTCTACCTCAACCCGCGGGCGGCGGCGGCAGCCGACTGGACGGCGCTGGCGGAGGCGCTGGGCTGCGAGTACCTGGAGATCCGGCGGCTGGAGGGGCGGCCCGACCCCACGGCCGCGCTGCTGGAGGAATGGCAGGGCCGCTGCCCCGGCGGGGCCACCGTCGGCCGCCTGCTCGACCTCCTGAAGAGACTGGGCCGCCACGACGTACTCCTGGACCTGGCGGACAGCGTGGGTGAGGCGGGGGGACCCGACCCTGCCCTCGGGGCGGCCCCGGCGGAGCGCGGTGCTTCCGTGGTGCCTGGAGGGGGCTTGATGTCCTGAGGGGATGGTGGTTGTGGTTTGGTTTGGTTTGGTTTGGTTTGCTTTCGGGGAGGTGATGTTAAGATAAAACTCTCACACAAGCAGAAAAGCGCTTCCCAGACTGTGGAGTGACCCCCTCGGGGTTTTCAGAGGAGCTTCACAGCTCCCAGGAGAGGAGGGAGAAGCCCCTGGGGTCAGTTTTGGACCCCTCTCTTATAAGGAAAGACCTTGAGGTGCTGGAGCGAGTTCAGAGAAGGGAACGGAGCTGGTGAGGGGCTGGAGCACAAGTGTGATGGGAGCGGCTGAGGGACCTGGGGGTTCAGCTGGAGAACAGGAGCTGAGGGGAGACCTTCTGATCTCTGAACTGCCTGAAAGGAGCTTGGAGCATGGAGGGGGTTGGTCTCTTCTCCCAGGTAACAAGTGATAAGATGAGAGGAAATGGCCTCAAGTTGCGCCAGGCGAGGTTCAGAATGGATATTAGGAAAAAAATCTTCCTGGAAAGGGCTGTTGGGCATTGGAACAGGCTGCCCAGGGCAGTGGTGGAGTCACCATCTCTGGAGGGGTTTAAAAGATGCGTGGACGAGGTTCTTAAGGACATGGTGTAGTGCCAGAATTAGGTTATGGTTTGACTCGATCTTGCGGGTCTCTTCCAGCCGGAATTATTCTCTTCCATGATTCCATGCTATGCTGCATTTCTGCTAACTGTAATCTCTGCAAAGTTATCCGAAACCTTCGATAATAAAGTTCCTGCTTTTCAAAGGATGCTTTGGGCCAGGTCAGCCAGGAGGCAGCTCACACAGACAAGGGCCAGTGTGAAAATGATGATGCGTGAGTCTAAGGAGAGATGAGGGATGATGGAAGGGAAAAAGAATATACTTACAAACTGAAAAAGAATTGCGATAGGGTCAGCAAGAAGCAGTGAATATGGAGGTTCTGGTGCCGTTTTGATAACTCGTTCTTTACAGATTCTTTGCATTCTTCATGATGGCAGAAATTCAAAGGGAGGTGAGGGAAGAACTGTCATCAGAAGGGGAAATTCATTGCCGAATCCAAAAGGATTTCCAAGGCCAGAGACTCTGCTGAAGTCCTGTGTTGTTTAATAGTTTACTGGGTTAGTGATGAAGAAATGGTAAATCTTATTTCCTGTTACAGACATAAATGAGGATGTAGAAATTCATCGATGTAGCCTGACCAAGAAGCGATGGAGGACTTTCCCATACTCCTGTGATTCTTCCTACTCATGAACACCCTCAGAAAGACTCGTTTTTGGGAAAGACAAAAAATTGGTGTGTGCTTTGTGATCCACCCATCAGAGGTTCAGAACAAATAGCAGAAGCTTCCAGCTGGGTGAAGGAGCTTCACAAAAACATTGGCCAACACCTGGGCTTCTTATGGCCCTGAATTCGGGAGCTGGACCGCTGGAAGGAAAGGTGGTGGATGGTCTGTGTCAGAGCCTGAAGAGACAACAGCAGAAAAAGTGGGAGGAACCGGAGCTTCAGCAAAGTCACAAGCTTAGCGCAGTGGTGGATGATGCTGATAAGAAAACATGGATAAATTCTTGGAAGGAAAACTCACCAAGGGCTATTCGAGACACAAATGTTGCCTCTGACTCTGGAAATTCCTTAACTGCAAATAATCCAAAAGATACATTATAAAAATAGATTGTAGATTATACCTAAAAGATAGATTATTCTAAGAAAATATCACTGTATTCTTATTTCATACTCCTGTTCTCCCCTAGGCATGTGTTTTTGGCTACTCTTGTGGGCAGGATGCTCGGGTAGATGGATCCTCAGTTCCTCTTGTATTAATTTTGGTGAGGATTGCAGCTGTGACCTGTTGCTGGCACACCGAGCTCTTGCAGAAGTCGGAGATATTTACCCTGTAAGAGGAAAGGAAACAGGTGGTTGCGTGCACTCTTACGTGCGGTGTTGTCTGATGCCGAGGGCATCTTTGCTTACACCGTTAGGATTGGTGCAGCGGGACTGAGCTCAGAAGACATCGGTGCTGAGGTTTCTGTGCTTTCGTTATAGGAGGTGCAGGTCTGGGGCAGCATTCGGCTGCCAACACGAAGGCAGCTTAAGTCATTTGAAGGGCCTCAGGATGTCCTACACAGCCTCTGCCCCCTGATGGACACAGGTCGTCCATAGGTCTGGTGTCACACCTGCCCACAGCAGATGTCTCGGACACTCGGGGACCTCTCAGGTGACACCTGATGCCCTTGTCAACCAAGCTCCTTTGAGCGTCCCCATTAAACACAACTCGTTGGTGCTGTGCAGCTAGAGAGGACGTTTGGTTTGTGGTTTCTACTGCAGAACCGGTTCCCTGTCTTCTCGTCGTGTGCTCCATCCCTGGCTGTGCTTAGGATGCTAAAAATCGGTGTCTCCTGCGGCCTGTTCCACTTTTGGCTGCTCTGCACAGCGGGGCTGGCGTTGGCAGCTCCCGGGTTACACTATCTGGGGGACAGGTACTTAATAGATGCAGTTTTTCCATCCCCCAGCATCTTTCTCAGCAGCTTATTTCATTGTACAACCATCTTCAAGGATGTGAAACTCTTCACTTCGGTACGTTCGTGCTACTCTTTCCAGCTGAAACTCAATGATTTTTGTTTCCTCCTGCCCTGTATAGAAGTGCTGCTTTCCTGCTTGACAGTTACTGGGTCTGTTTTCTTTCTGATTTCATTGTGCTAATCATTTTGCACTTGAGGTTTCATGTTCTTAATCTTTCTTTCCAATCCCTCAGGCTTTTGTTTGACCACTGGAGGAATGTAAAGCCTGCACTGTTAGTCAGATGCTGGGTGGAATGGGATAACTCAGCTTGGAGGAGTTTCTTGCTACTTCTTTATGTTGGTTTGCATCCTTTTTCCTGTATAGCCAGGCACTGTTTCCACCTGGGGACTAATCCATGCCACATCTTGAATGTCTTTCATCCTTTCAGGTTCACTGGACCCTTCAGGTACCATAGGGCCCCCAGTTTCCCCTGTAATAAAACCAACAGGCTCTGGTGTTTTGTTTTCAAAGCTTTGCCCAGCTCTCAGGTTTATCCCATAGGGATAAGTGGGGTCTGGGATTAGTGTGATGCCATCAAAACTGTGCGTATGGGCTTGATTAGATGAATCGGGAGAACTATTTGTTAGCGAGTGTTGTGTATCAGCCATGACAATGTGCTGATGAGCCCCGGTCTAGAAAATTGCAGGTTGGGCCAGAATAGGTGCCACTTCCACAGCTGGGGGAAGCAAGAAGAAAAGACATGGAGCAAAAACACTTAAACATTTCTGTGCTGAGCGCTGGTATTAGTATGCCTTTAAATAGCTGCCTGTTCTTGCCTATTCAGCAATATTTTGGATGCCAATCCTGGCTGCCTAGGTGACCACGGCACTTGTAAGGCGGTGCCTGCGTGTCAGTCCTTCCCATGGAACTTCTGAACCCCTCGGCCAATTCAAAGCCGTTTTGATCGTGATCTCAAAGACACTGATTGACCCGACACGCAGTGTGTGCAGCTCAAGGCAACAGGCAGCTGGTGGAGAGATGGGACGGTGCTTTAGTGAGGATAGGCCTGAGATCTGAACCTTCTGGCTGGTGAAGAATGATTCTGGCTGGTAAAGGCTGATTCTTCTCTCTGCAGGGCTGGGCAGGAGAGAGGCAGATCGGGGATGCCTCAGCCTCAGGAAAAGCTTTGATCAGATCTGACACTTCAGTAGATTGGGGGTAATCCAGTCACTAGATGCTAAACTATGAGCCAAAAGCAGAGGATGGGGTTTCACCCACCTCCGGCGCATCAGCAGATCCTTTCGCTGCTGCTGCTACCGGGGTTCTCTGTAGCGGTGCCAGCCCGACCCCCTGAGTGATCAGTGCTCTTCTGATTGCAACCTGGCTTTTGTTTTTTCGGTCCTAAGTAAAGGAGAAGGCTCTAGGGAGCTTCATCTTCTTAATTCCTGGTTTCAAATCTCCTTTTACTTTCAAGTTCGTCTCTAGCTGTGTATTGCAGAGTGGCAGAGGCTGCAGGGTTTCTGGTCACTTCTCCAAAGACTTTACATTTAGATTTATCACTTTTTTTTTTTCTTTTTAAATCTCTTTATAATACACAGAATCCCAGAATGCCAGGGGTGGGAAGGGACCTGGAAAGCTCATCCAGTGCAATCCCCCCTTGGAGCAGGAACACCCAGATGAGGTTACACAGGAAGGTGTCCAGGCGGGTTGGAATGTCTGCAGAGAAGGAGACTCCACAACCTCCCTGGGCAGCCTGGGCCAGGCTCTGGCACCCTCACTGAGAAGTTCCTTCTTAAATTTAATTGGAACCTCTTGTGTTCCAGTTTTTACCCATTACCCCTTGTCCTATCATTGGTTGTCACTGAGAAGAGCCTGGCTCCATCCTCCTGACACTCACCCTTTACATATTTATAAACATTAATGAGGTCACCCCTCAGTCTCCTCTTGTCCAGCTCCAGAGCCCCAGCTCCCTCAGCCTTTCCTCACACGGGAGATGCTCCACTCCCCTCAGCATCTTTGTTGCCCTAATAGATCTGTATCCATCACTGTCCTGTTTGGGAACTTCACAGCAGTGAATGTGACAGGATTGCCTTTCAGTTATCCTGGAGGGGATTTACACACCTGCTCTACCTGAGCCAAGGACCATCTCCACTAGTTGTTGGATAATACAAAGCCCAGTTTTAGGGGCTCAACAGAATTTTATATGGTCTGTAGTGAGTATCTGTATTCATTGTCACCGGCAGTTATGACGAAGGCCGGGGTATGAATCAGCTTGTGTGTGTCTGCATTTACTAGTAAAAGACAATATGAAGAGTTCTAATTAAGAATTCCCCCTCTCCCCTTAGTTATTTGATGATTTTAAATACTCCAAAATGCGTAACAATGAGAGCAGAGTTGAGAGCTGTTATACACATGATGCTTTTTAAGTGTCTGGGATATACTAGAACCAAGGATAAATAGGAGGAGGTTGGTTTAAAATGAATGAAAGTAGGTACTTCTTTACACAGCAAGAGCGAGCTTCAGAAATTAATTGTTCGAGAAGGCGGTGGAGGCAGCATCAAGAGGTTCAAACATGGGTGAGATAAATTCTAGGTACCAAAAAAACAGACAGGGGGTTTCCCACTAATATCCCTGATCTGTGAAATAGCTGTTCCTGTTTTAAAGAACTCAGCAGCGTAAAACCACCATCACAGGAGCTTCTCATTTTGGGTGTGTGTTTTTGCAGAGGAGGACTGTCGGAAGTACTTGCAGAGGAAGCAGGAGCAGGCCGACCAGCCCCTTCAGGTGCCAGCGGTAGACAGCAGCGTGCCGAAGACGTCGGAGCTGATGGGCATCACCACCAGGGACGATCCGTACGGTAAGTGCCTGATACCTCATGACAGAATTGCCTTCATCTGTAGCAGATCCCCATGAGAAGTGCAAAAAACCCGTTTGCTTTCGTTACTCCCCACGATTTTTCATAGCCTCGGCCAGAATGCTTTAGCTGGTCGTCATCAGGCATTTTCATTTTTCCTGTTAACAGAATCACAGAGTGTTTGGGGTTGAAGGGACCTCTGGAGATCATCCAGTCCAACCCACCTGCTCAAGCAGGTTCACCAGAGCAGATCACACAGGAAGGTGTCCAGGCGGGTTTGAATGTCTCCAGAGAAGGAGACTCCACAACCTCTCTGGGCAGCCTGGGCCAGGCTCTGGCACCTCAAAGTCAAGAAGTTTCTCCTCATGTTCAGATGGAACCTCCTGTGTTTCAGTCTGTGCCCGTTGCCCCTCATCCTGTCATTGGGCACCACTGAACAGAGTCTGGTCCATCCTCTTGACACCCACCCTGAGATATTTATAAACATTGATGAGATCCCCTCTCAGCTTCTCTTCTCCAGCTGAACAGCCCCAGCTCTCTCAGTTTCTCCTCATCAGAAAGAAGCTCCAGACCCCTCATCATCTTTGTAGCCTCCACTGGACTCTCTCCAGTAATTCCTTGTTCTTAAACTGGGGAGCCCAGAACTGGGCACAGAACTCCAGATGTGGCCTCACCAGGGCAGAGTAGAGGGGGAGGAACAACCTCCCTCGACCTGCTGGTCACAATTTTCTTAATTCCTTAGGGCTGAGAGGAGAAGCAACCCTGGGAAATGCTGTACCCAGGAACAGGCTGGCACAGAGGCCACAGGACACGTGTGGGAGGAAACTTCCCAGGAATGGGTCCCTTAGCACAGCCGGGCACAGAGCAGCAGCTGCTGAAAGCTGAGCGGGTCGGAGTCAAGGGGAAGGACGTCAGAGCCCAATGCCTTGGCTACGCTGCCCTGTCCTCAGCAGGTGTAACCAGCTTCAAAAAAAAAAAGGAAGCCGGGTTTGAAGCGGGGCTGGGTGTGAAGTTGGGGGAGAGGAAACAATTTCTGCATGCATGTGTGTGCGCTTACTGGGTTGTGTGTGCAGCTGTGTGCTGAGACAGTGAATATCCTACTCTTCCCGGGTGAGGCCACATCTGGATCACTGTGTCCAGTTCTGGGCTCCCCAGTTTAAGGACAAGGAATTACTGGAGGGAGTCCAGTGGAGGCTACAAAGATGCTGAAGGGTCTGAAGCATCTTTCTTATGAGGTGAGACTGAGAGAGCTGGGACTGTTCAGCCTGGAGAAGAGAAGCTGAGAGGGGATCTCATCAATGTTTATAAATATCTCAGGGTGGGTGTCAAGAGGATGGACCAGACTCTGTTCAGTGGTGCCCAATGACAGGATGAGGGGCAACGGGCACAGACTGAAACACAGGAGGTTCCATCTGAACATGAGGAGAAACTTCTTTCCTTTGAGGTGCCAGAGCCTGGCCCAGGCTGCCCAGAGAGGTTGTGGAGTCTCCTTCTCTGGAGACATTCAAACCCGCCTGGACACCTTCCTGTGTGATCTGCTCTGGTGACCCTGCTTGAGCAGGTGGGTTGGACTGGATGATCTCCAGAGGTCCCTTCAACCCCAACCACTCTGTGATTCTGTGACAGACAGAGCAGCAGCTGAGGCTGAATAGAGATGTGCCCCTTCACCTCTTGAGATGCTCCCCTGGCTAGCCTGACTTTGGGTGGCCTCCTTTGCTGTATGTGGGGACATCATTAACCGTCCCCAAATGTCCATAGACCAATTTGCTGCTATTTGTACATGGCAGCGTTGCCTGATGTGACGCCCAGGTTAGCACTGTGCCCCTGAAGCAGAACCCTCAGCTCGATTGACCTGGCAGCCAGTTGCCCTTCTGCTTGACTGGTTGCTTCTTGGGCTGAATTTGCCTGCTGGGTTGATACTTCTCACAGCAGCTTTTAGAGCCTGACCTATTTTTTCACTGCGGTAGGCTTGAGCTGGCATCAAAACTTGAAAATATGTTGTGACATTGATATTGTGAAAAAATAACACAGTGGGAAACTATCCAGCAGTATTAAGGCACTTAATTATGAGAAACATAGCTCTTAAAGGATAGCACTTTAATATTTCATTAAATGCTAAATAAACAAATGCTGCCAGCCATTAATATCTTTGGAAAACAGGGTCGTTTACTTAGGATATGACTTCAGGTACCCAAGCTTGACATCTTAGCCGTAAAAATCACAGTTTCCAAATTTCAAGGCCTACCTTGTAGCTCAGTAGACGAGGGATGTCAGGACATTGCTGGGTGAAGGGCCTGCAGGAAGGTTTTGGTTGGGACGTTTGAATCTCTGTGACCTGAGCTAGAGAACTAGGACCCAGAGCCACAAGGATATTTTAGATGCCCAACTCCCAGTGAGACCCCCGAGTCGTGTCCTCTTGGGTACTTTGCTCCCTCCGGCTCTTCCCACAATCTTCCTCTTCCACCATCCCTGTGGCTGGATGTTATTCCCTCTGCAGATTTTGCATGTCTGCATCTCAGCTGCCCTTCACTGCCAGGAAACGTGGGTTAATGTGAACAACCCGGACTGTGAAACAAAGTGATCAAGGCACAGACACGTTACCTCCTGTCAGCCCTGTTGTGGGCAGGAGTTGGGGCTGAAGGGGACCTGGGTTGGTAAAACGTTAAATTTCCTTCACGAATTGGGCCAGAGCTCGTCTGTCAAAGCTCCCGATTCTGAGTCAAAGTCTGTGGGAGCTCGTAAAAGTTCACTGCAGGAATTACCTTCATTTGTAGTAGATGACAGCTCCATTGTGAATGGTTTCAGGGAGCGGAACAGAGATGTTTGATGCCTTCATCTGCTACTGTCAGAAAGACCTTCAGTTTGTCCAGGAGATGATCAGGCAGCTGGAACAAACGGAGTTCAAACTGAAGCTCTGTGTATTTGATCGGGATGTCTTGCCGGGAACATGTGTGTGGTCCATCAGCGGAGAACTTATAGAAAGGAGGTAAGTGAACCGTGGTTGTCGGGGACATTACGTTACCATTACATCTGTAGTGTGGTGCAGTAAAAATCCGCAAGGATATCTTTATGGGGTTTGTTTTACGCCCTCGGCTCCAGAAGGAAGACTCGAGCATCCCTAAAGATGTTGCTTTTTAGCGTTCACAAGAAAGATGCCACTACGGTGACGCTGCTTATGCTTGATGCCTTTTCTCTGGGCTGGAATATCCTGCAGCTGCATCCGTGGAGGTGATACAGACATGAATATTGCTCCAGGGTGCATGAGCTGCACCCCATGGTGTGGACTTTGAGGGGACAGCACTGGGGTTTGGCTCTGCCTTTGAGGATCCTTCAGACCTGTGCGGAGCTTAGACATGGTGGGAGCTTTGGGATGTGAAAGCAACTCCCCAGATTGGGAGTGAGAAATCCCGAGGCAGGTGTTTGGGTTTTAAACATCAGCCTTCCAGAGGAGGTAACGTGCTATTAACAGACCCTCACAACGCCCCACAGGCTGTTGTGTGGTGTAGCCTTTGGGAAAGAGCCCAACGTGTAGTTTACAACCAGGCACCTCAAATGTAAGCAACTAATTGGAGAATAAAGCTCAAATTTATGACATCAGTGGATTCGCAGTAATATGAGCACAATAAAGCTCTGTCCAGTTCATTCTAATATTAAAAAAGTAGCAGTTATGCACAGTCAATAAAGGCAGCATGCAAGCAGGTAGTTAATATGGCATAGTTAGTAATATATAGGGGCTCAAAGATTGCACAGACAATGTGGACTTAGAGCGATACCTTCATTTTTAGCATACAAGTGTGTACCTGCAATCAGGTTTTTGTGTGTAACGTCACTGTCAGTCAGAAGTCCGCGCTCTGTGGTTAATTCCTGCTGGAATGCAGCCGGGTTCATTTCTCCACCGCAGCAATCCAGAGGAATTCATAATTCTGCCAGCGAGAATGAGAAGTATCTCTCTTGACATTTTATTTCTTTTTCCTGCATCTGCTTTATCTTCAGGTGTCGGAGGATGGTGGTCGTGGTTTCAGATGATTACCTAGAAAGCGATGAATGTGATTTTCAGACCAAATTTGCTCTTAGTCTTTCCCCAGGTAAGATCTCACAAATATCCCATTTAAAATTTCATATCAACATTGTAATTTCTCTTACAGTAACATCTCCAGCTGAGATCAGTGCTGTACTACTGGGCACTGCACAAAGGCAGAATGAGGGGTAGTCGCAGATGTGTTTAAAGATCAGATAAATACAGGTGGAAAATAGATAACTGATAGTTACAGAACCAGTGAATCCGTCTCAGACCTGGGTTCTCACCACTGACCGACGTTTCACGTGTGTGAACGTCCACCCAGGCACAGGGTTTGCCCTGGGTGTAATGCCCCTCGCTAAGCAGAGATTTATCGCTATTAGAAGCAGCCTTTAAAACTAACCTGGCTGTTAATCCATTTCATACGATGGCTGTTAATCCACCGAACACCCCTAGCATGTTGCATCAACCCCCAATCATCAAGATTTGTAGCAAAGTCCTTTTAGTTCTTCACTAGTATTTTGTTGGCATCGTATCTTTCATTAGAACAACAGGAAAAGCAATGCCATTCTGTAATTGTAGAATTGTAGAATCATTTTGGTTGCAAGAGACCCTCAAGATCATCGAGTCCAACTATTAACCCAACACTGGCAATAAACCATGTCCCTAAGAACCTCATCTGCGTGTCATTTAAACCCCTCCAGGGATGGTGACTCCACCACTGCCCTGGGCAGCCTGTTCCAATGCCTGACAATCCTTTAATGCCCAACAACCCTTTAAATGACCCGAACTCCACCAGTAAAAACGTGTGTAAGTGTAGGCTTACAGAAATCACAGAGGGACTTGTTTGCGTGGGGTAACTAATACACGGAAGGGTTTGGTGGCAAGTTCTGGGAACTCCACAGATTACTGAAGCATCTGCTGTAGTTACACAATCTTAGTTTCTTGCCTCATCCAGGTCTCAGTGTCATCACTTGTACTGGGCAGCGTAGTGTAGCTGGTAGCGAGTGTCCCTATGTAGAGTTACAAGGGGGGTGGTTCCTTTTTAGCAGAGCTGCTCCTTCAGGCAGCAGCAATCCCAGGAAGAGCTGTCTGATACTGTGCATGCCTCAAAAAAAGCAGGTTAGCAGAGTGATTCCCCCGTGCAATCGGTGGGTGCTGTTTGCAGCCTGAAGGAATCAGGGTGGGAGGAAAAAGAATTGGAGACAACCCAGCAAAGCCGACCAGCTAGAAGCAACGTCGTCTCTGTTTTGTCTCTTCCACCTGGAGGTGGTTTGGACTGTTTGTGTTCCACAAGAAACTGTGCTCTGTTCTTTTATGGCTACAGTTCATTAGGCCTTATCACTCACAGAATCACAGACTGGTTGGGGTTGAAGGGACCTCTGGAGATCATCCAGTCCAACCCACCTGCTCAAGCAGGGTCACCAGAGCAGATCACACAGGAAGGTGTCCAGGTGGGTTTGAATGTCTCCAGAGAAGGAGACTCCACAACCTGGGCCAGGCTCTGGCACCTCAAAGGAAAGAAGTTTCTCCTCATGTTCAGATGGAACCTTCTGTGTTTCAGTCTGTGCCCGTTGCCCCTCATCCTGTCGTTGGGCACCACTGAACAGAGTCTGGTCCATCCTCTGACACCCACCCTGAGATATTTATAAACATTGATGAGATCCCCATTCAGTTTCTCTTCTCCAGCTGAACAGCCCCAGCTCTCTCAGCCTTTGCCCATCAGGAAGACGCTCCAGACCCCTCAGCATCTTTGTAGCCTCCACTGGTTCCTTCCAGTAACTCCCATCAGAGCATGTGCAAGATGGGGCCCTGCTATGTATTTAAGTGAATTGGTTTTGGCAGAGGGCTTGCAATGCACAACTATGCTCTCCAGGGTGAAAGCCAATTGCATTATCAGGATCAAATCTGGATCTGGTGATGTGTTTGAGAAAATGGCCAGAGGATCTGCGGGTGGCTCTGTGTAACCCTCTGCCTGTGTGACGTGTCTTCCAGGTGCTCGTTCCAAACGGTTGATTCCTGTCAAATACAAAAGCATGAAGAATGAGTTTCCAAGTATCTTACGGTTCATTACAATTTGTGATTACACCAATCCTTGCACCAAAAAATGGTTCTGGACGAGACTGGCAAAATCCCTCATGCTGCCGTGATGCGAAGTCGTGAGAGCTCGACGCCGTTTTTGTCACCTGTCCTGGCTGTGCTTTCAGATCGTGGTGTCAATCACACAGGGTCTTCTACCACTTCAGAACCTGGATCCTCACAGTTGGTGTTTGGAGACTGTGACCAGAAGCAAAGAATTTTCTTCTAGCACTTTTTTATAACTCGGATGGGGAAATAAAGCAACTTCATGAGGTGTTTGTGTTTGAGTCAGCGAGCAACAGCATCCAGCATTTTGTGTAGTAAGCACCTTCACTGAAAATATAGAAAATATACATAGACTGAGTGCCTAATACAAGAAGGCTCCATTGTAAGCATTTAATAAGACCACAAATGGAGGTTTCAGACGGTTTCCTGCTTTGTGAATGGCCAGTGCCATGAGAATGATGGATTTGGGCAGCCTTGGTGGGGGTTGATGTCCCTGCCCTGCGCTTGTTCCTTCACTCCTCGTTTTGCAAAAAGCAGACGTATATTTTAATTGGTAAAGCACTGCAAAAAATACATATATACTTCTGTTCTTAGTAATATCTGCAAAATTACAACGATTACCCATGTAATTATAACTAATGCAGAACTGCTGAGTGTGGTTTATCTTCTGTGGATGTTTTGCTCCACGTTATATCACAATATTCCTGTCCCGTGTTCATTTACAGGGCGAATCCCTTCTCACTGCCATTTCCTGAGGCAGTCTCAGATTTGCTATAAGTGATTATCTTTGGCTTGTTGAAAGCAAGAAGGGTAAGCAAAGACACACTCTTGTACCATGTCAGTCATGTCTGTCTGTGTTCGGGTCACATTTGATTAAGTGACATTACACCAGTATTTTATAGTCTCAGATCTTATTAAATTTTTCTTCCTTTGGTAGAAATTCAGTCCTAAAATATGTATTTTCAGTGAAAGTCCTTACCACACAAAGTATGCGTTGCTGTTGCTCATTGACTTGCCCAGGAACAGAGTTGTGCACCTAATTGGGTCCAGATCTTAAATTATTTTACCTTTAAGAGCCTTCCAAAACACATCAGCTTTGGGGATGCCTCCAAGGTACAAGGATAAATATTGAATAAAGAGTGTATTAAATTGTCAGTTGGGCTGTTTAAAATGTTACATTAATAGGAACGCATGTATTTTAATTAACCACCACAATAATTACTGTATTTCTGTGACTAAAGCTAGGAGCAACATCGATACTTGTTAGACTCAGCCTTGAATCCTGCAGAGCGACCAGTGGGTCTCATCAGTGCTCAGGGGTGGGGGGCAAGAGTTCTGCCCAAAGTAGCGTTTTAAAGCCACCCATTGGTGTATTAAACAGATTTTTCAGTAAATATTTCCTTTCTAAACTGGAAAGAGAAGAATCTCGCTCACGTATCTGCGTTTGCTTGACCTCTGCTGCTTTGCTCATTACTTCAGCCACTGCCTCATGTTGATTTTACAGCTTAACATTTTACTAGTTTAAATTTTTAAGGTTGCATCTGCGTGTAGGTTTTTTGGGGTTGTTTTAGGATTTCTTTTAAAGCGTTACCAGGGCTGATGTGCAGACAGAAACATGTGCTCTGCCCTTCCCTCGCCCACCCTGTCAACGAATGGTCCCTTACTTTGGGGTGCTGCAAAATCACATCCCCACGTGGCTGCTGGTTCCTCCTGGCTGGGGACACTTGAATACAGAGAATATTCTTCCACCTCATTTAGCTTGTGGGACCATTTTTGGACAGGCCCATGAATGTTTTTCAGTCTCTCCTACAAAAATAACAGCTGCTGCCGTGCCAAGGTGACGTTTGTACCTGTCTTGCTTGAACAAGTGAGAAGTCCGTGGGTATGGGAGGAGAAAAGTGAAGCTGATGAGGGGATTCTAAATAGTTCTTCATGTTCTGTTGCCCTCAGGCCTCTCCTGCAGAAGCAGAGACAGCTGCTCACCTCGGGGTTTCTGCATAATCGTTAAATGTTAATTACACCAGAGTTTCTGCAGGCTGCGTGATCCCCAGGCGCTCCTGGGACTCGGTGAATTCTCATAGTCTATAAACATTAATTATGAGTCATTACTGGCAGGACCAAACCAGATTCCTCTCGGTTGGAGAGCGGGGAGGACTTGGGAGCGCGGTGGCGGTGCCGACGCTAGAGGGAGGTCCTGCCCTGGAGAACTGGGTCTCTTTGCTCTTCTGAGGAGCTAATACCAAAAATAGCGAGAATTTTGGCAGATTGAGCCTCACGTGGCACCTTCTGCACGAGTCCTGACGGGCGGTTTGGGACTTGGGATGTTGTAAATAATAATAGCAGTAAAAATTAATAATGTTTGTAATAGGTGATCCGGCGATCGGTGAACGCTCAAAGCGCCGCTGCTGCAAGGGAAGGCAAAACCAATTAGAAATCTTCTGAATTCCTGTAGATAAATGCGATATTCCAGAGAATTGTGGAAGATGTCAGAGCTTTGGCTGATGTCGGTATCGCTCGCTGTGCCCTGGCCCTGTGCCCGGCTCAGATGCCGGGCGGCTGTTACAGTTGTTGGGCTGTTGCTTTATTGCAAGAGGTTGTAACTGTCTTGTAGGCTAAAAGAATTATATTGGGGTAAAATGAGGTAACAGCCCTAAACCATAAAATACGTGCTTTATATATGTTTGCTATGAAATAAAACAGAGTTTTTGCACTTCTGACATTTTTATCTGTCTTGTCACGGTAACTTGGCAAAGTGTGACATCTATGAGTGATATAAAATCTAGTTATTGTAAAGATGTTTCAGTGGCACTTGTGGTTCTCCCCTCTTTCCCACTTGCTGGAAGGTCAACATTTCGAACACCTTTAAAAAAGGGACTAACAAAATTGTGATGTTAGATTTATTTTTTACCATTTTGTTTCTTTCCCTCACTGAAATTCTAGTTGAATCTGTTAGTACCAAATCATTTATTTTTATATATATATACGGATATATTTATACTACTTTCCTGATACAAATCTTTGGAAAAGCATATGTGTTTTCTGAAAATAGCCAATGATTCTGTGTTTTCTCCTCCTCAAAAAGCAAACATTTTAAAATAAAGAATTAAAACTCAGCAGGCTGAATCTCCTTGAGCATCGGACAATAAATAGTAGGTCTCAAAGGGAAGCGTTGGTGAGAAGTGATACAGGGTAGTTGTTTTCTTGTTTTGCCCAGACCTTGGGAGGTTTTTGGTCACATCTGGAAGAGGGATAGGTAGAGTTGTGGTCACGTCGGGAGGAAAATTATCAAGGAATTGTATTTCAGCCACGCGTGGTTCCTCTCCAGGTCTTATTTTAGGCTTTGTGGTCTGTGTTGCCGTCCTGGCTTTGCTCCAACAGGCTGGAGGGGCCAAGGGGACGGGGCCAGCGCTGCCGCTGCCCGTGGATGCTGGGCAGGGGGCTCTCACTCCACATCCTGCGGGGACACGTTACCGCGCAGCTTTATTGCCTTGGGCTTGGAGTCAGCCCAAGACAAGGAAATAACTTCCAAACCCGGCAGCTGTGGGGCCAAGGCCCTGCAGCGGGAAGAGCCGAAGGATCACCGAATCACGGGAGCGTTGGTTGGAAGGAATTCCTGGAGGTCAAGGCCGGGCTGCGCTTCACGAGGCGAAACGCGAGCTGCTTGCAGGACAATATATCCTGTACAGCACATGAAGTAATATCTCTGCTATGGCTACTATGACCGAGCATATGGACAGTGATACGGAAACCATCCCTGAATTCATTATTTTAGCTTGAAATTGCTGGCAAGAGCAGCCTGGCAGGAAGGTCCTGCACCCAGACGTGCTGGCGATCCCATCGCTTTCAGCGCTGCTTTACACCGCTCACCTCTTTGGATGTTTTTGAGCAGTATTTAGCAGCAGTGGGGTCAGGGGGTGCAGCTGCCGTAGCTCTTTCTTGCTATTATTCCTCTTATGCCAGAAGAAATACTCCCAGTCCTCTATTTCATTCCAACGCAGGAAGGTCGGTGCCATTTCCTCGTTTACCGGAGGACAGCGTTTACCTGGGGAAATTCAGTAACCACCGCAGAACGTTGTAAGCTTGGAGGGTAAAGATGGAGCATTGTTCCTCCATGGATCAAATTCCATTCTTCATTGTGCTGACATGAAAACAGTTGCTTTATCCTGATAGAGGCACCGCTTGGTCCAGAGGGCACGTTTGTAAGAAGAAAATGAACAGAGGGAAGAAAATAATTCTCTGTAAAAAAGAAGGAAAATGTTGTTTGACATAATAAGGCAATAAAACGAAACAAAAGCCAAAAAACCCACAAGGTTCACATTACCGGAAAGCGTGATAATAGAGGTTATTGAAAAGCACCTCTGAGACCTGTGGGGTTTTACCAGCCCATCAGACATGCTCTGTGTCCAAATATTTCTCTAAAGGTAATTTTCTCCAGGTGTCATAGAATCCTAGAATCATAGAATCATTTTGGTTGGAAGAGGCTCTTAAGATCATCGAGTCCGACCATAACCTAAATCTAGCACTAAAACCTGTCCCTAAGAACATCATCGGTACATCTTTTGTATGTCTGTATTCTAGTCATTTTTAGTTCAGCTGATCCCCACCAGGATTTTGAGATGATTTTGAACCTGACCAAACTTCTTGATAAGCCCAGCCTGGAAAAGCTGTTTATTTTGTAGCAAAATCTAGTCAGGAGAATGAATATTGTTATATCCATGCTTTGCAAAGCTTTAATTAATTGAAGGTGTAATTAAGTGTTAAGCTGTTCCAAAGTGTGATTTACAAACAATGCATTTTCTGTTCCTGTGGCAGAGCCTGGCTGAGCAACGCTCTTTTCCCTCCTCCCATTTTGCTGATAAAGCAGCTCACGCAGTGGCAGAGGTTGGGCTGCCTGTGCCCACAAGACGGTGGTTTCTTTTGCCCCAGCTGGACGAGATGGTTTCCACAAAGACACATGAACGTGCACCAGCAGTTGTGGGCTGCTGTCCAGTGTGGGATGCATCATTCCTTCAGTTCAGAGCATCAACAGTTCATCGCCATCACAAGGAGTGTGGGCAGCAGGTGGAGAGAGGTGATTCTGCCCCTCTGCTCCGCTCTGGTGAGACCCCCCTGCAGTGCTGGTCCAGCTCTGGTTCCTCAGCACAGGACACACATGGACCTGCTGGAGAGGGGCCAGAGGAGCCACAGGAATGATCCGAGGCTGGAACAGCTCTGCTGGGAGGACAGGCTGAGAGAGTTGGGGTGTTCAGCTGGAGAAGAGAAGCTCCTGGGAGACATTATTGTGGCCTTTCAGTGCTTAAAAGGGGCCTGTAAGAAAGATGGGGACAGACTTTTTAGCAGGGCCTATTGCGATAGGATAAAGGGTGATGGTTTAAACTAAAGGAGGGAGATTCAGGCTGCACATGAGGAAGAATTTTCAATGCTGAGGGTGGTGAGACCCTGGCCCAGGTTGCCCTGAGAGGTGGTAGATGTACCATCCCTGGAGACATCCCAGGCCAGGCTGGACGGGGCTCTGAGCAACCTGAGCTGGTGAAGATGTCCCTGCTCATGGCAGGGGTGGCACTGGATGAGCTTTGAAGTCCCTTCCAACCCAAACTATTCTATAAATCTATGCTCCGGAGTTTCTCCTGGCTGGCAGCCAGCAGAGGATATTTGATTCCAGTTTCCCCAGTTCCTACGCTTGCTTGGGTTGGGTTTTGGTGGGGCTGGACTGGAAGTAGGGAGCGAATGTGGTCTGCGTTGGCCACGAAACACTTAACTATGTCTCTTTACAAAAAGCCGCTTGGAACTTTTTTCCTCCTCCTGTTTCACACACACCTTCCTGCTGCCCTGTTGAACTGTGTGCAGTGTCGGGGACCCAGGCTGAGGACAAGATTATGTCAGCAGAACTAAAGGTACGAGCTGCAAGTCCTAAAGTGCTTAACCACTTGTGTGCCACTTTATGATGTGTTGTCTCAGAAACAAAAAATACCGTTCGGGAGGGGAAAACTGGGTAAGGGAACCTGAAGGTCCATGTCCTGCCGGAGCCACGGCAGACCCTGCGCACAGGAGCATTTTCAAAAGTGTTCTGGGTGACCAATCTGAAAATACTGAATTGGTGAAGATTTGGTGTTTGATTTTTGGCAGACATTCCCAACTGAAATATATGTGGAAATGAGATTTAAAGTGCTTTGAGCTGAGGACTAAAATGGGCATTGGCCTTAAAATGTCAGTGTCTCAGCATCTCTAAAACCTCACATGGGTATGGAAAGAACACCATTTTTCAGTATCAGTAAAGGGCTTTGGAGACCTTTAGAAAGAAAGGCAAAGAAGCATCATGTTTTTTACTCTAAAGCTATTTAGTCTAAAAATGAATATCCCCTGTTTTCCTAACAGTTATTCTTAGGCTTTTTGATGACTTAACCTCTCCTGGCGCTGCCTCTGGCATCTGCTCAGCCGCACTGTTTTATCGAGCATCGGGCATGGAAGCTTTTAAGATTTTCTATGTGAGCTCTCAGCAATCTCGCCTCATCAGCATGCTGCTCTCGGCAGACGGGTTTTTCTTCAGCTCCAAGACATGCATATTGATCAGTCATTTCCTTTTGTTACCTAGCATCCTGTCATCGATTTTAATTGTTCGGTATTGAAGAGGAAGCACTCAGCATACACAGAATTACCAACTATGAGATTTTGCTTTCCGCACCTTTCGCCAGACGGTGCCCGCAACGAAGTCCTCAGGAGCTGGGGATCTCTCTCAGCCAGCATTGCGCACAAATTCAGCAGCAGACAATTTTTCTCCATTAAATCAATTTCTGATTCTCTGTGGCAGCTTTGCCTGCTGCAGGATTTCACACTTCAGCGGTTTGTTTCTGGGGTGCCATGTGAGTTTTTTCATTTTCCAAAGGGGTGGTGGTGTAAATCCATTTAACTCGCAGACACGTTGCTTGTGTCTTCCCGTTCCCCCTTCCTACTGCTGTCCTTAAGAGATGTTCATGACTTGAGATGTCCCCTCTTGTTGCTCCTCTTCCTTGTCAGTCCCTGGGGATTCTCCTGGACTGTTCCCTAAAGCTTTTGACACTGTATCCCTTGGCATTCTCCTGGAGATGCTGGAGCTCATGGCCCGGATGGGTGTATCTGTGATGGATAAAGAATTGGGGGGGTGACCTGTCCCAAAGAGTTGTGGTGAACAGAGCCCAATCCAGTTGGCGACCAGTCATGAGTGGTGTTCCCCAGGGTTCAGTACTGGGGACAGTTCTGTTTAATCTCTTTATCAACTATCTGGATGAGGGGATTGAGTGCACCTTCAGTAAGTTTGCAGATGACACTAAATTGGGCAGGAATGTTGATCTGCTGGAGGGTAGGAAGGGCATACAGAGGGATCTGGACCAGCTGGATCGTTGGGCTGAGGCCAGTTGTCTGAGGTTTAACAAGGCCAAGTCCTGCACATGGATCACAACAACCCGATGCAGTGCTACAGGATTGGGGAAGAGCGTCTGGAAAGTGCCTGGCGAAAGGGATCTGGGAGTGTCGATTGACAGTGGCTGAACATGAGCCGGCATGTGCCCAGGTGGCCAAAAAGGCCAACAGCATCCTGGCTTGTGTCAGGAATAGTGTGGGTAGCAGGACCAGGGCAGTGACCATCCCCTGTATTGGGCACTGGTGAGGCCAAACCTCAAATCCTGGGGTCAGTTTTGGGCCCTTCATCATAAAAAGGACATTGAAATACTGGAGAGAGTGCAGAGGAGGTGACGAAGCTGGTGAGGGGCTGGAGCACAAGTGTGATGGGAGCGGCTGAGGGACCTGGGGGTTCAGCTGGAGAACAGGAGCTGAGGGGAGACCTTCTGATCTCTGAACTGCCTGAAAGGAGCTTGGAGCACGGAGGGGGTTGGTCTCTTCTCCCAGGTAACAAGCGATAGGATGTGGAGCAGCTTCTCCAACATGAAACTGTAGCTTGGTCCTACATCTGATAGAGAGACAAATACTCCTATCCCCATGGTGCAAAATATCAAAGCTGGGAGCTGGTGCAATTCATTAACTCTACTTCTTCTGCAAAATATCTTCTTAGACTGCTCCCATCTTTTGAGAACATTCCTGCACTCTCCGAGTGCATCACAAATATTTCCTGAAGCCTCTGTATGTAAGGACCTTGGTCCCCTCCTACTGTCTCTGATTCTTGGTCTTCCTTTACTTTAGACATACAAAAAGGATCCTATTTTTAGCAGCCAGCAGTCAATGACACAGGAATTCATGAGTAAGGAGGAAAGGATGTGAACTATCCAAATAGATTTTTTTTTTCAAATGAGATCTCTTTACATTCCTATCACCATAGTAATAAGCTGTGAGTCACTGTTACACTGAACTATTAGACTATTATTGTAAACTCATGTCATTAGAATCTGCTAATGTGAACCACAAACCCTGCCTGGCTTCAGCTTAGCTGGGTTCAGGAAGATATTGGCCGTTTATAAGGATAAGAACAACATTCCCTCACAAAACTTATTCCCAGGTGGCAAGAAGTGAATGAAATCTTATTCAACCTTATCTTTCTATTCCTAGGGTTTCTTTCCTCACTGCCTTTTAAGAGACTTCATCCTGCTTCACGGTAATGTCACACAAGATGTTTTCTTTTATTTCTTCAAAGTTTGCCAGCTGTAAATCGGATCCAAGCACTCCCAGCTGACAGAATATCTGTGCTGTATCACCTGAGAACAGCAGTGTCTCCTCCAAAATCTGCTTTTTGTGTTCAGTCCTGCCATGGTCAGCCCTCAGAAGGAGATTTAAGTATCTAGGGACACTCAGGGTTTCTCTGCTGCAACAGCAAGTGGCAAGCAGGGGATTTTCTCTGGCATTGCTAAATTTCTATCAGGAGTTATATCCAGACTGAGTATTTTTCTAAAAGAGTTTTGTTGAATAATAAAATGTCTGAAATGGTCTTAAATGCACACACAAGGCTTTCATAATAGAACCAACAGTCCTTGGCCACCCTCCATCCACCACAAAAGAGGAGGCAGGCCAGGTATACCTGCTTGTCCATCGGGGTCTAGGCGCTTTCATTGGGCTTATTTTCCACTTTCAACAAGGAAGGGAAAAGCTCTGAAACACATTCTCAACCCTCTTGTCCTGCTCTGTGGCTTAGAAAATGTTTTATGATGGAGATTTACCCTCCACAGAAAAGGCCAGTGGGAGAACATTCCTGTCCTTAGCAGCTGTGACATTCCCAGGGTGACAAGAGGTACCGGTATGTGAAGCGTCTTTCATCAGCTTCTGTGAAGGCAAAGCAGGATGAAGAAAGCATTATTGTAAACCAGAGGAGTGTAAGAGCTGATTATTAAACTGTGGTTCAGGTATGAGGTAATCAAGATCTTGTTATAATAATTATCTCTTAAACCGAGCATGGATTTTATACAAGATTTGAAGGAGCTTAAAATCTGGGAGGTATTTTTGGTGGAGGAAGTAAGAGAACGGCACAGCGTTTCTCTTGAGAGGCAGCAGGGATGGGATAAGAAGCGTGTTTGCAAAGCAAAAGCTGGTTTCAGTAAACACACAGGGAGAACCAGAATTCACCTGTTAAAACCAGGCCTTTCGCTGCTTGACTTCAAAGTGACCTCAAAGGTGAATTTAAAATGAGTTTGCACACCGGCACTCAATGACGGGGCGGAGATATGTGGTAGTACGCAGGCTGACTTAGGAAAACTTGCCCCTGTGGTTTAGACTGGCATATTGCTTGTGTTTTGAAAACAATTATTAAAAACTTGCGCCAGTTGGAAGGTTTTAAATCACCGCTCCTTCCTCCGCTGCTTGGTCCTTGCCTTATTTCTCGAAAGCCCAAACAAAGCTGCAAGGAGAAATGCCCGGAGATAAAGTGCAGTTTACTTTGTTAAATAATCAGCTGCCGTTTGACAGAGTAAGGTCCCTTCAATCCACCGGGAGGTGTTTCCATGAAGAAAGAACAGCGGGCAAATTTTGTAGTGAAACAAGGTCAGGCACCCTGCTTGCCGACACACATTCTGAACGCAATAAAACCGGCATTGTTGGGCTCCCCCTCAGTCCAGCAAACCGTGCCCGTACCAAGCAGTTCAATAAGCACATTAACTGCTGTTGTGTGCAAGAATCGTGGTAGGCAAAGCACAGTCATTTACAAACAGAGGCTTGTGATGCCTTAAAAAGCCTTTAACTAGAAACGCACCAACAAATACCGCGACCCCAAGCGCCGCTGAGCTCTGACAACTGCTTCTACGTGGCTACTCTGAAAGAGCAACTTATACTGGAACAAGAAGAAAATTATATATCCATGAGTCTACGTGAATATTAAGATGAAATCTCAATAAATTTAGACCAGTTTTCTACAACCCAAGTATAAACAAGGTTAGTTTATATTTATGCTTGTGATAATAAAACACATTAACCATCAGGGATCCTTTATAGGTATAAAGCTGGTTATGACTGTGCACAGAGTATTAGAATCCCCAGTTCAGGAAAGAGATTGAAGTGCTGGAGCGGGTCCAGAGAAGAGCAACAAGACTGGGGAAGGGACTTGAACACAAGACCTATGGGGAGAGGCTGAGGGAGCTGGGCTTGTTTAGTCTGGAGAAGAGGAGGCTTAGAGGTGAGCTCAGCACTCTCTAGAACTACCTGAAGGGCAGTTGTAGCCAGGTGGGGATTGGTCTCTTTTCCCAGGCAGTCAGCAATAGGACAAGGGGGCATGGGCTTCAACTCTGCCAGGGGAAATTTAGGCTGGAGATTAGAAAGCAATTCTTTGCAGAGAGAGTGGTCAGGCATTGGAATGGCTGCCCAGGGAGGTGCTGGACTCACCGTCCCTGGGGGTTTTTAAACTGAGATTGGACATGGCACTTAGTGCCATGATCTAGTGAATGGACTGGAGTTGGACCAAGGGTTGGACTTGATGATCTCTGAGGTCTTTTCCAACCCAGTCAATTCTGTGACTCTGTAATCACTAACCTAAGCATTAAACATCGGTTTTACGAGAGCAAACGTTACATGAATGGAAAAAACCCCCACAACTAAACAAAAAAACAGACAAAGAGCTGGATAGCGCCAGTAAGTTTCATTGAAACAATAAGTATTTGACCCACAAAGGCAGGAAACCATGTGCCTTATGAGCATGAGAGCATTTTGTGCAAATGTGCTGTGTGTGCCCGTTGTGCAAAGGCTCCCAGGGAACACGAGCCCTGGGGACATGGGTGAAATGCAGGTGTCAGAAAAAAGCCTTGACCACGCAGCAGGATCCGTGGGAGGAGGGCACTGCCTGCTCTCATCACCCTGGAGTTTTACTGGAAGTCAAAATATATGGGAAAGCCCAGCTCTGAGAGCTTTTTCTTGGACTGCAGCCATCCTACCTGAAAGGCGTCTGGAGTTTTTCCACTTCTTAGCCTCCCCTAAAGCCTGGTCCAGAGCAGAGGTGGATACACCAGGAAACTGCTTTTCCACTTCAGATTTCTGCTGGAATTTCATTTTATTACAACAAAACACTTGATTCAGTAGCACCACTTCATGGGCTCTTTCATAAAGGCCTTAGCCCTGAGGAGCCGACAACCTACACGAGACAGACAAAATAATGCAAATCAGGAAAAGTAAGATGAACAGAATATTAGTGATGAAACAGGAGAAGGTGCTGCTTGGAGACCTGAAGTGGACTAAGGATTAAAGGTTTTAGTGGAAGCCAGCTCCATTTTTTCATCCCGCTGAATGACTGAATGCAACAGCAACACCTGGCTTTTGAGGGACCCGAAAAGCTAAATTCATTTAAAAAACAAACCAAAATTTGTGAATATGTGAATGAGAGATTTTGATTTAAAAACATGGAAATGTGTTTTCCACTGCAGAGCTGGGAAACTGAAATAGAACATTCATCTGTGTGTGCTCATGTGGCCACTGGCGGTCTTGTCAGTGCACATTTTAAATTTTAATTTAAATCAAAGTCTAGGCTAATTCTTAAAGAACAAGGCTCATTGTGGGCCTAACCCTACCCCACTGATCTAAATCAATAGGAGTTTTAGCACTGCCTTCAGGGAGAGGATTTTCAGCCCAAAATAAGTGAATTCAAAATATGGTTCTGACTTTAAAAACACTCCGGTATAATTAAGCATGTATAAGTCTCTTTGTGTTGTTGTCTGGCTCAGATCCATTTTTAACATGCTGCTAGCTATCAGAAATACGACACTGGCCACCCGAGTGCATGCTCTGGGGTAAAACCTGTTTTTAATTGCTACACAAACCCCTTTTATAGCATGGTTAAAAGATCACAGAGGCAGTAATTAAAGCATATTTAGCAAACATTAAAAATCGCTGAGCAGGGGAATGTTTAACATACACAAGTAGAAAAAACAAACAGCTTTTCAGTTGGAAGCTCTGCCTTGTGGATAGAGACCATCGTAGTGGAGAGCCTGCACAGCAGTGAGGTGGGACCATGGGCCTCTTGCTTCTGTAGGACAAAAAGAAGGGGAGAAGGAAGGAGTTAGTGTCCAGCATTAGGTAGAACAAGTGAAAATACTGTCAGCCCATATATTTGGCAGAGTACAGCGACCTTCTACAAAGCCTGGTTCAGCAGACGCATCTCAGGAATTTGTCCTAATAAGCTAAAAATATGTACAACTGATGTTCTGTGACTCGCAGGAGTGCCTGACATCAAGCTACAGGAACAACAGTGACCAGCAAAGAAGAACGAAACTTGATATGGGAATTCTCCATCAGCTCTGATGGTGACTATGACACCTGATAGCGAGGGATGTGCCTTTTTATCTGTTTTATGTCAGGAAAAAAATAGATCCCTGCACTGCGAACACTTTAAGTCTATAGACAGCAGCCTTAGTGGGTTCACTGTAGCACTTAGCCTCATATTTCTCGCTCTTTTATTTTTGTTTCCCCACAGACTACCAGATATACTTCTGAATGTGCCCAGCTCCAGCTATGGACTTGTGGGTCATGAAACATACGATTAGGGTGTTAAAACCTATACCTGTGAATGCTGGAATAGCAGCGTGAAGCGAGCAGAAGCATCTGCCAGCTGGGAAACTGGAGAACCGCTCATCTTTGGAGGCGGCAAGGAGACAACCAGACCTCCCGATCCCTCCATACCCATCGTAACCCCGGTGCCTATTTTTAAACATGGAATGTGGATCCCCAAAGTGCCTGGGCCGGGTTGCACACCTGCTCCCTGAAGGAGAAGAGGAGCCGAGGGTCATTGGCTTAGGCTTTGCAATCAAAATGTCCTTCCCAGACCAAGCCCAGGCCAGGCCGCACCATCACTTTCTGTCCTTCTGTTGGTTGGTTCCAATGTGTCCGACACACCGGGGAGACACCACAGGCCATGTTTGGGAGAGGGGCTGCTGGCATGCTGCTCCCTGGGCCTGCTCCCACCTGCCAGGCTCGGAATCCCCTCACGACAGGCCCGGAACCCCCTCATGACAGGCTCAGGCTCAGGCTCAGGCTCAGGCTCAGGCTCAGGCTCAGGCTCAGGCCTGGCCGGCCCTTCCCGCCGCTCCAGCTCCGGCCAACGGCCCCGTAGGCGAAGGGACCCTGGAGAAGGACAAAATGTGATTGACAGCCTCTCCGCCAATGGGAGCTGCGCGTTCGGCGGTTGGCAGCCAATCGCAGCCCGCAGTGGCTCTTAAAACCGGCAGCCCCTCCTGCCGCTTTCCTGCGGGAGGGGAAGATGCGGGCGGCCGCCATCTTGTGTGTGGTATCCCCGCCCTTCCCTTTCACCTCCTTACAGACTCCCCGCTCCGCCGCCCACTTCCGCCCGCCAGCCCACCGTACCGGCCCGTCTCCTGAAAGAGGTGGCGGTGGCTGAATAAACCGTGGTTGGGGTGGCGTGGCGGCGGCGGAGGGGCGCCACGCTCAAGATGGCGGCGGGCGGCGCCCCGCTGTGGCGGGCGGAGCGTGAGCCCGGCGGCGGAGTGCGCGGGTGACGTCAGCGCGCTCTGGGCATGGGCAGGTGGAGGGAGCAGCCGAAGTTTGGCCGGCGGTAGCGGCGGCGGAGGAGGCGGCGGGGTCGCGGGGGCTCGGCTGGGCGTCGGGGCGGCCGGGCCGCGCGGGGCAGCGTAGCCGCTTGTCCGCTCCGTCGCTCCTGCGTGGCGCTCCCCCTCACGGCGCGGCGGGCGGGCGCGGCGCGGCCATGGCCGAAGACCCCAGCGCGCTGCCCTGGTCTATCAACAAGGATGACTACGAGCTGCAGGAGGTTATCGGTGAGTGGCGGCGGGATTGGGGCGCTAGGCCCCCCCCTCCCCGGTGTCTGTGCAGGCCCTGAAGGGGCTGGGGGGTGTGTCTGCGCTGAGGGGGTGTCTGTGTCCCCTCAGCTGAGGGGGCTCCTGTCACACACCCCGTGAAGCAGCGGGAGTGTGTGTCCCCAGCGGTGTGTGTGAGGGGGGGTTTGCCCCCCGTGTCCTGAGGGCTGTGGGGGTTTGGGAGCCCCTTTGATTAAGTGGGGGTCTGTCGCCTTTCGCGAGGGAGGTGTGTGGATCATCCTCCCCCCGCGCCACGGGGGTGTCAGTGGGTTCAGATCCCCCACTCCGTGGGGTGTGTGTGTTTGGGGGGGGTGTGGGCCTAGCGGTGCCCCTTCCGCAGCCTCTCTGTGGATGTTGGGGGGCTGGTCCTCCCCTCACGCGTGTGTGGGACCCGCATAGGGTGGCAGGGGGGTGTCCCAGCCTCAGCTTGGGGCAGCCGTGTTTGGGGGCCACCCTCCTCATCTCCAGCCTTCTCCTCTACCCCTGTGTGTCCATTCAAGGACAGGGGAGCGGGACGGGGCTCACGCTCTGGGGGCTCCTCTGTCCTCAGTGGGAGAATTGGGGTGCGCTGGGACCAAACTCTATTGCTAACGTGGGCTCTGGCTTTCCAGGGCACCCTCTTTGATTTTAGGGGGACGATTCGTCTCTTTAGCGGTTTGGGAGCCCCACGTTGCTTTGGTCTGTGCGGGGACGGAGGGTTTTGTAGTGTTGCCAAATGAGCCTTTTATCCTGAGTTTTTGCTGCTGCTGTGGATTTTCATTCATTGTCCTCGCAGCTCGAGGCCCCAGCCCTTGCTCTCTCCATTAAATGATTTTTTTTCTTTTCTCCTCTTTACTCTCTCTTCACTTTAAGCTGTGCACTTACCAAAGGCCTCCTGCTGTACTGATTTATTGGCTGTCTCAACCATTTTGTTGGGGTGTGTGTTTGAGGGATATATTGCTCTAGGGCGACTATGTGACACATCTGAGGTGGTGCCACAGGTGACTCTAAGGTCAGTGCCTCCTGTGTCGTGCTCTCTGGAGACACAAAATAAAGCAGGAGGCAGCAAGATGGGCTGCTGGCCAAAGGCTTTTAGGAAGAAGGTTAATTTTTAGAGCAATCATTGTGGAGCATGTTTATTTGAAGTTTATAAATGATGTAGTGCTGTCGTGCCCGGGCCTTCCATCTCTGCCTCGTGGGGAGACTTGTTTTCTGTTAAGATGGGTGGGAGAGTTTGTGAAAATGCTGTTTTAAGAGATTAAATTCTTGGCATTGCTTAAAAGTAGGAAGGAACTAAAGCTGTGGAGGGGGGGGGAAATCCTTCTGGAAATCCCTGTTGCTCTGTGGGATCAGGCTTTGTCCTCTTCCTTTGCTTGGTGGGAGCAGCAGAGCTTTAGGAAGGAGAAAATGCCCCTGAAAGATGGGAAAGGCTAATCCTACAGCTCAGCCCTTTAAACCTCCTTCGAAAATGCACCCTGGGGAGGATGATGATCAGCCTCTTTGAGGAGCGGGAGATAAAGGTACAGGGAGGAAGGGGGAGAACATCCCACCCATTTGGGGAAAGGGAACTGGATCTGTGTGTGTAGGAAATGCTTTGCTCTTTTTTTTTCTTTAGGGAGCTTGCAAAGTGGTGATCTGGCAGCACACACAAGGATTTGAGGTGGAGGATCCAAGGGTGGGA
The DNA here is from genome assembly GCF_036013475.1 of Columba livia. Lineage (NCBI taxonomy): Eukaryota > Metazoa > Chordata > Aves > Columbiformes > Columbidae > Columba > Columba livia. The sequence goes on from NC_088603.1 coordinate 5,921,910, forward strand.
GCGGAGGGACAGTCTGTCTCTTTGTAGCTGGGGAACAGGATGGGATGGGAACAAAAGGGAATGTAAATGCACTTTTGCTCCTAGGAGAACTTGCTTCTACGGCCTCAAAATATTAAGAGGAGCATTGAGATGCATTGCTGTCTCACGTTAACTGATGAACTTGGGGGAGAAATCAGTAAAGGAGTATTTAATTTCACTCATCTTTTCCCTGTCCCTCTGTAAACCAAGTTTCTGCAAGTCGCCTGCTCACAGAGAGATCGTGTTGGCATTCGGGTGTGTGGTGGAGTGCACGCTGAATTGTGTATATTGCAAACATATGGTTTCTCTTTTTAACTTTCCTATTCCCCCCCCTTTAGTCATTTCAAACATTGGTGTGGCTGCCAGCATCCTGAATGGAGATGTGACGCAAGTTTCCGAGCACATATATGATTTGTGGGACAAAATGTCACTGTTTTATCTGAGCTGGACTGTCTTGCCTCCTGCTTCATGTCTCCTGTAAACCTCAAGGTGGATGTTTTTCCTTATTGAGTTCTTTGTAGAGCTGTATAGGTCTTTCAGCAAGGAACAAAGAGACATCCTGGTGTGGAAAGAGATGAACCTTGCACCGGTGCTTTTAAAGGATTGAACTTGCTTCCTGGTGAAAAATGTCGCTCTTCACATTTAGCATCTGGCAGTCAGTAGATTACCAGCTCAGCTATTTTTCCACATCAGAAAAAAGAAAATCCATGTGTAGTCCAGTTCTTTAATTTGTGTTGGTTTTGCCTGAAAATAGCCACGTGTGGCTTTTATTTGACATGGATGGCTCTGTACCCTTTTGGTGTAGGACCTGAAAGAGCGAGTTTTCTACATGTGAAGAGAAATTCTGTAGAACTGCCCTCCTGATTCTGGTTAATACTAAAAAAAAAGGGTTACTCAGCACTGGAGATGACTCATGCCATTATAAAGGTATGGATTTATGCCTGTGGTTATTATGCTTGGTTACTGTTAGTAACTGCTGAGTAGCCTCCTTAAGTTTAAGTAACTTCTGTTCCACTGAATCAAGGAACATTACTCGCGATCAGAACCTGACTTTGCTTCCAGAAAAATAGATATGATGGAAGTGAGGTTGGAGGAAGCAATTTATAGAGCATTTTTATGGTGTGTACCCCCGGAGAAGTCATAGTCTTTGCTGGTGAATCCTACCTTTGGAGACGTCTAAATATTCATCTAAAAAGAAAAATGTAGCCTGTGCTGGTGGTTGTGAAGATGCTCTTCCAAGCAGGGATTGTGTATAAATCATGACAGTTGCAATTCTGAAGCCCCCCCCCAAATATACGTTTGACATCATGCTGATCAGATAGTGGCACACGAGAGTTCCCTCGGTTCTCACAATTCCTGTTGGAAATGCTGATAGCGGTAGCGAAGTTGATTGGAACTGGGTCATTCTGACTTTTTGCTGCTTTTTTGGAAAGATGAGAGTTGTGCTGCCTGTGGCTGTTTGATTTCGGAGCATCCTCTTGGCGGTGAGCAGCCTGTGCCAGAAACAGCAGATAAATGAGTGGTGGGAGTGTTACCTCGCTCGGTTCTTCTGCCCTTTCTCCCCTGACAAATCCCATCGTAGTCATGAGGACAACTCGGGCTGCACGAACAGATGTGGTGGGAGTTTCTTCTCCCCTCAGAAATCAAGCTGAAATTGAAAATTGAAGTCACAATTTACTGAGCAATTAGGTTTTTTAATCACTTTGGAGTTGCACTTTGCCTGTGAACGTGCTGATCTTTTGGAGTTGAATATTTAGATTTCTAGCTGCATTCTTCCCAGTGTCCATGTGAGCGCATGTGCGCCTGCGTGGGGGTCATTTTCATTTGCAGGTATAGAGGAACTCATTAGAATTCAGATTTCCCCTTCCCCAAATATTACAAAAATGTCTGTGGTCACCCATCTTGTGCCATTGGAAAAGAGCAGCTTGTAGATAGTCACAGAGTACAATTGAAGTCTGTGAGTGTGAAAAATGTGGTGGAATGGGAGGCTCTTGTCCAATGATCACACTTCAAAAAATAAGCTTTAAAAGTTGTTTTGTTACCTGTGAGTCTCATGTGCTCTCTGCAGCCAGTTTCATATGCTGAACTATTTAAAATCCATTCAAGAAAAATGTTACACTCTCTAACTGCTGGAGAACTAAACTGAGTGTTTAGACTTCAGTCTTGGTGCCATATGTTTTATTTTAGCGTTTCCTTGCAGATTCCCACTCCTCCCCCCAAGCCTAGCAAAACAAAATTGATTCCTACAGCGTATTCCCAGTGCTTAGGCTGGTTAATTTATTTGGAGACTTGCTTTGTGTTCTCATTTGTAAACCTTTTCCACTTAAAGGTGGTAGTAAAGCCTTTTTTGTTGTTCTATATTATGTTAAAGCTCATATAAAATCACTATGTTAGGGATTGGAAGGGACCTGGAAAGCTCATCCAGTGCAATCCCCCCATGGAGCAGGAACACCCAGATGAGGTTACACAGGAAGGTGTCGAGGCGGGTTGGAATGTCTGCACAGAAGGAGACTCCACAACCTCCCTGGGCAGCCTGGGCCAGGCTCTGCCACCCTCACTGAGAAGTTTCTTCTCAAATTTAAATGGAACCTCTTGTGTTCCAGTTTGTACCCATTACCCCCTGCCCTATCATTGGTTGTCACTGAGAAGAGCCTGGCTCCATCCTCCTGACACTCACCCTTTATATATTTGTAGACATTAATGATGTTACCCCTCAGTCTCCTCCAAGCTCAAGAGCCCCAGCTCCCTCAGCCTTTCCTCATAAGGGAGATGCTCCACTCCTTTCAGCATCTTTGGGCAAATGCAGGTTTGTTGAATAAAATGTTAGTGGTCATTTACGATGCTTGGGCACTGAAGTGGGTGATGCTCAGTACTGCAGTTTCTCAGCAGCTTGGACATAAGCATGTTTTATTGTATATTATGGAGTGAGACTGAGTAGCGGGTTCTTCCTGCACCCAGGCTACTTTGAATACTTGGCATATCAAATTTCTTTAAGACCTTTGATACCATTGCTCTATTAGAACAGGACTAAACAGAGTCGATCTTCACGTCTTGGGAAACGAAAGCAGAAGGTGTTTAGTGGTGCATGTGTCTTTGTTGGATTTTTCTGTTTGCTGTCCGATAGGAAGGAGGATAAAGCACTTGAAGAAGCAGACTGAGGACGTAGGAAGCCAAGTGGCAGTGAAGGAGCCTGACTGGGAAGAGAACATCGTTGTTCTGCTGATTTGAGGGGACGGCAGAGATGGTTCCTGCTGCTTCCAGCTATTCTGGGGTATTAAGAAGAAAAACATATGGTGTGTTCCATGTGGAAGTAGTTCACGCTTCCCCATGGTTGGTTTCTGTTGCTTCTAGTACTCCTAGGTTCCTGGGCTGATTAGTGTTGAACGCTTTCATTTCTTAACAATACCTTTTAAATAGTTTCAGTTTAATTCAAATATCTTGGCGAGTGCTGGGAAATTTGGATGCGCTGAGCACACCTGAGGGGTGGATGTGCTGGCTGTCAAATACATGCCTGGGAGGCTTCATCCTCTGCAGCTGATGAAATCTGGGAGAGGATCAGCTCTTCCCCAGAGCATTTGTCTATTTAAACTTGGCAGCATCTATTTTATTTCTGAGTGTTAGCAGCTTGCCCACCAAGTCAGTGTCTAGAGATGTAACCTTTTATTAAAAGTTGGAGCTGTTTAAAATGATGGGCAATAGCACTGGTTCTTCTTACTAATTGTGTTAGCGAATTGCGAAAATACTGAATTTTCATCAAAATTTCTTGGAAGATTTCCCGTCAAATGGGTGATATTCATCGTAAATCTCTGTGGTAGTAAATTTAGCTGTGGACATGCTAATGGAGCGCTTGTAAACTCTGTGTTATTAAGATTTCTTAATAGGGAGAGACAGACTTGAGAGCTTTGCGGATGTAGAAGAATAGCTGTGGAGCCAGTGGAATTTGACATTGCAAAATCTTTTGAAATATCAGGATCCTGGGACTTTCCAGCTGAATTTAGCCTGTTACCCTGCACCCCTTTTAGAACTGAACAAGTGAGTTGTGGATATGAAGTACTTGGCTCTCAAAGTTGCTGCTGTTTCCTATGACTTCACCTAAGGGAGTTCAGCCTTGACATTTCTATAAAAACCATCAAACGCCGTCTGTCTTTCTGGCTGTCACGCGGGAAGGTCTCGGAGGCTGGTTTAGGTCTCTGTCTGACAGGAGGTCCAAGCTCTTTACCGAAAGGTCATTGCTGTTGGGGTATAAGAGGAGATGTCGTGCCTCTGATGTTCAAAATATTGCTTATACTAATGAAGGGAGCTGTGCTAAGAACAAAATCCAACTTGCCCAATTGAATAAAACTGGTTCAGTGTAGCAAATGGTGGAAACACAGTTAAATGGCAAGAGGGTTACAGGTACTTAAGTCAGTGATGCTGCATCAGCATTTCTCATGCAAGTGAAGAGACTGAGGTTAGTGTGGGATTCTGATCCCTTTGGTTGTCTGGGTGTGTTGTTTGCCCTGAAACACTGCTAATGCAGGGATTGCTTGTGTTAATCATTGCAGCTTGCATATGCTTTTTTTTAAACTAAATTATGTGCTCCTGTCACGTAGTACAAGTACATCAGGATTTATGGTGACTCAAGTGCTAAAATCCAGTGTGTTTTTTTCATGCCTAGTCAATAGTTATAACATCCAGCAACTTTTTTTCCATGTCCTTTCTTTTCACCACTCCCAAAGGTTCTTGAAGATCTTTGTTTCTTGGTGTGCGTCACACAGAATTTTTGCTTAACATTGATTTTCTTGCAATTAAGAGAAATTCCACTTCAGAAAAACATAAATTGAGTCTGTATCAACCTCTACCAAACCAGATTCTAACGTGACTTGCAAGGATTTCTTAGACCTCTTTGGTTCTGCACACTGGCGAGTCTGTCTTCAAGTCTTAAAGGTTCCACAAATCCCATCTGTAAATGAAATACAGAGCAAATCCACAGCACTGATTCAGTTTCTCACAGAATCATCAAATTAGCTGAATCTTCCCTCCACACATCCATTGAAGTTTTATACAGCTTGTACTTCATGCTTGTGAAACAACACTCAGACTCTTATAACTCAAGTACCTTTTTTAGGAGATACAGAAAAGCTCTTCTGAATAAGGTTTTAGTTTCTGAGCAAACTTCTATTTTGTGTCCCATCTGTTTTGTCTTCAGAGCGACTGACCTGGGGGTGGGAGAGAGAAACATTTTGTTTTGTTTCATGCTAAACTGACTTTATAGCATTTTCCCAAATGGATATTTCCTTCAGGCAGGAAAGGAGTGTATGTAAATTCATCCTGGAGAGAAGAGGTACAAGCAGCTGTTAAAGAACAGTGAAATACTTCAGTGATCATCTCTTACTGTAGTAAATTCTCCTTGGGTTTTGCCAAAACTTTACCATTTTATAGTTATAAATGGTAATTGAAGCACAAACTTTACTCTTTTTACTGCTAGCACCTTGCTATTAATAAAGCTGTGTGGGAGAATGCTCGGTTTCCTTTGCATCCATTCATAGAATTGTTAATTAATTTAAAACTGTAGAGTGAAATTTTGACCTTGAGTGCCCCACTGAGTCTGTGGAGCATATGGCTGGTCCTGTGGTATCCTCTGCTCGCTTATTGTGTGCAAGTATTTAAGTTGCCTTTTTGTCTTAAGGCACAGTTAATTGACGATTTTTGCTTTTCGTTGGAATGGGTGGTGTTGTCAAATAGGAAAATGTTCTAAAAAAACTAGTTGTGAGTGTGGAATCGTATTGATGTGCTTGTGGTCAGCGTATGAGGTTATTATATTTTTTGCAGCAATTAAACGTATGTATTGTAAAACTGGAGTTATTCTAAACATTGGATGAAAGCTCCATAGTTACTGTTGGGCAGATTGTGCATTTTCATTTTCAGTTTGGTCCAAGTTAACCTTTTTGCTCGTTTTTGGGGCATTGTATAATAAGCTCATTTTCTTGGCATCCAGGGTTCATTCCAGCTTTCTGAAAAGGAAGCCTTGAAAATGGTGCAGAGTAGTGGAAAATGATGGCATTTCAAAAGCGAGAGAGCAGGTTAATGGCTATGGAATGAGAGCACTTAGAGAATACTGTTGTTAAGAAAATGAGCTGGCTGAGCTTGGAGCTGATACCTGTTGAGGTCAGTGGGTTTGGGGCCATCTCCAGCTTCAGGCAGGCAACACAATATTAAGTTATCCTGATGCCTTAACAGCTCATAAATTAAAGACGAGGCTTCTTGTCACAGCGTCAACACCTTTCCTGCAAAATATCCAGAGATGGATTTAATTATGTCAACTTTCAGAGCAGCAACAGAGAGCTACTGTCGCTTACCTGCTGAGAGGCAGAGCTAGAAAGGACTCCTGGGGTCAGGGAGTCCAGATCCTCGCTATAACTGGTGTCAAATTGTATAATCCCTATACCAAATTAATGAGCGCTTGTGTTTGGAATGGCGCATATGGGAATTACCAGCACATGTTCTATTAAACAACCAAACTGCCGAGTGACCCTGTCATTGCTGTATGAACAGCTGCTTAATGGATTCCCTGTGACAGTGGGAAGGAGCACAGTCTTCTATAGGATGCATCTATAGCTCAGTCGTTTTCTACTCTGCTTTCTTTACATTTAGCTGTATCTGTGAGGACACTACCCTGTGAAGACTCAGCAGAGCTGGTAGAACTCAACATTCGTGCCATCTCCAAACCTTAAATGTGTTGGCTACAAACATCTCTGCTTTGTGATTCTTTAAGATCTGCCAGTGGAAATTAAATCCTTTGGAAACCTGATGTATTATATGTCCTCACCTGGGAGAACTTCACCTCCTAGGCGGCTCCTTTGTGAACCTCTTTCTGTCTCTCACCTTGTGAGGTTGTGTACCAGGCAAGTTGAAAGTTGAGGCCGTACGTTCCATTCCTTAATTTAAGTAAAAGTTATCTTTGAGGCTGCCAAGTGCTGTCTAATAAATAACTTGCTATTAACAGCTAAGAAATACATGGGTATTGACTTCCAGCAAACTGTACTTGACTGGAATAAGTGTCTTGAGCATGAACTCTTTTCCTGTTGGACAACTCACTGATGCAAATCTTTATTTGAACAGCTGAGAGGCTGATGGACTAGCAGCCTGAGCATAGTTACTTGTCCAGATTCTAGGGATGGTTCTCATTAGTCTTAGTTAAATAATGTAATATTTAACTAGTGGGCTAATCTTTTGTGCTGAACACACTAATAGATACAGAAAAGAATTATTAGATCAAGCTATTCTCTGAAAGGAAAGGATAATAGCCTTCAATGGAGGACATATCAGATGCTTAAAAGCTTATTTACCTAAAATAACCACTGTACTATCAAACATCTGCACTGGATGCAGACAGATTGTTCTGTTTAGTGGAATCTCGGCCAAATAAAATATCCTCTACAGTTGACAATTACAGTTGAGACAGAGTTCAGAGATAAAGGTTGGGAGGGAGGAAAGGAGAACAGTGGCTTGGCTACTGTACCAGGGCTGTGTGTTGAGCCTCCGTAATACCTGATGACAGCCAGCGTGATATGTACATTGCTGCATATACCATAAAGCCAACTGACAGGGATTAAAAGGGAAGGATAAACTTTCTCCAGTAATATTGCTCTGTTTGGAAATGGGATGTTTGGAAATGGGATGTTTGAGCCTGCTTTCCATCGTGTAGAGTTAACGCTGCATAGCTGTGGTGCCCTTTAAATTAGCCAGAGATGCTGGCACGAAAGCAAATAAATATAATTGGTTTCAAACTGAAAATCTAATTTAGGCATGCTAATAGCATCTTAAGTAAATGCGGCAGGTCACACAGGATTTGTGTAACTGGCCCTTGGAGCCTATGGTAGTTGGTGCCGTGGAGAAGATGGTCTCAAAGGTGCTCCCCAAATTGCCCGTGTGCAGCTGGAGGGTGTTAGTGTTTTCTGGTGAGGTTCTGGTCTCTTTCATGCAGTGGTGTTTCTGTCCTTTTCTTGAGGTGGGTTTAAGGTTAATTACACCTGCTGATTTGGGATATATGCTAGTTTGAACTCACTTGGGATATCCTAGGGGCTTTGGGAGGCTGGACAGTCACAGCAGCAACCCCTGGCCAAGTCTCTCCTCCGTGCTTTGTTTGTGGTGAAAAGGCTGGGGGGAATATTAGGTGGGCTGATACCAGTTAATTCTTATCTTGTCCGTGATAAGTGGCTTTTTATCTATTCGGGTTTTTTTCTTGCAGTTCTTGTCCCAGTGTAGAGTCAAACCCATGGCAGCTGAGTTCAGTACAGCTCGGTGGCAGGAGGCAGCTCAAAGCCTGGCTTAGCTCTGTGTGCATAAACTGGAGACTGGAGGGGAAGCAGTTAATTGCTGGAATAAAAAAAGCAAAGTGACCCAGTGACAATTTTGTAGATAACTTGCTGACGTACTTTGCATGGCTAACCCTATTCCTCGCCCTCCGTTCCAGCCCTGGCCTGTGTGACGTTCACAGGCTGACGGTTTGCTCTCCGAAACTGTCACTTGTGTGCTTAGTCTGTCAGGATCCCCAACCTGAGTGTTTGCTGAAGGTGGGGAAAACAGATGACGTTTTTCTGTCTGCCTAAGAGTTACCGAAAGAGATTTGAGAGAACAATGCAGCGTGGGGTGGGGTAAAACATTCAGTAAGCTCCCCTTCCTTTTTACAGGAACCTTGGCATCGAGTCGTGCAGTTTACAGTAGTGAGATCTCCCTGCAGCTTAGAAATCAGAGAGTCATTTTATTATAATACAGAGTTTGATGGGGCCATGGGGAGATGTACCCAGCTGCAGCTATTGCCCATCAGTTGCTTTTGGCTCTGAAAATGATGTCAAACTTATAAGTGACTGGTTATGGGTTTGTATTCCTCTTTCTGAGTTTAAAAACTGAATTGAAGACCTTGGCAATACGTAGCGTTGTATTTCTGTATTGATGGAGCATTAGGAGTCTTGAGAAAGACATTGTCTTACATGGGCAGAAATCTGAGCTCTGCACACAAGGTGTGGGTTTCAGGGCTGTTGTCAACAGCAAGAGCTCTCAGCAAGATGGTGAATAATTCACTGTCAGCAAGTTCATGTGCGGTACAAACATATTGGCTGTATTTTGAATTTGATAGTTGAGTTTCAGAAATCTACTTATTTCCTGAGAATCTTTGAACATGTGGGGTTAATGCTAGAATATTAGTTTGCTGTTGGATGCTGCAGGTGCTAACACGAAATAATTGAGCAAAAATTCTTGGGTTTGGGGAAAATGTTGAATCTTAGCATAAATTCCTGGTGTGCGATTACTGTTTGAAATAGATGGCCTCACAACTTGCACAGAATGACAAGCTACTTGAATTCTGGCTATACAGGAATAAATGACCGAAGGTCATTACAAAGAGATACACCTACAATTTAAATGAAACCAACATAGAATTTCACAAGTGTTAATATTAACTGTGCTTTGTTCCATTCCTCCTTCCAATTCGTTCATTGAAAGGTGTAGACTGTAGTCATCACTGTGTGAAACAGAAGACATTTTATTTAAATCTTAATTCTGTGCCTGGACTTATTACCTCTCAGTTATAGCCCTTTCTCAATCTGTGTTGTCAAGCACATGCCCTGTGTCCTAATTTATGTGCGCTCACCTTTGGTGTGAACCCAGCTAAATGTTTGCAGCACTTGGCTGTGCTCAAGATAAGCCCGAAAGGGGAATGAACGTGCCCAGAGAGGTTGTGGAGTCTCCTTCTCTGGAGACATTCAAACCCACCTGGACACCTTCCTGTGTGATCTGCTCTGGTGAACCTGCTTGAGCAGGTGGGTTGGACTGGATGATCTCCAGAGGTCCCTTCCCACCCCAACCAGCCTGTGGTTCTGTGCTGCATTCAGTGATGGGAGTTACGCTGGGTTGGAGAGGGAGTTGGCGTTTTGACATTGACCATGTGGAAATGTGGAGTTTGGGAATTTATTTGAAACAGCAAGTAAATGTGAGAGTTTAGCTGTTTTGTTTACCTGTAGGACTGCTGCGCATACATAGTGCAGGTGTCTTCATATATAGTGTATACTTACTTATGCCAGTGGAGATTGCTGCTTTTCCTCCATCCCCCCCAGAGGCTTTGAAATTGGCTTCCCCACAAGTGTTCAGTTAAATCTCCTTTTGCTTTCTGGCTTTGCTTGTGCTTCTTTGTTTTAATACATGATTTATTTCTTCTCTGCACTGTGTTAGTGAGTATTTCTTTCCCTCTTCTTAATATCTTTCTGCCCCTGCTGTGGATCAAATACTGCATGGCTGGAGCTGAGCGAGGCTGCAGCAAGTTAGAATTACAGAATCACAGAGTGTCCCGAGTTGAAAGGGACCCATGAAGATCATCGAGTAAGTCGATGTTAATCTCAAGTTAAACCTGGCCTCTTACTGCCTCTGCCAGGGTTTTAAATAGAGCACTGCTGTCTTGCGCAGTAAATGTGCTGTCCTTCAGCTTGAGGAGAAATAAATGTAAAGCCCTGGTTCCTCTCTCTGGGGGAAATACTATTGATAGTAAATCCGTATTGGGAGCAAGTGGTGGGAAGGTCTGTTGGTGCAACTCCGGGAGCTTCCCGGGATAGGTGCATCTCTGCACCCCTTGTGTTACTGTCGGAGGGGAGCTCTGCTCACTCTTGGCGTCTTGCAGCTTTTTCGTCATCCTGGCTGTGGATTGCTCTGCTGCTGCTTTAGTTGCCCCACATGTTTCCCAACCAGAACAAAGCTGATAGAATTCTCCCGTAGTGGTTTCACTGCTGCTAGCAGTGTTTGTACCAGTGTCACTCTGTCACAGTGCTGTTTGGGTTTGTGCTGAGTAGTGCTAAAGCAGCTGAGTGATCTTCGTGCTGATCCAGGGCTGTAACTTCACTTCTAGTATCATTAACATTTGCAACACTCTTCCTGCAGTACTGGGCTGGGTAGATGACAATTTTCTATGAAAACTTTCTCCTTACTGTAGGTGAGCAGATTTTTTTGGTCCTCTCTGTGGCAGTACTAGGAATATGCCCGAGCCCCATTATGAATTCCCTTTGGTTTTATTAATGCTATTTGGAACTGTCAGCATGGATTGCACCTTCCATTCTGTAGTGGAAATTTGACACGTAGTGGGGAGATGGCTTGAAGAACTGTGACCCTATTCAAGGACCATTAATATTGCATTATTTCACTCTTCCTGAGTCATGGGGCTTGTGCCAGGAAGACTTTTGACATGCAGTGGACTTTAAGTCCTGTTTGGGGAGAGAAGTATTCCCATCCCATACTGAGCTGGCTACAAATTGAAGAGTAGGCTTTTTTCCTAGCTTGTTTTTTAGAAGATGCTTATTCTTTGCAAGAGGGCTCTCTTTTCACTGGAGACCTCAAATGAGGTGGAGAAAATAGAGGCATAACTTTGCCTTCATAGCAAATGGACCAAGCAATGCAAGATCAGAGTTTGCAATCTGGTGTTTAATTTCTGGCTTAATTAGATCTGTATCTGCCCCATGTTCTATAAGAACGCTTAGGAAATTATATTGCCAGTCTTGTGGCTTCTTGTTTTATTGCTGTATTGTCCTTGGAATGAGTAACCACAAAGCAGGGCTCCCACAGCTCTTTGGCATAAGGTTGTTAAAGAATTGAGGCATCTGGAGATGGAGGTTTTTGTCCCTGTGCCTGCAATGGAAGCTGTGAATAGAGTCTGTGTTATGAAGTTTTAAAGATCTCCTGGGCTTTGGGTGTCCTGTCTGTGATCTGCAGTGAGGACCATTGTCGTCACATCTGTGACCAAGAGACCTTGGTGTATGTGTGTGATTCCACAGCTGGATCTTGTGCTCGTTGTTGTAGACATGTAATTCCATGAAAATATGTTTAATGGAGCAAACTGCTGCTTCTGCAGCTAATCACAACAGGTTGATTTATTAGGTTGGTGTAAGAGAAACCCTTGCAAAGATCATGCCAGGGCCCACAGGACATGGTTCTGAATTATTATTATATATATTTTCTTTTTCCTGGAACTGGATGCCTGGAGCCTGAAAGTCACTGCTGGGTCCAGAGCAGCCTTGCAGGGAAGTGTTTTGTGTGCATTGTTCATAAGAGGAAAACCCGGGGGCACAATTATAAACAGAGCCTGCGTCATGAGCGGCTTTCTGGCACCACGCTCCCGATAGCAGAGGATGGATTCCAGATCTCGCTTAAAAATAGAGAGGTCGTGTGTGTGTTGGGGAATGGTGAGAGGAGAGGGGAGGCTTGTGCAGAGGTGTCCAGCTGAGCCTGGTCTAATGCTGGGAGGGGCTTGGGAGCAGGACTTATGGGGGCAGGTTCAGGATTTCTTCAGCTTTAGAAGAGTTAATTAAGGAGGGAATGGTGTTGCTGCCTTGATTGTCTAGTGAGAAGTTATAGAAGAGATGAAGCTGGACTCTGCAGAGATGTGTGATGAAAGGCTGGAGCAGTGAGCCATGTTGGGGAATCTGATTAAATAGTGAGGTGAAAAAAAGCCTTATCATGTGGGCGATCAAACACAGGAACAGCCAAAAATGTTGTGGAAATATCTATTAAATATACTCAAAATTAGGTTGAATTTGATGCTGAGGAACCTGATTTAACTTGGGATTTGGCCCTGCTTTCAGCAGGAGAGTGGACTAAAGGCCTCCAGGGCTTCCTTCCAACTTGAATTGTTTCTAACATTCATTTAATGCTCGAAGAACGCGTTTCCTCTACGGAGGGGATTTGATACAACATTAAGATGAACTCTGCTCTGAGACTGTGATGGAAAATGTCCCTTGTTGATTGAAACAGTTGTGTGAGTTTTCTCATCTCTCAGGGTACCTGAAACTCAGTTTCCAGTAGTGGGATGGATTTGAAGCTTGGGCAGCACTGTGTGTTTTTGTGTTCTTTCTATATAGCTGCTTAAAATTGCCATTGCATGTGCATACTATTCTAGAGCTAAGATTTGGTATTTGTCTTGTGATCATTTGGCCTGGCTTTTCGCATTGCTGAAGCAGATATCTCTGCCAAAAGGACCTTCGGCTTCGATTGCGCTCGCTTGGGAGGAGGCATCAGTGCAGTTCATCCCACTCTTACTGGGAGAGCTGCAATGTCTTTATGTGGTTGCTAAGATGTGGTTCTCTTTGGAAACAAAGTGTATATGAACATGCTATGTCCTCAGGTCAGTCTTTCCACTCTTCCAAATAGCCTTGAACTCATTGGTTTTCACCCACTTGAACAAATATCTCAGAGGGTTTATTTTTCTTTTTAAATTTTATTTATTGTTTTTTTAAACAAGCTTCGCATAAGTTAAGTGACAAAGTGGCTGCAGAAGAGAGAGTGTCCAGCGTCCCATGAAGGCAGCTGGAGGATTTCTGTGGGGAGTTTCTCTCAACTAAAGGAGAAATTGAGGCTGGAGCTCTGGATGCTGAAGGTACAGGGAGCATGATGGATCCAGAGGCCCAAGGGAGATACCCTGGAAAATCAGGCCACAGTAACTATGTGCTTGGGGAGTTTTTGCTTTGAGTTTTCATCCTTTCAGAGGCTGGTGTTAGTTAAGAAAGAACCGTTTAATCATAGAAATGTGAAAGAAGCAAGGGTGAGAAAGGTTATGTTTTCCCCCTTAGGCAATGTTTCCTAAAGCAGGTCATGACCCTCTTATGCAGGAATTTTGCAGCTGCTATCCTGAGAGTTGGAACCCTGTCTGGGAGCCTCCAGAGGCAAAACCAGGGGGTATTAAACAAATTCTAATACCCACTGGGGGTCTCTTTCCTCCCCCTCAGCTCTCAACAAAACGATCTGCTTTTCAGGAATAAAGCAGCAAGTGTTTGGCCGTGCCCAGTTTTCATTGTTTTGCTAAGCCGTTCTGCTGGAAGAGATTAACTAGGGAGGGAATTTTTCTCCGAAAGCTGATCTTGAGGGAGGCAGAGGGAAAAACATCAGTGCTGACCTTGATCAGAGTGTCTAGAGGTGGGGAGTGAACACGGACTGAGCCCAGGAACATTAACTCAGTGCTGCCCAGTGCGTTGTGGCTGCGCAGCCGGCGGGACCACGGCTGGCTCTGGTCACAGCAGATCTGTTGTGCCCCCCAGCATAAACTGCCTCTCTGGGCTTTTTTTTTTTCCCTCATTGAAAGCGGTTCATAGCAGCCAGGGAAATCACTTCACTCCCCACCTTTCCCCATGTAGCTGTTACTTGCTCCTAGACTTAAAAATCATACAATGTCCTGAGTTGGAAGGGACCCACACATCGAGTTTTCTCCTGTCCCTGCACAGGACAACCCCACAGTTCACACCGTGTGTCTGAGGACGTTGTCCAGTCTCTTGAACACTGTCAGGTTGGGGCCGTGACACCTCCCTGGGGAGCCTGTTCAGTGTCCAGCACCCTCTGGGTGAAGAACCTTTTCCCCATGTCCAACCTAAACCTCCCCTGGATATCTTCCTGCCATTCCCTCGGGTTCTGTCGTTGTCACTAAAGAGAAGAGCTCAGTCCTGCCCCTCCTCCTCCCCTTGTGAGGAGCTGGAGCCACCATGAGCTCTCCCCTCAGTCTCCTCTTCTCCAGGCTGAACAAACCAAGTGACTTCAGCTGCTCCTCATACAGCTTCCCCTCCAAACCCTTCACCAACTTCGTACCCTCTTCTGGACACTCTCCAGTAGCTTTATCTCCTTTTTACCCTGTGTCCCCAGCCCTGCACACAGTGAATGCTCCAGGTGCAGAGCAGAGCGGGACAATCCCCTCCCTGCCCGGCTGGCTGTGCTGTGCTGGATGCACCAGGACACGGGTCCCTCTTGGCTCCAGGGACACTGTTGGCTCATGTTCATGTAAAAAAAGTCTTTTCAGATTTTCTTTTCTCTGTTGGTATCATCATCTCTATCCATGCTTGTCTTATCTAAGCAAGGTGTTTAGCATCCTTGCTGCAGCTTCTCGTCGTTCTTTCTCTTGCCACCCTTGAATATTGTAAAGAAATTGCATGGCTGTGAAGCACCAAGTGGCCATGTTGCTGTGTTTTCTCGTCAGAGAAGCATGGAAACCCATCTTTGTTTGGTCTCTGGTAGTGGTAGCAGCTTGCTTGTGGCACATCGTGCTGCAGCTTGGCTTAATCCTTGCTTGAGATGCTTTTGAGATTTCATTGTTTCTCTATAATTAAGTGCTACGGAGGAGCTGAAAGAAATGCTGAATTAGCAGGAGAGGGGGGAGTGGGGAGAGCAGGTGGCAATCGAACTGAGGAGAGCTGCCAGAGGAGTCGAGCAGCAGGGAATTAAATGGGAGGAGTCTTGAGTTGGGATGATTCCCTGCCATGTGCTTAGAAGGATTTAGTTTGGCCTTTCATTACTGTTCAAATAATGCCACACACCCATGACAGATCGGGTCCCTGTAGGCTGGGGTGTTGTCCAAAAGCTTAGTGAGAAGCAGTTTTTTTGCCCTGAAGTCCTAGCTAGCAGAGATCAGGCGGACTGAAGGACTGGGAAGGAACTGTAACATGCTTTGTCCTGCTTTTAATTAGTCTGTATCTATTGTTTCTGGCAGGAACATCTTAAATAAAACACTAAGCCATTATTTGTGTAGTCACTTGTATAAAACCATGGACTTCCCTGTCATCTTGTGAGAGGTTTGGTTTACAGCTGTGCTATCACATCTGGATTGTGAGACACATCTCTGCGAGTCACACGTACACCAGCTGGGTTCAACTGGCACAGAAATCCTGGTATGGTGTGTTGTGGGGGAAGCAGGTGTGTGCTGAAGCTGTTGGTATCTGAGAAATCCAGAAAGAGTCTTGGAGCACAGATATTCCTGAATTGCTGAGGTCTACACAGGTAGCTTTACACATTAAAAGGTCCTCTGTAAAATGAATTGTGGAGTGAGAAGGGTGGTGTGAATTACTGGAGGGAGATGCTACTGCAAAGATGCTGAGGGGTCTGGAGCATCTTTCTGATGAGCAAAGGCTAAGAGATCTGGGGCTGTGCTTCTGTGTGAGTGAGGTGCTGGGATGTGGAGGAGTTTATCGATGTGAAAATAAATAGATAGATAGATATATAAATAAATAGAAGAATCACAATCTCAGCAGTAAGTGGGCTCTGGTAAGAGGCTGCCATGGACAGGCGCCACCTCAGAACACCTGGAGCATCTTTCTTATGAGGAGAGACTGAGAGAGCTGGGGCTGTTCAGCCTGGAGAAGAGAAACTGAATGGGGATCTCATCAATGTTTATAAATATCTCAGGGTGGGTGTCAAGAGGATGGACCAGACTCTGTTCAGTGGTGCCCAATGACAGGATGAGGGGCAACGGGCACAGACTGAAACACAGGAGGTTCCATCTGAACATGAGGAGAAACTTCTTCCCTTTGAGGTGCCAGAGCCTGGCCCAGGCTGCCCAGAGAGGCTGTGGAGTCTCCTTCTCTGGAGACATTCAAACCCACCTGGACACCTTCCTGTGTGATCTGCTCTGGTGACCCTGCTTGAGCAGGTGGGTTGGACTGGATGATCTCCAGAGGTCCCTTCAACCCCAACCTGTCTGACTCCGTGATTCAAGACAGTCCTCTGAGGTGTGCAGTCAAATATTGTGACAGCATCTGCCTTGTGTCTCCAGCCTCTGTCTATTGCTATGCACCAAGCCATCCAAAGAAAGAAATAATACTTGCGCTTTGGATGTGTCAGCAGCGATGTTTCTTTTGGGATCTAACTCTTTCCTATCTTTATATTCAGTCATTTTTTGCGTTTTCATTTATTTTCACCCAAAGAAGCAGCAGACAACTTTAGAGAAGCAGGTGCTGGGTGGAGAGGGGCAGGTCAGGGCAACCTGGGATTCCTGGTGAGTGGGAAGAGGTCTGTGCTGGGGCTGCTGGTTTCCCATTGGAGTCCTGCACCTCCTGCCTGCTGGGAAAGCAACCGCGGGGATGTGTGTGGAGGTTGGATTTGGGGATGTTTTCCCTGCTTAATGTTGTATATTCAGCCCAACTCAGCCGTCAAAATCTTCTCCCCTTGCTGTTTGAGTCCTTTTAGTTAAGTGTCTGCCCACACTCTCCCATCAACTCCATCTTTTGCTCAAGACTTTGTCTATGGCACTCAAACTTCATTTTCAAAGTCCCTTAAATATTCTTGTGCTTCCCCCCCGCCCCTTCTTCCAAGTGAGCTATGTCTGGTAGCTTTTCTGCCCTCTATGTATAGTCTCTGATAAATGTGTGCAAGTAATAAATGACCTCAGCCTTGAACTTCTTAAAAACCCATTTACTTTGAAGTAGTACAGCTTCAGCAACCTCTGCTGCTTTGTGTTCTGCACATTGCTGCTTCCTGCTGTTAAAATGTAAACTCTCAAGCGCAGGAGTCACCTGTCAAGCTGAACCTGTTGTCTGGGGTGCACTTGTAATGCCATACAAAGTGAAATTAAACTCCTATATCTCTGCTGTAGTGGGTACTGGTTGAAGATGAGAGGAGCAGAAACCATGTCCCTGAGAACCTCATCTAAACACCTTTTAAACACCTACAAATACTTTGCAAACTATTTGTACTTAACCTGTATTGCAGAACCTGGAAGTGTTTTTTTTTTTTATAGTATTAGAATGGAAGAATCTGTTAAAATAGGTGTATTATTCCAAAATGCAGGATAGTTATTGTCTCCCTTATCAGTGGAAATGAGCTTGAAAGTTATGCCTGGGATAATGAACAAAATAGCTGTGTGTTTAATTTTTACTAGTGTGGTTTTTGGCAATAGGAAGCTCTTGAGCTTTTTTCTACCTATCTTGCCCCCTTTTTTTATTAAGTTGAATTTATTCCTTTCCAGTGAAGTTGGTAAATGCAGGGATTCGAGACAAAGGTAGAAAGTAAAGCAACAAGGTGTCCTATTGATGAGACATCAATGTTGCTGCTATTTCTGGAAGCCAAAAAAATACGGGCTTAACATTAACTGGATTTTAAGTCTTAGTGTTGCATACTCCTTTGATATCAAAGGATACAATATTGCTGAGCAGTTTAAATCCAGAGCTCTTATCCATACTTCCAGTAGCTAGAACAACTTGCACATTAAAATGTGATATTTTTTCCCCTGTTGGAATGTAAATGTTCTCTGGCTGTGGTTTTTGGAGCTGAACAGGATTGAATGAAGCCTGCCTCGTGTCTTTGCATAAAATGAGGAGAGAAGAGAACAGCAATTAGTACATGAAAATATTTGAAAAATCTCATTAGTGTTGCTAGCAAAGAGTGTGGCTTGTTCTGATGCTTGGGGTGAACACACGGGGTTAAAAGTCTGTGGGACCTCAGTGGCCTTTGTTTTCAAAGCACATGAGAAGAGTCACTGCTCAAAGTAAGCTGGAGTGTGGGTTTTTGTCTTGGCTGCAGACCTGTAATGATCCCGGGAAGGGATCTTAAAGGTCCACTTGTTTGATCTGGTTAGTCCACCAGCTCTTAGGCTGGCCTAACCTTAAAGACAGAGTTGGAGTGTTTAGCCTGGAGAAGAGAAGCTCCAGGGAGACCTTATTGTGGCCTTTGAGGACTTAAAAGTGGCCTGTAAGAAAGATGGGGACAGACTTTCTAGCAGGGCCTGTTGTGATAGGACAAGGGGTGATGGTTTTAAACTAAAGAAGGGGAGATTTAGGGTGGAGGTGAGAAATTGTTGCTCCTGAAGGTGGTGAGAGCCTGGCCCAGGTTTCCCAGAGAGGTGGTGGATGAACCATCCCTGGAGACATCCCAGGCCAGGCTGGACGGGGCTCTGAGCAACCTGAGCTGGTGAAGATGTCCCTGCTCATGGCAGGGGTGGCACTGGGTGAGCTTTGGAGGTCCCTTCCAACCCAAACTATTCTATGACTTGGTGAGGCAGCTGATCTGACACACTGCATTGCTCAGACCTGGAGCAGGCAGTGACTGTGGTGTTGCCTTCACTGGGTTTTTACCTGTCTCTGCTTTCTTAGTGAACTGGCACTCATAATTTTGTGGTCTTGCCTCCCTTCCTTTCTGCTGAAATCCCCCAAGATGTTTCTAACTCTCTCTTTTTCACTCACAGGGAGTGGAGCGACTGCAGTGGTGCAGGCGGCTTTCTGCAGTCCGAAGAAGGAGAGGGTGGCAATTAAACGGATCAATCTTGAGAAGTGTCAGACGAGCATGGATGAACTCCTGGTATGCAATCAACATTGTCTGGGGAGTTGGATTCTGGTTCACAGCATCTCCATGTTTCCCAGGTGCCTTAAGGTGCCACCCTGAGGTGATGTGAGGGTGAGGGGACTGATTTCACTAGAGGCAGTTCAGTTACAGTATCACAGTATGTTTGGGATTGGAAGGGACCTCAAAAGATCATCTAGTCCAGTCCCCCCGCTGGAGCAGGAACACCCAGGTGAGGTTGCACAGGAACATGTCCAGGCGGGTTGGAATGTCTGCACAGAAGGAGACTCCACAACCTCCCTGGGCAGCCTGTTCCAGTGCTCTGGCACCCTTACTGAGAAGAAGTTTTTTCTCAAATTTAAGCGGAACCTCTTGTGTTCCAGCTTGATCCCATTACCCCTTGTCCTATCATTGTTTGCCACCAAGAAGAGCCTGGCTCCATCCTCATGGCACTCACCCTTTATGTATTTATAAACATTAATGAGGTCCCCCCTTAGTCTCCTCTTCTCCAAACTAAAGAGACCCAGCTCCCTCAGCCTTTCTTCATAAGGGAGGTGCTCCACTCCCTTAATCATCTTGGTTGCCCTACGCTGGACTCTCTCCAGCGGTTCCCTGTCCTTCTGGAACTGAAGGGCCCAGAACTGGACACAATATTCCAGATGTGGTCTCACCAGGGCAGAGTAGAGGGGAAGGAGGACCTCTCTCGATCTACTAGCCACCCCCCTTCTAATACACCCCAGGATGCCATTGGCCTTCCTGGCCACAAGGGCCCAGTGCTGGCTCATGGTCATCCTGTTGTCCCCAGGACCCCCAGGTCCCTTTCCCCTACACTGCTCTCTAATATGTAATTTCCCAACCTATACTGGAACCTGGGGTTGTTCCTGCCCAGATGCAGGACTCTACACTTTCCCTTGTTAAATTTCATTAGGTTGTCCCAGTTGTGGGCACAGTGCTTAAAATGTTAAAAAGATCAACTGTTGGAGAACTTCAGGCTGTTTGTTTAGAGCTAAGCACTTTGTATAATCCCTTTGTTTTGAACGGAGTTAGTGTGTAAGCGTGAAGCTCAGCTGTACTCACAAGAGCTCTGTGCTTTGAGAGGGATGCAGAGCTGTGTGCTTCCAGAATCTTTAAGGGAATGGTTTTGCTTTCTTTTCCTTTCTCTCAATTCTTTGTGGTGTTTTTCCTTTCACCTGTGAAGAGAAACTGAATCCATTACCTCTTGTTCCTAATCTCTTTCTGGCAGTGATGCCAGCTAAGGGATCACTCTGACTTATTTCAGGCTGCCATATGGAAACCCCCACTAATTCTGAGTTCAGTACAGGAGGTTGAGTCCTTTAGAGCTGTAGCTCTGTAGCTTTATTCTGCTGTTTGCCTCTTTTTTGGAGATTTTCTGAATGGAAAACAGCTTCTGGCAGGTAGCCATGGTAACCAGAATTTCCTTTTTCTTATCTGACTTGTGTGTTGATGGGTTTTATTTCTCCTTTCCCTGTGTGTGAGCCGATGCTTCTGTCATGCAGCAGCTGTCCCATCCACCTCATGTGTGCGAGGTCCCTGGTTTTCAGCCAGGCAGAAATAGGCATCCTTGTGATCACTGAGATGTTTCCACTCAAGGTGATAAAGCTCTTTCAGGTCAAACTTTTCAGAGTAAATATTGGTGAGCAGGGGTTGAGGGAAGGTGATGAGATGAGGCTGTACACCACTTTTCCTTTTAAACCATCTTTGTAGGATTGTATCTAATCCTACCTATCTGTCTTTCCACTTGCGTCTTGACAGCTTCTGTGGTGTTGACCCAGGCACTTGTCTTGGTGTTTGTGATTAGAAAGCAGAACAGAGACAGAATTCAGGCATCCTGGCTGGCGTTACACTTGTGTTATCTTTGGGAAGTCGCTTCCACTGCACTTCCAGTTTTCATCTAATGACTAATGTTATTTTTTTAGCATTATAGGTATCTGCAGATCTGCTCTTGTCAGATGGGAAGGCTCCATCCAAGATGCCTGTGAAGGGCTGTGTGTAGGACTATTAAGATGACCTACACCAGAATGAACCATAAGTGGATTTGAACTCAGAAGTTTGAGATTCCTTCCCTTTTCACAGTTGATCTCTTTGCCCTGCTACCATGCCTTGTTACTCTTCTCAAGTCTTTTATGTGGTTTGTCCATGCTGCTCTGTCTCAGTTTTTATTTCAAACTGTACTGTCATGATGTAGTAATTGAGATTGTTAGTGTTTGAGTAATTGCCAATTCCAGCTAAAAGGGTTAGGTTCAGAAAGATACGCTGCCAAGACTTGGCACGTAATTTTAGATAAGTACTTCTAATTGCATATTTTAAACCTCTGGCTGACCTGTTCCTCACAATGATTTTTCTTGTTATCAGTGAGACTGCAATGAATTGCTGTTGTCAGCTCTCCTAAGCTTCCAGTTTTGTGACCAGATCTAGTGTGATCAGATCTGTTGTGACTGGATCTTTTTGTATAGGTCTGTTGTGAAAGCGAACATTTGTCTTGGCATCATGTGCCCAATACTGTTCATTAATGTCTGGGATAAAGACAGAAATTTGAGTTTTTCCCATACCTGCTGTCAGTAAACAGATTTTTTTTCATTACTTGGCTTGTAGCATTTTTTAGCAGCAACACAGGTGTTAAAGGGCTCCAACTGACAAATTTGGACATGACCTATAAAAATAACATCTTTAGTAGTGAGATATTAGGCCAGGACTCTGTGCAAAAATGTAGAGAGAACTCAATGATGATCTTTACTCCAGTCAATTCCTTGACTGGTTGAGGTTCTTCCTTTTCAGACTCAGATGAAGTAATATGTGCCTGGTTCTCCTTTTCTGTGTTCTGTAAAATGCAGATTTTCGGCCTGCGTTTTGAAATAAGCCGATGTACTGTGTCTTTAGTTGTGCTCCCAAAGTCTGTAGGTCATCTAGAAAACTTGTACATGGTTTGAGGAGCACAGTAAGTGATTTGAGTCTTATATTTCAGAGGAAAGTGCATGAATCAAGCTCTGGGCAGTTTTGGGGTAATCTTTCCCAAGAACCTCTCCCAAGAACTTGTTTGGACCTGTAACAGTTAAGCTTTGCTTATCCAGATTTAAGTTAATCTCTTAATTAGGTTTTTTGAAAATGGAATAAAGATGCAAGTATAGATATTCTTCAACTGAAAATCATGGGAGGGTGTGGGTGAGAAGAGGATGGTTGCGTTTTAGCCGCTTCCTGGGGCAGTGGACATGAAGGACACTCAGATATATTGTGTGAAAAGGGCTTTTGCTGAGCGCGTTTGGAGTTTGTCAGTTTAGTAGATGTCACTTCCTAGTGTGAGAAGTGAAAGGGTGGACGTTCCTGATTTCCCTGCTCCTGCCTTACCTACTTTTTATCTTGTCTCCATACTTGCTTCTTCCTCTAACCTTAAATATTCTCAAGCTTTTCAGTCTCTCTGATCACTTTAATTACCATTTTTGACTACTTGTTATTGCAGGATTTTTTTTCCTTCCAAATAATGTCAATAGAAGTCCTCACTGATTACAGTGCTTTTACAAAGCAGCTACAAAGAGAAATGTAAGTTCATACTTAAATATGTCATGCCCTCCTCTCTGCTTTCTCCTTTCCCCCAGTACACTTAAAAGCATCAATTTGGGCTGTTATTTGATCCATTCTTCTTCTATTGTGCTGAAGGTATGAGCACAACAGTCAGCTCTTGTGTTAGCACTGCCCAGTCATCAGGCACTGGGATAGGAAAGAGAAGATAGGACGTAAATGCTCTTCAAGAATTATTTTTCTATAGTTCTTCAGACCAATATACTTCTCTATTGTAGCAAGCTTGTTTATTCTAGTGCTGTTATAGATAGGATGAGAGGATATGGCTTCAGGTTGAGTCAGGGCAGGATTAGATTGAATATCAGGAAATTTTTTTCCTGGAAAGGGGTGTTGGGTGTTGGAACAGGCTGCCCGGGGCAGTGGTGGAGTCACCATCCCTGCAGGGGTTTAAAAGACACATATGAGGTTCTTAGGGACATGGTTTAGTACTGGAGTTAGGATATGGTTGGACTCAATGACCTTGAGCGTCTCTTCCAACCAAAATGGTTCTGTGATTGCTAGAATCTGCCTAACAAAGAGGGTGAAAATGTTGTGTTGCTTGGGAGAGGGTAGGGAGAGCAGCAAACGATTCTGCCATCCATAAGGATGACTTGTTTGTTCTGCAGCTCTTCCAGTGTCCATGCTGCTTAGTGGCTGGCGCTCCTATTTCTTGGGATGGAGGAGAGGAAGGTCAGCTTGGAGCAGGGTTAAGAAATGCAGGGTAAGAAGCTCTGTTGGTTGAATGGATGAGTGACCTTGAGTTTCCTTCAAGCTTCTGTAGTAGCAGGAGCCCAGAGAACCTGGGACCACCTCCTGGCTCATGGGGTTGCCACAGTAGTGGTGATCAAGTGATAGGACTTGTCTTGTTAAACGATATTGATCCTTCTCTCTTGATACACAGTGTGGGTGGTCAGAAATAACCTGCACACTTGGCAAATGCTGTGTGGTGTCTTAGGTTAATGCAATGGTTTAATTTATTGCTGCTACAGGGTATGGAAATGTAGGAAGGACAGATTCTGCATCATGAACAAACCAAGTCAAGGGCGTTCAGCTTGTCAGCAGAAGTAATTGCTGTGGAAGGTGCAGACGGACAGGAGTAATGCAGTTTGGAAATGTGGCTCTTTCTAGCAGTGCTACTGAATTAGGTGATGTTAGTCAGGAGTTCTGCTTGAGTTTCATCTTAATCCATGTTAATCTTCGAGTGCTCCCAGATGTTTCCTAGCAGGCCTGTGGGGTTCAGCTGGAAGGGCAGTACAATAAAGCTTCTAATGGTTCTTGCTCACTGACGGGAGTGGTGTATACAGAGGGGTGATCAAATACAGCGTTATCTACAACTGGTCTTGGACTTTTTTATTTATTTGTTATTTAAGTTCCACTTTTTACTTGTCTTGCAACCCACAGTAGTTAAACTTACGCAACATTTTGATGCGTGTTTGAAACCAGTTTGCTGTGTGGTGTATTTCACAGCTGGACACTTTTGCTCTTCCTTCTCCTCTGCATTGTGGGTTGTTGTTGTATTGCTGCTGTTGCCAGTCCTTGAAACACGGGGGTATGACACATGCCTCAAAACAACCATGCCTCAAGCTTTGTTCTTATATAAGTGTTTCCTTGCTTTAAAGAATTATTGATTAAAAGGCCTTAGATCTCTCCTCTGCCCAGCAAACTCTGTTTTCATGCAGTTAAAGCTGATTTAACTTGGTCTTTTTTTTCTCCATGCTTTGAGAGTAGCAGGTGATGTGAATTATCTGCTTAGCAGTTAGTGTTGAATGGTGGAGATGGGAACACAAGCCATGGGCTATTTCACATCAGGCTTTCCCAGCTGGGGACAACTGCTGCCTGTTCAGTTCCTAGAGGTTCAGGAAGGAGCCTGTGGTGTTGCTGCTCCTGGGAAGAGACTTCAAACTCTTCCCAGTCCAGAGACTGGTAGGACTGGGCCTGACAGGTCTGCAGATAAGAGGAGTGAAGATACTGTTGCGGTCAGAGGGCAGTTAAGGAAGCTGAGGGAACAAGTTTAACTGCAGTAAAAACTTCCTGTTGAATTTCATGGCATTGACCTGCGGAGCTTGCTGCCAATAATGCAAAGATCAAATGTTGCCTGAGATTAAGTAAATCAACCTATAGTTGAGAAGGTTAAATTAGATAGGATTTAAAAAAAAGGATTATGAACTCCTATGGTTTAAAGCATAAGCCAACTGTTAACTGCCCAGGCTTAGTCAGAAGTCTTCCCTCTGGGCAGATAATTGTGTAACTGGTTGTTATAGAGTTTTATACCTTCTTTTGAAGACTTGGGCAGGATATTGAGCTGGCTTTGATCTGACAGAGTGGTTCCTACAAGTGGATTAACCGGACTGTAAGGTGGTTGGGAACAAAGCAGCAGACGGCAATAGAAGTAAAGGCGTTTCATCCGTGCCTGTTGTCTGATGGGAATTGCCATTATAATTCCATTTCCAGTCCTGAGGACCTTTACACTTGCTCCAGGGGAAACAGTCCCCAGGTTCCAGTGCCAGAGAGTCCAATGAATAATATGTGACTTCTGCGTGGTTATTTGATATGCCGTGTAACATATTTCTTGCATGATAGGATTGCAGCTTTATAGAATACTTTAGCTGAGGACAGGTAGTCTGGTGTTTCTCAAAGCAACAACAACAGTTAAGTTAATTTTCTGTGCTGATTGAAGTCTTTTTCCTTTGAGAAAGTTCAGCATGAACATGAGGATTAGCATGGGTGAAATCCTGAATGTAGAATGTCTCTGGACTGGATGAGCGTGACATGGTGCATCTAAGTAACTTTGGAGAGTTTGCAGTTGACTGCATGGACAAATCACAAATTTAAGGCTCTGCTGAGCTGTCAACAGTGGGTATTGATCTGAATTGTAAGGGTCAGTGATAAGTTAGTTGGTAACATGGATAAAGCTGCAAGATGAGTCAGTCACTTGCCTATCTAATTTGTGGCTAAACCCAAGAAAATATGGGTGTGTATGAATTACTCACCCATAATAGTTCAAACGTCTGCTTTCTTCAGCACGTTGTCACCAACGCTGCAGACCTGGAGAGGGAGAATAGCCACGGAATGATGTGGAAAAACAGCTGCTGAAATAGTGAACCGCTGAATGACTTGCCACAGGGGTGGTTTCTTCCCATCAACTAAGATTTATGGATGAAGACTTTTTATCCCTTTTAAACTTATTCCTTTGCCAGTGTTGCTCTGGATTAGCTAGTCTAACCCCTTTTTAATTGGCCCAGTCTGTCTCCTGTAGCCACATCTTGAGGGTAAGGAACTGAATTGGATAATCGCAGAATCAGAGTGGTTGGGGTGGGAGGGGACCTCTGGAGATCATCCAGTCCAACCCACCTGCTCAAGCAGGGTCACCAGAGCAGATCACACAGGAAGGTGTCCAGGTGGGTTTGAATGTCTTAGAGAAGGAGACTCCACAGCCTCTCTGGGCAGCCTGGGCCAGGCTCTGGCACCTCAAAGGAAAGAAGCTTCTTATGTTCAGATGGAAACGCCTGTGTTTCAGTCTGTGCCCCTTGCCCCTCATAATCTGGACATAGAAGTTCGATTATAATCTCTCATTTTGACTTCTGTGCTCTTTATCTCCTTCAAAAAAATGCCTCTGAAGTTGATTGTGGTAGGGGAACATTGGTAAAAAGAGGAAATGCTATTCTCAACTTTATAGCTTTTTAGTTGAACAATTAGAATTTCACTTGGAGTAAAATTGGAACAGTTACAGCTGCCTGAAGGACTGGAGCTCTAAATCCTGCTTTAAAAGGATGACCAAGAGCTTCAACACCTTGTGCCTCAAGATCTCTCATCTGAGTGCTAAGTTCTTTCCCAGCTGTAGCTGGAGCATTGGTGTATCCAAGGGGAGATCACATCTGACCTGCTTTGATTTCCGCCCAGGCGTGTTTTCCCTCCTCAGTTCTCTTATGGCCATGGTTGCCTTCAAACAGGGTGATGAGTTGACCTATTTCTGGATTCCTCTGAAGCTGCAGGTAACCACATGAAAGCAGAGTACTGCTGTGTTCTATCTCTGGAGTTCATGTCAACACATAGGAAGTAAAACTAAACAAAGCACAATTTTCATCCACAGATTCGAGAGCAAGTGTCTTTGGAACAAGCCTTGGGGCAGATGAACACAAAGAGTAGGTGATGATATGAACAGAAAATACCAGTAAGAAAGTTTAGCTGGTAGCTTAAATACAGCCTTAGCTGCTTTTTATCTCTCCTCCTATCAACTCAGTTCAGTTTTATGTCAGCAGGAAATAAACCCCCTTTTGAAATAGCATATCTCCATGACTGACTTATAGGAGACTAATAGGTTTCTTATGATTCTAAATTAGACTTGACAGCAGTTTTTTTAGTGTTTTGGAAGCCTTGCAATGCTTTTATTGCCCACGAAGTACTGAAAACATTTATCAGAACCCTTAAGGAAAGATGCAGAAACCTTTATAGCTAATGCTGGTCTGTTTGCTTTTGGTATTTGATAGTGCAGATATTTAATATCTAGTGTGGGATGTAACAATCTCCAAACCATTGCCAGCGTCTCGATGTGTTTTTATCAGGAGTTCTTGCTCCGTAGCTGAGCAGAAAGTTGTTTCACTTATGGATCCTGAACTGGGCAACTGGCACTAAGGCTGGGTCTAACTGGAGCCAGATGTCAGTGTGAGCAATGGGATGGTAGAGCTGAGCTGTGGATGGTCTGAGGGGTCTGTATTGGGTCACCCATGACCATGAACAGAGTGGGAATAAAGACAAGTTTCCAGTTTAGAACTTGCATGTAGCAGCCTGGAGAAATTATCATGTTTAGCACTGACTTTATGACATAATTGTGGAATTTGCTGGGATTTTTATTAGGGGTCTTAACATATAGTTTTGATGATGGTGAAAGTGAGTGGAGCACGGTTGTAACTTGGTAATTTCTTCATTGTGTAATTTGGGTGTAGCAGCCTTGTTACTAAGCAGGTAGGGAAGGGAAATCTTTGCCTGCTATGACTTAGTGTTTGAAGAGTAGTAAACTCTCTGAATAACTTTAGAAACCATATTAAAGCTGTGCCTACTACACACATAAAGACTGCTGTTGCATTTTGTTCCCTCCTGCTCCCTTTTTCTCCAAGGATGCTTTGAGCAGAGCTCCCCCGTGATCCTTGACTGGGATTCCTGCTTTAACTACAGCTCTTCAGCTTTTGCGTTTATTTGTTCTCCTCTTGTGTGTCTGACAGGTTTGGCTTGGTTTCAATTACACAAGGAAGCATTTGAACC
This sequence comes from Columba livia, assembly GCF_036013475.1. Taxonomy (NCBI): domain Eukaryota; kingdom Metazoa; phylum Chordata; class Aves; order Columbiformes; family Columbidae; genus Columba; species Columba livia. The sequence continues at coordinate 5,949,807 of NC_088603.1, forward strand.
TCAAAGCCCATTGTGATTTGCCACCATCAGTTAAAACAATTGTGTATGTTGAGCCTCTAGAATGTTGGTACCTTGTGTGGGGGTGAAGATGAATGAAGCTTTGATGTAGCTGGTGTGAGATTAGCCTAGAAAACTTATTAAAAATAGGGTGGGGGTCTGTAGGGGAGAGGGAAGTCTGCCTGGCTGCTGCTCTTTCTTACTGGTAATAATGTAAAACCACTGGAAATAATGAGCTGTGATGCAATTAATTATTCAGAGCTGTGTGAGAAATGGTTCAGTCTGCCTGTTGCACATTGTCGAGCTGACGGAGGTGTTTAGTTGCATAGATCAGGTTTGCAATTACTTTTCCTCTTCCTCTCTGTGCACTGAAGTATATGGCAGACTTGGGATTTGTTTCTTTTTAAACTGTTTCCCAGCCCGTGGAGCAGAGTATGATAATGCACAAGAGAAGTAGTTCTTGGAAGATAATATAATAGTAACTAAGCATCACAGAACGCATGCAAAATGCTGTAGTACAGCGCTGCTTGAGTGGCAAAGATTTGATCCATGTTTAGGCTCTTAATGTAAACTTGGTCCAGACTTTGTCTCACAGTTTCCTGAATTCCAGGGGGATACACTAATATATATATATATATATATATATATAAAAATATATATATAAAAATATATATATAAAATATGTGATGTTTGTGTATATTTCTTGTACTGCCTTCTTGATCTCCCGAGGAGCTGGTTCAAAACATTTTGAGCGTTCTAGATCAGAAAGAATAAAACCAGCTGTTCTGTATCATTTCTGATCTGGGTTTGGGGCAGGTCTGGCTCATCTGGGCATTAACTGGTCAGCATCCTGCTTGCTGCTTTCCACAGGCTTCCTCTGGTGCCACTTGTGTATATGTGAGTTTCTTTACTTGTCAGAAAGAAGTTAGGCACTTGAGTTTCCTTGCATGTTTAAAAGAGTAAAACTAATTTAAAGCTTTGGGCTGAATGCACATTTCTGACTTAGGGTCCAAGACTGTGTATGGTTTACAGATCCCTTAACTAAGGGCTCAATCCGGTGCTCTAAGCAAGTCCAGAAAGACCCCAGGGTAAGAAAATGAGTTCAGAACTCAGAGCTCAATGAGTTTTGGAACGGTTGTGTGAATCAAATGTTGCGTTTATGTTTACAGACAGCAGCCCAGAGCTTCCCAACCAGCCAGATTATGGGCAAGCAATGTGACAGGGCACAAACCAGTTGGTGAGTCTGACCCATGTTATCCAGGGCCCTCGTTTCCATCTATCCCTTGGTAGAACTTCGAAGGAGGGCAGTAAAAAGAATATTCCTGTTGGCATCTTTGGCTGTTGAGGGGCTTTCCTGCATAGCAAAGAAACTGAACTAGAAGGCAATAAAAACTCCCAAGGTGCTGATTTATTTCCTTTTTGAAAAACAGCTTGCCCCAAGTGTTTGCAAGGAAGGGAGCTGGAACTGTCAGAGTAAGCAGAGGATATTGTTTCAGGCTGTATTTATTTTCATGGGGTGTTTCTTAGTCAATGAGTAGGCTATACTGAGATGAATAACCTGCTCCCCTCTCTTCAAATATCCTTTCCTGTTTAGAAGGATTCTTCTTTAATCTGCTCATTGGAGTTTACTGGAAAGTTGGTGCCTTTTCTGGAGAAGCAGAAAGAGGAGTCAATTGCATTTGTTTCCTCAAATGCACCTGTTCCTTGAAAATTAGTATTGAAGTGAATAAATCAAGTTCAGTGTGTTTCTTTGTAGCTGTGATTACCAGTTAAGCCTTTGCCAAGGGGAAAGCAGTTCGTCTTCATGCTGTGCTGGGTCACAAGCAGAGCTTTGTGCATGGGGAGGAGAAGAATATGCGGCACCTGTGGGGTGTCCTAGAGATGGGTGAGACCTTCTCAGAGCTTCCTTTTGTGCTTTGGTACCAGGGAGGTCTTGTGTTTAGTGGGAGGAAAGGATCAGGGTGTGAAGAGCCTTTGCTCTCATCCTTTCTTGTGTATTGGAGGTCAGGAGGAGGGGGGTGACAGTGAGCAGTGACCAAACATTTGAACAGTGAGTGGCATCTGAGTGTTCAGTGAGGGAATGTCTTAGTTAAGAGAAGTTCAGGATGTTGGGGATGAGTGTCTGTCATGGGTGATGCTGGAGGGGAGAACTTGATGGGTTGAGGGGCTTGGCTGAAGCTCCCAGCTTGACTGAAGCACAGGGCCCAGCTTGGTGTAGTGCAGGGTGCTAGGCTTGGCCTAGTGGATCATTTTACAGAATTAGAGTGGTTGGGGTGGGAAGGGACCTCTGGAGATCATCCAGTCCAACCCACCTGCTCAAGCAGGGTCACCAGAGCAGATCACACAGGAAGGTGTCCAGGTGGGTTTGAATGTCTCCAGAGGAGGAGACTCCACAACCTCTCTGGGCAGCCTGGGCCAGGCTCTGGCACCTCAAAGTGAAGAAGCTTCTCCTCATATTCAGATGGAACCTCCTGTGCCCATTGCCCCTCATCCTGTCATTGGGCACCACTGAGCAGAGTCTGGTCCATCCTCTTGACACCCACCCTGAGATATTTATAAACATTGAGATCCCCTCTCAGCTTCTCTTCTCCAGCTGAACAGCCCCAGCTCTGTCTCTCCTCTTCAGAAAGATGTTCTAGACCCCTCACCTTTGTTGCCCACTGCTGGACTCTCTCCAGTAATTCCTTGTCCTTCTTAAACTGAGGAGTCCAGAACTGTGCACAAAGCTTCAGATGCGGCCTCACCCTTAGTCTATGAACAACTAAGAAACTGTGAGGCTCTCTGTCCAAACTAGTGTTGTTACTGCATAATGAAAAATCAATGTTTTCTGAGGTGTTCTGCCCATAACCTGGAAAGCATCAGCACTTAAGCCATAATGAAACCTAAAAATAAGCACAGTCCAAGCTCAAACAATTCAGTATCTGAGCATGTTTCATATTGTACCTATCTGTAGTAGCCAACTGTTTTCTAATCTCAAACTGGTTTGCCTCGTCTTCCAGTGATTACAGCCATAACTGCCCTTTGTGCCTTCAACCTGATCCAGCTGAGCCATCTGTGTTGCTGCTGGGAAGGAACACTAGTGATAAGAGGCCTTTTATTTTCCCAGTGCCAAATATTTCCTGTTCTCATCCAAATTATAGTCTTCAGCTGATTAAGCATTTGTTGTGTAATGTCTCATTGAAAGGAGGAGTCAGCATGAACTTCTTAGGTAACAAATGGATGTGAATTTTTGGGGATATTCTGTTGTAGCTGCATGGTTGTAACCAAAATACCTGCACTTTGTTGCCCTTGCCAAGGGGTTGTTTTTGGTCAACTTTTCTCTTCTAGATAGATGGGAAGAGCACCCTAAAATACCTGTGGGTCCTAGTATGATGTGAACTGAGTATTTCTGGGTTTTCTATGTTTTCTTTGTACCCTCTTTGAACATTTTTGTCTTGAGGAAGAAAACTTACGTCCCCAAGGAATAATAATCACTGGGTCCAACTGCTAATGCTTTATTTTTCTCTACAGAAAGAAATTCAAGCCATGAGTCAATGCCATCACCCCAACATTGTATCTTACTACACATCGTTTGTGGTGAAGGATGAGCTTTGGCTGGTGATGAAGTTACTTAGTGGAGGTGAGTGGTCCAATTTCTTTACTGTAAAAGGCCATATGAAGTTGTCTTTCTGTAATACCCTTTCCCTTGTTTGCCTTGTTTTCCCACTTGTGAGTTGAGACATTTGAATAACAGTATTAAACTTCAACACATTCAGCTCAGAAATAGCTTCTCTTGTGGTGTACATCAGTAGTAGCACCGAACTACATGGCTGTGCTGGCTTTTCTTTTCCTGTCCCTATATTATATTTGACAGAATTTCAGAGAGCGATTTGTGTGTGTGTTTGGTGAATGACTCACTTGAGTATTTGGAAACTGGAGCATATGACTTCAGACATGAACAGAAACGTAAGTGTAGGTGTACTAGTTGAAACCATCCTAAACGTCTAGGAAACAAATCTCTGTGTTATCCAATGATTGATCTGAAATGGTGTTTCTTGATTCTCGTTAACACAAGCTTCTTCTTTTTGCTCTGTAAGCCTGGGAGAAGCTTTTGAACTAGAGTCATGTGCAAACAACTGGGCTGAGCCCAACCACTTCCACTTTTCAGTTGTGAGAATTGCAAATCTGGGTCCTTGAGCCTTTATTCACTTGCAGTTTAGAGGCCTCTGTGGGGCTCCTGGCTTTTTGGTAACCAGCCAGTCTATCGATATTTTAACTGATTCACATGTTAGCTGCCCTTATGAGGAACTTTAAATCACCTCTATTTAGGGCAGAGCTGCTCTTAAAATGTCAGTATATGGCCTTAAAAAGGGAGGAGAACATCAGGTGGGCACAGCTTGATTTGTGCAGTGTCAGTGCTCAGAGCCTGGATTACTTCCCCCCCTTGTTCTGGTTGACAAAGTAACTGGGAATACTTGGGATAATTTCAAATTACTGCCTAGTTAACACAAAGCCAGGGAAACTTCCTCCTTTCTGGATTTATCTCTGAGACAGTGGAGAAACTGCCCTTTTTTGAGAGAGAGTTTGAAAACTTCTTATCGGTAATGCTTAATTTGATAGCATAAGATGTTCCAGGATCCCTGTTTAAGTTACAGTTGAGCCAAGAAGTGGAATCAAGTTCTGGATGATAACACAGAGGACTGTTGCTAAATCTCAGGCCTGTCTGATTTGATTTTCCTGGCACCCCAGTGAAAATGAATTGAAAGCTGAAAACAAACCAACCCTACCCTGTTTTCTTGCTTTTTTTAATAAAAACCTTCTTGGCTCCTCTGTTCTTGGCTTAATACTGGGGGCTGTAAAATGCCAGAAGATGATGTGGAAAAATCTGGCTAAACCTGTTGGCTTTTTCCACAAGAGCTTGACAATGACCGTAAACCATGTGTCTTGAAAGATCTTCTTTAGAGATTTTTAGCAGTTCTCTTGGGGACAGTCAAATTTCATGCCAACTCGAGTCTGTCTTACAGCATTTCTAATGCCTCATGTGTCATTAAGCAATACCCTCTCTTTTCTTGGAAGGGCATGTAACAGGTCATTAAAGACACAATTGCTCTTTGTGCGTGGAAAAGAATCCCCTGCCAGCTTAACACGAGTAGTTTTGCTGTGTGTGCAAGAAGTGTATCTATGGGGAGGTTTCCACAACATGAGGAAATGGCATCTCAGGGGTGCAGGAGCAGCAGCACAAACATCCTTGGCCTTTATTAGGAGAGAACATGAGCTCTTAGCAAAAATGCACAGCATTAGCTGCTGTTTTCATAGCAGCTTTCTGTAAGAACCAAGCATGAGGCTCATCCTTGAACCTCCAAATGTTGCTTGTTTGTCCTCATTTCTATAAGGTCTTTATGTCAAGCCAGAAAAATATCAGACTGGTTATGGAGCAGCTTTGTCAAGGTACCACAAAGGTAAAGGCTGAACTGGAATATCTCTGTAAAAATCATCATTGCTTCAGAAGCAACCTCTTGGTGGTGTGAATGATGGCCTGTTAGTCATTGAATATTCACTTTGAATGGGCTTCTGTGTTATACAGACTGATAACTGACCCTTGTGCAGCTCTGGCATCAAGTGGGGTGTTTTCAGTAATATTGATAAGAGATCTCGCTGCTTCTTACTCCATTGCATATGCTGAAGATGAGGGTCATACAATAAAAAGACAGACTAGTATCAGTGTAATCCTTCCCCATAACATTTCCATGAGCCCATGTTAAATTTGCTCACTTGAAATGAACCATTTGAGGGCTGGGGGAATTTCTCAAACTTTCCATCTATTTTAGCATGTCCTGTCACTACATTTTATGTAGAAAGGTACCTTGAGGTGTGAGTTTCAGTTGTTTTCACTTCACACTTTTTGCACAGCTGTACTTCAGAAATCTCATTTTAAATCTCATAGGCAAATTCTACAGGATGGTCTTGAGGACGGGTGAAGAAACTTGTGTATTGGAACCTTCTGACTGAAGAGCTTTTTCATTCATTTTTAATGAGATTATTTCCGGTTGTTTTTAGGCCGAGTGATTTATATAACAAGAGACACTTGAAAAACTGCAGCTTGTTCCTTTCAGCTCATTTCTTATCAGTTATAAATTGGCGAGTTTTATAGCCAGCTGTTGTCCAGTGGGAAAAATAATGATCTGAGTTTCTTAACAGGGAAAACCTTTGAGCTGTTTTCATAAACCAGAAAGGAGGAAAAAAACCATAACAGGGTGCAGGCAAATTTTGTTCCATCTGGCTATTCAGGGAGTATGGAGTGAGGTTTGTACATCCCAGTCAGCACACATCAAATCAGTTTTGATGCCTGTTCTGTATCTTGATTGTGGCTTTTGTGCTTGAGGGTTTCTTGTGGGTACAAGTTTTACTGCTTCTCTTCCATCAGTGTCAGTGCACGCTGGCATGTGTTTTCAGGCTGAAACTAGTTTTAATTTCAGCCTGCTTACGCTGACCTTATTACTTGGATAAACAGCCTGCAAGACACAGTCTGTAATGCAAACCATAGCTGTTGTAAGTGCAATTTAATGTATTTTCTGGTTGCATTTCTTTTGTTGAAAGCTTGACCTAGTCACGTATGTATTTTAGAAATGTTTAAGGGAGAATACTCTAAATCCATGGAGTGACAGTGTCTGCTAAGTGCATTGCTCCTCTGAGCACCTGGCTGATGCACTCACTGGTGACTTAATTATCCTAACTGTCACTCAAACTATTTGTTTCCACATCACAAATATTGTGGTGGTGGAAGATACTGAAGTTGTCAGCAGCGAGGAGGTAACATACTGGTGAGCTGTTGGGGCTAACAGGTAAAACTGTGAATCTCCATCAGAACAGTCTCATCTGGTTGAAGCTCCTGCTGACGTGGTTTGAACAGGCAGAGCTGACACTGAAGCAGCTGTCGAGCGCAGTTGCTGCTGATGGCAGCAATGTGGCTGTGATGACATCCAGCTGGTGGGGACAAGAGGTGCTGCTGTGTCCGGTTACTCTGACACCCTCTTTCAGCTCTGGGGATTTGCACCCGAGTCGGGTTTGTGAAATATCAGCCGTTTGTGTCCTTCAGTGGAAATTTCAGACCTTTTCCTGCAGTGATGAAACTGTTTTGTAGGTATCTAAGCTTAGCCATGTCAACTTGGCACCCCGGCCTTTTGATCCGATGTTACTCCGAACTAAACTCCCGTGGCTATTTCTAGACAACTGCTGACCTGCTTTTGCCTCGCTGGCATTCCCATGTTGTGAATTGTACTCATGCCTTTTTAAAGCCATCTGAAGCCCGGTCCTGCTCTCTGTCTCCTGGGGGTTTTTAGTAGGAAGAGGAGCAGCTGTCCTTTTGTTCTTGTGCTTTTTCTGATTGTGACCTGTTTGCTCTTCAAAATTCTTGCTGGTTTTAAGAAGGGCTCTCATGTCACAGGTGACCCAATGCCATGGCGAGCTACAAAACAGTTGCTCATATGAAACAGCCATCTGTGGTGACTTGCCGTGTTGCACAACAGTTTTTACTGTCTTATCCTACAGCAGATGAGACATCAAATAGTTTTAAACTGTGCAAATCCTTTAAATGTTGAAACATTTCCAGATAGGTGTCTTGGATCTTCTGTCTTCTTGAAGGCTCCTATTTAAATCTGTTAAGGAGATTACTGTATTGAAATACTTAAACTTTTGGAAAATAAAATGTTTAAGATTATCTAAACAACCTCTTACCCTGATAATCTGATGAAGTGCTCATCAAAACAGACCAAAACGGAGGGCTGACAACTCTTAGGTCTTGAGAGACAGGACATCTTGTTCTACCTCTGCCGTGTTCAACCCTGATCTCCTGACTCCAGCAGTGAGTTATGATCAAAGCATAAGCCACAGGTTCTTGGAAATCCTTGTGTTTATGATGAATTTTGTTGGGAGAGAACTGAGCTATTTTGAGTCCATCTGGAGGGCTTTTGATTTTATTTGTAGAGCCACAACTTAATTTCCAACAAATATGGGTGGGATTAGCCAGAAGCAGGAGATGGTAGGGACTGTATGTGATTGCCGAATGCGGTGTGGAGGTATCTTGCCACTCAGAGCTATAATAAGTTAAGTATGAAAAAAAATAGTTTGACTTTAGGTTTTCTCCCTTTATTGTATGGTCTTGTTTACTGCTGTAATCTTGTCATATTTCTTACACATCTGTGCAAGTGCTTTAGAGGGCAGGAGGTAAGAAGTGCAAGCTTCCTTAACTCTCCCTCTGTGCTGAGGTGGTTTGTATTCTCCCTTTGTGCTGAGGTGGTTTAACCAGGGTTAAAAAGAAACTTAAAAACCAGAAACCCCAGCAAACTACTTAGACGTCTTTTCCTTTGTTTTGCGTAACTTTTTCTTTACTTTGCTCTTCTGCTGTATTCCTCAGCCCCAGAAGTACTGAATCCAAGCAGCTCTTCCTTCTTTTGTCTTATTCCTCTGTTTGTCAGAGCCTGACAAGATGCAGATTTAATTCTTGGTTCTAGTGACAACCACTGTCTTCTGCTGGGATGTCCGAAAAGCAGCAGCAGTGAATCCTGCCACCTCCCCCTTCTCAAAGATGCAGCACGTTCAGCATCAGTGTCTGTCAGGTTTGGGACAGATCTTGATTCTTCCAAAATTGTGTTGTGATTCCTCGTGCTGTTTTCCATCCTCTTTATGCCAGGCCTCTAAATGGCAAATCAATGCAGTTACGATTACCTGCCTTATTTTTGGTAATTTAGTTAGAGTATTAAATTTTCTTGTTCTCCTTGCCAGACAAATTTAAAGGAGTTTTCTTTGCCTCTAACTTGTTCTCTTTCTCCTGCCACTTAAGTTTTAGTATTACATGCAAGATGCAGTTCCCACAGCAACTGGCTCTGCTGTACATTCCTTTTGCCTCTGGGGGCATGTAGAATTCCAGCCGTAATACTCCTGCGTTTATCTGTAATCTTGTTCTAAACAAGCTTTCCTTTCTGCTCAGCTTTTCATACACTTCTCCACTTCAACCCCATGTGCTGGAGCATTAAGCAGCCTGGCTGACGACTGTCACGTGGATATTTTCTTCCTCTCCTAAGGACGAACAGCAGCAACAGGCTTCCTAAATGCCGTGTGCGTGCTTGCTGGTGTAGGTGAGGTCAAAGTAATGCGCTCTGGATTTGGAACAGGAAGCCTTGATGTTTGCAGTGATTTGCTGTTGAAAGTGAATCAGTGGAACAATTAGGACTCTTTGCCCCAAGGGTGCGATTACACAATTTTTTTGTTCTTTTTCTCCATCAGCAAAGCTGGTTTAAGAAGTTCCTGGCTGCTCGGTCTCCACCCTGCCTGGAAAACTGGATTACCGATTACTGCGGTGATCTCATTTACAGTACAGCTTCATAAGCAGATGCACTGGCACAACAGGGAGGTGGTGAACCATGCTACTCTTTAATCTTGTTTTACTGCCGAAGGAAACACCGGAGTAGCACAAAGTACAGGGTGTTAGAGACAGTTATACTGGGTACATGTGCATGGTGTAAGATGGGTTTGCGTTTACTCGGTTTCAAGACTGTCCATTGCAAATAATAAAATCATTTTGGTTGGAAGAGACCCTCCAGATCATTTGGTCCAACCACTAACTGAACTCTAGCCCTAAAGTATGTCCCTAAGAACCTCATCTACATGTCTTTTAAACCTCTTCAGGCATGGTGGCTCTACCACTGCCCTGGGCAGCCTGTACCAATGCCTGACAGCCCTTTCCATGGAGAAATTTTTCCTAATATCCAATCTAAACCTCCCCTGGTGTAACTTGAGGCCATTTCCTCTCACCTATCCCTTGTCACTTGGGAGACCAACGCCCTCCATGGTCTGCCTCATGTCAGCATACAAAAACTGAATATTCTTCCCATAGAAATTGAGGATATCAGTCTGCTCATGGGTTTCTTGTCTTCATTGCTCAGATACTGCTCTCATGGGTGGAAATGATCTACTTGCTTCTGGAAAGTTGGAACTGGCTTCAGTTGATTGAGTCAGGCCTAATGAGTTGTATTCTACCCATGATCAAATGGGAAAGGCCAGTGGTGGGGCTTCCTGATTTTTTCACTCCTGGGGGGAGCAATGGGATATCTGTTCTGTCTGCTGCAGAACTGTTCTTCCCCCAGAGGGTGCTGGACACTGAACAGGCTCCCCAGGGAGGTGTCACAGCCCCAAGCCTGACAGCGTTCAAGAAGAGACTGGACAACACACTCAGACACGGTGTGAACTGTGGGGTTGTCCTGTGCAGGGACAGCAGTTGGACTTGATGATCCTTGTGGGTCCCTCCCAGCTCAGCACATTCTGTGTTTGTGATTCTATCCTGTGAGTAATATGAATTCCAGGGAAAGTTACTCACTGCGTGTTTGACCTGCCATAGTTACAGTTTGGGTTTTTTCAGGTGAGCACAAGTCTACGTACCTCAAGTTCCTGGTGACTTGTGCTGTCATGAGCAGCTATTGCATTAGCAGCTTTCAGAGCAGACTCGGGAGCTTGTGAGTTGGAGCAGAAAACCACTTGTTTCAATTGCTGTGCAATTTGCAATGAGGGGTTGTGCGTTACTAAGTAGATGTAATACAGTTAGCGATTGGCGTCAGAATATACAGAGGCACTTGAGTGATAAATAATGCTAAAAGCTTTATCAGATCTCACAGTATCTTGTAGGTTTCCTGTCTGTGTGCTGCTTGGTGTATATTTGGTGGGCAGGAATTTGTTTATAGCCTCATTTTTTCCACATGAGTCTCTAAATGTCATTTCTTTTGTCTTTTATTGGGCTTTGGGTTCAGTTGCTCATCACCAGACTTTAAACATCCTTAATAATGCCAGCATTATTTATATTTATATTTAGGCTTCAATTCTGGTTCTTTCCTCTGTCTTTTTTTCCTGATATGCTCCCCTTCTAGGCTTGGAACATCTTTCCAGTCAGCCTCAGCCAAGCTTGATTTCTTTCTCACTTAAGCCTGACCCTTCTGTTCTGTGAATCTGTAGCTTCTACTTGTTCATTTCTAATGAGATAATCAGGAGGGAACTGTTGTGGTCAAACATAGTGCCATGTATAATGCAACCAGAGTATTTCACAGCATTATCTGAAGCAGAAATCCAACTATGTCTGGATATACTCTTAACTTCCCCAGTTGCTCTTAAACCAGTTTGGAAACTGTGTCAGAAATGGGCAGTTTTGGGAATCACGCTGCTGTTTTGAAACAGAACAATGGGTTTGTAAAGCACATGCTTCTTTGTAGGTTGGATCTTGATTCCAGTTCAGCTGAATTAGTTTCCAGTTAATTTCTAGCAGTTAACGTGTTGCTGGATCGGGAACAAGCTGCTTTGTGCCAAATGTTCCTTTTTCCCCTTAGGCTGAGGATGATCCTCCGACCAACTAATCTATTGTTTGAGTGTAACGCAGTTAGTGTGAGAAAATTTGTCCTCATCCTAAGGCAGCTGAGGTCTTGCCCTAGTAATTGTGTCACACACTTAATGAGATCCTTGGGAATGACGGCATTTTGCCATTAGCCTGATAAATTCAGTGCAGTATCCACCTTCTAGCAGAAGGTGTTTCCCTCAATAGTCAAGTTCCTGTGACTTCTGATTAAGTGGCTTCATGCCCAGCTGTGGGGTTCTGTTTGAGGGTCTAGGTATTCCCACTGCTCCACGTCAGGCTCTCTGAGCCAGAATGCCAGATTACAAACACAGCATAAAGCACTGTGTAGAAATGCAGCTTGGCTTTGTTCTTTCTATCCCATGGTGCTGTGCTTTATTAAGCTACAATTGAGTTGGGAGTCAGTACCTACCTCCCAACCTTACTGATCTGCGAGGTGGAAAAATCACAGTGGCTGGGGTTGAAGGGACCTCTGGAGATCATCCAGTCCAACCCACCTGCTCAAGCAGGGTCACCAGAGCAGATCACACAGGAAGGTGTCCAGGTGGGTTTGAATGTCTCCAGAGAAGGAGACTCCACAACCTCTCTGGGCAGCCTGGGCCAGGCTCTGGCACCTCAAAGGAAAGAAGTTTCTCCTCATGTTCAGATGGAACCTCCTGTGTTTCAGTCTGTGCCCGTTGCCCCTCATCCTGTCATTGGGCACCACTGAACAGAGTCTGGTCCATCCTCTTGACACCCAACCTGGAGATACTTATAAACATTAATGAGATCCCCTCTCAGCTTCTCATCTCCAGCTGAACAGCTCCAGATCTCTCTCTCCTTGTAAGATGCTCCAGACCCCCATCAGCATCTTTGTAGCCTCCACTGGACTCCCTCCAGTAATTCCTTGTCCTTCTTGTCCTCTGCACCAGGGCAGAATAGATGGGGAGGAGCAGCTTCCCTCAGCATGTTGGTCACATTCTTCTTAATGCACCCCAGGTACCATTGGCCTTCTTGGCCACAAGAGCACATCGTGGACTCATGGTCAGCCTGTTGTTGGCCAGAACCCCCTTGTCCTTCTCTGCAGAGCTGCTTTCCAGCAGGTCTGCCCCTAACCTGTACTGGTCCCTGGGGTTTTTCCTCCTCAGGTGCAGGACCCTACACTTGCCCTTGTTGAACTTCCTCAGGTTCTTCTCTGCCCAATCCTTTCACAAGTCACAACTTTATTGTGTTGTGGTGCCAGAGGCAAAACTTTTTTTCCCCTGTGCAAAATGGGGATGATCCAATTAACATGTTTTCCAACAGGAAAGTGGCTCTTGTGTTGCTGTTCTGCTGAACTAAATGTCTTGTTGAAAGCCTTTTTGCTGTTCTCTTCTCTGTAGAAGACTGGCAAATTCCTCCCCTTCTTTGAACATCTCATTGTGAAAGTGGATTTTTAAAAATGTACTTAAATAGTGGCAGGCTGGACTGGGAGCAGATATAGCATGGGAATGAATCAGCCCTTTCACAGTGAAGCTGCCTCTGTGCCTGCCCTTGTCTGTCCAATCCCACCCCCTTTTCTGGGTTAAACACAACCTCGAACTTGGCTAAATACAGCATTTCTTGACCAGATGAATTTGAGCACCATATGATCTGCCTCCTCATGTTCCCTGAGCCCTTTTGCAGGAGAAGGGAAGTGTTGTTGAACAAAGTCTGCTAACAGAGTTGTGGGTGGAAAGAGGACAAAACGAGTACGTGAAGAACCACATATTTTCACTGGACTTCTACAACAAGCGATGGTTTGTTCTCCAGATAAAGGCCCATTAGTGGAGGAATTTTTAGTGGGTTCTTTCTTAGGTGTCATGAAAATTCTTGTCCAAAATAAGAAGCATTGAGGCTTGCAAGCACGTACTTAGAGAATGTAGATGACAGGCTGAATCCCAGGTGAGTCCTCCTCACGCACAACAGAGGATCCTTGTCTTAGACTTAAGAACCCAAAGGCAAGATTTCAGTGAACAGGGAGCTTACTCAACGGTTTAACAATTCAGTAGAGCTAAATCTTGTTCCTGTGCAGGAAGTCTGACTTATATCGCAAGAACCTGAGTTATGGCTGGGTGAAACCATTGGCTAACCAATGCAGACCCATGTCAAAACTAACTGTTCCAGCAGGGAAGGATGAACACTGCTAAGACTATTAGAATCATAGAATCGTTTTGGTTGGAAGAGACTTTAAGATCATGGGCTCCAACCATAACCAAACCATAGCACTGAACCATGTTCCTAAGAACCTCATCTATGCATCTTTTAAATCCTTCTAGGGATGGTGACTCCACCACTGCCCTGGGCAGCCTGTTCTGGTACCCAACAACCCTTTCCATGAAGAAATTTTTCCTTATACCTAATCTGAACCTTACACTTGCATGAAATATTTGGGGGATGTTAGGCAACTTCATTTCTATATCTTTTTCCATATTTTCTCCTATTTTGGCAGTGTCTGCCGTGTTAAGATCGTATCTTCTGCAAACACCTTGAACCAAGCAAAGGTATTTTATGGAAGAAGCATCTGGAGGTGCCATTCGGGGGAGATGGTCTAATCTCATGCTGAGAAAAGAGGTTTTCTCCCCCATTCTAACTTTTTGTCCTTCCTTTTCTTGTCCTTTGGTTCTGCCACCCATCTGTTCAGAGGTTATGCTTACTACCAACCAAACATGGCTTGTTTTTTAATCTTCATTTATTGTTTTGTGTGGATTAATTAGTGGTTTCATGTACACCACGAACACCAGTGGGCTGGAGAAAATGGATAGTGCGTCTGGGCAGAATGAGGAATAGTGACTCCTAACTGCAGCAATTAACTCAGCACATACCGTTTTCCATAAGCTAAGGGACACTGTGCATCCGTTTTATTGTTTCCTGTGCAGTTTGAACTGTGCCAAACAAACCTTTCCACGTGGCGTTGGGATTCGAACCTTGCAGCCTTCTTGCTTTCATGGGAGAGTCCAAAAGCAAAATACTTTGCAAAGCAAAAACCTATCTGCGTGGTTGTTTTGGGCAATAAATTAAAATAGAGCTAACATAATAAATTTTCAAGGGGGTGAAGCGTTTTGTCAACCTGACACTTAAGGATGAAAAGAAAAATCTTGGTATTTTTCTACTTGAAGAATTTACAAGGTGGAACTTGTCGTTTCCCCATTGACCAAATGAATGAGGGTAAGTTTCTCAGCTTTCACTGTTGTTCAGGTAGAGAACATTTGGATTCTCTTATTTTAATTGTACTTTTGGGAGAATGAACTTCCAGCTTTTCTAAACTAGCTGAGTAGTTAGTACTGAGATGTTCTTTCCCTGTTAGCTTGTTGTTCAAAGATAATTGAGGCTGGAATTAGCGCTTCAGTTATGCCTGCTCTTATTCTTAAGGAACTTCCCGGCGCTGCTCATGTTGCTTTGTGTCCATAGCCTTAAAAATGCTGTAGGCCATCTATTCAGTCATTAAACCATAGAAACACAAGTTTGAAGGTGGCTAAATAGCACAGGATTGGAAAACAGGCTTACACATCCCATACTGGAGCAATAAAAATCCAGTTCTAAGACAGTCTTCAGTCCAGATGCTAAAACATAGAATACATGACAAAGTATATCATGTAAACAGGAGCTTGCACAAGAGGCGCATTACTAATGAATGATTCTGTTGATTCCTGGGTGCAATTCAAAGAGGTGGTTTGCTCTACCAAGTGTAGTTTGTTATGCAAGATGATGTAAGTCGCACCATGGTCAGGGGACAGACTAAGCGTGATGTTTCCATGGAAGAATCTGAACTATTCCAGTTTCACATGCAGTGAAAAAGTGACTTATTGTCAGAATTCAGCCTCATTTGTTCTCTATTTAATAATTTTTCTTTTAGGGTGGTTTAATCTCTTAATGTATTAGATTTTTCCTGCTATATTTCTGCACTGAGTTTATAACAGCTCAAAAAGTCTAATTTTATCAAGCGTGTTGCCTTCAGCTCCTGAGTCCTGGCAGCGCCTGCTTTTTCCATTTCCCCCTCCTGCTTTTCCAGCACTAAAACAACTGCAACATTGGTATCTGCTTAAAAACCTTCCAAGAGTCCTGCGTGGGGACACTTTACATTTTTGGCTTGTCCAAATAGCTTCTCGGTTGTGATCACAGGGATTTTTACAGCCTACCTTGAGGAGCTGCACCCCTGCGGGGCTCAGGCTTCACCTACCAACTCTCAGCCTCACCACTATTCCAAATAAATTCCTTGGACTTGTAGATGAAGTGATTATAAACCAAGCTGTGAATCAATTCTTCTAGTTCAATATATCTTAACTCTTTTTCTCTAGGCTCCGTTTTGGATATTATAAAGCACATTGTGGCCAAAGGAGAACACAAAACCGGCGTCCTGGATGAAGCCTGTATAGCCACCATCCTTAAGGAGGTGCTGGAGGGGCTGGACTACCTGCATAAAAATGGACAAATCCACAGGTATTGTTCATTTTCCTTATCTTGATCCTAAAGTATGTGTTGCTGAAACAGAACACCTGAGGATACACTTCTCATCCAACCAGCTGTGATGGCACAGAAAGAAGAAAACGAAGGTGGGAGCTTAAGCAAAACTCAGAATATGCATTGTAGTTGCTACTGTAGGAAATACTGTGACTAGGCCAAGTTTAGGTAGACTTTGGTGTATAAGAAGTTTGGATATAGAGAATGTCTCTCCAAATATCAACATCCAGCTGGGAATTGTAATTCTTGGTGCTGGAAAACAAAACTTCAGCTGGTTTTGTTGCTTGCAGAGCTGCCTAAGTGTTGAGCAATTGAATAAGGAGCACTTTAAGCCCTGAGCCCTGTTTTTTTGTTGTTGTTTTAAGGCTAGTTGCAAGCTCAACATCATGAAATTTGTATTTGTGTAATTTCATTTAAAAAGAAAAAGGGAACAAAATTAGTGGAAAAACTTCTTTTGTAGGCAAAACCCAGTTAACTAATGGACTGTAATGTGATGGATCACTGAGATGTGTGGATTTCTGTGCTATGTCATTCCGGAGGTATTTTTCAATCATATTTTCCTCTCCCCTGGTGTCAAGGTAGCTCAGAAAGAGAGGATACCAAGTCAGTATGTCTTGCCATTAACAAGAATGAGAGTTGCAATCCTAAATACGTGCTGGAAATAGAATATACTGTGGGTAATATAAATCACCCCAGCCACAGGCTGCTGCTGGGAACAGATCTCCTTTTTCTTGGGAATTCTGTGAGCTTGGCTGGTTTCTGGTGCGATGCCATTATAAGCATTGCTGCTGCTGGGCTGGACCAAGTTTCTGTCCTCTAATAACTGCATAAGAACAGGGAGCTCGTTTTGCCAAAGTGTTATTTTAATTAGCAAATCCAAGAAGTATTTATTTTGTACTTTGGTCAAAGTAGTTGGCTTTTGTACATTGTTTTGGGTTAAAATGAAAGGAATTGTTGGAAGCAATTCTGGTGGAATTCTTTTCCCTGCAAGAAGTCTCAAATTCCAGTTTCCAATCTCTATTAAAGTTCTGATTTAAGAAGGGTTGTCTTCATTGAAGCCAGTTTTGATTTCACAGATAGTTGTTCAATTTTGGTTTCTTTTAGAGTTAAGGCTTTAGGCAGCTCTGGGAAGTTAAAGCAACAGAGTAACATATTCCCTGTGTACATAGTAATTCCTCACTCTTGCTGTAAGTAGTTTAGAAAACCACGCTCATCTGTGACTTGTAGTTGATTCGCTTGGCTGATTTAGTTCATCTTCTGGTCTAACAAAATACTGCTGCTTCGACATGTATATTTTGTAACCTGTTAAATATCAGTTGTTCTCAAGATGTCACATAGTGATTTCTGTATTGAAAGTGAGGTGGTTCTCTGTTAGACTTGCTCTAGTGAAACAGCAAAACTAGTAATTGCAGTAAAGGTTTTAGAGGATGTATTCACAGAATCACAGTATGTCAGGGGTTGGAAGGGACCTGGAAAGCTCATCCAGTGCAATCCCCCCATGGAGCAGGAACACCCAGATGAGGTTACACAGGAAGGTGTCCAGGCGGGTTGGAATGTCTGCAGAGAAGGAGACTCCACAGCCTCCCTGGGCAGCCTGGGCCAGGCTCTGGCACCTCACTGAGAAGAAGTTTCTTCTCAAATTTAAGTGGAACCTCTTGTGTTCCAGTTGAACCCATTACCCCTTGTCCTATCATTGGTTGTTTTTCCTGCACTCAGCAAAAATATGATGTTTGCAGAAAGTTCAAACTGCTGGGTCTGAAGAAAATGTGATTCATATTGAATCATTCAGGAGGAGACTCAACCAAACCTGCTGCAACCATTCCTATCCTGCTCCTCTGAAGCATTTTTCCCTTATTTAGGGGACTTCAGTGAATAAGTCTGAGCTGTGTCATCACTGCAGCTCAAGGTTGTGGTTGTGGATCAGCTGCTCTGCATGTGTTGCATCCCTATGTTTTGAAGCTGCTCTGGCAATTGTGTAATGCTTTATCAGTAAAAAAAGGCATTGGGATTGCCTCATTGTATGGGCTGTGAAATTTGGAGAAGTGGTCGAAGCCACAATACAGGAGGAAAGTTGTGTTGTTTCCTACCTGTGATGCAAAGGATGAGGTTTAACTGTTGGCAGAACGCAAGCTCAGATACCTTAGAGGGATGAAATATGTTTCCTTAATGGAGTTAATTATGCTGTTTGCATTTTATCCAGATGCATGTATGCAGCTGAGAAACAGTTTAAAGTTGTCATGCAGATGGGACCTTTCCTCAAACTTAGGAGTATCTGTATGGATTTCTCACTTTGCTTAGTGCTGGGGTCATAATATTGGTCATGCCTGATGGGAAAGGCAGGTGGAAATCTTGCAGTTGGGCTGAGATGCTCTGGGATAAAACGTTTAAAATAACTCAACTTTGGTCCCCTGGATCAGCTTAAAGTATCTAAAGGAAAATGCGTCAGGTGATGGCTGAACCATTGATTATTGTCTGCAATTAGGGGCAGCTGTGGTTGGGGTGGGATTCAGGCCAAAATAAGGCCACATGTTAAAGGTCAACATTGAATAGACCTGGAATGACCAAGCAACCATCCAGCAGAGCAAAATGTTCGGCTGGTTACATCCCAACTCTGTGTTAGATCCAGGAGAAAATGGCTTGAGAAAGTCAGAGATGCAATATGGGTGAAACGAAGGTAATTGGAACATCTGAAACTGGACAACCAGGCTGGTGGCAAAGCCTGGAGGATGAATATCTGGATCTAAATGTAATTTTGTGGGCGCTGTTGACCTGAAGCAGGGACAGCTTGTTACTGCTGTAAATCATCAGGGAGATCAGAGAATACATGTCTGACAGTGGAGCTGCTCAATACTTATAAATTATGTGTCATCTCATATGGGTAAATTAAGTTAATATGTGCAAGTCTGGCTTAATGAAATTCCACTGCTGCTGAATCTTACCCTGGGTAAGCTCCACTTGAACTTAATGCCACTTGCAATTAAGGTTTGGGGAGCATGGCAGTGTAAATCCCCTGCTTCAGGCAGGAGAGCAGCTTGACAGTATTCTCTAGAGGAGATTAGAAAGCCAAATATCTACTGAAAGCTTAAATTAAGTGTAGTTGTTGTTTAGTTTGCGAATTAAGAGCCAGAGCGAGGCTGAGACCTGAATAGATGCCTTTGTTCAGCAACAGATAATGAAGTCTCCCACATTGTCCAGAGTGATATTTGTATTCACCTTGCAAGGGCTGTTGGGAACAGAGTCTGAGGCCTTATGGAAAAGCCAAAGGAGAAAACGTGGTCAGTTTTATTTTCATGAAAGGTAATGATTGCAAATGATCCCGGTTTTCCTCCCAAATCTTGTATCTCAGAGCTCTCATCACTGTGTATCTGTCCCCGACCATCCCTCCCTGTTGCAGTTTGCTGGGTAGCCTGGTGATCCCAGGGACAATCTGAAATCCCAGCCATCCGGCTGATATTAAGCGAGTGAAATACCTGAGCACAAGCCAGTGTGACTCGGAAACCCTCGGGTGAAGCCGTTGAGCAGGAGTCTGCTCGGACACATTATTTTTATGGAAGTCGAGCAATACCAACGTGCTGCGAGGGGTCACTCCCCGGTTCATCTTGTCCGGATGACACACAGGGTACGTTGTCACCTCTTCCCCATTTGGACTCTGATTCTTCTACGTATTTGGGGATTAGCATGAGTTCGGTCAATGACTTAGAAGTAAAACTCGAGCAAGCCGTTTTATTGCTTAAGGGGGCTTGTTGGAGGGCTGTTCAAAGCCTTTTTGTTCAGGTGTTGTTCTTTATGGCGGTCTGACAAATGAATTGTGCTGATTTACTGTTACAAGGTCTCTCTGTCTTTCTGCCTATTTTTATCTCGGAGCTTATCTTCTGTTCAAGATTAGCCGTTGTGTAACTGAATATTTCAGTTAGTCCAGGTGAAATGATAACGCTGCTCAAATATAATCAGAATCTCCTATTGCCGTCTAATAAATGTGATACTCCTGTGCTTTTCTGTAAAAACAAAAAAGCTTAGGAAGTGGTTTAGGGTTGCGTGCAATTGAAATATTGACATGGCAGTGATCCAGCTACTAATATTTGCTGCTTTAGTTATGAAGTGAGAGGTGCAACAGCTCCTTAGATATGCTGGGGTAGACCAGCTTGTGCCCTCATACAGAATGATCTGGATTTTTAATTTTAATGTCATCTTAAAATCACTTTTCTGTGTGAGGCAGCAGGCTGTGCTGTGTCAGCTGTTCGGATGTTGCTTTGACATTTTGGCTGACATGCCAGAAGGCTGTGCTGCCATCCAGAGACCTGGACAGGCTGGGGAGATGGGCAGGGAAAAATGTAATGAAATATAACAAGGACAAGTGTAGAGTCTTGTATCTGGGCAGGAACAACCCCAGGTTCAAGTATAAGTTGGGGAGTGACCTATTACAGAGCAGTGTAGGGGAAAGGGACCTGGGGGTCCTGGGGACAGCAGGATGACCATGAGCCAGCACTGGGCCCTTGTGGCCAGGAAGGCCAATGGTACCTGGGGTGGGTTAGAAGGGGGTGGTCAGTAGGTCAGAGAGGTTCTCCTGCCCCTCTGCTCTGCCCTGGGGAGACCACACCTGGAATATTGTGTCCAGTTGTGGCCCCTCAGTTCCAGCAGGACAGGGAACTGCTGGAGAGAGTCCAGCGCAGGGCAACAAAGATGATGGAGTGGAGCATCTCCCGTGTGAGGAAAGGCTGAGGGAGCTGGGGCTCTGGAGCTGGACAAGAGGAGACTGAGGGGTGACTCATTCATGGGGACCAACATGGAAAGGTGGAGTGTCAGGAGGATGGAGCCAGGCTCTTCTCAGTGAGAGCCAATGAGAGGACAAGAGGCAGTGGGTTCAAACTGGAATACAGGAGGTTCCATTTAAATTTGAGAAGAAACTTCTTCTCAGTAAGGATAACAGAACACTGGCCCCGGCTGCCCAGGGAGGTTGTGGAGTCTCCTTCTGTGCAGACATTCCAACCTGCCTGGACACCTTCCTGTGTAACCTCATCTGGGTGTTCCTGCTCCATGGGGGGATTGCACTGGATGAGCTTTCCAGGTCCCTTCCAACCCCTGACATTCTGGGATTCTGTGAAGAGACACTAAAACCAGTATTCTCACTGTATTTTTATGCCAAATATATTAGCTTTGGCCCTTGGGATGGTTTTGTCACAGGTTCAAAGTTCACCTGCCTCTTCTACATGTATTAAGAGAAAATAATTTCTGATAAAAGGGTGTCACATACACATCAGCAACACTTGTGGGGGGTGTTTTGCAGGAGCATTCCTCTGGTAGTGGATTTCAGATTAAAGATGAAGGAGCTGGTGTGGATATATTTTGGCAGAACTCCGCTGTCCTACAGGATTCAAGCTTAATTTTCCTGTAGTTGATTAATGCATTGACAGCTGTTCTGGCAGGCGTTGTGGTTACACTGCATTCCAGCTTGCCTCTGATTATTTTGACGACTGAAATACAGTATTTTTTTTGTTTCTGTAGCAATACTGTAGGAGAACTTCACAGCCCACAGTGTTATCTTGGTTTTAGGAGTGTGTTTTGGAAATGAAGTTTGCTAGGGGAGCATTGAGGGATGGATGGATGATGGGATGTGGAGCATTTCATGTCTTATTGCCTTTTTGATTTTAAGTCTGGACAGTGGTAATTGGAGAGCCAGCTATTGCTCAGCCAGTGGAATTTTATATTCAGAGAAATGTATGTTGGCCTTGTCTCCCTTATAGTACAGGGTGGGCAGGAATAATGTATTGAGGTAGCTGTTAATAGAAGTTTTACAGCTTTAATTTGCAAACAGTTTGGCAGCCAGAACAATAGAAAGTTACTCTTGGGCATCCTGGTGGGAAGGAAGAAAAGATGCTGCTCTGGATTGTACTGGATGATTTGTTGCCCCAAATAAACACTTTGCTGATCAGCATCGAGGGCACAAGGACCATTGAATCTCCACTCTGTACATGGCAGACTGGCCCGCATTGTGATGGTTTGGCGAACAAGCATGTTCTCCTGGTGGCTGTTTCTTCCACTGCAGCGCTCAGAAATTCATCATTTTAAAATAAGTTTCTCTGTGGTTGTGATGAAAAAATATGAACCAGATGTAAATCCCAAATCTGCAGCCAGCCAGAAACAATAGCTCCTGTGGAGACAGTTTTCCTCAAAGTGAATAAAGACAATCTCTGCTCTGAAACAGAAAACCTGGCAATTAAAACTCCAATGGTAAATATCGCTGCTAATGAAAGCACCAGAGTGCTGGGGGCTCTGCAGTGGCTCCCGGCTGGTGTCACTGTCCTGACCCTCGGGGACTGGGCAACAGTGGGACCAGAGCAGTGACCACCCCCTGAGCTGGTCACTAGAGAGGCCAAACCTCACATCCTGGGGTCAGTTTTGGGGCCCCCTTGCTACAAGAAAGACCTTGAGGTGCTAGAGAGTTCAGAGAAGGGGAAGGGTCTGGAGCACAAGTGTGATGGGAGCGGCTGAGGGACCTGGGGGGTTCAGCTGGAGAACAGGAGCTGAGGGGAGACCTTCTGATCTCTGAACTGCCTGAAAGGAGCTTGAGCATGGAGGGGGTTGCTGTTGTCTCCCAAGGAACAAGTGATAGGACAAGAGGAAGTGGCCTCAAGTTGCACCAGGGGAGGTTTAGATAAGATGTTAGAAAAAATTTCTTCCTGGAAAAGGCTGTCAGGCATTGGAACAGGCTGCCCAGGGCAGTGGTGGAGTCACCATCCCTGGAGGGGTTTGAAGATGTGTAGATGAGGTTCTTAGGGACATGTTTTAGTGATTGTGTTGGCATAATGTTGGTCTAACGTTTGGGGTCAATGATCTTAAGGGTCTCTTCCAACCAAAATGGTTCTGTGATGCTATGACTTGGTGCATTATGAGGGTCCTGCAGCAGCTGGCAGGGCCGTGTCTGAAGCCAGGCTCCTGTTGTGTGACTCTGCAATGTTCATGTGTCTGTCCCAATTTCATTTTCCTCAGACCCAGGTGCTGCCTCTTGACTTTGTCACTGCGTATCCTGCAGTTTCTCAAAGTAACTTTGATTTAGTCCAAGGGAAACCAAACAAACCAACCAATTTTTTGGTACAACTACTCTGTACCACGTTAAAAGGGAGGTGAGTTTTTACTTTAGTCTCCCCAGCTTTGTTACAGGGAGGTGAGAAGCAGGAAAACAATATGAAGAGCAGGAGATAGAGGTCTGGGTGATCTCAGTGAGGTTCAGCGTCAGTGACAGATTATGACTGAGTTGCACCTTGACTAATATGGTTTCTAGCAATTCCTGACTTGTCAGGAATATTTGGGTTTGACATGTTTCCAGGGGGAATAATCTTCAGTGACTGTCTGCACATTGATTGTATCAGGTGAAAATGTAACAGATGCTCTTGTCTTCTGACTTTGAAGAAACAGAGTGCCAGCCACATGTACATCCAACCACTCTGTTCAATGCATCCTCATGTCACTGCTGTTATCTGATACAGGTTATGGAGAGCAAATCACCCAGCAGGGGCTCTTGCAGCATCTCTCCAGCAGTAGTTGTTTAAATCACAGGGGTTCATCCTGTTTATCCTTTCTACTGTGATGCATAAAGTGAATAATCCACTTCTAAAAGCCGTCTTTGAATATTGTCCCTTATTGTAACACAGCAGATATTCTGGCCTTTGTAGGTCTGAAAAGCAGCCTATGTGGAGATGCCTTAAGTATTTATTCAGGCTACTACAGTCTTTCCATGTCTTATGCAAAAGCATGAGAAAAAGGTCACTTGCTCAACTTGTGTTGTAATATATTAAGCACAGTTGAAAATTTCGCAAGGCAGCATCAGAAATGACTTTTGCATTTTTAACTAAATCAAATTATATCCTGTTTTGCAGAGTTCTTCTAAATCTTTAATGTTAAAACTTAACCTTTAGTACTTTCAAAAAACAGAAGCGTGACAAAACTTGCACATGTTATGACAACAAATAGAGGACTGTCACAGAAATCAATCATTTCATGGCAGCCTGAAAAGCATCTCCAAGTGAGACTGGGAGTGCCAAGAGGACTTGTGCAGCTACCAAATTTTATAACTGCTTTTTCCATTTTATAGGAATAGCTTGTTGAAATAAAGAGAACTTTCCTCTTCCTATACTGGCCGTGCTTAAAGTTGTCACCTTCTGGATTTTGGGGAAGGAAGGAAGTCAAGCTGGCGAGTCTCTTGCGTGCTTTGGTTGTCTTGAACTTCTCCTTCCATGTCACGTTGCGAATGTTGCTGAGCAAGAGCTGTGGGTGGCTTCGTAGATATGGATGGCTCTTGGCTGCTTCGTGGTATGTCTTGGACCTCGTGTGTCTATAGATATACACACCGCTTCTCCAGAACAAGAGTTCTTATTGCCTTTTGGAAACTAAGACCTTTTTGAGCTGCTCTGTATAAAAATTTTGGTGCTTATTTGATCTACGTTGATTATGTGCTTACTGGAATGAGCTTTCACCCCTCCATCATGGCAGAGTCAAGACACATGAATCACTGACTTCCCTGGTTCTTCTGCTGCCTGATCCTCAAACTGGGGTGATCTGCATGTGGTAGTTTGGGGGGAAATTTTATTTCTGAACACAGTAGGAACATATTTTAGCATGCGGGAGATGCTACAGCATGGCGGTGTGCGTCACATGAAGCATGCCCACCTCCTTGCACATTAAATTTGACATGAAACATTAAAATAAGGCTGGGCAACAACTTGAGCATTTTTCCAGTGTTACCAATGACTCAGGTAGGGCCTCCCAAAAATATCTGGGTCCCTGTTTTAGAGGCAGACACTGTGGTTCCACAGCTTGCTGTGTCTGTTGGTTTTCAGGCAGCAGCTGTTAAAGGAGCTTTGTGCCTTGTCCCCACTGCAGCCCTTAGGAAATTGAGGGGCTGAAGAGATGAATTAGTGGAAGAACTCCTGCTGCATTTTTAGCTGCTCTTCCAATGTTATGAAAACTGCTTTTTTAAAGCCTGCTGGGCAGGGTCCTTTACTTATGGGGGATACAATAGAAAAAGAACTAGTTCTGACTGAACAAGGGAAGCTTTAAGAAGTGGTGTATGAAGTTAGAGACATAGCTTCTCGCATGCATTGACTGCCCAAGGGCTGAGGTTTGTCTGAAGCTGTAGCTGCTTGGCAAACCCTCCTTGCCATGAGCTGATATTACAGCAGTGACGTGCATTGGGTGAGTGTGTGAAGCAACAACCTCTGTTGTAGGAGGAAGTGGAGCTGTGAGGGTTGGTATGGTTAGATCATCTCCATGTTGGGAGGTAGGGCTAGGGCTGGCATTTGTAGCACTTTATTATCTGGCTGGAGGAGCTGATCTGTCTGAAAACTGGTTTTTAAGGTTTTGGTTTTGCTTGTAGAGTCATTTCCCCCACACTAATGTGCAGTTGAGGTTACATGAGCACTGATGCTGGGCTGGAGACATGGAGGTGGGTAGAAGGTCAAGTCTGAAGCAGACAGGACCTGTCACTGAACAACACCTCCCTCTGACCATCTTTAGGCTTGTAAATATGCGGGCAGAGAAGGAATTAATGAGAGCGTAAAGCCATCAAAGACGAAGCTGGCACAGGATCAAAAGAATGTAAGCTGGACATAACTTGCTGAGATAAAGAGAAGTTGCGGGCGCTGTGATAAGTGACTGTGACAGACAGGAATGTGATCAGCGATGTGACACACCGCTTGCTGTCTTGCTTCATGTCAGAGGCTCCCACTGAGTTCAGCCCAAGGTCTACAACTCCTTCTTTACTGCCTCAGCATCTTACCAGCCCCTAGAGCTCTTCAGAGAATTAAGATGACAGCGTGATTTTCAGGAGCATCTCCTGCAGCTTGTTTTGGTGAGCACTCCCTTGTTGGAGCTGACATAGCAACTTAACCTAAAATGAATCAAACTTCTGAGCTGTTGTTTCCTGGACACCAAACCCTTTACTTAAAGCAGCAGTCCACTCTGCAGCGCTGGGGGGCAAAAAGTCAGAAGGAGTTGTACCTAGTAAGTGTATCATGGATTCTCTGAAATGTTGTGTTTTAGCTAAAATACAGAGGAACAGGAGCTGAATTTCTATTATAGCCCATACTGGGGCTGCTGTTCGCCTGTGCCAGGAGATTGGATGCGGTTCTTTTTCCCAGGAAGTCTCTGCTGTGCTGAGTGTGATCTGCCCAGATGTGAAGGACGGGGCATGGAGAAGACAAGTACTCAGTGTGCTCGTATGGCATGTCTTGTTGGAAGCTGCCAATCCTTTCCAGTTGGCTTTGTCTACCCACCCTTCACAGAGCAGTTTGGGTTGAAGGGACCTTCCAAGCTCATCCAGTGCCCCCCCTGCCATGAGCAGGGACATCTTCACCAGCTCAGGTTGCTCAGAGCCCC
Organism: Columba livia; assembly: GCF_036013475.1. NCBI lineage: Eukaryota > Metazoa > Chordata > Aves > Columbiformes > Columbidae > Columba > Columba livia. The sequence goes on from NC_088603.1 coordinate 5,976,004, forward strand.
GTCCAGCCTGGCCTGGGATGTCTCCAGGGATGGTTCATCTACCACCTCTCTGGCCAACCTGGGACAGTGTTTCAACACTCTCAATGTAAAAAAAATTCATGTCTCACCTGAGTCTCCCTCCTTTAGTTTAAAACCATCACCCTTTGTCCTATTGCAACAGGCCCTGCTAAAAAGTCTGTCCCTATCTTTCTTATAGGCCCCCTTTTAAGTATTGAAAGGCTGCAATAAGGTCTCCCCAGAGCCCCCTTTTCTCCAGGCTGAACACCCCAGCTCTCTCAGCCCTGAGTCTGGCTTCACACTGCTTAAAAGAGCTAAAGAGAACCTTTTTAATTCCTGGTAAAGCTGGATTATTTATCTAACCTCATTCAGATATTAAAATGACAGTTAAAAAACCCTTAAGTATTCCTACTGATGCAGCCCCCGTGAAGCTGAGGCTTTTAAAATGCCTTTATCATTTATGAGGCTTGGAGTAAATCATGAGTTGCCTTGTGCTGCTGGCATTTAGCTCCTGAATCGAGACTCTGCTCTTTTACCACAACCCTGCAGCCGTCACAGCGGCTCAGAGAAGAGGGTAGAGGCGGTCACTGTGCTTCCCTGATCCCGGGCAATAAAGCGCGTCTTTGGGCTGGCTCCCCGCTGTAATTTATAGCAGCCTGGCTGCTGCCGCTGGTCCTGTCTGCCAGTGGCCGCAGGGACCTGCTGAGAGGGCTGTGGGTGAGCGGGGATGGAGCAAACTGGGAACTTGGCCCCATCTTCCCCCTGCTCATGGCTGTCTCAGCAGGGAGGCTGGAGAGAGGAGCGTGGAAGCTGCTCTGCCAGCTCTCTGCCTTTGGAAGATCTTCAAGCTTTAGATGTTCCCGAGTCTGGCTCCATGGAGTTAAGTGCAGTGCGGTAACAGGCAGTAAATGTGTCTCGCCCAGGAGTTTGAGACTTAAGGGTCAATGCCGTGGCATGAAAACATTTGTACATGGAGCTTTTCTGAGCAGGAACATGAAGCATGCTAATGGACAGCATTTGTAATGTGTTCTACGTTGTGCTGGAGAACAAGAGCTGAGGGGAGACCTTCTTGTACTCTGCAACTGCCTGACAGGAGGTTGGAGCGTGGTGGGGTTTGGTCTCTTCTCCCAAGGAACAGGTGATAGGACAAGAGGAAACATAATCAAGTAGCACCAGGGAAGGTTTAGATTGCATATTGGGAGAAAATTCTTCATAGAAAGGGCTGTCAGGCACTGGAACAGGCTGCCCAGGGCAGTGGTGGAGTCACCATCCCTGGAGGGGTTTAAAAGACGCATGGATGAGGTTCTTAGGACATGGTTTAGTGCCAGAGTTAGGTAACAGTTGGATTCAATGATCTTGAGGGTCTCTTGCAATCAAAATGGTTCTATGATTCTATGAGTGCACTGACATTTGAGGGTATAGAAATGCTACTCGCCTTGCACACTCCAAGCCTGGTTTCCGTTTTGCAGCTCTGTCTCAAATGGTAAAGCTCTGCTGTCTAGTCAGAATAGGTGACATAGGTAACAGCGTGTCATTGAAGGGAGAGTGATGTTCAATACTAGAGAGACAACTGTGCTTGTTTAGTGTGCAATGTCACAAATTGTCTCATATTTAACTGTAAGTACAGATATTGTCCTAGAAGTATTTTGCAAGTTACTCAGAACAATGTCAACTCCAGCAATTGGTTACATTCAGCATAAATACTTCGAGTTTTTTATTACTATTAACAGAAAACATTAGTTCTTGCATCTTGGGCCTTCTCTTATTTGTTTCTAATGAAACTTGGCAGGGCCATCCACCCCTTCCTCGTGCCAAATTCTGCACTATAGAGTTCAGTCCCTCAACATTTATTGTTTGATGTGTTGCATCCAATGGGCAGATGACTCAGGGCTGTGCTGACAAGCAGCATCACATTCTAAAGGCACATAGGAGCAGATTGGAAGCAAAGGCAGAATAAACAGGGCTTATCTCCATTTCCCCTTTCATGTGACAGTTTTCTTCTCCAGAAGCCCTGGGATGTCACTCTTTGCTCAGGTCACTTTTATCGCAGTTGCACTGGCTTTAAATTGTCCCAGCTATTGCTCCCATGTAGACTTCTGAACATGAGCCAAGTGAGTCCTTTTCGATTTCCAAACAATATTAAGAAGCTTATTTAAAAAAAGAGCAATAACATAACACGCTTCATTGCTGTTCTTGGAAATATTAGGGTTTTAGAAGTCTTTAATGCAAAATTTTGCTACATTTATGGGATTTGCAGAGTTGCAGCTGGTTATTGATGAGTCTGCTGTCTGTTATGGACCAGCAAGTCTTGCTTTTTCCATTAGTGTCATCACTGCATTGACAGCCCTATCTGGGGGTGCCTATGGGTGGGGGCAGATCTAATCATTTAGCAAGATCTTAAGGACTGGTATAGGCTTTCTATAATGGGAACAAGCCGTGAGGATACAGTTCCTGTAGTTTCCCCCCCCTCATTGAAAAATGAATTGTGAGGGTGTGCGATCACTGGTGAGCATCATCTCATTTTCTTCCAGTGCTCTCAAATCTCCTGTAGCTGAATGCTTGATTGCAGTTTTGTGGTTAAATAGCATCTAATACCTCTGGCCCAGCCCAAACCTGGAGGTGTTAACATAATGTAACTGGTACATCAGCGCTTGGTCGCACTGGGAAGCTAAACCGGTTTGGGATGCAGATGAGGAGGGATTTCTGCCCCGCTGCGGTGGAGGATCCAGCTTTGCACTGGAGCAAGTCCAGACCCCTCTTCCCACTCCGCTTCTGAAGCATGAGGTAAATAAAAGCATAATCACTATATTGCAGGAGGGCTCGTAGAGGCTTTAGAAGAGAGGAAGGTGACAGGTATGGAACTGGAATGGCCAGACTTACAGTATCATTTGCTAAGGTACTGGCGAGGAAGATTCCATTCCAGCCTGTAACTTCATTTAAGATGTGATATAATTGCTGCTTACGCTACAGCCTAAAGCTGCTCCTGTTTTCAGTATAGGAATTACACTAGAAGCACAGCATTTATTCAGTGTATCAGCCCAGGATATGGTCATTACCACATTAATAGGAAGAACTTTCTAGTTGTTATACTTGGCAATAACTGTATCCTGGAGTAACAAACTTCTCGCTATTCAGCTTGAGAGTTTATAGGCATCTCCTGAGGAGAATAAACAGGAAAGCACCATGTCTCTTTCCCCTAAATGCAATTAATTAACTTTAAAATGGTTTTAAAGTGGTACCTAATTGGAAGATGCTGATGGTGACACCAGTATACGCTGAAGAAAAGGACCTGTCTTCATGGAGCGTTATTGCTACTTGATGTTGACCTGGTGCTGTCCTACACAGAATCACAGAATGTCAGGGATTGAAAGGGACCACAGAAGCTCATCCAGTGCAATCCCCCCATGGAGCAGGAACACCCAGATGAGGTTACGCAATAAGGCATCCGGTTTGCACCCATTGCCCCTTGTCCTGCTGTTGGTTGTCACTGAGAAGAGCCTGGATCCATCCTCCTGACACTCACCTTTTATATATCTCTGAACATTAATGAGGTCACCCCTCAGTCTCCTCTTGTCCAGCTCCAGAGCCCCAGCTCCCTCAGCCTTTCCTCACACGGGAGATGCTCCACTCCCTTCAGCATCTTTGTTGCCCTGCGCTGGACTCTCTCCAGCAGTTCCCTGTCCTGCTGGAACTGAGGGGCCACAACTGGACACAATATTCCAGGTGTGGTCTCCCCAGGGCAGAGCAGAGGGGCAGGAGAACCTCTCTGACCTACTGACCACCCCCCTTCTAACCCACCCCAGGTACCATTGGCCTTCCTGGCCACAAGGGCCCAGTGCTGGCTCATGGTCACCCTGCTGTCCCCAGGACTTCCAGGTCCCTTTCCCCTACGCTGCTCTCTAACAGGTCATTCCCCAACTTTTACTGGAACCTGGGGTTGTTCCTGCCCAGATTCAAGACTCTACACTTGCCTTTGTTCTATTTCATTAAATTTTTCCCCGCCCAACTCCAGCCTGTCCAGGTCTCTGGATGGCAGCACAGCTTCCAGTGTCAGTCACTTCTTCCAGTTTGTTGTCATCAGCAAACTTGTTCACAGTGCACTCTATTCCCTTATCCAAGTCTTTGATGAACATATAGAATGGTACTGGTCCCAGTACTGACCCTTGAGGGACTCCACTAGATACAGGCCTCGCAGTGGTGACGTGGTGCCAGCACACGGGGGTGAGGAACAGCACAGCTGGAAGTTGCCTCCATGGTACAGAAACTCCAAAATGGAGTGGGTGTCCCTGAACAGCTTGTTGCTGATCATTTTGGGGTGGACTTGTACCACGCTGGAGTGAGTAATGACTTTCTCAGAGGGTTGGTCACCAGGAGGAAATGCCACATCGAGCGGTGATTTAATTCTGCGGCTTGGCTTGGGTGCTTGGCAGTGCCTGTTGTTGGCCTCCTGGATTTCTTATTGTAGCAACGACTTGTTTTAATTTCTTGAACCAGCTTGAAGTACCATATTTACTGACTTTTGTTTTCAACAAGAAAATATGTAAATTTTAATTAATCCAAGCTGAAGTTAAAAAGAAAACGAGCCTCTGCATTGGCGGGTTTAAGGGCCTGGAGTCCTTTGGCTCTTTTTTCATATGGGGTTCAGTCGGAGTGCTTGTTTCACTACTTCTCACTCTCCAAGCCTGCCCAGCTTGCTCCGTTGTGGTAGGACAGTCCTGTGGTGTTGAATACCTGCTGTTTTCTGGCCAGTGAAACCTGCCCGAGTGGCTTTTTTGGTCTCTGAAGCACAGGATGGTTGGGACTTTATCCTTAATTCTGTTTAAAAGCTTCCCTGGCTCTTGTTTTGACGCTTCAACGGCTTGGTGAGCTGCACATATCATCGTGCTAGGAGGGTGAGTTTGGAAATAGTGTACAGTACCACATGGCCCAGCTCACTGGGAAATGCTCCAGTCTCCTGGGTACCTTGGAGTGCATCTGGAAGAGGAAATGACTGTTACTTGCATCCGTTTTCAGGAAGGGGAATGATAACTTCAGCAGTAGCCTCGGTCCATGCTGTTCCTTTCCCTGTAACCTGAAATTGGCAGACGGCGTTGAAAGGGCTCAGTGTGTCCTGGCTGTGGCAGGAGAGCTGACTGGATGGACGTTTCCAGGAGGATTGGAGAGCTTGCTCAACACCCCATGCTCCTTCTGAGTTAGTGCTGGTGGGCGGGGGGTTCCTGGAGATGCTGTGCCTGTACCAAGCACTTTTTGTGCTGTGCGAGCCAGCTCCTTACCTGGGAATCAGCAGAGCGATGAGGTGGGGAAGGAACTGGAGCATAAATGTGATGGGAGCGGCTGAGGGACCGGGGGGTTCAGCTGGAGAACAGGAGCTGAGGGGAGACCTTCTGATCTCTGAACTGCCTGAAAGGAGCTTGGAGCACGGAGGGGGTTGGTCTCTTCTCCCAAGTAACAAGAGGAAATGGCCACAAGTTGCACCAGGGGAGGTTTAGATTGTATATTAGGAAAAAATTCTTCATGGGAAGGGTTGTCAGGCATTGGAACAGGCTGCCCAGGGCAGTGGTGCAGTCACCATCCCTGGAGGGGTTTAAAAGATACATAGATGAGGTTCTTAGGAACCTGGTTTAGTGTCAGTGTTGGGTTAATGGTTGGCCTCGATGATCTTGAGGGTCTCTTCCAACCAACATGATGCTGTGATAAAAAACCAAGGACTCTTTCACTAAAGGTCAGACCTCACAGGAGAGTTGAGTGGTTCCATTTCCCCATTCTCACCAGCTCTGCTCACCTGACCCTTGGTGTAATGTGGTTTGGTTTAAGCTACAAACAAACAAGGTTTATCCTCTGTCTGAATTGTCACCAGTGCTTGGGGGTAAACTGGGTTCTTGAGGATGCAGCTGAACTCCAGGACTGGATCAACTTGCCATCTCTTGAAGTCTCCCATCTCCCCCCAAAAAAGGGTACATGAGTATCAGACCGGTGCTAGGTTCTGTTATCACATTTTTAGCTGACTTAAAAACCTGGGGCAGACCATTTTCCTTGTATTTTGAGGGTACCTTTTGATAAGTTTTTCATTTATTTTCTGTGAATAGCACTTAAAATGTTACTAGCTATAAATCATACAAACACCGTTTAGTGTCCGTCTACTGAAGTTACAATTGGCGTTAAGTCCCTACTGTTTCTGCCTGATTGGAAGCAAGGAGGTGTTAATGCAAGAAACAAAATATGTAATAACCTTGTAATGTATTTTTGTTGGTTGAAGGAAAGATTTAATGACTTCCACTTCTTGTTGCTTTGTGTTTCTGCAGGGATGTGAAAGCAGGAAATATTCTTCTTGGAGAAGATGGCTCAGTGCAAATTGCAGGTAACTTTCCTGGTAGCTTTGAACAGACTTGAGGCATAACTGTGTATCCAAAGAGTTTAATGATCAAGAAGAAACTGGTGTAAAAACATTAACCTAAGCTCCTCAGAACAAACCCAACACCACCAAAAAATAAACACACTACAAAACAGCCCAGAGTTTATTACATCTGTTATCTTGAAATACCATTCTTTGGAATGGTTACTATCAGCATGGATAAATCCTTTGACTATTAAGTCCTCAGAATCAATAGATTAGATACAATTCTTGGCATAAGCTAGTAGATTTTCAAACCAGCGAGTTCACAGGCTTGGAAGCGACTGTGCAGACCTCACTGATTCATCATCGATGCGTCAGGTGGTTCTCAGAAGGATTGTGGTGAACAGCAGATGAATTCATCACCTTATATCTGATGGTAAAAGTCACTTGCAACTTTGCCTTAACCCAAGATCTGCTGGTCAAACTGCCCAGGTGGATGTTCCCCATTCCCCTTTAGTGGAACTGAGTGGCAGAGTTTAAGCTGAGTGCCCTAACCCAGCCCAAATTGGGGTGGCCCAAAAGCTTTATAAGCAGATTTGGAAGCAGCTGAGCTGCTGTGCCGAGGGCCGGGGCTGGGAACAGTGTTCGGACAGTTGTTTTAGCTGGTACACGTATGCCCGGAGTTGTCTGTTGTAGTAACCGCTGGCATGAGCTGCATCAGCACAGGTACGTTGAAAATGTGTAGATAAATTATATATCTGTAGAAGAGGGTGGTTTGGGTTTTTTTTGTGCCAATTGGACTCTTCTGATCTCTTATTTCATACATGTGAAGTCTGTAGGAGCTTTTCTTCCAGAAATCATTAATAATAATGATTATTCTGAAAGGCCAGATTTTTGGATGGTGCATTTAGAACCTGTGAGAGTTGTTCTTCCTCTTCTTCCCAGTGTGCTATTTTCCTACCCTTGATTCTTTAATCAACATAGATGCTCCTCTCCAGCTGTCCTGTTCCTCAGGACTTTTGTCTTTCCAGTCCTTGTTGCCACCTCTAGCTGGAAGGGCAGAGCTCGCATCTGGTCCTGACATCTTAACAAACATTCTTGTACATGTTTAACATGTTCAGTCCTATATTTAATTGGAAGTAGCCACATCTGTTTGTGATCAGGTCTCTTCATTAGTGCCACGTCCTGCTGATGGGTGCAGCGGTGGGACAAGCCGGTGTGCTGAGGGATATGGACTCCTTTGGTAGATTTATTTCTGGATTTGCGTCTTGGAATGAGAGGGGGAGGTTTGGCACGGGAGGAAATGGCCCCAAGTTGTGCCCAGAGGAGGTTTAGATTGGATATTAGGAAAAATTCCTTCCTGGAAAGTGTTGTCAGGCGTTGGAACAGGCTGCCCAGGGCAGTGGTGGAGTCACCATCCCTGGAGGGGTTTAATAGACATGGAGATGAGGTTCTTAGGGACACAAGTTAATGACAGAGTTGGGTTAACAGTTGGACTCAATGATCTTGAGGGTCTTCCAACCAAAAGGATTCTATGATTCTGTTTTCCACCAGGAAGCCGAACACATTGTGATGCACAGTTTTCTGTAGGTAGCTCTTCTCCCTCCGCAGAAGGCAGCAAGCCCTTTTACAGAAGGACTTAACACCTGAAATACAGGATTTGTGTTTAAAACCTCAAGTTGCCTTGCTTTCCCTTTTAAGTCCCCACTGCTCTTCATGCCTGCTGTTCCATTTGTAATGAAGTGTAAATAATTCATCCCATATGGCAGCTGATGGAAGGCAGGGTGCCAGGATTTGGGTGTTTTTTTAATTAAGGCTCACTGGTAATAGGTACCTGATCATGTATTTTTTTTGTTCTGCCATCCAGAGACCTGGACAGGCTGGAGAGTTGGGTGGGAAAAATGTAATGAAATATGGCAAAGGCAAGTGTAGAGTCTTGTATCTGGGCAGGAACAACCCCAGGTTCCAGTAAAAGTTGGGGAACAACCTGTTAGAGAGCAGTGTAGGGGAAAGGGACCTGGGGGTCCTGGGGACAGCAGGATGACCATGAGCCAGCACTGGGCCCTTGTGGCCAGGAAGGCCAGTGGTACCTGGGGTGGGTTAGAAGGGGGGTGGTCAGTAGGTCAGAGAGGTTCTCCTGCCCCTCTGCTCTGCCCTGGGGAGACCACACCTGGAATATTGCGCCCAGTTCTGGCCCCTCAATTCCAGCAGGACAGGGAACTGCTGGAGAGAGTCCAGCGCAGCCATCAAGATGCTGAAGGGAGTGGAGCATCTCCCGTGTGAGGAAAGGCTGAGGGAGCTGGGGCTCTGGAGCTGGACAAGAGGAGACTGAGGGGTGACCTCATTAATGTTTACAGATATATAAAGGGTGAGTGTCAGGAGGATGGAGCCAGGCTCTTCTCAGTGACAACCAATGATAGGACAAGGGGTAATGGGTTCAAACTGGAACACAGGAGGTTCCACTTAAATTTGAGAAGAAACTTCTTCTCAGTAAGGGTAACAGAACACTGGCCCAGGCTGCCCAGGGAGGTTGTGGAGTCTCCTTCTGTGCAGACATTCCAACCCGCCTGGACACCTTCCTGTGTAACCTCATCTGGGTGTTCCTGCTCCATGGGGGGATTGCACTGGATGAGCTTTCCAGGTCCCTTCCAGTCCCTGACATTCTGGGATTCTGTGAACAGTTGTGTATTTTAAGGGGTTTTCAGGATTTTGTCTTCCCCCATCCATCCCCCTGTGTCCTCCTGAGGATACTTTCTGGAGGCTCAAATGTATTTGTTAGATGATGTTCAGTGAAGAACGAAGCATGTCCCGATTTGGGGTTTTAATCCCAAGGTGCAGTACCAAATTTCTCAGGCCACGAGTGGGAAGATTTGCGGAAGCAGAACCTTCCACATCTGGCCACGCTGCTGAAGGACCCGGATTATTCCCCTTTTGTTTGAGAGTGCATCCAAGATCAGAGAAAGAACTCCGTGAAGGAGCCCCTCAGTGAGACCTCATCTGGGTGTTCCTGCTCCATGGGGGGATTGCACTGGATGAGCTTTCCAAGTCCCTTCCAATCCCTGACTTTCTGTGATTCTGTGAATAATTTTTAGTTGACAAATAGTTTGAAGGTTGACTAGTCTTATACAGATTTCAGAGGATTTATTTTGTCTTGTTACTTGTCCATATATGCCCTGGACTGAACTGTCTACCAGTGGTTTAGATGTGCAACATTTAAGTCGTGAAATCCACCTCTTTGCCCGTTCCGTGAAAGCAACATTGCAGAGTTCTCTCTTTACAAATTCTTGCTTTGAACATGCAAAAGCACCAAGTCTGTAACCTTTCATGGGACAGAACAGAGCAACTAAAACCAAGGGCAGCGAGTTCACCGCGGCGGCAGGAAGCACTTTGGTTTTTGCAAAGGCAGCTGATGACTTGAAAGAAATCAAAATAAATGAGTGACCCAACAGTAGGGAAGATCCTGACCTGGCTGTAACATGAGATTTTTCGGTTCTGTGGGAATTTCTGACACTTAGGCCTCCGTTCTTCCTGACCCTGGATGAAATAGCAAAATTCCTCATGAATTCTTTTGGGCAAATAAAACTCTGGAAGGAAACCAATCCCAAGAAAGTGAGATTTGTTTCAACGAGATCAAAGCACTTGCCTTTGACAATAGTATAAACGCATATTATGAATAATTCTGTTGAGTGCTTCAATTATCAGCTGGGTGACATCAGCATGTTCCCATGAAACAAATGTGTTTAAGTTTCACTGGAAAGTTACACCATGAGGAAAAAGAGGTTGATCAGCTGTGGAATGAAGCCTGAGGGTCAGAATGAATGGGGCACCTCCCTTGAAGGAGCTGGTTTGGTGTATGTAAAAAATGCAAATAATGTAGCAGGAAAGAATGACTTCAGTTCTTTTATAATGACTCCTTCCCCTTTTGCCATCCCTCTATCAAAACTGCCTCGTTTTGAAGGTCTTTTTCAGTGTTTGACCTTTGCAGCCTCTTGTTCTTGTGTGTTTCCTGCTGCTTGACACATTTCACGCTGCTTGTTTCAGAAGAAATGTAAATCCTAAAGGTAAGGAATGTAAATCTGGAACTGGAAATCCTTTTAAAAACAAAACAACACCAAAAAACCCAAAGCTTCTTTCAGATTTATTTACAAAAATATGCTTGACCCTGTAGTGGAGGAAACCTGAACTATTGCTCCACAACAGGTCAGTGATAAGACTTGGGCCACTCTCACTGTATAGAATTTATGGCAATAATTTTGCTGCAGGATTATACAGTTCTAACCAGTGAAAACTTAGTCTCTTTAATTCATTTGGGCTGTGCGGTTCTATCAAGGCTGAACAGAAAATGCAGCTTGAGGAAGGCGAGTCTGATGTTCCTGAGGTTGGTTGTAACTCAGAGTTGGTGGCTGTGACTTGAATGTGAAAACTGCTGGTAGGAGTCTGCGAGCTGCTGTGGGCACAGGTAAAGCTGTGGAGTACAAATCGGAGTTCGGAGGAATTTGCTTCAAGTAGGAATACTAAAAATTCCTCTCGTGGCCTGCAAAGATGCCCCACATCAACCTGCTCCCCAAATGCTGGGATTCACAGAATCCCAGAATGTCAGGGATTGGAAGGGACCTCGAAAGCTCATCCAGTGCAATCCCCCCATGGAGCAGGAACACCCAGATGAGGTTACACAGGAAGGTGTCCAGGCGGGTTGGAATGTCTGCAGAGAAGGAGACTCCACAACCTCCCTGGGCAGCCTGGTCCAGGCTCTGGCACCCTCACTGAGGAGAAGTTTCTTTTCAAATTTAGGTGGAACCTCTTGTGTTCCAGTTTGCACCCATTACCCCTTGTCCTATCTTTGGTTGTCACCGAGAAGAGCCTGGCTCCATCCTCCTGACATTCACCCTTTATATACCTCTAAACATTAATATGTCACCCCTCAGTCTCCTCTTGTCCAGCTCCAGAGCCCCAGCTCCCTCAGCCTTTCCTCACACGGGAGATGCTCCACTCCCTTCAGCATCTTTGTTGCCCTGCGCTGGACTCTCTCCAGCAGTTCCCTGTCCTGCTGGAACTGAGGGGCCACAACTGGACACAATATTCCAGGTGTGGTCTCCCCAGGGCAGAGCAGAGGGGCAGGAGAACCTCTCTGACCTACTGACCACCCCCTTCTAACCCACCCCAGGTACCATTGGCCTTCCTGGCCACAAGGGCCCAGTGCTGGCTCATGGTCATCCTGCTGTCCACCAGGACCCCCAGCTCCCTTTCCCCTACACTGCTCTCTAACAGGTCATTCCCCAACTTATACTGGAACCTGGGGTTGTTCCTGCCCAGACACAAGACTCCACACTTTCCCTTGTTAAATTTCATCAAATTTTTCCCTGCCCAACTCTCAGCCTGTCCAGGTCTCTGGATGGCAGCACAGCTTCCAGTGTCAGCCACTCCTTCCAGCTTCGTGTCATCAGCAAACTTGCTGATAGTACACTCTGTTCCCTCAATTCAGTAATTTTGCTCATGTCTTTTTACTCTATTTTTAACTGTGTAGCTCCTTTTGCTTTCAAAATATGCATTCACTAAATCAAGGCATAAAATCACCTTTAACAGATCAAGCTAACCAGTAAGACCTAAACCGGGACTGTTTGCTTCTATCTTAACATATTTTTTTCCCAAGGGCACTGGTTTGAGCTTGTGGCTTGGCACTGACTTTTTGGAGCCTGTTACAATTCAGAGAGTATCGCTTTCTCAGTTTGGAGTGTTCTCCTGCACATTGAATTCATCTTTCCTCTGGAGAGATCAGGACTCTTTCCCAGATACCATTGTTGTGGGCCGTGCTGATGGTGGTTGCAATGTAAATTGAGATAGCCGCGTTCTTTTGTGTTCCAGCCTCGCTGTGGCAGTTATTGTGTTTTTTAATTTAATCAGAGCATAAAACCTCTCTGCTCTGACATTTACTGGTTCCCTGGAGTCTCAAAGCCGCGTGGGTAAAAACTCTTTATCAACATAAACTGCATCGCCACTAATATTGCTGCATGAACCCCGAGACGACTTGTCACAGTAAGCAAGGCTTAATATTCTTTGGTTTATTTAACTCTGCTGGCCCTATAAATTGTTGTGAAATGAAATTAGTCTTGATAGGCTGGGAAGGGATGGGAGAGGTTGAGGGGAGCTCTCCCAGAGTACATGAGACTTGCTTGGTATGAACCATCTCCATCCATAGCACGACATGAGCATCCTGCTGAGACTGGTCTAAATCTTTTCTTCTTCCCCTGATTTTATCCGTTTGGATATTAATAATATCACCCAAGCTGCTGTGATTGAATGTGAAGAAGCAAGGGCCTACCCAAGGCTGAGAGGCACATGTCCCTCCACCTGTGGGGTTTTTTCTCTTGTAAGAACAGTAACATGAATATCTTCAGGTTTTAAAACCGGTCGGCGTTGTTAACGCGTGCTGTGAGTGGCGCTCGCCGGGTCCCGGGCTGCTCCCCTTGCCAAGTGCTTGAAGTAGATTTGAGATCTCACAAAGTCGTTCAGGACTTGCTAATTGATACCGGGCAAATTGCCCAACCCCTCTCGCTTTATCTATTTATAAAATGGGGATAGTTAAGGCCAGGCAAAAACTTGTGTAACTGAATTTGTGTAACTTTCCACAAATCCATGCCAGCTTGTCACCGGTTCGCTGTGTTCCTGAGTGCTCTTAATTCATTGTACTAAAATAGCACTCTACATAAACATTGAGCTGTGATGCGGGCGCGCTCATTCTCCCACTTTCCCATAGGAAACTCTTAACTTTTGGAGATTAAATTGCTTTAAAAAGGGGCAAGACGCACATCTATAATGAGAGGAGCACCGAATGCACGACTGACTCAAGCTTGTATCGTGGGCATGTCTGAACTTCTCCCTTTAAAAAGATAGGCAAACCCAATTTTCACTATGGTTGGTGGAGAGTTTTGGTGCCTCTCCTGCAGCAGCTCAATGTGAAGTAACTTGCTGCTCTTGTCTCTTGTAATATCTGCGTTTCCTAAAGAGATGTTGCTCTGTTGGGTTGTTGAAACAGCTTGTGAAATTCTCCGAGGGCGGTTGCTGCACACGGCCTGGCCTTTGGCGTCCTGAAGTTACTTTGTGCATCTCTATTAACGTGCTGTTGGGGTTTGGGTTTAGCTGTGATCTTTGTTTACTCAGCAGAGGGATTTCATCCATCTTTTATGTGCATTGACTTTATTGTGGAAAGGCTAAACTTGTGATGCTGTTGTGAAGCTGCTGTTCTGCATATTAATTGATTAGAAATATGTGACTGTAGAGATCTAATGGGAGATCTAAATGAGAATTTGGTAGAGCAACTGCCTATTTGTAGCTCCAGTACTACTGAATAGCCATATAGTCTTTCAAGGAAAGAAGTTTTTGATCTTTATTCTTCACTCAAGTTCCTTTTCTCTGGTGTCTCCCACTGCCTTCCCAGCACAGAATTGCTGTTTAGCACCAGGTTCCTCCTTTTCTTGCCAGACTTTATTAATCTTCAGTGCTCTAAAAGCTGGGAGGTTTGCAGAAATACACCAAGTACAGCTACAAATATTTCTGATGGTGAACATGTGAAGAAGGAAGGTGACCAGTGAGGAATGTATCTAGTGCTGTCTTCTGAAATACCTTTATTTGTGCTCGAGGGGGAATAATATATCAGCTACCCAAGTTTAAAAACAACTCCAAAAGGTCTCATGTCAAGATGGGTTTATTAGAATGATAGAACCATTCCAATTGGAAGAGATTCTCAAGATCATTGTGTCCAACTGTTAACCCAACAGTGGCACTAAACCATGTCCCTAAGAACCTCATCTGTGCATCATTTAAAGCCCTCCAGGGATGGTGACTCCACCACTGCCCTGGGCAGCCTGTTCCAATGCCTGACAACCCTTCCCATGAAGAATTTTTTCCTAATAACCAATCTAAACCTCCCCTGGTGCAATTTGAGGCCATTTCCCCTTGTCCTATCACTTGTTACTTGGGAGAAGAGACCAACCCCCTCCATGCTCCAAGCTCCTTTCAGGCAGTTCAGAGATCAGAAGGTCTCCCCTCAGCTCCTGTTCTCCAGCTGAACCCCCAGGTCCCTCAGCCGCTCCCATCACACTTGTGCTCCAGCCCCTCACCAGCTCCGTTCCCTTCTCTCAACTCGCTCCAGCACCTTAAGGTCTTGCTTGTCTTGAGGGGCCCAAAACTGACCCCAGGATTTGAGGTCTGGCCTCCCCAGTGCCCAGTCCAGGGGTGTTCTGTGCTCCTGCCCCTCTGAAGTTGGGAACTGCTGCTTTAGACTCTGATCCAAACCCACCAGACTATGTAGGAGCCTCTTTGATATCAGTGGCCTTTGAAATGGCCAAGGAGAGATGATTTTCCATGTCTGACCTCAAGATCTGGATTAAACCATCTAATTATGATACTGTAGAAATTTCTCTTCCTGATGTACCGAGCTGTGATGGTGCCTGATGCCATGTGGTCCTGCCCCAGCGTTCTTGTGTTGGCGAGTTGTTTAGGTCTTTTTCTGGAACCCAGAATAGTAAGAGAAGATTTTCCTTTCAGCTTTTGTGTTTCTTGAGTGGCCAGAGTGGTTTTCAAATTGGGCAACCTTAGCAGCAGGAATTGTTGCCTAACACCGAGCTTTTTCAAACACTTCATTCTGCAACTTCATTGCCACTGTAGCGTATTATGTAGGCGATGTGGTTTGCAACACATGATGTTTCTACTGAAAAGGATGAAATTGTTTAGTGCAAAACCTGCATCAGCAGGATTATTTCCATTCTGGATTGTTTTTGCTGTGGTACGAGCATCTGGAGATTTTCTAACAGGTCTTTGCTTTATATCACTGAAACAGGTCCAGCGGATCAATCTTTACTACATTGCTTCAGAAAGATGGTTTAAAACCAGTGATCCTACCACTTGCATCCAGACATCCTGCAGACTTTTATTGGCCAGCAGACTGCTGGAAATCTGGAGGTTTTGGGCTCTTTTAGAATATCTGACGGTCGCTGGCTTGCCAGCAGTGGTGGTTACTGGTATGGCAACCCAGGACTGAGCATTTCCAGTTCCTCCCTGGTTCTGGTGATCGATGTGGCGCTTTCCAGCCAATACCAAGTACAAACTCGCAAACAAGAGTACAAATGTGAACCCTTGTGAGCTTTTGTATCTCTTGAATTTCATGAGGTTTCCCATTTTCTAGAGTTAATTTGCAATAACCTGGTTCTGTTTTAGCCTTTCTGAGGGTAGTTAACAGTGGTGGAGAGAATGGGATGCGGCTTGTACCCACAGCTCAGAAATAAGAATTGAGCCCTAACTTGTGGTCGGGATCTTATTTTATTGCTTTATAGATATTTCTTGAGAGCAGGCACATTCTTATCTTAATAGTTGGGACTTGGATGAAGTTAATAAGATGACATTTGAGAAGATGGTTTGAGTCTTCCCTTCCAGCAGAGCAGCTCAGGCTGGTTCCGCCTGTTTTATCCCACTTGAAATGAGGCAAATTGATCGGGAAAACATTGAATAAATCAACTATGTAACAGAATACAGTTTAATTCTGTTTTAAGCTTTCCAACTAGAATTTATAAACTTGTATTTGAGATGCTGTGTAAAGGACTTGTGTATTTACTGCGGGAATGCGTTCACTTGGAACGGCATTTCCTTTACCCTCCAAATGGCTGCATGGAAACTTGAGGTAAGATAATATACACAAGTTCAAATACAGCACATCACAAGAAAATGCTGATGGCACTTGGACAAGTTTCTATTAGTGTCCTCTTATTTAAAAGAACTTCTAATTGCTCTTGTGTTTAGAACAATAGATGATACAAGATGTCCTGTAACGAGCAGTAAAGCGCAAGTAATTTTACTCTGAACTTTTTAGGAAGGTCGTTCTGTTTTCTGAGAAAAGCAGGGATGGTGGAAGATCTCAAAGCAAAATCCCTGTTGCAAAAAGTGGCTTTCCAGAAAAATACAGATTATAGTGCTAACGGGAATAGTGATCCATCTAAACGTGCTAAAATTTCAAGGTTAGTGGGGAAAATACGATGCTGCTGGGAACAGGATAGAGAACAGGACAGTGCATCTGGAAGAAGCTATTTGCTAGTGCTTGTTTTAGCCCTGGCATTCCAATACAACTTTCTTTAGCGTCACCTTTCAGTTATCCATGTCCAGTATTGTAGTGGGCACAGAGTTCCTGTCCTTGGACAACTCTGACCTAAGCGAGCTGGAAGTTCTCACCACAGTGTTCTTGGAGTGATTATTCCAGTGGTATTTCTCAAATATTGAAAGAGTGAGGAGGGGCTCATTGCGCTGCTGGTGTGATGTAGAGGAAGCTTGGGGTGTCCCCACATGCTTGGAAATCATACAGGGGGATTTTTGTTACGGTGGATTCCTCAGTTTGGATAACATCGTTAAGTTACTCCATGGCTCCTCTGATAAGTCTTTTGCTTTTACACTTAACTATGTCAGCTGAGTTTCAGGAATTTCCAAACCGGTTGTGGTCAATGTTTTGGTTTTATGTGAAATAGCCCTCGAATGTCAGAGATTTATCTTCCAAGCCTGTCACCAATCTCAAAACCAGAATTTGATGTTTTGGTTGCTTGGATGGTCGGATGTGTGAATAAAATGGAATTATGGAGAATGACCCATTGCAGGTCTATAATTCTGCAATACGAAAGCAGTGTAGTTTGATGCAAATTGGGAAGAAATAGTTTGATGTTCATAGTTTCCCTGTCACCTGATTTATTTTTTTTCTCCAAGGAAAGTCTGCCATATTTTCTTGAACAACCTGGTTGCCCAATCTTTTGTGATGTTCTTCTCAGAACACACCATAACCCATTGCTATCCCGCTGCTGTTCATAGATCCTGTTTTCCATGTTGTTCTTAATTGCATAAACCATCTCTCTTATGTCTGAAAGCATAGTTTTTATGTGAAGGAATTATTTGCTTGAAGTAATACAATTACCATGGAGCACATGGGGCATCCTTGAGCATCCTTCATCCCCTGGAAGATGTTTCGGGTGGGGGTGACGCTGTGCAGAGCGTGAATCCCTCTCTGTAAAGCTGCTCCTTGGTTTGGTAACACTGCTGTGTGTCGGGAACCGCTCCAAGCTCTGTTAAAGCACTGAGCATCTCAGTGATGGAAGATTACTGAGCAAAGCGTATTCTGGGAATAAAACATCAGGAATAAGGGGCTGGTACCTCCAGGATGCAGTTAGGACAGCAAAGTGTTAGGAAGTCACTTTTTATGTGCCTGGCTTTCTTGTTGCAGATATTAACAGGGCGCTAATTGAAGTTCATTTATGGCTTGTTATGTGTATAGATAAAGCTCTGGCTGTCAGCGGCAGGTCTGCTGGGGCTGTAATGTGACCAGTGGGCTGTGATGGAGAGTGGAATTTTCCTCTGTGCCGGCCAGCGCTGAGAGCTCTGGTAATTGAATGCTGAACTCCAGACCATTCGTTTACCAGCACTCTTAGCGAACTGTTGATCATTCTTCATTCATTAGGAAACTCCTCATGCGTAACTGCTTAATAGATGGTTGGGAATACGAGGGGAAAGGCGGGGGGACAAGCCTTCAGTTTGCTCAGGATATGTTCTTAATAAATATCTCTTTGTTTTCTTTTCAGACTTCGGTGTCAGTGCATTTCTGGCCACTGGTGGTGACATTACCAGAAATAAAGTCAGGAAAACTTTTGTGGGCACACCTTGTTGGATGGCACCAGAAGTGATGGAGCAGGTGAATTGTTTTTGCCACTGTCCTCGGAGCTGATCTGCACCTGGGATTCCCTGTTATCAGGAATGGCTGTATTTATTTCAAACTAGATAATAATTTGGCATCCTATAATGCTGTTTAAAACCACAGGATTGTCTTTGATTTGCCCTTTGTGGTCAGGCTTATATTGGGAAGTATTCAAGTGTTCAGTAGGTTTTTGCTGATTTCCCTCCTCTTCAGGCTCCTACCAAAGGTGAGAATGAGACAGCTCAGCTGTTGCATAAGGAAGATTAACCTGCCCCTCCTTCTTGCCTAAAAGTGAGGTAGAATATAAATAGTTTCACACGTGGTAGATGTGCACATATACAGCTCCATAGTGTGCTCATCTGCATTTGCAAATATAAGAATTGAGAGTATCGCAACACGTCAGAGTGGGGAGTTATTATGATCCCAACGAGGCATTTTGCAGCAGCCGTCTTTAGCATGGAAGTTCAGCACCACAAGCATTTTGAAAACTGTCTCTCATCACCTTAAACTGTTTGACAGAGGCCTGAGCTCAGGGTTTGACATGAGGAAGACATTGTTTTATTAAAATAAACCTACCTTGGTTTTTTGCCTTGCTGTTTTGAAATTTAGGATGAGACTGCCTCAAATATAAAATGAAAAACAGCAGTGGTAAAACTTGAATGCTTTTTTTTTTTCCTATATCTAAAACTTTCTGAGGAACCGAGATCATTTCGAAGTAGTTTAAATATATTATTGATGAAGGGCTTTTTATTATTTGGCCTTTTGAGTGGCTCCCATGGTGGCTTTGAGAGGCTGGTGCGCTCCTGCAAACTCCTGGAGTACCAATCTAACACTGTAGGGTACAAGACACCTTCCCCAAGTCAGGACTAGTCTTTGTGAACTTCTGAACTGCTCCATTGCCATATACCCTGGATCTTTTGATTTAAAAATTAAAAAAAGAGTATTAGTGTTTCCAAAACTAGAAGATGGTTCACAGAAATGACAGAATGTCAGGGATTGGAAGGGACCTCAAAAGCTCATCCAGTGCAGTCCCCCCATGGAGCAGGAACACCCAGATGAGGTTACACAGGAAGGTGTCCAGGCGGGTTGGAATGTCTGCAGAGAAGGAGACTCCACAACCTCCCTGGGCAGCCTGGGCCAGGCTCTGCCACCCTCACCATGAAGAAGTTTCTTCTCAGATTTAAGTGGAACCTTTTGTGTTCCAGTTTGAATCCATTACCCCTTGTCCTATCACTGGTTGTCACCAAGAAGAGCCTGGCTCCATCCTCCTGACACTCACCCTTTATATATCTGTAAACATTAATGAGGTCACCCCTCAGTCTCCTCTTGTCCAGCTCCAGAGCCCCAGCTCCCTCAGCCTTTCCTCACACGGGAGATGCTCCACTCCCTTCAGCATCTTTGTTGCCCTGCGCTGGACTCTCTCCAGCAGTTCCCTGTCCTGCTGGAACTGAGGGGCCACAACTGGACACAAGATTCCAGGTGTGGTCTCCCCAGGGCAGAGCAGAGGGGCAGGAGAACCTCTCTGACCTACTGACCACCCCCTTCTAACCCACCCCAGGTACCATTGGCCTTCCTGGCCACAAGGGCTCAGTGCTGGCTCATGGTCATCCTGCTGTCCCCAGGACCCCCAGGTCCCTTTCCCCTACACTGCTCTCTAATAGGTCATTCCCCAACTTTTACTGGAACCTGGGGTTGTTCCTGCCTAGATGTAAGACTCTACACAAAGGTTGTTCCCTTTTCTGTCCCTTGTGTCCTTTTCTGGGGCGCAGGACTCATTGAGCTGACCAGGACTTAATGATGCAGCTCCAGGCCACAGGACAACAGGGGGAGTGAAAAAAAGGTCTTAAGGAAGGTGCTAAAAGGGGAAATGAATTTTTTAGTGACAGACAGGAGGCTCTTGGTGCAACAGTTGTGTTTCTGAAAGAGACTTTCTAGGGTGTCCAACACTTGCGCAAGGGCTGTGCGCATCTGACTTGGTGCAAATATGAGGCGAGGCTGGATTTTTGGATGCTGATGTGAAATCCTTCGGTGTCCACGTACATCCCTGTGCTGGCTTCCAGCAGGTGTCACTCTGGGCCGCTAAATCCAGCCCAGGAGAAAGGACGCAGGGCTTGCTGTAGGTTAGACTTGTACATGCAGATATTATCGACCCAGCTCCATCTGGTTTGCTTTCAGCATCGTTAAGTTCCTTTAGCATGTAACTACGTGATAGCTTGGCATTGTCTTTTAATGTGTTCGCTTGATGGATTTATGGCAAAGAAAAGCTGATGTGCTGCTCTAGAGGGCTCTGAAGTTACACTTTTCGTTTGCAAGCAGGATTATATGAGAAAATTAGAAAAACTCCCCTAAACAGTTAAGACCCCAGTGGGGAATGGGAAACTGGACAGTGTATTGATGTGCTGCAAGATTAACTGAAATATAAAGCTAAAGAATGTCCCAAAGTTATTATCAAAACCTAAAAATTGGGAGGAGGGGGGGAAGAACCCAAACCCTTACACCATATTTTTCCTGCGCTGCCTTCTTTTAAATTATATCTGGGCTTTAGGTAAATGACTCAAAATGTGTTCCTAGTCGTGGTGTCCATAAACCGCGGTGCTTCAAGAAGCTTCTTAGACCTTTAAGGCTCATGAAAACCTGCAGAGCTGATGTAATTAGTGCAAGATATAAACTGCTGTTGCTATCATAAAATTCAGTTCAACTCTAGTACTATGCAACAAATAGTACAAGAAGGTTTTTTGTTTGTTCACCAAAATTCAAGATCACCTTAAAGGTAGTTTGGGAAACATTTTTGGCTTCCTCACAATGAGTATCTTTCTGAAGCTCGCTAGGTTAGCTGAACACAATAGCCCTATTAGCTTTGCTCTGATTCAATAGTCATTTTTCCATAGTCTAGTGAGAAGAAATACAAACCATTCCTTTGATTTTTGTAGCCGCTGTTGAAATTAGTACATAATGTCTCTCCCCTGCAGCAGAGAAAGCAAGTGCCAAAATATTACCTAATGATAGTGAGGAAGTAACCGCTTTGGCGTATGAAATATTTTTTCCTGTGCATGAAAGGAAGCAAACGCTATAAATTTTCCTCAACAAGCCTGTGTTTAATGTCAAGCGCAGAAGCCACTATTAATTAGTGGATGGAAATATTAATCTGAAGACAGGAACCAGGGGCTTTTTACTGAGCTGGTGTGGACCAGAGTTTCAGGATTGAGCATGTTTGCAGTCAGATTGATTAAGCGGTTGAGTAAAAGTGTAGTGAGGCATATGTCCCGAGGGTATAACCGTCCATTTATTAAATAGGAGAGTTTCATTAGGCCGTTTAATGACTCTCTGTGTCTTTGTGTAGAAGTTGGAGCCTGGGTTAACCCAATGCCCCTTTGTTTCACACGTGGAGAGGTTTATGGCAGAGCAGTCACTGTTGTACAGTCCGCAACCGTCATATTTATCAGATTATGATTTCTAAAACACCTCTTTGAAGGTATGAGGAGCTGAGTGAAGTGTCCTCTCCAACTCTTTAACACTGTAGCGCTGGTCTTTCTGAATACGAGAGGGAAGGGAGAAAGGACGTGTAATACGCTATAAAAAGGGATTGTAGCATAGGCTACTAGGGGGCACACGCTAAGATCCTCTCATGTTTTTCAGGTCAGAGGATACGATTTCAAGGCAGACATCTGGAGCTTTGGGATCACCGCTATCGAACTGGCCACAGGGGCAGCTCCTTACCATAAATACCCACCGATGAAGGTGAGCAGCTCTCCAGATACTTGTGCAAGATAAAGGATCAGTGTGTTCTGTGGGTGTTTCCAAGAATTTGGCCAGCGTGCTTCCTTGGAGAGTTTGTTCTCTCTGCTTGCACTTGTGCATCATGATGTTCTTGGGTTTGTCTGAAGTCACCTTTTAAAAATATATCACTTAATAATTGGTATTATCTGAAATTGCACAGTTCTTACTTAGATCCTGGGTCTCGCCAGGGTCACCGGATTTGAGGGAAGTGCTGTGTTTTTATCCTGGAATGTCTGAAGGCAGCAGATGTTTTTAGGGCTATAAATAGTGATTCAGAACCTGTTATCTGGTGTCCAGTGATGCTCGGATGGCAAACCATTCCTTTACCTGCACTGATAATCCTTCTTGATACCTCTCCTGTTACCAGTTATCCAAAAGAATGTCTTATTTTGTTTAATGCCAACATAGTGCTGTCGATCACTGAAGCAGTAGAAAGTACCACATTAGTATGAAATGGTGTGGTGTCAGCAACATTAACATTTCATTGAAATTGTGGTGGAGAAATTGTTCTTGTTTTAACACTGATGCTTCAAAATCTTTTTAAAGTATCTTGAACTTTAGAACACCTTATAGTTTGGCCAACTTTCCTTATTTCCTGACTCTTGAACTAGGAGCTACTTCCAACATGCTGCTCTGTCAGAGAGTCTGTGTGCTAAAGTTGATGGAGTCAACCCCATCAGTTGAGGTCTGAAGCATCTAGTCCTACAGAGCTTTGGGATCTTCCTCCTTAGCCCCTTTGAGATCTGATGGGACATTGTCCTGGTCTGAAAAATTTTCAGTCCCTTCTGCACTTCCCATCCTCTTCTATTCCTGGGATGCTCCCTCAGATCAAACAGGAGGGGATGGAGAACCTGTTCAAACCTTTATGGTGAGACTAGTTACTTGGGATATGAGACCTATAGGTGCCAAGTCCCTCAGTTTTGGGCATATCATGGAGCAAGTTTTCCTTTTCTGAGTCTTTTACCTGCCGGAGTGCTGGGTGAGGTGGGTGTCACCTCTTCAGGACTGGGCTGTGTCCTCTCTCACCCTGCGATTACAACAGCGTATGGGCATCACAGAATCACTTCAGTTGGAAGAGATCCTCAAGGTCAGTGAGTCCAACTGTTACCTAACTCTAGCACTAAACCATGTCCCTCAGAACCTCATCTCTGTATCTTTTAAACCCCTCCAGGGATGGTGATTCCACCACATCCCTGGGCAGCCTCCTCCAGTGCCTTTCTATGAAGATTTTTCTTCCTAATATCCAATCTAAACGTCCACAACTTGAGGCCGTTTCCTCTCATCCTGTTACTTGCTCATTACAACAGGCACATCCATGTATCACTTTAAATACCAGGATTTTGCACGGGTTTAACTCTCGTAGAACAGAATCAATTTTAAGATCTGTCACCTCTGTGCAGGGACTGTTGAATAGCTGGTTTAGAAATGCCACTAAAGTTGGTATAATACTATATCAGTGGCTGTGGCAGAGCAGCGAGTTGTTCAGGGAAATGTGCAGCTGATTTAATTGTTGCTGTTTTCACTGAGGTTTCGTTCTGTGCTGTGTTTATCTGGTAGCATTTTGCAGTAGCTCCTGCAAGCAGTACTTCCATTCATTGTGTTTGGAATGCATGTGCTTTAGCTTTGAATACAATGATGCCCTATTTAGTATCACGTGTTTTCGTATAGTAGATAAAACTATGAGTTTTTGATTCTCTCAGGTATGGGTTCCCATTGTGCAGCTTGCAAGAGGACTCCTGTGTTTTATTTATTCAATGTAACTGCATTTCCATGCAGATGAATTTTGTTATGCAGCAAAATGCCCCATGCATTAAGTGACCCTCCGAGGAGAAAGGGAAAAAAGCAGGGAATTCTGTCAGGGACTGTATAATTTTAGGTAGATTGATGGGCTCTTGCTGCCCTAAGCAATCGAGCTCTTGAAAGCTATTTAAATGCGCTGTGTGCTGCTTCCTTTTCTAAAAATAGATCTTCGTCTGTATGTAGGTGACAAGTGAAAATGGAAATGAGTAATTTTCTTCCTTCAGAATATGAGTGATGTGAAGGAAATAATCAGTTTGGCTTGATGGGTGCTTGTATGAGAAATGTCTTCACCCACTGTCACATTGGTACATGGAAGCGAACCCTGGTATTTTTTTTATGTTGCCCTTCTACCTTTACATTAATTTGATTTCTAGGTAAGAAATACCTGCAGGGAGATCTAAACAGAGCCTTTGAATCAAAGCCTTGCACAACTGCTTGTCTCAGGAAGGCTGGGAGAAGTTCTGTTCCATTTACACCTTTAATCACACCAGACAGACTTGAAAGCAAATCCCAACCTCTTGTTTGGCCCCAGGGTTGCACCGTGGGCCAGGAGGCGCGATGGAAAACAGGAGCATACATGGTTGGGTATAAATTTACCTGGCTTCCCATGGGAAGGAGGTGGATGTAACTCAAGGTCCTGTGTGAGTCTGGAACCTCTCAGCTGACAGTCAGAATTTGCAGAGGTGTAGAAGTTTTAAAGATGATTTTCTATTAAATTAGTGAGTGTGGGAAGCAGAAGGAAGAGGAGAGATGCTGTGACTGTCTTGAGGAGGTGGTCAGTGAGTTTTTGCTGTCTGGTGAATGTGAGGAGATGGGCAAAGCTGTAAGAAACTTCACTCTAAGCTCAGGCCACTCTCAGAGAACCGTTGTGATGAAACAGTCCTTGTTGACTCAGATACTTCATGAAAATGCTTGTCTAAAATACAGCATTCCCAAGATTGGTCTCTAACAAAGACCAAGAAAAATCTCATTGCCAATAGACGTAATTCTTTCAGGTTTTAATGCTGACGCTACAGAATGATCCTCCATCTTTGGAAACTGGTGTGCAAGATAAGGAGATGCTGAAGAAGTATGGGAAGTCATTTAGGAAGATGATTTCATCGTGCCTACAGAAAGACCCTGAGAAAAGGTAAGAACACCAAAATAAATTAAAAATCAATTAAAACCAAACAACAACAGGAAAACCTAAAACAAACCCACAAAGCTCATTGTATTCCATGTATTTTCAAGCTGGTAGGCTCTCTGCCCTTCCAGCCTCTCGGTCACAATGAACACAGCAATCTCGCTGTGTGGCAGCAAGTTCTCTTGGCTGTCCTTATTTTTAAGGATAAATGGCATTGTGCCCGGCCATTTGGGTTAATGAGGGTGCGTCCCAGTCCCCCCCTTGCCACCTCCAGCAGGTGACTGCAGTTCATGTTTTGTTCCCTGACAAAACCGCTCTGTGTTTATCAATCAGAAAAGTACATGTTGGGCAATATGTGTTTATTTGTGACGGTTCATAAATAAGCATTTAAAATACGCCAGAGCAAAGAAGGCTTTCAGTGTAGTTTTGACATGCTTAATTATAAGCAATATTTGGTTTGGGAGGGGAAATAAGGAAAAACACTGGCAAATTCTACCGGTGTGTTTTCATCAATACAGATTGCTTAAGTGACCTGACGACACTTTTAGTCTTCCTTGTAATAGTAACTTGACTACTCACTCAGTGGTATTAGAAATACCACTGAGGGGGTGGTGTGTATGTTGACGTTCTCAGGATATCATTATATTATATTATGGAATCGTTCAAAGCTGCGTGAGGGTCTGTCTGCGGCAGCTTAAAACCCAGAGCCTGTCACGCAGGAGAGCTCAGAAGTGTTTCTGTGAAGGGCAGTCATTGCATTTGTCAGATTTAGTGAAGCTCTTTGAAGGAGTGTTCATCCTGCATTAAAAATAGTGTTCCTTCAAATGCAAAGGTAAAGAAGCATTCCCACAGGTCATTTTTTATACCTCTTAGTTTTCTTTTTTTCTCCTCTATAAGCAAACTTATTACAGAATCATAGACTGCTTGGGGTTTGAAGGGACCTCTGGAGATCATCCAGTCCAAACCACCTGCTCAAGCAGGGTCACCAGAGCAGATCACACAGGAAGGTGTCCAGGTGGGTTTGAATGTCTCCAGAGAAGGAGACTCCACAGCCTCTCTGGGCAGCCTGGGCCAGGCTCTGGCACCTCAAAGGAAAGAAGTTTCTCCTCATATTCAGATGGAACCTCCTGTGTTTCAGTCTGTGCCCGTTGTCCCTCATCCTGTCATTGGGCACCACTGAACAGAGTCTGGTCCATCCTCTGACACCCACCCTGAGATATTTATAAACACTGATGAGATCCCCTCTCAGCTTCTCTTCTCCAGCTGAACAGCCCCAGCTCTCTGTCTCTACTCGTAAGAAAGATGCTCCAGACCTTTCATCATCTTTGTAGCCTCCGCTGGACTCTCTCTAGTAATTCCTTGTCCTTCTTAAGGTGGGGAGCCCAGAACTGGCCACAGAACTGCAGATGTGGCCTCACCATGGCAGAGCAGAGGGGGAGGAACAACCTCCCTCGATCTGCTGGTCACACTCTACTTAATGCACCCCAGGTACCATTGGCCTTCTGGGCCACAAGGGCACATTGTTGACTCATGGTCAGCCTTCCAATTCTGGAAAGGAAAGAGTCCCTTCATAAAATAATAATAATAAAGACGATTTTCAGTTTCCTTTTGTGATTAATCCAGGAAGAAACGCTCCTCAGGCATCAGGAGATGGGATCTCTTCTAACGAGCTTTACACTTGAGATGCTTGTTGAAACCAGCAGAGTGCTTGATAAATGCTGATAGCAGGGTTGTTGTTGTGTGTTTGTTTTTTTCCCAGCACGATGTCTTTTTTTCCTTTCTCCCTTATCCCTGCAGGTTAGTGTGTGTGCTGATCAGAATTAAACGTAATCACTTTGAATCATTCTCCTCTCAACCACCACCAACAGCCACCATCATCATCCTGCTGCGGGAGCGGGAGCCCGGCCCCTAATGAACAACTCACACAATCCGATGTATTTATGCACATTATATGGATTCTTTAAGAGGAGAATTCAGTGCAATTGCTTTTTAATTATTTATGGGGCTCCCTTGCTATAAGTTGGATTTTTTTTGTGTGTAGTAGCATAATTTGAGATGAAATAAACCCTGTGATAAATGGCCTTTGCACGTCCTTAATTAAACTCTGTTACTATATAAGTGGAGTTTGCAGTGTGGGAAATGCTGTCAGCTGGTAGTTTCTCATGTACATCTGAGTCTTCAAAGCTCCTTCTAAACTGACAAAGGAATATCTTCTACTTTTTAGTATTTATCCTAAAGCCTCACTTAAAGGGGAAAATATCTTGTTCCTTTTCTGTTAGACAACGATTGATCATTCCATCTGTGTTTATTGGGATTAATTACACATAGATAATGAAGTGGCTGTGAAATAGCTGTGTTTCTTGCACATGGAGAGCACTGCGCTCCTGTAGGTGATGAGCTCTTGTTTCGATGTTGAGCAAATTGTTTCCACAATTCTATCAGACTGAGTCCAAGGCTCAAGTTCAACGTCAAAATGGGGGCAATGCCCCCCCCAGCTTATTCACCGCCTTTGATCAGAATACACAGTGTATTTAAAAACTGCTGGTGTGAAAATTACTTGGAATACCTTGATTTTTAGGGGAATTGTGCAGGAGAAACCGATACCCTTATGAGATGGTGTTGCAACAACCTGTAAGACGCTGTTGTGGTGAAAGGGAGTGTTTATAATTGTGTTTTTGTTCTACATCTGTTTTTATTGACAGACCGACAGCAGCAGAACTCTTAAGACACAAATTTTTCACGAAAGCAAAGGTAAGAAAACCCTTCCTAAATGGATCTGTGGAGAGAGGGAGCTTGTCAGAAGGATGATGGGCTTGGTGACAGCTTTACTGGCGTGGACGTGGGCTGTTTTGCTTAGGCCTGGCCTAACTGAGCGGGCTGAATGGGTCATTGTGAACGAACAGAGTTAAAACCTCTCTTCTGGACCTCCTCCTGTGCGCTGCTATTAAGGGCAATTCTCTAGCAATTCTTGAGCATTTAAATGTCTTTCAGTGGCTTTAGGGGCTTTTTTCTGCTCTTGTAACGGTGCCGTTCTGGCTGCGCGTCTGACTGTAAAGGTCTCTGTGGCAGTAAATGTGACTTATATTTTAGTAAACTCTATAATCAGTCTGTATGCGAAGCGGTGAATGAAGCCCACTGTGCAGAGGCTGCCTAAAACTGTTTCACCTTGTGTCGCCTTATGAAAAATGAAGATCTTGTGGTACAAAATAGGAAGAAACTCCCATTTCTAGCCTGGAAGTGAACTGCCAGTGAGCATTTATGTAATTACTGCCTGGAGATTAACACATATACAATGTGCCAGGTCTTGTCAGGGGGAGACAGACAGAAATAATGCAGGGGATAAATTTTATTTTCATGGGAATGGGAAATGTTTCTGCTTGCTTATTTTTTTTTTCTGTGGCATGTTTGTGATTGAAATACATGGGTTTTATAACAGAACACAGATTAAACTGTCAACAAGATATCTGATACCTGGGATAGCACAGCAGCATCACCAATTAATCAAAGGAGATTTCAGCTCCCAGATTAAGAAGCTTAAATGTAATTGGCCACATCTGGATATCTGTATGGAGCTGGATGTCCTACTAAAGTTGACAGATCTAACAGGTGCCACCAAGGTATTCTAGAGAGTGATCCAGTTTATGAAATGCAGGACTTTGCTTTAGGGCAAGTTTAATTGATGCGTGGGTGCTTGACAGTGTTAACTGGGTTTTCATTGTCCGTAATGGGATTTTAGGCAACTGAATAGTCCTCATCTGTCCACCGGTGTGGCCACTTGGTGTCCAAAGTGATAAGATGGTTTACGCATTGCTGACCTTTCTCCGTTTGGTTATACGAGTTTCTGGTTCATGTTGTACTTCATTGTGTGTAAAATCTCCTTCATGCTTTCATTAAGCTGCCACAGAGTAACATATTAGCATATGTGGTGATAGAAAATTAACGTTGTAAATGAGGCAATACCTAACCCGGCACCCAAAGTGAAAATGTGTGTCGCTTAACGCTCAGTGTTAAATTACTTCTATACATCAGCCAAACTGACAGCTGTAACTTGAGGACAGAAGAATCCAATTTCTGTACGTCTATACTGACCTGTATATAAAAAATACAGCCTATGCTATGCAATTATATGTGTTGATAATGCCGAGAGCCACTCATCAGGAGACAACAGCGTTTGTCTTGAGGTTTTCCATCCTACCTGCAGGAAACCATCACGGGGGAGTTCTGGAAGCACTTAAAGGGTACAGATGATGGGAATATCCAGCGTTTTGGTGGGAAATATCCAGTGCCAGGGTGGTTGCTTGGACTGCATCCCCCACAGCCAGCGGTTGGGCTCCGTACTCAAGTGGTTGGAAAGTTGTACACCCAGCAGCCAACATGTTAACCAGTCCAGAATAGCTTGCTGAAGAGGGAATTTAATACAGTAAAGCATCACAGCTGTTTCCCAATATTTAATCTGTTGTGATCACCACAAGGGGTGATGGTTTTAAACTAAAGGAGGGGAGATTCAGGCCAGACATGAGGAAGAAATTTTGGACACTGAGGGTGGTGAGAGCCTGGCCCAGGTTGCCCAGAGAGGTGGTGGATGCCCCATCCCTGGAGACATCCCAGGCCAGGCTGGACGGGGCTCTGAGCAACCTGAGCTGGTGAAGATGTCCCTGCTCATGGCAGGGGGGGCACTGGATGAGCTTTGGAGGTCCCTTCCAAAACAAACTATTCTATGATTCTGTGATTCATTTGCTTCCTCTCTAAACATCACGTGCTGTACTTTTTTTCAGCCACTTCTGTTGCCCTAATTCCTGGGTCTGAATACTCCAGTATGTAGATGTCCCTACACCCAGGCCTGCCTGACATCTGAGATTTGCCTTTTGCTGGTCGGACTGGCATAAATTTAGAGGCAAGATAAAGCAAAGTGGCTGGATCCAGGTGGTGTAGGATCTGGGAATGGAAGAATGCCAAATATCGCAGCATCTGATACCCTGCGGAGACATAAGAAGCATAAAATCGTGTTCCCCAGTAAATCAGACAGAATACTATACAACTCCTCAGTTGTTAATTCCGTATCACTTTACACAGGGCAAGTGTGACCGCTCGTTTAAAAAGGTATTTAGGATGAAACATCATGTACTGTAGTTCAAAGGAAGAAAGTGGTTTAATATCTTTGGTGCATGGGGATGAAACATGCAATATACTTTCTGCTAGAAATAACTTAGTGGTTTCTTTATTGGAAGGAATGAAAGGGCATTTTCAGCAATGCAAATGTTTGGTATTTTTTTCTTTTGCAGAATAAAGAATTTTTGCAAGAGAAGATGTTGCAAAGAGCACCAACGATGTCTGAAAGATCCAGAAAGGTACTGAAAACCTCCTGTGCTGTTGCTGTTACAGTCATGCTAGTTAAATAAATACTAAATAAAGTCTTTAAATGCCCTGGCAGACATTGCAAGCTGAAGATGCTCTTGTGCTGCTTCTTCTAAAAGAGATCCACTGTAGATGATGTCTTTGTGCTGTGTCTTTGTGCTGAGCAGGTCCGGAGAGTCCCCGGTTCCAGCGGACGTCTTCACAAGACTGAAGATGGAGGCTGGGAATGGAGTGATGATGAGCTAGATGAAGAAAGTGAGGAAGGCAGAGCAGCAATTTCACAGCTCAGGGTGGGTCCTCAAACTCCGATAGCTCTACTCTCTCTGTTTTCTTTTCCAACTGTGGTATGTTTTAATATCCCTGGGAAGCATCTGGCCTTTTGAAAGTATGATATATATTAAATTATATTCCCTTCCCTTGAGTTTGTAGCCAAACAGACTAGAAGGTGTATCGATCTCTGGTTGAAGAGATTGTATTGATCTCTTCTGTCATCAGCTGGTCTTGTTCAGGGATGCTGAGCATCATTTAGAACACTAATTCAGATTTTTTGCTCCCAGCTCAGCACACTCAATCACTTGAGCTGGGATGTTCCCTTTGTTTTTAAGGGTGCTGACTGTTCGAGATGCTTTCTTCTGGAAGCATCAGGAGAGGCTTTGTCCTGCTGCCCGCTCCAGGATGGAGCTGAAATCCATAGGACGTGTGCTTATGACTGATCTATGAAATGCACAGGGCCTGGTTCTGTCACACCAGTTACACTGAAATCCATTAGTTCTGGTTGAAAATGTCCATCAAGTTCAGCATTCAAATATCCTCCAAAAAACACCACCTCTCCCAACACATGCACAAAAACCCAGAACACAGAGGAGTAATGAATAGTCATCAACTGAAAGATGACAATAAATATCCAGACTGTCTTCCTTCAGTGTGGGGTTTGGCTGGAATGGCTTAGCTGTTCCCTTTTCACTACAGTAGGTGCCCTGAAGTGGACTGTGCATTTTAACCATTCTGTAATTGAATTAGTGAGACAGTGAAGGATTTTTAGAGGAAGCTTTTCAATATGAAAGGGAAAAAAAACCCAAAACAGTATTGGTTTGAGGCATTTATCCCTTTGCAGCTTTTCTTATTTCTCCTTCATTGCTTTTCCTTCTACTGATGCTCTGCATAGATGCTTTAATATTAAAAGCAAGACTTTGCATCTTTTTGACATCCTTTGAATACCTGACTTTTTAAAGGCCTCTATTGATGTAGTAATTTCATACTTTGTGGCAACAACTATTGTGACTTTCTGAAGTTACTATATCCAGCTTCGTGTTACGTGGTTGAGGAGGATATGCTGGTACCAGGTGGATACCACTGAAATTCTTGACCCTTTATAAGCTGAAATCTTCTGAATTCCTTCTGTAGGTGTAAAATATAATCAAACACAGGCTGTAAATTCCACGTAACTATAATCCTTCTGCCATTTTAACTAAGTTGTAAGGTAGAATAACTTACACTATGTGTCAACTTTTATTCCTGCCTATGGCAGAAGGCTTGGATGAGATGGACCTTTAATAGTCATTTCCAATCCAAATCATTCTGTTATTCCAGTTCTACCTGTGTTTTCTTGCTGTGTGCCTTAAAAGAAGGGCTTGCAGATTGACTTAAGTTGTTAAAATGCTTCAGTATTATCCCGCATAAAAGTTTCCACCTAAATATTCCGCCTTTCTCCACTTTATAGAAAAAAAATTGGGTGAATTTAATATGTACAAACATATATTTCACAAGTCTCTTGCTATGACTTGACCTGAAAGCAGACAAATATTTATTACAAACAGCCAGAAATATCTGCCCGGTTCATTGAATAAGCCGACTCGCTGGCCTCATGTCATCTTTTGGATATGAAGACTTACTAAACTTCTTTGCTCTTGGTATTTAAAACCCTGAATTTAGATTAGAGCAATTGTGCTATGTGGGTTTTAACTCGTTCACCTTCTGTTACCCACTAAATCTGTGCGGTGGCACATGCTGGGTCATGTTTCACTGGTTACTCACATCGTCTCTGATTACACAAGCAATAGTAAGTTAGAACAAATAGATTTCAGCACATCCCCAAAGTCATCCTCTTTGTGCCTTAATTAGGTAAATGTCTTTTAATATTTGTCCTATTTCTGTCCATGTTTTTCTTCCGTTTGCTTCTGTTTGCCGTTTATCTGGGTTAGTTGTTAGCTGTGGGGTCAGAGTTTCTGTACTTGTCTGTACGGTGTCTCCCACACTCTAATCTTTCAGACAAGCTCTTTTGGAGTTCTTCCTTGAGGCATCTGGATGCTCTTGGACATGAGCAGCACTGTGGCCTGCAGATGTGCAGCGCGGTTGTTTATCTCTGGGAGAAATGCCACGTTTTTCGTCTTGTCTGGTAACTGTCAAGGGACGGCTCAACATCTGAGACGGATTTCAGGTTTTACCTTTCCAGCTGAGTCACTTTTTTCTTGACACTGTCTGCACATAGTCTCTGTGAAGGAACTGTTCCTTCTCCTCCTCTCCAGAGGACGTTTTGTAATTTGCTGTTCTGAGAATAAGAGCTTGTGGTTTCTCTCATGAGAGGCCTCTGGGTCATTTTCCCTGTGAACTAGTCACTGCTGAGGCTGCACCTCAAATCCTGGGGTCAGTTTTGGGCCCCTCACGCCAAGAAAGCCCTTGAGGTGCTGGAGCGAGTTGAGAGAAGGGAACGGAGCTGGTGAGGGGCTGGAGCACAAGTGTGATGGGAGCGGCTGAGGGACCTGGGGGTTCAGCTGGAGAACAGGAGCTGAGGGGAGACCTTCTGATCTCTGAACTGCCTGAAAGGAGCTTGGAGCATGGAGGGGGTTGGTCTCTTCTCCCAAGTAACAAGTGACAAGATGAAAGGAAATGGCCTCAAGTTGCACCAGGGGAGGTTCAGATTGTATATTAGGAAAAAATTCTTCATGGGAAGGGTTGTCAGGCACTGGAACAGGCTGCCCAGGGCAGTGGTGGAGTCACCATGCTGGAGGTGTTGAATAGACACATAGATGAGGTTCTTGGGGACGTGGCTTTGTGCCAGAGTTAGGTTAGTGGTTGAACTCTATGATCTTAAAAGTCTTTTCCAACCACAACGATTCAATGATTCTGTATGTTACAAATCGCTCTGATCTGCTTTGTTTAACTTAGTGGCATTGGTTAAAGTTAAGATAGTGGCATGATAAGACTTATATTCTTCTGTCAAACCTGTACTGCCCTAATCACCACCTGTCTTCCAGACCATGGTGAGAAGGAACAGTCCAAGGTGTCCTCCCTGTCTAATGCCCTGTCTATGTCTGGACCTGTTAGGAGTCAAAGCTGACGGCTTTTATTTGCAGGGCTTTCCAGGAGTGCTCAGCAATTCCTTCCTGCTCATGTGAAACAGCTAATGAATATTATCTTCATTTGACTGATAAGCAAAGACAGGTCGCGTTCTTTGCCTGCACTTTCCCCTCCATTCCACTGGTGTCTTTGTTTCACTGCTGAACTTGCGTACAGTCAGTTTTCTCATTTCTAATGCAGAGTCCAATGGTGAGAACAGTGGAAAGATGTCCTCTATTAAACAGCACAGTACACTGGTTTCTCTTTGGTTTGTTTTTCCTTTTTTTCCAAGGTTTTCTATGGTTTAAGCAAGTCAGTTTGCGAACTAGTTCCTTAAGTACACAAATTCCAGCAGAATTCAGGAAGACAAATTTGTGTGGCTTATCTTTTTTCTGCAAGACTTTAGTAGCTTAAAATGGATTTTGCCACACCGGTGCACAAGTAATTTGATCCAGCCTGAGCGATCTAATGGTTAATGTTAATGGTTTACACTGATAGCAGCTTGGAGTGTTATATGGGTAAATACCAACTGTGCGAGTTGTGAAACACGACTGTATTTTTCTGGATGGTGTGACGTGATTAGGTTCCCACCAAATTGTGTGGTGTCCCGTTTTATTGTGCATATTAATATATATATTTAAATTGAAAGCAATTGTGTGGGTTTCGTATGTTCAGTATGGTTCTGACAAATCTTTCTAGTCAAATTCACTTTATTTGGGCAATGACAGCCTTTTTTTAATTGTTTTTCAGTCTCCCAGAGTGAAAGAACCTGTACAGAATTCAGAGGTAAGTTATAGTTGCAAATGGTTTCCCCAAATGACTCCCAGTTATTGCTGTTGTTTCCAGGATCATGTTTTTGTTAGCCTTTGGGCACAATATTGTGTCAAGTAGAAGCTGGTACCTGCTTGAAAGCCTCCATTCAAAAGGAATCAATGTCTTCCTCAAAAACCACACACACAAAAAGCCCCAAAACACTAACAAATAAAAACGAAACCCAACGGCAACAGAACAACAAACAAACAAA
This sequence comes from Columba livia, assembly GCF_036013475.1. Taxonomy (NCBI): domain Eukaryota; kingdom Metazoa; phylum Chordata; class Aves; order Columbiformes; family Columbidae; genus Columba; species Columba livia. Next base: position 6,010,469 of record NC_088603.1, read on the forward strand.
ACCCGCACAACTTTAAAAATGTGTGTTTTGCGTAGTCTGATTCACTGGTTTGGGACCTATGCTCGGACGTGTGGAATAAACCTGTTGTAGTATTCGATAGCAAATGAAATTTCAATTGCACTTGATAATCTGCCTTCAGTTCTGTCCTGTGTTTCTTATATTAGGAATATTAGTATATCTTATCTTTCAGTGATAGAGACTGCCTATCTTCTAGAGACTGGGCTATGTCTTGCTTCTCCTTACCTGTGTGGCAAGATAAACAGAGCAGTCTCATTGAAGTTAATCTCGGGTTAGGCTGTCCTGCTTTTCCTTCATCTGTTTCCAAGGACTGATTATAAAGGGAAGTCTTAAAAAAGACTACAGTTCCAGCACTGTAATTTGACAAACTAACCTCAATGCTGAAAACTAGAATCCCTTTGGGATCAATTTCCCTGTTCTGATACATCTCTTCATATATATTGTGGTTTGGAGGTCTGCTGCCAGGTTTTCAATATACAAAGTGATGTGTGTTTCCTACAACTGAATGGAATAAGTCACAGGACACACTGAAGAAGTGCCATCAAGCTTATAGTTCTTTGGCTACCATACCAAAATCAATTTCTCCATTCTAAATAACACGAGAGGTAATAAAGGTTAAACTTCCATTTAGCTCCTTTTCCCCACCCCCAAATTATTGTTCTCGCGGGGGACTAACTTTAAGTCCAATCCTAAACATTCTTGTCTTGTGTGTTTTGAAGGAATTAAGCTCCAAATTCACTTTTCAATTGAATGTCCAGATTGGTCTCTGATATTTGTTTTACAAATGGATAAGTTATTGATGATATCTGTGTTCTCTGAATGGAACTACGAGTCAAAGCAGAGTTGCTCTGTTCTGACTGCATGGCTATTTGAAAATATAAGTAGGATGTGGATTCTGAAAAGGAGGAACTAAAGGATAAGGTGCTCTTATCCCGGCTGGGATGTGATATGTGTGCATCCAGCTTTGGTGGCTGCACAGAGTGTAATTTTTGTCCAAGATCCAGAGTCATGCAGCTATTTTGGCTTTTTATCCTTCATTACTGGTGAGTCAAACTTGAACATATCAGGGTAGAAGGGGGTCCCTGGATGTGAGGAAGCATTAAAACCCTTCAACATCAACGTGGGACCGGTGTCCTGGATGCCTGGGAATGCCATTAACATGGAACTTCTCAGAGTGGCATACAAGTGCTTTTTGGAAAGCTGGTGCTTGAGTCAGAACTCTTGGGTTCCTTTTCTCACAAAACCACCTTTTTTCTTGCAGCTGTTCCCATCAGCTGAACCTCCAGGTCCTTCACTCAGTGCTCCAGCACAGGCACCTACTCAACTACCTCAGGCTGCAGGACAAGCGCCTGCACAACCTCCAGCTGCTGTACCTCCCCCCAGCCAGGCTCCACCAGCAGCCCCCGCAGCAGCCCAGGTAACATCAGAAACCTTCGGGCCAGCTTGCAGCTTCGCGCCTTGTTCCGTTCAAGACGCGCTGAAATGATCTAAAGCTATGAAAGTTGCTTTTCTGGAGTTGGGTTAGTGCTGCTGCTTGCGCTAATTAACAGCTGGGTTAGTGTCTTGCAAAAGGAGGGGAGTCAGTGTGGGGCCAGCAGTTCTTCCTTCCTATTCTGTGGGTGAGCAGTGACTTTTCCTGCTGTTCAGGGAGTGGAACCTCCTGAAAGACAGGAGATTCCATCTAAATATGAGGAGAAACTTCTTGACTTTGAGTTGCCGGAGCCCTGGACCAGGCTGCCCAGAGAGGTTGTGGAGTCTCCTTCTCTGGAGACATTCAAACCCACCTGGACACATTCCTGTGTGATCTGCTCTGGTGACCCTGCTTGAGCAGGTGGGTTGGACTGGATGATCTCCAGAGGTCCCTTCAACCCCAGCCAGTCTGTGGTTCTGTGTGCTCTGCTTTGAGGCAAGGTAAGAGGTAAGAAAAAGGGACAATCTTATTTAAGCTGCTTGTTCTTAATGTTTAAGGTGCAGCAGAAACAGGCTCTGATTATGTCTCTCAGTGCCATTTGCATCTATGGGGTAAGAGTGGAGAGAAAAGTGAGAGGAAGAAACTAGAACGTGCAAGTTCTCCAGACTTCACAAGAGAGACAGGAGGCCTCGGTTACAACTGTCCTTTCAGCAGTCAAAAATTGCAGAGAAACTCCATCTTTGGGCAACTCTGAACCTTGTGGTGTTTTTATACACTTCATTTCAAGCAGAGAGGGGAGAATGGACCTTTGAGGGGCAGTATGGAGAATGTGAAAGCTCGCCAAGTTTGTATTTAATTCTTAGCTAGATCACCCCAAGGTGCAGGATATGGAGCAGACAGGCAGGTGTGGCAAAGTCAGGGAAGTGCTCTGACTTGTGGTAAAAGAGCAAAATGGCCAACCGAAATCATTACTGAGGTATTTGAAACATGTCTTGTGGGTTGCTGAAGGGGGGAAGCAGAGTTTGCCAGACTCCCAAATGACAGCACCTTTTTTTTTTTAATTAAAGACACTAATATTCATATTTGTTGGTGGGGAGTTGTCGTCACTGTTGGATGGGGCCAAGTTACCAATCGCCCTTTGGCAGACACAAAGGGAAAAGATTTGGCAGTGTTGGTTAGAAAAATAACTCTTAGACTTACTCCTTCCTAGGAATGTTTCATTGTTTTTCTTTTAAAGAATGTGGAAAGATACGTGTATCACTTCACCGCAGTCAGCTCATGTTCCTCTTTACAAAACTGTTCAAGACAGAGCTTTAGTCATTAAACAAAAGTAGGGGAGTTGGGGTCTGACACATTCTTGGCTACATTAAAATTAACTTCAATACTTAAATCAAAGCCCTTCAAATCTCCTGAAGAAGGGCCAGTGTTTAATCCCTGAATTTGCTGCAGCAGCTGAACCACCAGCAGCAGTGAAGGCCGGGGCTCTGTTTGGTTAATTGTAGTGGTGTTGGCCTCAATGAAAGTGTTTTGATTTGCACTTTGATTTGCACTAGCAGAGTATCTTGCTCCCTCCCACTAGTGCTCAATAGCTTATTTGTTGGTAGCTTGTCCTCAGCTGAACTTCATACCTTTGTGTCAGTGTGTTCTTCCTTATAGCTCTTCTGTGTCAATATCTTCTTCCTTACCGCTTCTTTTTGTCAATATGTTCTCCTTTATAGCTCCTTTTTGTTAATATGTTCTTCTTTATAGCTCTTCTCTGGTTATTGTAGCTCATTGGTTACTGTTTTGCAGACCTCTGGTCTTGTCTATGAGCCCTTGTTTGTTTTCACTGAGCTTGTAAAGCTTTCGGCTTTAACAGAAACAGGATTGTGATCAGAAGCCCCAAGCTGCATGGCTGACACAAAACTACCTACAAATGGAGTAAAACAGTCTTAAAGGGCTATTGTTTTTTTTACTCTCATGAAGAAGCAAATGATCAAGATTAAAAAGCTTGGTCAAGGCTTCTAGGCTTAAATTCTCAGCCTAGTGTGGTGTGTGTCTTGTTAATGCAGATTTAAAATCCCTGACTCAGCATGTGCAGCACAGAGGAATTCCACAGTAGAAGAATGACCAACCTTTTTCTGTTTTGTTTGGGTTTTTTGGTGGAGATTGATTAACAATTAGCCCCTGACTTGGAAGTAAAAGTGCCATAAAGACAGACACCTCGTGGGCCTGTCCTGCTGGACATCTGCTGCTGACCAATATAAAATGCTGTGATTACAGCTTCTGATAATTACTCAGAATTTACACAGAAACTAAAATAGGCAGCTATAAAATTGCTGATAGATGCTCTTAAAGCCTTCGATTTTACAAAAAAAAAAAGTAGCTGAGAGTATGTGCTAATCTGCCAGTTAAATTATTTTACAGGTACTCTTTGCAATTGCATCAGGTTTTTAAATAAAATGTTCAGAGCAGGGATTAAAACACAGGGGTCAGGGAAAAATTTAATGAAATATAACAAGGGCAAGTGTAGAGTCTTGAATCTGGGCAGGAACAACCCCAGGTTCCAGTGTAAGTTGGGGAATGACCTATTACAGAGCAGTGTAGGGGAAAGGGACCTGGGGGTCCTGGGGACAGCAGGATTACCATGAGCCAGCACTGGGCCCTTGTGGCCAGGAAGGCCAATGGTACCTGGGGTGGATGAGAAGGGGGTGGTCAGTAGGTCAGAGAGGTTCTCCTGCCCCTTTACTCTGCCCTGGGGAGACCACACCTGGAATATTGTGTCCAGTTGTGGCCCCTCAGTTCCAGCAGGACAGGGAACTGCTGGAGAGAGTCCAGCGCAGGGCAACAAAGATGCTGAAGGGAGTGGAGCATCTCCCGTGTGAGGAAAGGCTGAGGGAGCTGGGGCTCTGGAGCTGGACAAGAGGAGACTGAGGGGTGACTCATTAATGTTTAGAGATATATAAAGGGTGAGTGTCAGGAGGATGGAGCCAGGCTCTTCTCGGTGACAAAAAATGGTAGGACAAGGGGTAATGGGTACAAACTGGAACACAAAAGGTTCCACTTAAATTTGAGAAGAAACTTCTTCTCAGTGGGGTGGCAGAGCCTGGCCCAGGCTGCCCAGGGAGGTTGTGGAGTCTCCTTCTCTGCAGACATTCCAACCCGCCTGGACACCTTCCTGTGTAACCTCATCTGGGTGTTCCTGCTCCATGGGGGGATTGCACTGGATGAGCTTTCCAGGTCCCTTCCAATCCCTGACGTTCTGTGATTCTCCGGTCTTGAAGCTGTCAGGAATGCCTAGAAACCATCTTGACACAAAGCGAGCAGTCGTCTTACATTTAGCACTTCTGAAGCCTCTTGCAATTTTGGCATTTCTCAAAGTTGTGTTGCTTTTACTCTTTTCAAGGCAGTTGCAGAGAACCTCCTGGGTTACTGTTTAAGCGTGAAGTTCTCCTGTTGTCTTTTTCACTGTAGTGCAATGATTCCAGTGATGAGTTAAACTTTTATTTGTACTTGTTCAAGGTTGTCTGTAGTTTTAAAACCAGAGAAAGAAATAATTAATCTGTTTTAAAATTATGTAATCCTGTTGCAGGCCCCACCTGCCCCTGCTGCAGCTCCGGTACAGGAAGATACAAAAGTCCCCATCAGCCTTGTACTAAGGTTAAGGTAAGGGCACAAAACTGACCCATTCTGTCCAAGTGAGTTTTTGTAGATAGGGACAGTGGAAGATGCATCTTGCCAAGTGCTTTTTAATTAAAAGAGTGGGGGTTATGTGCTGTTTGTCAGCCTGGATTTCATCCACCCTTCTGAAAACAGGAGCCAGAAAAGCACTGGAATAGTTTGGGTTGGAAGGAACCTTCAAAGGTCATCACTTCTTCCATTTGACAAGAGCTGTAGATTGAAACAAGTTTTGATATTTGTATAAATATTCCCCAATTTTAACAAGATGGGAAGGAAGGATTTATCTGAGTTCCCTAAAGGGATCAGGGATCCAGGGGTTCTGGCCTCCTCTGGACCATCTTATTCTTCAGGCACAAGTTTAGTCTTCAGCCAGTTCTGAAAGTGAAGCGCTTTTACTCAATTCAAGGCAGAGATTGTGGTCCGTGCTGCTAGAAATAGGCAGAAAACAGACTATTGGCACATTCTGCTGTCAGTTGTTACACATATTGACGTTTCTCACTGAAGGAACCTGCCTCTCATCTCTGTAGGCATCTCAGGTTTTGGTAGATGTTGGTCTGGGACTTCTGAACATCACCTCCCAGTCTTCCCTGGCCAGATGTTTGCATCTGCATTTGAGCAAGTGCCTCCTTCTCTGAAGAGTGTACTCCAAGCATCTGTCTTCTGACAGATATGAGTTGGTGAGACAGTGGAGCGACGTGGCCTTGTACCACAGAGGTGGCACTTGCTTGTCCTGGACTTCAGGCCACTTGGGTTGAGAAACAGAATATACCCAAGTGATTAGTTTCTGCCCTAGGAAGGTAAAGGGTGCAATGAATTTACCAATGGCCAATGGTACCTGGGGTGGATTAGAAGGGGGTGGTCAGTAGGTCAGAGAGGTTCTCCTGCCCCTCTACTCTGCCCTGGGGAGACCACATCTGGAATATTGTGTCCAGTTGTGGCCCCTCAGTTCCGGCAGGACAGGGAACTGCTGGAGAGAGTCCAGCACAGGGCAACAAAGATGCTGAAGGGAGTGGAGCATCTCCCGTGTGAGGAAAGGCTGAGGGAGCTGGGGCTCTGGAGCTGGACAAGAGGAGACTGAGGGGTGACCTCATTCATGTTTACAGATATATAAAGGGTGAGTGTCAGGAGGATGGAGCCAGGTTCTTCTTGGTGACAAGCAATGATAGGACAAGGGGCAATGGGTTCAAACTGGAACACAGGAGGTTCCATTTAAATTTGAGAAGAAACTTCTTCTCAGTAAGGATAACAGAACACTGGCCCAGGCTGCCCAGGGAGGTTGTGGAGTCTCCTTCTCTGCAGACATTCCAACCCGCCTGGACACCTTCCTGTGTAACCTCATCTGGGTGTTCCTGCTCCAGTGGGGAATTGGACTGGATGAATTTTTGAGGTCCCTTCCAATCCCTGACATTCTGTGATTCTCCTCCCGGAGTGATTATTCAATGACAGCACTTTCTTTTGGGCACCCAGCAGTGCAACAGAATGGTCTCTTCTATCTAAAACTTCTCTTCTCTCCGCAGGAATTCAAAAAAAGAGCTCAATGATATTCGATTTGAATTCACCCCAGGGAGAGGTGAGCTGGGGGGAGATTCCGGTGTGTGGAGGTGGTTTGGGCAAAGGGGAGATACTGTGTTTGTGCAGTTGTGTGTATGGGAGCCCGGGATGGGTGTCTGTCCGCAGTGGGTGGGCTTGGAGCTCTTGTAAAACTGTTCATGGATGTGACCAAAGTGCAGCCCTTTGAATTCCAGCTCAGAGTTTGACAGCAGAGCTGAAACCTGCCTGACTGCACCTTGTTTGCACCCTAATATCTGTCTTTTACGAACAACTCTTGCTGTTTGGTTTGGACAAGCTCCTTTAGTTTTTTGTGTGACACCTTCATCAAGTGGATAATTTCTATGTGCTGACCATCTCTTGGTTTTCTCTCCAACAGACACTGCTGATGGTGTGTCTCAAGAACTCATTTCAGCAGGTCTTGTTGATGGCAGAGATCTGGTAATAGGTAATTAGTATTTTTGTAATACTAATTTCAGTATATTTTTTCCATGTTTAAAATGACCTGTCCATGGGTACTAGGAGAGTTTGCTTTGACCTTGGTTCTCTACCCCAACAGCTCTACAAAACTCTCAGTTCTGCTGTCAGTTCTGTGCTGGTATATTTGGGCAACCCCTAGTCTACAAGGACATGAAGTAGCTGCAAACATTTGTGAACTATGAATGCATTAGCTAAATCAGTCTCATCCGACATATATATGTTGCCAAATTGCTGCACAAGCCTGTACAACTTGTGGGTCCTGCACAGGAGAGGTCTGGGTGTTGTGTGGATACGAACAGTAAGATCAACAGCTGCTTCTAGCAACAGTTTGCTATATCAATGTGTCCTGTACAGCAGGGCAGACTTTTAAACACTCACCTCTGCCAGTGTATTTAGGCCACAGCAAACAAAACCGTTCATTATACACAGGCCACAGCGTTTGGAAAGGCTGCTAGTGCAGAATTAACTGATTTCCAGGTGCAGTTGGGCAATTTACTACTAATCCCACCACATCTAGGAAAAAATAACTACCTCTGAAACAGCATTTTCAGAGCTTAAAGCTTTAGATTTAAGTAGTGAGCTTAACTGAAACCTAAACTTTTTCTCCTTTTTAAAAGTTCTAAGTTTGGGTAATAGAAACAGGCATAATGAGTTTGGGATGTTGTGGTTTTTTCTAGCCTGTCCTAATATTTGCCCTTTTTCTGTGTGTGTGATTTCAGTTGCAGCCAATCTGCAGAAAATTGTGGAAGAGCCGCAAGCAAACAGATCCGTCACCTTCAAACTGGTATTTATACCTGTTCCCTCGTCGAACAAGTTGTTGCTTGCAAAGAGAAGCCATCCCGTATAGGTGCCTGTGGTGCCTGCTGTAGGAATCTAATATATACACTCTAAATATTCCCTTCTTGCCCAAAGTTTCCTACTGGTTGTGTAACAGTGGGCAGTGCAGGCTCCCTGTTTGTGTCTTCTGAGCAGCACCTGGGTTAAATAACTGTGAGATGATGTGTTAATACAAACACGGCCTTATCCTGACTGATAAGAATATCAAAATGTTACAAAAGGGTATTTTCTGGCCTTGGGACATAGACTTACCCAGAAATATTTCAGGGCAGATAAACAGGCTATGAAATTTTGGGGAATGACCTATTAGAGAGCAGTGTAGGGGAAAGGGACCTGGGGGTCCTGGGGACAGCAGGATGACCATGAGCCAGCACTGGGCCCTTGTGGCCAGGAAGGCCAATGGTACCTGGGGTGGATTAGAAAGGGGGTGGTCAGTAGGTCAGAGAGGTTCTCCTGCCCCTCTACTCTGCCCTGGGGAGACCACACCTGGAATATTGTGTCCAGTTGTGGCCCCTCAGTTCCAGCAGGACAGGGAACTGCTGGAGAGAGTCCAGCGCAGGGCAACAAAGATGCTGAAGGGAGTGGAGCATCTCCCGTGTGAGGAAAGGCTGAGGGAGCTGGGGCTCTGGAGCTGGACAAGAGGAGACTGAGGGGTGACCTCATTAATGTTTACAGATATATAAAGGGTGAGTGTCAGGAGGATGGAGCCAGGCTCTTCTCAGTGACAACCAGTGATAGGACAAGGGGCAATGGGTTCAAACTGGAACACAGGAGGTTCCACTTAAATATGAGAAGAAACTTGTTCCTGGTGAGGGTGCCAGAGCCTGGCCCAGGCTGCCCAGGGAGGTTGTGGAGTCTCCTTCTCTGCAGACATTCCAACCCGCCTGGACACCTTCCTGTGTAACCTCATCTGGGTGTTCCTGCTCCATGGGGGGACTGCACTGGATGAGCTTTTGAGGTCCCTTCCAATCCCTGACATTCTGTGATTCTGTGAAATGCTATGGACTCCTTTCTTGGAGGAGGAGAACAGGGAGGATCCAGATACATTGTCTCTGAGGAGGAAATCAGAGAATGAAGGGAGAGAACAAAAAAGAGCAGGGGGAAAATAGAGCCAAAACTGAGATAGGCCAGGTGAAGAGAAGGAATGGCAGATGAATCCTTCAGATGTGATGGAATTCAGGTAGTAAGAGTGGCAAAGTGAAGGTGTAACCAGTTTGTTGGTAGTAAAGCTGTGTTGTTTTTTACTCTTTCTGTAAGGAGTTTTCACTTGTTTTGCCCCACTTAGTGCACGTAGCCCTGGTCAGAGCAGGCATTGGCGAAACTTCAGTCCTAGCCTTTCCTAGCTTCCAAGAAAGGGCTCAGTTTTAACTATGGGTGATGCCCGTAGTGCAAAGCTGTCCTATGACTGTTCTCTCCGCAGGCTGTATCTGATCCACCTTGTGATAACATACGGTGTATATCAGAGGGCAGAGTGTGCGTGTCGCTATTTGGATCTCTGTTCCTTGTGTTTCAGGCATCTGGTGTCGAAGGCTCCGATATTCCCGATGATGGCAAACTTATAGGATTTGCACAGCTCAGCATCAGCTAAACAATGGTCCCAGGAGATGTTTCCCAACTGAGAACCCACATGTGCATATTTGTAATGCTTCTGTTAGCCTAAAAAAACCAACCACTACTGCCAAAGAATTGAACTACAGCCCCTTCCTAGAAGCTTTAACATTTTCCTTAATAGGAACATGTACCTTCCTGAAATTACCGATGGTGTTTACACCTTTTGTAAACAACTCTCATGGTTTTTTGTATCTGTCATCTCAAACATGCAGCTCCAACACATCATTGCCTGCATGTTCGTTTTATTATTGCCTTACTTTAAAGAAAAATACTACTGAGTACGAAGCAGGGGGTTCCACTGCTCTGATGATCATGCCTAAATGTTTGCTTACATGTGGTTTCATTCTTTTTTTGTTCACTTGCTATTTTTGCACAACTTTTAATACTGAACGGATCTTCTTTTGTTCTTTACCTGCTTCTCCTTCCATCTGAAACACCAATGTACATGATGTTTGGGTCACCTGGCCTGCTGAGAAATCCGCTTCTCTTCGGCTGTGTGTTTTAAAACTGCTGGTTTGAACCTGAGCAAGCCAAGTCTTAACCCGCGGGAGGGAGAGCCGCCTTCCCTTGTGCTTGTTTTTGAGGAGTTCCTTGACTTTGAGGTGTTGAAGTCAGCTTCCCTTTGTAAACTGCCTTATTTTTTTTATTATTATTATTATTATTGTTATTATTATTTTACTCTTTTGGTTCTTTCCACATGAGTGCCAGGCGTGGCATGAGGGCTGAACCTTTTAATTCACATTAAGCAGTCCTTCCTCAAAACGCCTTTCATTCTGCATCCTAGATGTAGCCTGTTCGTGCACGCAGACCACTGAGGCATCGCAGGCTGGAAACTGGTCTTTCAGATGATCCACAAAACCCTCGTGGGCAGAGGGAGAGCAGATCTGTGTCACTCTGCGTTGGCCAAGGACACACTTGGAACTGTTCACAAAACCCAGTCTGTGATGCCCGGCTGCGCGTGTCCTCCCGATGTGTCCCCCAGTCCCTTTGCAAACTGGTACCCGTGGAACCACCCCTGTCGTGTTTTACAGCAATAAAGAATCGCCAGTAGAGTGGTAGTACTGGGCAAGCGGGCGCCGGGCTGTGTCCCTCCTGCACTAATCGCTTGGGCCAGCAGCCTTCTCGCCGGTCCGAGCCTCAACGTTTGATCAGGATGTCACCGAAACCCCATCACACACATGTATTTAGCTTTTATTTCTATTATATGGTGTTGAATTTGAGTTTCTACGTGAATAATATAAATTATACTCTGGGTTTGATAAGAGACACTTGTAATGCAATATGTGAATAATGGTGTTGATTATTTTTTTTCCTTACTGTTTCACAGTTGGCCTTTGTAACTGCTATTGGCTCTGGAGTGTTTTCTACACAGCAATTGTAAGCCTGTAATTTAACACACAGATGGAAACGCGTTTGGTTTCCATCAGCCACAAACAATGCAGAAATGGAGTGTTAAAGCGGAATGACTGGGTTCAATTAGGACTTCTAAAAATTTCCAAGTCTTCAGGTGAACAATCTATATTTATACATTGTTCTCTACGAGCAGCTGTGGAAACTTCCTGAATTGTGCATGTTCTTTTTATACCACCCTTGTTGCTTTTAGCCCCTGGGTGGATATTTGATATATCCCCATGGGCTATTTGCAGCCCTGTGGCTGGTGAGTGTGAAGTAGAGGAGAATAGAGGGTTTTGGGGGTCAGAGCACCCCAGGGTGCTGAGCAGATGCTCTCAAGAGACCTGGGAGCAAGTGCCCGATACCAGGGAGGTGATGCTGGTTGGGTTTGGCCAAGTGTGTCCATGTGGCACCTCTGGCACTTTCTCCTATTGCCCGACACAAAGTGCTCCCCTTGGCTTCCCCCATCGAGCTCTTGACTTGGAACAGCAGGCTGGACCTCGATTGGCACGTCCCCCTCTGCTCCACACGGATGCGTTGGAAACCTTTAGGATACGGAGACAAGGTAGTCTTGGTACAGTATTATTTTCCCCTTCTGCCTCGTGCCGTGGGGACCTCTTCGTTCATTTGTGTGCTGGTGCTGAGAAAAGGTAGGGCTCAAACTGCTCAAATGGAACAATTCTGCATCTATTTATTTATTCCCCACCTTCTCCAAGCCAGGCCTTAGAGAGCTTGAGCTCACACTATCCCAAGGCTCCTTAGTTCTTTAATGGAGAAAATTAAGTAAGGAAGAAATGGATGGTTTTTTACCCTATAGATCTCCAGATGTTTTGGATAGGGATCCAAAATATTTACTTGAGTTATTACAGTGCTAGACAACTGTCTTTTCTGATGTTCCAGTAAGTGCCAATGCTATTCATAATTGTTTTCCAATGTCATTAAGAATTTGGTTTTTGTGCAAATTTCTGATCTGAACCTGGAAGCAGGTGGTAATTTTTGGTTCCTACTTTTAAGGACAGTGCTCTGTTAATGAAAACGGATCCTCTTCACAACTTTGGTGTATTGTAGATTATAATGAAAGATGTAAAATATTCAGGCTTTTTCTCCTTTTTTGGACTTTGTATTTTACTGCATGTCTCTAATTTTTAATCAATAAAGAACAAATTGTCCATTGGCGTGGGTTTGGTGTGTGGTTTCCATGTCATTGGGTTGGATGGTGCACATTATTGCTCTTTGCAGCTGCCTGAAAGGAGGTTGGAGCATGGAGGGGTTGGTCTCTTCTCCCAAGTAACAAGTGATAAGACAAGAGGAAATGGTCTCAAGTTGCCCCAGGGTAGGTTCAGGTTGGATATTAGGAAAAGATTCTTCCTGGAAAGGGCTGTCAGGCATTGGAACAGGCTGCCCAGGGCAGTGGTGGAGTCACCATCCCTGGAGGGGTTTAAAAGACACGTAGATGAAGTTCTTAGGGAAGTGGATTAGAGGTGGACTTGGAAGTGTGAAGTTAATGGTTGGACTTAATGATCTTAAAGGTCTCTTCCAACCAAAATGATTCTATGATCTTGGGGAAGGGCTTTGTCTGAGTGGTGTCTATAGCCCCCCGGGGCATTTCTGATTGAGGCATTTGGGAGGTTGACAACCCCAGGAGGTGGGGACGCTCTGCAGGACTTGTGTGCAGAAGTGGAGCCAGGATGGCACTTAGGGTTGTACCCTGAGAGCTTGACTCTGGTTGAAAGGTTTTCTTCAAGCTGTGCAGCTTCCCCTTTCCAGGAACACCGCAGTGTGACAGGGACTGGTATTAAAGTGGGGTGATTTATAACCTGAGCAGCATTTGGAGCGTGAGCTGCACACCTTCCCTTCCGCTTCCTACTTGTTCTTCCTGAATTTGAAGATTAAGGGCAGGTCTGATCCAGAGGTGCCACTGAGGTCTCTCATGTTTCTAGTGGAGCCAGGATTTCAAGAAAACGCACTGATGGTGGGAGGTAGAGCCCAGGCTTGTCCCCATCTTGGGACCCTCATGGGTCCAAGCTCTGGCTGGGCTGTTCTGGGCTCTGGTGAGACCCCCCTGCAGTGCTGGTCCAGCTCTGGTTCCTCAGCACAGGACACACATGGACCTGCTGGAGAGGGGCCAGAGGAGCCACAGGAATGATCCGAGGCTGGAACAGCTCTGCTGGGAGGACAGGCTGAGAGAGTTGGGGTGTTCAGCTGGAGAAGAGAAGCTCTGGGGAGACCTTAGTGTGGCCTTTCAGTGCTTAAAAGGGGACTGTAAGAAAGATGGGGACACACTTTTTGTCAGGGCCTGTTGGGATAGGACAAGGGGTGATGGTTTAAACTAAAGGAGGGAGATTCAGGCTGGACATGAAGAGGAAAGTTATGACACTGAGGGTGGTGAGACCCTGGCCCAGGTTGCCCAGAGAGGTGGTGGATGCCCCATCCCTGGAGACATCCCAGGCCAGGCTGGACGGGGCTCTGAGCAACCTGAGCTGGTGAAGATGTCCCTGCTCATGGCAGGGGTGGCGCTGGATGAGCTTTGGAGGTCCCTTCCAACCCAAACTATTCCATGGCTCTGCCCTGTTAGCACCGCTTTTCCCGCTGCAGCAGACTCGTGTCCCAGCGGTCGTGCTTCGGGCTGTGAGAGCGAGGAGGTGCCAGAAGTGAAAGGTCTTGTCCCAGCGTGCAGGTGATGAGGCTGTTGGCAGATTGCCAGTGAACCTCTTGCCAAGAGGTTGCAAATGCTGCTGTGACCTGGCCCTGAGCCACTGCTGTGGTGGTGGCAGCAGGTTTGTCACGGCAAATGCTGGCGGTTTGGTGTCTGCTCAATTCAAGTGGCCATCTGGACAATTTTAAGAGTGACCTCAGTGTCATGATGTCTCCATTCAGAGAAGCAGAAGGGCTCCTGCTCAGTTTGTGGGAATGGAGAAGTTTCCCTAAAGCTTCAGGGACTTGTCAATGACAAGATTTGTGTTTTTGGGGAGCGGGTGTGGATGGTCCAGTTCTAAGTGTGTTCCCTAGACCTTTTGGCTGGGATGCACCCATCTGCGTTTGCCTAAAAATATGCACGTTCTTGCTTAAAAACAAACAAAAAACCCCCACCAGAACAAATCAAAACGTGGTGGCCTTGGATGGTGGCACTTTTTAAGTTCTTTTTTCCATTCACTCCAAGCCTCTTGGGCTTAGTTTGCCATTTTCTGGCTCTTTATTTCTCTTAAACTGTTCCTCTTTACTCTCACATCCAGAAAACTTCACCGGGGTTGTATGTAACTTGCACGTTTTAGGTGTGGGATGGTGAGGGATGTTCTGCGTCGCTGCATCTTATCCCCTGCATCTAAGCCAACTTCTTTGCAGTCTCTCCAGTATTTAGCCAAACCCTCCTTAAAAAAGCCTCAGAGGTTTATATCCCAGCTTTCTCTCCCATCCCCACCCCCGTAGGAAGTCTCTGTATGGACACTCTAAAAGGCCCCAGCGCCTCAAAGTCCTCCTGTGACTGACTAGTCCACCAGTTACCTTCATCCTTGGATGTTGCCCTTTGTGGGTGCTCACCATGAGATGTCTCATGCTTTCACTTAATGGGAACATGGTGTGATTACAAATCCCAACCCTGAGTGTTGCTTTTTCTTCAAATTTACACACTTCTTGTGGATGCTGACAGCTGTAGGGCTTAACCTTGGGCTTAAGCAAGTGTTCCGGGCCCAGGAAAGCCTGTCTCTGCAGGTACTGCTGCCCATGTCAGACAGTGGGGAAATTCTGAAAGCATTTGGGGATTTCGGCTGGTGCTGCTCACCTCGTTTCCCTGCCTCAGTGTGGCTTTCCACCAGATCTGCCATCTTTATGTGGTTCCACACATGCCACATCACTGTGACACCAGCTGGATCCGTGTCATCGGCCCCAACCTGACTGAGGAAGAGCAGCTGAACCTCACCCTGCTGTGGGACATGGAGTGGTGCTCCATGTACTCACCGGTGGACCGCGACCTCATCTCCATTGTGGTGTACAGCTTGAATGCCACGGAGAAGTGCAGCAATGGCTGGGTGTACCCCTCAGACCATGGTGGCCACTCAGGTTTGTGACATCCTTTTGTTTCTGGTTGCTTTCTGCTGTGGAAAATGGTGTTTTGAAGGATGGGGTGCTCAGTGGGGACCAGGCACGCCTGGAGGTGTGATGTTCCTTCTGTGCTTTAGCTTTGGTGCTTAGTGTCTCCCCAAACAGCAGCAGATCGATTCCTCCTGACCTTTACCAAAAGCCATGGAAAGATGTGTTATGAACACACACCCTGCTCAGGTGCTGAGGAGATCATCTCAGCCCAGAGAAGCGATTCAGCTCCAACCTTTGCTGCCTCCTCACCTGCTGGAAACCTCCTTCCTTTGGTCCTTGGTCCAGCGCCTTGGTGTCCTTCAGCCTCCTTTAAATGTGATGCCCAGCTCAGGCTCTCCAGTGCTGGTGGAGCAGAACAGATCACATTTTCCCTCGCAAGAGTTCTGGCAGTGTTTTGTTCCAGTCTTCTGGCTCCTGCTTCTCCAGATCCATGAGACCCATGACTGGTGTCTGACTGACCCTCCTGGGCTTCCTCATTTAATCATGATGAAGAACAGATGGAGCTACTTTCTAGCATGGAGCCAGGAGACTGCCAGTGGAGATGGAAGGATCAGGCCTGGGAAGGGCTCCCCTGAGCTTCTGAACATCTTTGACTCAGCTTTTAGTGAGGTTTGGCCTGTCTCATCTTCTGCAGGGCTTTGGATCACAAGTGTGATGGGAGCGGCTGAGGGACCTGTTGGGTTCAGCTGGAGAACAGGAGCTGAGGGGAGACCTTCTGATCTCTGAACTGCCTGAAAGAAGCTTGGAGCATGGAGGGGGTTGGTCTCTTCTCCCAAGTAGCAAGTGATAGGATGAGAGGAAATGGCCACAAGTTGTGCCAGGGAAGGTTTGGATTGGACATGAGGAAAAATTTCTTCTCCAGAAAGGGTTGTCAGACGTTGGAACAGGCTGCGCAGGGCAGTGGTGGAGTCACCATCCCTGGAGGGGTTTAAAATATGTTTACATGAGGTTCCTAGGGACATGTTTCAGTGCCAGAGTTGGGTTATGGTTGGACAAAGTGATCTCGAATGTCTCTTCCAACCAAAATGATTCTATGATGAAGCAGAGATCAAGGTGAACAGAAGAACCTTGATTTCATCCTCCATCTGAGTTTCCTAGTTGACTTGAACAGACCAAATTTGTGTTGCCCACCACCTCCACCTGCTTCAGTGTTTGCCTGTTTATCTGTTATCATTGGTGCTCTCTGCTTGTGGCTGCTGAGCTGGACTTATCCTTGGGGCAGCATCTCCTCTCTGGCTGCCTGGGGAGCTGGTGTACCTCCAGGTTTGCCCTGTGGGTGCCCTGGTCAAGCCAAACAGGGCAGCCATGGTCTGGTTTCCATCATGCAGTTCCCAGCAACCTGTGGGCAGGAGAAGCCTCCAAGTTGCTTTTGGGCACCTCTGGAGTCTTTGCCTCATGGACATCCCAAAGGGGCCCCAAGCACATGCTGTTCTTACATCAGGGATGGGTTGAACAGAGCTGGTTTGATGTTCTCCGTGATTGTTTTAAGGCAGGAAGGCATTTGAGCTGAGTTTTGCCAAACTTGCCTCAAGCAGCATTGCCCCATGTCAGATTTCTCCCATCCCTATTCGCCTTCCCCAACTTTTCTCTGCATAGAACCCCCACCAAGCTGCGGGGTGGCCCAGAACTGGTGGCAAAGGTGGATGTCGCACGTGTCACTTGCTTGTGCTTGCACAGGAAAGCTGCAAAAGATGCAGGAGATGGAGTCTCACATCACCTGGGACCACAGCCACCCTCTGTTGCCTCCAGCTCTGCCCATCCATCAGAATCACTTCTTTTATCCCTTGGGACTTCTCCCAGCTCTGCATCACGCTGGGCTGCCTTGGCCCCTCTGAACTTCGCTTACATGGAACTGCTGGAGACAGCCTCAGGGGTTCAGCAAACACAGCTCCTGCAGTTGCTTTGGAAGAGTCTTTTCCCACAGCAGGGCCACCTGGCTGTGGCACAGGGTGGGATCCAGGTCGCCTGACACCGGGATCCTCCAGCTCCAGACGGGCGCTGTGTGGGTGGCACACAGATGATTAATGTATTACGTGGTGTACTTAGGACAGGTGAAACATCAGGCATTGTCTATCCTGACTACACATTTGTGGCGGCTGGCTGTGACTGCGGAGCTTATCTCAGGTTTAAACATTAATTCCAGTCCTCTGGAAAGCCTGTCCCAGGACTGTCCTGTTCCAGACGCAGCTGCCAATGTCAGGCATCGGGGAAATTTTGAAAACGGTTGGTGAGTTTGGGCCATTTCAGAAATGGCTGGTGCTGCTCACCCTGCTCCCCTGCCTCAGCGTCTCTTTCCACCAGTTTTGCCAACTTTTTATGGTTCCAAACGTGCCGCATCACTGCAACACCAGCTGGATCCGTGCCATCGGTCCCAACCTGACCGAGGAAGAGCAGCTGAACCTCACCCTGCCCCGCGATGCGAACGGGGCGTACGAGCAGTGCTCCATGTACTCACCGGTGGACTGGGACCTCGACTCCATCATGGCCTATGGGCTGAATGCCACGGAGAAGTGCAGCAGTGGCTGGGTGTACCCCTCAGCACAGCCACCGTCCCTGCTGACCGAGGTCTGTAATCACCTTTGATGTGCTGGGGAGGTGGAGGGAAAGGACACCCAAAGGGCTGCCCTGACCTGCAGTTCAGTTGAAGCCAGTACTGACTGTGGTGCATCTGGGCTGGGTTGATATTCACATCAGGTGTGTTCTGGGGATCTTGGCTACACCACTCAGCCTCTGGTGTGGTCCCTGAGGGGTTGCAGGCAAACAGGCTGCGATATAGACATCAGTGGGGCCACAGGCAGAGCTGGTGGAGACATTAGTCACTCCTGGTGGGACCTTTTCGTAGAATCACAGCATGGCTGGGGTTAGAAGGGACCTCTGGAGATCATCCAGTCCAACCCACCTGCTCAAGCAGGGTCACCAGAGCAGATCACACAGGAAGGTGTCCAGGTGGGTTTGAATGTCTCCAGAGAAGGAGACTCCACAACCTCTCTGGGCAGCCTGGGCCAGGCTCTGGCACCTCAAAGGAAAGAAGTCTCTCCTCATATTCAGATGGAACCTCCTGTGTTTCAGTCTGTGCCTGTTGTCCCTCATCCTGTCGTTGGGCACCACTGAAAAGAGTCTGGTCCCATCTTGACACCCACCCTTGAGATATTAATCAGCATAAATAATGTCCCCTCTCAGCCGTCTCTTGTCCAGGCTGAACAGCCCCAGCTCTCAACCTTTCCTCAGAGCTCTTTTGGTTGTCCCTGCCCCTCCGCAGACTGCGTGCCACCTTCCCGCTTCTCCCTGTGTACAGCTTTGTGCTTTGGACTCCTCGGCCAGGGAAAGCAGTCAGGGCTCAGTGCGTGGTTTCTCCTCCCAGGCATGGTGGGGAACTTGTCAGGGTGACAGGCTGTGGGATTTCTGCCTCGGGGTCTCAGCGTGGAGACTCCAGGTCAGGGTTGTCACAAACAGCTGGAATTCCTCACTGCTCCTCAATTTGTATGGAGAGAGGAGAGGAGAGGAGAGGAGAGGAGAGGAGAGGAGAGGAGAGGAGAGGAGAGGAGAGGAGAGGAGAGGAGAGGAGAGGAGAGGAGAGGAGAGGAGAGGAGAGGAGAGGAGAGGAGAGGAGAGGCTTGCAAAACTCCGTCTTAACAGTCAGCAAGAGCTTCAGCAACACAGTGTTCTGGTGAGCAATGCTAAGGTTCTCTCAGTGCTTTCTGACCTCTCTGTATTTCCTATACATGTTCTTCCCTATGTGACTCTTTCTATAGATGCACTCTGGATGCTGGCCGCTGCAGAACATCTCTTTACTAGAAACTGCTTGTTCGAGGAATCAGCACCGTACTCATCCTTTTTCCTTCGGGAAGGAAGGCAGAGTAGGAGAAGCAAAGTGCTGGGACTTCTGTCCCAAGTGTCACTTTAAGCAAAACTTCCTAACCAGGAGGGTTCTCTGGGGGTACCTGGCCTGAGGGGGAGTCCGACAGGTTCCAGGGCTTGGGAGAGCTTGTCCCACCGCTGACTTGTGTGGTATGTGCACATCCTTGGAGGCGGGATCAGAAAGCATCGGTAGCCTGTCGAGAACAAAACCATCCATGTTTCCTTTCTCCAGTTTGACCTGGTGTGTGACAAGAAGGACCTGAATGACATCTCCCAGTCCATCTACATGATGGGGCTGTTCCTAGGATCCATTATCTTTGGGCCATTAAGTGACAGGTGAGGAGACACAACCACCCAACCGGGGTCTGTGCAAAGCCAGCAATGAGCGGAGCAGCAGGCTGCTCCCAGCCTGGGCACCGCACCATGTGTGTTTTGTCACTGCTCATCAGTAGCAGGGACCTTGAGCAAAGTCTCTTCAGGTCCCATGAGGACACGGCTGTGCAGGGGGGTGGAAGGGAGAAGGGCACAGTGTGCATGCAAGGTGCTTCGCATGTCAACTGTGAGTCCAGCGTGAGCCTCATCACCCTCAAGAGAGGGTGATACGGTCACTGTGTCACCCACTGGGCTCTTCAACATCTCCATGAGGTGATTCGAGATGCCAACTGTGTCTTCCCTCTTCCTCCTCAGGATCGGCCGCCGGCCAGTCATTCTGTTCTCCATCTTCCTTCAGGGCTTGTTTGGTGTAGGAATTGCCTTTGTGCCCCATTTCTATGTGTACATGGCCTTCAGATGTGTCGTGGGGGCTTCGGTGTCAGGGATCACCATGACGATACTGGCCTTAGGTGAGTAGGATGCTCATGCCCTGATGCAGACAGATGTGGCCTCTCAAGATGCAGTAGGAAAGGTCTGTAAAGAAATAAATCCTTCTGTGTGACCTGAAAAACACCGCAATGAGGACAGGTCTTGCTCCGTACTGTCCTTTGGCATGTTGGCATCTCCTCAGCCCTGAGTGAGAGCCACGGGCAGCATCTCTCCCATGCCGGTGCTCAGAGGAGGACAAGAGGACAGCAGCCCGGTTCAGCAGGTCAGTGTGGGGAGAGAGCCCAGGGGCTCTGGGATATGATTGATTTGGGCACAAATTCTGCCCCAGTGAGGCGCTCTGTGGATGCTGAGAGCAAAGAGATGACATACCTGAGCTTCATGTGCTCTTGCAGAGGACCATGGCACCCTGATGATAAAGAGAGGCGATACATCTCATGAAACACTAATGACTTGTGTGTGTGACCAATGCCAGAAATATGACTGTCAGTCCTCTCTCCTCACCTCCAGGGGAGCTTTTCTCCAGGACAAACTCCCTGTCAGCATCCATGGAAATCACTTGCATGGATGACCTGAACCTTCGCTCTTCTTTTCAGCTACAGAATGGATCGGTGTCTCCTCCCGGCCAAAGGCAGTGCTTGTGTCTCACTGCTGTTTCGCCATCGGACAGATGATTTTGGCTGGTTTGAGTTACGGAATCCGCAACTGGAGGCTGCTGGAGATTGCAGGATCTGCTCCTATATTTGCCTTTTTCTTCTGCATCCAGTAAGTGGGACCTGGGCAGAGATCCTTGCAGACAGGACAGCAGCAAGGGTGATGGGTGGCAGTGAGGAGGAAGAAGCTGAGGAGCAGGATGGGTCTTTCCCATTAGAGAGCAGATGCTGCAGGGGCTTCTGCAGAGCCCACCACATCTCCCTGGAGCACTGGACCTCTGAGAGCAGCAGCTGCTTTGCTTCAGGTCTCCAAATGCGACCTTTGGGGCCTAAGTGTAGGCCTGGAAAAACTGACCTGAGGAGGTATTTAGACTCCCCCATCACATGGAAAGCACATTGGTTGCTGGACGTGGTCACGGAGAGCTGGGCTGTGGGGAAATTCAACTGGTCACAGCAGCATCTCCTGGTTTCACCTCCCGGGCAGGGTGCTCCCAGAATCAGCTCGGTGGCTGGTGACACGAGGCAGAATAGAAGAAGCCAAGAAGCTCCTTAAGAAGGCAGCATCCATCAACAAGCGCACCATCCCAGCAGGACTCCTTGAGCAGGTACCCGTCATGGCTTGGGGACCTGCCAGTGGTCTTCAGAGACCTTGCTCTGTGCTGGGGTTTGTAGCAGCCGCTGGAGCTGAGGTCACCTGAAAAACAGCTTTCCATGCTGGCTGGGGATGATTTGGGGATGGACCGTGGGTGGGTGACTCTGGTTTTGGCTGCGCTGTACAGACACAAGGCCGGGGAGGAGGCCCGGCTTCTGCTGAGGCTCAGCCTGGAGCTTTCTGGAGTCCACCTTGACACATGGAAAGGATCCAAGTGTTTCCCTTGTCCTTTTCTCTGTAGGAGTGTTGAGGATGAGCATGAGGTGTCTGTTTAGTCTGTGAATGTCCAAAGGACATGCTCACGCCAAAGGCCCTGCTACTCCTCCAAGCTTCTGCCTTGGGCAAGCAGAGCATGGGTGGAGGATTCCTTTGCCTGGTTTAACTCTTTGTCTTTCTGCATTTTGAAGCTGAAACCTGAGACACAGACCAAGTCTGGAAGTATTCTGGATCTCTTTCGGAAGAAGCATCTCCTGAAGGTGACTTTAATAATGTCGTGTGCCTGGTAAGACATAGCGTGGTCCCCTTGTTCTCAACTTGTAGGTGAAGAAAAGAAGGCATTGATAGTTACTCATAACTGTAAATTCACCTCATGGGTTTTGAGTGTTACTGATGGATATTTGTGCATCTGACTATTCAAGATGCTATGTGGTTTTTGGGAAAAGTTAGAGCCATTCAGTTTTTGCAGTGCTATGTTATTGGTCTGGTTCTATGTACCCTTGGAAATTAGGTATTTTGGTCAAAATGTTATCGTTTGAGATCAGTACTGTATTTGCTCCTGGCCAATAGACATGCTCAGTGCCACCCTGCCTGGCTTTCAGGTTTGTGAACAGCCTTGTCTACTATGGGCTGAGTCTGAATGTGACAAATTTTGGTCTGGACATCTACCTGACACAGCTTGCCTTTGGAGCGGTGGAAATCCCAGCCCGTCTTGGTTGTATCTTCCTGCTACAGTGGTTTGGGAGGAAGAAAACCCAGGCTGTTCTCCTGGTGCTGAGTGGCCTGGTGTGTCTGATCATCATTGGCATCCCTGAAGGTGAACAATCTCTCCCCAACACGAGAGGACAGCCCCTGGAACAGAGATACACAGAAACCCAACTCTTCCCTTGCTAGTGCAGATCCTGTCCTCCCAACCAAGCCATTTCACATCTCTCAGGGCTTGAGCTGGCTCTAGTGCTGTGATCACAAGGGATGTGGTCAACTGCCCAAGGCCCATTCCCATCAGTAAACATCTGCTTGCCAGTTGTAACAGGAGAGGGTAGAGCTGCCTCTGGTGGGCCACCCATTAGCAGAGTTGTCCTCTGGGAAAATGAATTTGTGGGATGGTGAGATGATTGAATCAAAGTGTATTGAGGGTGGCCCCAGGGCTGGAGCTGTTCCTCAGTCCATGTTCAGTCACTGTTCAGTGGTGATGGCTCCCTGTGTGCAGCATGATTGTCATTATGCTTTTCCAACCACCATCCCTGAGTGGTGCTGGACCCTTTTCCCACTGTGGTGTTCTCTCCTCCTGCCCTCAGACCAGCCCGTGGCAACCACAGTCTTGGCCACCATTGGCAAGTTTACAGCCTCAGCCTCCTTCTCCACCTCCTACGTCTACACCGCAGAGCTCTTCCCCACAGTCGCCAGGTGAGGTCTCCCCAAACTTTGATGCTTCCCTCCTCCATGGCTGGTGGCAGCGGTGGGGCAAAAGCCCAGTTACCCCCATGGCCACACTCAGTCCCATGGTGGCCTAGGGGGTGCCGAGCCCTGCCTGTGCCTCCCACCGGCCCTCGCTCCCCAGGCAAACCGGCGTGGGGCTGTGCTCGATGTCATCACGGGTGGCAGGGATCTTGGCCCCCCTGATCCGCCTCCTGGGCCAGTACCACCCGGCCATCCCCATGGCCATCTACGGGAGTGCCCCCGTGCTGGGGGGGCTGCTCTGCATCCTGCTGACCGAGACCCGCGGCATGGAGCTGGTGGATGACACAGGGGACAGCCACCCCAAAGCTGAGGTATGTGCCTGATGGTGCCTGTGCTCCCTCCTGGCCATGGGCACCACCAGACCCTCTTGGGCAGGACCACAGGGTGCCAATGCTATGGGACACTATTGGCACCTCTTGGACTGGGAGCATCTTCAAGGGCTTACAGCAATGAGAGGGAGGGAGGGCTGCCCCACAGCGGAGGCGGAGAGGAGGCCCCATAACGCTGCCCAAAGGGGTATCTCAGACCCATGGTGGTCATTGCTTCATTTCTGTCCATGGAATGGAAGGACTCCAGGAGTGGCTGGTGTTTCGCTTTGCTCCCCCTGCCCTCCCCAGAGAAGGGCTGGTGCCTCATAGCTGTGTCTTCTTGGCTTTTGGTCTCATATGGCTCCCAGCACCCAGTTACCCATGGGATGATACTTTTGTTGGGAGAAGAGTGTCCATGGGGGCCCAGAGAGAGAGTGGTGAATGGGAAGCCAGGTTGCTGAAGGCTGTGTGTCTCAGAGAAGGCTGCCATCAAATCATAATGGGTCTTTCTTTTCTTTTTGACTCTTTTCCCTTTCATTAGGTCCACAAAAATGCCAACAGCAGTTCAGAAAATGGACACATGAAAGGAAAAGACGGTGGCCAAGACAATGAGTACACAAAGACCACTTACTTCTAGCTGGACCTGCAAGCGGCTGTAGCTAAAGGCAACCGAGTGCTGTGACGGCACTGAGGACAGGCAGGGTCTCCATTTGCAGGACACCACCACCTCTCAGGTGGTGATTGCCAATTCTTGCCTTTCCTTTTCCTTTTTTGCCTTCCTGTATCTCCCTCTATAGCTTGTCCTCAGGCACTGCATGCTGTCTCTGTTGTTTAAGAGTGCTCTTGATGGAAAAAATCTGATGCTTTTCGTTTAAGGAAACAAAGAAAGAAAGCAGAAAGCAGGTTGGATGCAACGTTTTCTCCTCCTCTTTTCTGTCCCATCTCCAGGAATGTGAGACTGTAAACTTTGTGCGAGTGAGACACCTGCTAGAGCATTGAATAGACTTGCAAAGGAAGGCTGAGCTCATTAATACCAGAGCAGATGCAGCACTGAAAGCAATCTCACACTTGCAAGAAGGAGTGATTTCTCTTGACTGTCTAGCATGGTCTGCTCACCCTCTCTTAAAAACATTCTTTTAAATTTTTCCTTTATTTTTTTTAATAAATTCGAGACACTCGACTGAGAAAAAGAAAATGTGATGGGAGATACAGCAAGCCACAGTGAGCAAAGATGTCTAAGAGGCAGCAGAATTGTGGCCTTGGATGAAAGCACGTCATGGTGCTTCGTGCATGGAAAACTGTGCTGTCGGGCTGAGGTGTAGGACCACATTAATTCCTTCCAGGAAACTGAGAGATATTGTGGCAGTCGGTCTCTTAGAAGAAAGCACAAATCTTTCTGGGAACTATCATGTCCATTCTGCTCTGTTCTAGTCTATTAATTCTCGCTGTATCCATTTCTATCTTTAAGTGGTTTAGGACCACTTTTATCTTATATTATGAAGAAAAAAACATGTGTTTTTCCTCTGCTTCCCCTCCTTTCATCTGCTGTCCCTCAAGATGACTTTCTTTTGCCACTGGCTTGGTACAGATGAAACCCAAAAGTTACACAATGCTGGTGTTCCAGCTTTGTGTGTATACAGCTCGAAGGCTGTTTTCTGATTGTGTCAAGAAGCTTTTAAAACAGACTTTTTTCTTCTCCCTCTTGTCATACCTACATGTTTTCCATGAATCAAAGTATCCCATGGATGTGCAGCATGAGGAAGGCAGAGTTTTGGATAAAGTCAGTGACATGGGACAATGCCCCACCAGGAGGGGCTGCCTGTGGTGACATTATCTTATCTCTGACATTGCTTTTTTAAATGATTTGCTGTGGTGCTCCTGTTCAGTGGCCCTAAGTGTAGAGGACTTTGTCCTTTACCCAAGGTCACTCCTTCCTTTATAAAGGCTGGTGGCTGCCTCATTTGGGCTTCTATGGAAAATAAGGTGTTAAGGCTTAAGGCTGAGGGAAGAGCTTGGTGCAAAATGCACAGTTATTGTACGAACCACAGCTCTTTTTGGGAATCCTGCTCTGAGACTCTTAGTTTGAGCTCATTTTATAAATAAAGTTATCCAAGCACATCTGATGTGCTTCTGCTTCCATCTCATTCATGCCTCTAGTAGGCTGAAGATCCATTTCATCTACTCTTCTCTAGATCATTGCACCTGGTTAGCTTGAAGACTCTGGGATGGTCTTTTTGTCTGAAGAGCACTGGAATAGTTTTCTGAGAAGGCTCAGGGGGGACCATGTTTATGCTGATTAATATCTCAAGGGTGGGTGTCAAAAGGATGGACCAGACTTTTTTCAGTGATGCCCAATGAGTGGGGATGAGGGTCAACAGGCACAGACTGAAACACAGGAGGTTCCATCTGAACATGAGGAGAAACTTCTTTCCTTTGAGGTGCCAGAGCCTGGCCCAGGCTGCCCAGAGAGGTTGTGGAGTCTCCTTCTCTGGAGACATTCAAACCCACCTGGACACCTTCCTGTGTGATCTGCTCTGGTGACCCTGCTTGAGCAGGTGGGTTGGACTGGATGATCTCCAGAGGTCCCTTCCATCCCCAACCACTCTGTGATTCTGTATGATTCTGTGTGACTCGTGATGTTTTGCCCAGCTCTGCAGAAATGGGAGGATGTCCGATGGTTTTGCTGCTTTAATGTCTCTGCTACCTGGTCTACATATGGTCTTACACTGTCATAAACAAAGCTCACAGTACAGAGTCAAACCAAGTGTGGTGGAACAGCATGTGAGAATGCAAACATGCCTCTGCCTGTGTACAATGGGATGTTCTGGGTTCTCATCATGATAACACTACGAGCAAACAATAGAACGTGCCTCAGGTGACCTGAAGGGATAACTAGAGGAAAGAGAATGACCCCATAGCCAAGGGGAGGGAGCCAGAAGGCTGAAGAGATGGTGAGGATAAAAGGAGGTGCAAGGTTTAGCTGGGAAGAGCAGATTCAAGACCTTGGCAGAGTGGCTTACTGAGCCATGACTTGAAGGCCTGTTGTGGGAAGGTACTGAAGGTGGCAGTGGTGAGCAAATGCCAGGGACACTGTGAAGGGTTTGCTAAGACATATTGAATAATGTTCAAGCCTTCTTCAGGTCCTCCTATATCAGACACAGGAGCAAGGTCCTGCTGCTGTGCTTATGCCCTCATTTACACCAGTTTGTGTTCAGGTCAGAACCTCTCAGCCTCTGTTGTCTCCTTGGAGGAGACCCAGGTTCATGCATTTGGACCTCCCTACTGCCAAGGAAAATGGTTAGACGGCCAGAGGTATCGAAGGCATGGAGGGGCAGCAGAGCCTGACCTGGCTCTGTGGCCCAAAGTGAGGTGAGATGTGGGGCAAAGCATCTCCTGTTGCCAGAGTTGCCCCACAGGTTCCACTGGGGCAATCACTGCAATCAGTGACACCAACAAACTGGTCTGCAACCCTGGCTGTGGGACAGAGGTGTCAGGATCCCAGACCTTGACCGCTGGCTAGAGGATATTGTTCTCTCCTTCCTTCTGACCCCATGCTGGGGAGGCCCCAGGCCCATGACCAGAGGAAAACCTGCAGAAAGGGATCCAGCGAGGAATGGCTGAGGAGGTGAGGAGAATCACTAAATCATAGAATCACTTCAGTTGAAAGAGACCCTCAAGATCATTGAGTCTAACTGTTAACCTAGCACTGGCACTAAACCATGTCCCTAAGAACATCTATTACGTGTCTTTTAAACACCTTCAGGGATGGTGATTCAGAAGCAGCATTAACGCTGCCATCGCGACTCTATGCAATGAGTCAGTGCCAAAGCCCAGATCTTGCAAATGCCCTGCCCCACCTCCAGCCATGGCCAGTTCCCAGGTGACACTTTGCAATTCGAGGTGAAGTTGAGCACCAAAGCCGAAGCACAGAATGAGCACCACCTCCAGGCATGGCTGGCTTGGACTTGAGACACTCCAGCCTTCAAAACACTATTTACTACAGCACAGAGCAATTAGAAACAAATGGATGCTGCAAACCAGAGTGACCAACCTTCTTCTTGGACCACGAGCAATGCTGTGGTTTGAGGAGGTGGCTTCATGAAAGGGTGTCAAATACATTCTGTATTTGCAAACAGGTAGAGCAAGAGAGGAGGACCCCCTGTCTTTTGTATGAGCTGACAACAGCCGATCAAGGTCACTGCTAAAGGCCGACCACGCTGTTGAACTGCAGCATACACGGCACAATTCAGGGAACTTGCACAGCTTCTCACAGGGAAAATAAATATAGATTGTTCATCGGAAGACTTGGAAAAAAAAACAGTTGTGATTGAACTTAGTCATTCCGCTTTAACACTCCATTTCTGCATTGTTTGTGGCTGATGGAAACCAAACACATTTCCATCTGTGTGTTAAATTACAGGCTTACAATTGCTGTGTAGAAAACACTCCAGAGCCAACAGCAGTTACAAAGGCCAACTGTGAAACAGTAGGGAAAAAAAATAATCAACACCATTATTCACATATTGCATTACAAGTGTCTCTTATCAAACCCAGAGTATAATTTATATTATTTGCGTAGAAACTCAAATTCAACACCATATAATAGAAATAAAAGCTAAATACATGTGTGTGATGGGGTTTCGGTGACATCCTGATCAAACGTTGAGGCTCGGACCAGCGAGAAGGCTGCTGGCCCAAGCGATTAGTGCAGGAGGGACACAGCCCGGCGCCCGCTTGCCCAGTACTACCACTCTACTGGCGATTCTTTATTGCTGTAAAACACGACAGGGGTGGTTCCACGGGTACCAGTTTGCAAAGGGACTGGGGGACACATTGGGGGGACACGCGCAGCCGGGCATCACAGACTGGGTTTTGTGAACAGTTCCAAGTGTGTCCTTAGCCAACGCAGAGTGACACAGATCTGCTCTCCCTCTGCCCACGAGGGTTTTGTGGATCACCTGAAAGACCAGTTTCCAGCCTGCGATGCCTCAGTGGTCTGCTTTAAGAAAGACTGAATGAGAATAGACCTTCTGTATGTGCCTGTCCATTCCTTATTTGCTCTCTGAGGTTCTGTAGAAGTCCTTCTCTAAGTCTATTCCATCCCCTGCAGTGTCTGTCTTTGACAAAATTTCCAGTGTCCTGCCGCTGAACACAAGAGGGAAAGAGGAAGAGATTATAGTATTTCCGTTCTGTTTTCTGACATATTTCTCTTCACCTTACATTTTCATTTTTGGATCTTTTTTGCCTTAAATTCATAGCTCCGGGTACCTACCTTGGCTGGGGGTTGGCAGCCTCTATGTCATCCACCAGGTCGGTACCACGGGTCTCGGTCAGCAGGATGCAGAGCAGCCCCCCCAGCACGGGGGCACTCCCGTAGATGGCCATGGGGATGGCCGGGTGGTACTGACCCAGGAGGCGAATCAGGGGGGCCAAGATCCCTGCCACCCGTGCTGACATCGAGCACAGCCCCACGCCGGTTTGCCTGGGGAGCGAGGGCCGGTGGGAGGCACAGGCAGGGCTCGGCATCCCCTGGGCCACCATGGGACTGAGTGTGGCCACGGGGACAATTGGGCTTTTGCCCCACCACTGCCATTAGCCATGGAGGAGGGAAGCCCTGAGGCATGTGGAGACCTCACCTGATGACCGTGGGGAAGAGCTCTGCGGCGTAGACGTAGGAGGTGGAGAACGACGCTGTGGCTGTAAACTTGCCAGTGATGGCCAAGACGGTGGTCACCACGGGCTGGTCTAAGGGGAGGAGGAGGGATTTCTGCTGTGACCTCCATGGAGAAGATTCAGTTAAACCAAAGATTTCTGCAGTGGGATTTTTTTTTGAGACAGGCCTTTCTAGTGGACTTACCGAGCAAATCTACCACCTAACCCATTGAAAATCACTCTTAGAGCCCCCTTTCCTGGACAGTATCTTCTGGACAACTGGTAGGTAGAACCCAGATTTTTCCTGAGGCCTTGAACATTTCCTAAATCTGCAACTGGAGTGAGTGAGCCACTGCTGACCTTTGGAGAGTGCTTGGCTGTAAAAATATCACATCCATGAGCTTGAAAGCATCATGTAGCTCCCCTTTGTCCTCTAGCCTTATTTGCAGCACTAGGATAGGAGCAGGGGTGAGGGTATGAACTGCAATGTATAAGCAGGAATAGATAGGGGGGTGACATTTGCTTTTCCTGTCCATCTAAAGAAGGGAGACGTGGTGGCTTTCAAAACACTTCTTCTGCTACACCTTAGTGAGAGGAGGCCGTGGTGCATAGTAGATGGAGGGGCTGTGCATGTTGGGGGCTGGTGATGGTGGTGGTATGTAACTGGTAGAGATGGTGGTGTCTAATGGGCACAGCCTGTCAAGGACCAGGAGCTGTGGAAGGACCAGGCACAGCTCTAAAGGAGGAGAACTTAATGGAGAGAGGAATCCAGCATGTTGGGAGTGCAGCAGCACTTGAGGCAGCTCAGCCCCTGGGAGCGAGTGTGGGTCTGTGGCCAGCCAGGCTGAGATGGTGGGTCTGAACCATGAAAGAGATGGCTGGGGCTCTACCCAGTTGTGCTCTTGTGTTGGGAAGAGGTTGTTCACCTTCAGGGATGACAGTGATGATGAGGCACATGATGCCAGACAGCAGCAGGAGAACCACCTGGCTTTTCTTCCTCCCAAACCACTGCAACAAGAAAATGCAGCCGAATCGAGCTGGCAACTCCACTGCCCCAAAGGCAAGCTGTGTCAGGTAGATGTCCAGACCAAAATGTGTCACGTTAAGGCTCAGCCCATAGTAAACAAGGCTGTCTGCAAACCTGAAATTCAAGTAAAGTAGAATAGAACCTGTGACCAGATGCATTTTCCAGGGGTTTATCATCAAAAATTACAGTGGTTAGACCAGTCTCTGACTTGCTTCTAGCCACCACCTGTGACAGTTCTGTGGGGTGTAGTTACATGAGATAAAGCACTATGGATGCTCATATTCTCAGCAACATTTAGATTGCACCCAGAACTTCTATGGGGGCACAAAACCACTCCAAGGAACAGAGATTACCAAAAGCTGGAATTACTCAATTCTTTCTCACAAAGCCCAGAGCATCTTGAATAATCAGCTTCTCCCCATGCCCAGACAAAGCAGATCTTGTCCAGCATGGGGACACAGAAAGGTGGCAGATGAACACGCAGAGATGACCCCAAAAATCACATATATTTACAGTTCTTGTCAACCCTCAATGCCTTCTTTTCTATACCTGGAAGTTCGGAAAGAAGGGACCACGCTCTGTCTTACCAGGCACACGACATTATTAAAGTCACCTTCAGGAGATGCTTCTTCTGAAAGAGATCCAGAATACTTCCAGACTTGGTCTGTGTCTCAGGTTTCAGCTTCAAAATGCAGAAAGACAGAGAGTTAAACCAGGCAAAGGAATCCTCCACCCATGCTCTGCTTGCCCAAGGCAGAAGCTTGGAGGAGTAGCAGGGCCTTTGGCGTGAGCATGTCCTTTGGGCATTCACAGACTAAACAGACACCTCATGCTCATCCTCAACACTCCTACAGAGAAAAGGACAAGGGAAACACTTGGATCCTTTCCATGTGTCAAGGTGGACTCCAGAAAGCTCCAGGCTGAGCCTCAGCAGAAGCCGGGCCTCCTCCCCGGCCTTGTGTCTGTACAACGCAGCCAAAACCAGAGTCACCCACCCACGGTCCATCCCCAAATCATCCCCAGCCAGCATGGAAAGCTGTTTTTCAGGTGACTTCAGCTCCAGCGGCTGCTACAAACCCCAGCACAGAGCAAGGTCTCTGAAGACCACTGGCAGGTCCCCAAGCCATGACGGGTACCTGCTCAAGGAGTCCTTGTGGGATGGTGCGCTTGTTGATGGATGCTGCCTTCTTAAGGAGCTTCTTGGCTTCTTCTATTCTGCCTCGTGTCACCAGCCACCGAGCTGATTCTGGGAGCACCCTGCCCGGGAGGTGAAACCAGGAGATGCTGCTGTGACCAGTTGAATTTCCCCACAGCCCAGCTCTCCGTGACCACGTCCAGCAACCAATGTGCTTTCCATGTGATGGGGGAGTCTAAATACCTCCTCAGGTCAGTTTTTCCAGGCCTACACTTAGGCCCCAAAGGTCGCATTTGGAGACCTGAAGCAAAGCAGCTGCTGCTCTCAGAGGTCCAGTGCTCCAGGGAGATGTGGTGGGCTCTGCAGAAGCCCCTGCAGCATCTGCTCTCTAATGGGAAAGACCCATCCTGCTCCTCAGCTTCTTCCTCCTCACTGCCACCCATCACCCTTGCTGCTGTCCTGTCTGCAAGGATCTCTGCCCATCTCCCTCTTACCAGATGTAGAAGAAAAGGGCAAATGCTGGAGCAGATCCTGCAATCTCCAGCAGTCTCCAGTTGCGGATTCCGTAACTCAAACCAGCCAAAATCATCTGTCCAAAGGCAACAAAGCAGTGAGAAATAAGCACTGCCTTTGGCCGGGAGGAGACACCGACCCATTCTGTAGCTGAAAAGAAGAGTAAAGATTTTAGGGTCATCCTTTTCAAAGCATGCAGGACTGTCAGGTCCCTTTTGTTGTTGCATCTTGTGAGGGGACATCTTTCTACTGCAGGACAAGGGCATTCTACTCACCCAAGGCCAAGTCAGTAATCAGAATTCCTGACACTGAAGCCCCCACAACACATCTGAAGGCCATGTACACATAGAAATGGGGCACAAAGGCAATTGCTACACCAAACAAGCCCTGGAGGAAGATGGAGGTCAAAAAGACTGGCCGACGACCTATCCTGAGGAGGAAAAGTAAAGACACAGTTGGCATGTGGAAAGACCTCATGGAGATGAGGAAGAACCTAGTGGAATACACATTGATTTGGGAACCATTAACACCAGAGGTGATTTGACACCCATATGAACAAAACTCCTCTATACACCCTGGGAATTAACTGGCAGGAGAAGCAGCATCTTCACTTTTGACCAGCTGTGGTGCTAGCACAGGCAGAAGGAGATGCTACTAAAGGAACCAACCCTTGAAGAGTCCCCATGTCTCCTGTCTTGAGAGCAGTGAGTATCAGACTGAAACGGGCTGTACTGCTGGCTCCCCTGTGTGGCACCAGGTTCACATGCTGAGCTCTTCTCCCTTCCATGTCTCCTGTGTGGCCATGTCCTCCAGGGAGCTGAGATCTTTGGTTTGGGTCACCATGATCACAGCATAGCCATCGGAAGGAGGTCACATGGTCTGGTTAACACTGCTGAAGGTGGGTCCAACTCTGTACCCAAATGGAGGTTTCTGAGATTCTTGGAGACACCCTTGGGTAGCTGAGACACCATTTGGGGCTGGACCTGTGATTCCTGCAGGACCCCTCTGTAAGGCTGTATCTGCCTCCCTCTCTCTTTAACACTCAGACATCTACAGATGTCTCAGATGGACCCTGATGCCCTTGCTCAGGTAAAGGGATAAAATTCTGCGGAGGGGTATTTCATGCTCAGTGCATGGAATATCCTGAACTCTCAGCGGGGCTGTCCCTAGGTGTCAGGCAATAACTCTGGGAGGCTGGCTGTGTCTCCTCACCTGTCACTTAGTGGCCCAAAGATCAAGGCTCCTAGGAGAAGTCCCGCCATGTAGACAGACTGGGAGATGTCGTTCAGGTCCTTCCTGTCACACACTAAGTCAAACTGAAGGAAAGAAACACAGCTGCTTTGGCTCTTGACAGACCCCATCTGCTTTTGGGGGGTGGGCAGCCCCTCTGGTCCAGGGTGGACACAGAAGTCATGTGCCCAAGATCTCACTCCAGGCCCTGGAAGCGGAGCTCCCACCCCCAAGGACACGAGCCTCCATGGTGAGCACACAAGACATGAGTCAGTGGTGGGACAGGCATACGAGGTGCTCAGCCTGCCTCTTCATCCTGGTGCACATCTCTCAAGCCATGGGACCTGCAGGACTGCCTTCCAGCACAGACATCCCTGAAGGAGCCTTGTGGTTGGCAAGTTTTGCTTGAAGTGGAACCTTGAGATGTGAATCCCAGCAGTGTACTTCTCCAGCTGCAAAGGCAGGGTGAAATGGAAGGAGGAGGAGGAGAGAAGGAGAGTGGTAAAGGAGGACTGGTGCAGGAGTGGGAAGGGGTTGCACCAGCTGCTGAGGAGCCTCCAGAGAAACTCTCTGTGAAATGAGCACAGTGCTCCAGTAACTCCAAGAAGCCTTTGCAAATGCTGGGGGCTGAAATCCTCTGGTTTCAGCTCAGATGAAGGTACCTGTGAGAAAGTGCTGGAGCTGGGAGTGAAGAAAGAGGGAGGGAGAGAGGGAGAAATGAGGGAAAGTGAGAGAGCAGCGGAGGGTCAGAATTTGGGGTTATTGGCAGACAGAGCCTTTGCTCAACTGCATAGCCCATGGAATGCCTTGATGCAGCCTTGAAGGTCTCTGGAGGTCCCAGAAATGTGAATGACAAGTCCTTGGAAAGTCTTTTACAAGGAAGGTGATGTGAGAAGAGCAAGGCTGAAGAATAAGGGAAACAGTGGCAGGGAGATGCAAAATGTCCATCCAGGCAACATGCATCGTGGGTTCAAGGACCTGGAGTCTGGAAGGGGGAGGGATGGTGGGCAGAGCAGGTACTGGACTCATACCCTCACCGTCTCTGCCTGTGGCCACCCCCAGGCATCTACATCACGGTCTTCTTGCACACAGCCTCCCAAGGAGTACCACTGTGATCTGTATGATGGAGCCAAGATCCCCCAGTTCCTGCTGTAAATCTCAGCCTGATGGCACCACAGCTGGTGTTGGCTTAACCAACCTACAGAACAGGATCCACCCATCCCTTCCCCTCCATCTCCCCGGCACATCAAAGGTGATTACAGACCTCGGTCAGCAGGGACGGCGGCTGTGCTGAGGGGTACACCCAGCCACTGCTGCACTTCTCCGTGACGTTCAGCCCATAGGCCATGATGGAGTCGAGGTCCCAGTCCACTGGTGAGTACATGGAGCACTGCTCGTATGCCCCGTCCGCGTCCCGAGGCAGGGTGAGGTTTAGCTGCTCTTCCTCGGTCAGGTTGGGGCCGATGGCACGGATCCAGCTGGTGTTGCAGTGATGAGGCACATCCACAACCATGAACACTTGGCCAATCATTTGGAAAGAATTAAGAAGTAGCGGGAGGGAGAGGAACAGTACCAGCAATTTCTGATATAGGCCAAATTCCCCCAGAGCACATATAAAATCTCCAAACTCAGTCATGGTGACAACCTCTGTGGCCAGGCTATGCTAGGGCATATCGCTTAAATAGGAGAACATTAATGTTTAAACTGTGTGAGCCCTAAAGCCCTAATCAGATGTGATAAAATGAGCACTGGTATCAGCACGCTCGATTACCTACAATATAACTTACTATGATACACTGCAGTCCTGCGGCGTGCACTTTGTCACCAGCTTTTCCCTCCCTGTTCTTGGGGCCAGAACAAGGGTGCTAGTGGATTGCCACCCTTGGGGATAGTGCGGGGACAGCTTATCTTATCCCACTCCAGAGT
This sequence comes from Columba livia, assembly GCF_036013475.1. NCBI lineage: Eukaryota > Metazoa > Chordata > Aves > Columbiformes > Columbidae > Columba > Columba livia. The sequence continues at coordinate 6,044,965 of NC_088603.1, forward strand.
ATTTCCCAGGGTCTCCTGAAGGCAATTGTGCTGCAGTGCAAAGTTTTTGTCTGCAACATAGAATCACAGAATAGTTTGAGTTGGAAGGGACCTCCAAAGCTCATCCAGTGCCACCCCTGCCATGAGCAGGGACATCTTCACCAGCTCAGGTTGCTCAGAGCCCCGTCCAGCCTGGCCTGGGATGTCTCCAGGGATGGTTCATCCACCACCTCTCTGGGCAACCTGGGACAGGCTCTCACCACCCTCAGTGTCAAAAATTTCTTCTTCACATCTAGCCTGAATCTCCCCTCCTTTAGTTTAAAACCATCACCCCTTGTCCTATCACAACAGGCCCTGCTAAAAAGTCTGTCCTCATCTTTCTTACAGGCCCCTTTTAAACACTGAAAGGCCACAATAAGGTCTCCCTGGAGCCTTCACAAGGTGAAGTTATGGCTCTGCAAATGAGGGCTAATCTTCCTACGTGTAGTGAAGCAAACAGTACTTTTCCTGCTCTCATTAATGTCTTAATGGTTATACAGCCCATTCTGTAGACCGTAGTACAGAAAAGCACATCTCCTCTGGACTGGAAATATGGCTGGTAGTGAAGTAGGCTTGGTTTTGACAGCTGTGTCCCAAGCTGTCAGTTTTCATTTACCCCATGTAGACACCCCGGTCAGTCATATAAATAGATCTAAACTACAACGTCTTGTGGACAATCCTAAAATAGATTTGATTTATAGAGTACCCATATGAAAAACACAGCAGGCTATGCACACAGACATGCAGAGCACACAGGATTTGGGGATAAGAAATGACACCAGCCTGGCTTTGCCTGAGCTTCTGATGTCACGTGGAAAGCAGATTGACCTGATTTCTGCTGCACATCTGAGCTGCTTCCTGGACACACTCCTGGAGTGGTTTGTGTCTTTATTCCTTGAAACTGGAAGACTGGATTCCCCCCAGTGTGTGAAATTCAATGCGTAATTTGGCAAAGGTCTCCTGGCTTCTTTCACTTTAGTGATAAGGACAGGTCACCAGACACTGACCTGCCCACTTCATGCCTCCTCTCAAACTTTTTGTCCTTCACTCTCAACCCAGGTAGCACATCTGAGCCTCCAGCAAAGCTACTGAAGGATGACACAAGTCTGGGCTGCCATTTCATGAGTGGGTATGGCACTGACATGCTTATGGAAGTGCGAAGAGGGATGGAAGGCAGGGTTCTAAAACATCACCCTCTAAGCTGGAGTTGGAGGGAGAGGCCATACCAGTTAACACTCTTGGGAGTAAAGGAGGGAGGAGTAAATGTTACTTAGAGTTGTGCATATTCACACCAGTGATGTGTATCATGCACGCACCACACAGACAAACGCATCACTGGTCTCTGGATCCACATCCTTGGATGAGAGGACTTGCTGTTATTCAGAGACATGGCTTGGACAGGAGGTTGAGCTAAGCAACCTCCAGAGGTTCCTTTCTGCCCTGAATCCATCCCTGGCCATGTTGTGGGATGACTTGGCAGAGGAGCTCTGCTGTGGTAGAGGCATTTCGACGCTGTCCTGCTGAACTGATAGAGTTTCTGTGCTTATTTCTCACTGAGTGACAGTTTTGCCCAGGTGGATCACTAAAACTTACAAAGCCTCTTGAAAAATGGAAAAGCCTCTACTGGAGGTCATGAGAAGCCAGCAGGTCTCAGGGAATATCTGGGATGGACAGCTGGAAATGCTGTACATCCATGTGCAAATGTCAAGGACTAGAAGAAGGGAGAGAGCATCCATGGAAATAGTTCAGAGAGAGAAAATATTGCCTGGGGAGGAAGGCTGGTGTGGGCAGTAGGCATTGATGCACTAATCACGGACTTGACTTTTCTCTTTCACAGCTCTGGACGTGAGGAGTAACTATGGCTGGAGGCTTATTTGGACACCTATATGTTGTGGTGAATTGTGACCAGGACAGATTTGTACCCACCAGCTGTGGTACTTCTATGTTTCCCTCTTCCTCTTTAGTGCCACCAGTGAGAGGCTTGGGGGTGTCACGTGCTGGTGACCACTTGGTCTGGGGTGTCACTCAGAGCATCTTTGGCACAGGTAACTGACCACCCATTTCCCACTGGCTTCACTGAAAGGTGCTTAATCCCTAAAAGCCTTTAGGTCTCATTTCTCCATCTCTTCAACACAGCTTGACCAGGTTTTAGGCAAAGCTGTGACATGGCAGAACTTCTTTCCCAAGTCTTTTGCCCCATCCCAAGGTGAGACTGACTTCAGCACCTAATGAGTCATGCAGCATTCGAGGACATCCCTCTTTTCCCTGTTTCACGGTGTTTGAACACTCTCCCTGCACAAAGCACTGACGTTGCTTTGCACCAGATGCCGTCATTGAGCAGCTTCACTCCTCCTGCAGATCCAACAGACGCAGGGTTATTTTGGCACTAGTGAGGCAGGGTTTTAATTTATTTTAAAAATTAATTGTTTTAACACCTTCATTTTTATTTTTTATTTATTTTTATTTTTATTTTTATTTTTATTTAATTATAGACAACTGATTAAAACAGGTGAAGCGATATGCACTACAATCCTTTCCACAATACACGTGTTCTTGCTTTGACCCTCTGAGGTTTCTGGTGAGCTTGTTTATCATTAGTATAGTTGTTAACTCCTATAACATTTATATTATGGCAGCAAAGGACAGTTGGGGAGGGTCAGAGTGCAACCACACTGGCAGAGCAGATGTAGCAATGTCCCCGTGCCCCAAGACTTTAATAGACCTGGGTTCCCTTTCCCCCTCTGTCCTGCACATGGGGTGACATTGGCAAGGTCATTTCATTTATCTTTCCTCATCGTTGTACAATGAGGCTAATGATGGTGACCTCCTATGTGAAACAATTTTGCTGTCTACTTAAGGAAAAATATAATGAGGGGAGTTCTATTATCAAGTGTAGGCAAGCCATGTGGTGGAAAGATGTGTGGTGTTTTGGGTTGGATTAATCTCTGGATGTCTAAATGGAGTTGTCTATATGAACAATAGATACCTAAGGTTGCGCTGCAGTTAGTAGAGATGGATAGACACAGTTTCTACAATCCAGAGAGCTCTGTTTGCTTTTTGAATGCAGTTGTCTGGTTTAGGATGGGTTGAATCACTCCCCAGACTGCACTGGCTGCACTTACTAATTCTCTGTTGCTTCTGATGTAGGATTAAGCATCTGGTTTACCTTTAAATGCTTATATTGTGAACACCTAAACCTATTTCAGAGGGAAATCTTCACCACCCTCAGCTTTGCCTTTGCCCATTGCATTTTACTTGTGCTCATGTGGCCAAGGATTCAGTTCCTCCCTGACAATGGCATTATCTTCTCATTTGAGTTTCTCATTCTTGATTAGCTTGTTGCTCATGGCTGCTTGCTGGCTGGATCTCTTTGGAGGTCCATCTCCCCTCTGCCATGCAGGCAGTTGCCATCCCCTGAGAGACCTTGGCAGCAGATTGTGTAGAAGATCCTCTCTGCAGAACACCCCTGGGTGCAGAGAATGTGGTGCTGGTTGGTCTCTCCTTGGAGATTCCTCACACTGAAGTCAGTTCTTGCAATGTTCTTTTATGGGAACTGAGCAATGACCCACTGTGGCCAGGATAGAGATCTTAAATTTATCTCCTTAATCCATTAATAAATCAACATACCCACAACTGAATTTGTCTCATGCCAGAGGAGTGAGGGATTTCTAAATTGATTTAATGAATCAACTTTTGTCCCATATCAGCTAACTTGTGCTACAGGAGTAGGAGGTGCTTTGTCAATCTTTTTTTTTCAACTATATAAAGAACTCCTGGTCTACAAGACCATCATTTAATACATTTGAGTTTGCAGAAGAGAGACTTGTGTAATCTTCTCCAACTCCTGATGGTTTTCTACTCCTGTTCATTTTTTCTGGAGCCTCTGGGCCCATTTTGGCTGAATCCACATTGAAAGCATCAAAGATAACCTCATTAATGGTTTCAGAAGCATGGCTGGTGATTACATCCATAGAAGGAAAATTGTCTTCCTGTGTATATGAATGCTCATTTGTTGAGCCTTCAGCATTGAAACCCAATCCAAATGTATAATCTCCCGCAGTCTTTGGAGGCTGGCACTGTGGATCCAACTGCTGCACCAGTGCACAGCTCTGAATGCCTTCCAAATCTCTAATATTCATCTCATCCTGTCCAGCAAGAAGTGAGAAGCTGGAGGTGTCCCACAGCACTAGTGGGGTGTTTGTTTCTGCTGGGATTTCCTGGCATAATTCGGAAGTACTTGGAACTAAGGAAGGCGGAGTTTCTGCCTCTGAATTTTGCATGTCTGAAATTGGGGTTTTACTTGCCATGCTGGGGAAATCTTCTCCTCCAGAAAAGAATGAGTTATTGTCATCCAGAAAATCCACGTTGTCTAACTGAAGGTCAGCTTCCTTGGGTAACTTTTCTGAATTGCCTGGTGAAAAGGATGTCCCATCTTCTATCACTGTGTCGTGGACATCCAAACCCAATAGCTTCTGAACTTCTAACGGATCAGTATCGTGATAATTACCCTCCCTGATGAGATTTTTGCTGTTATCAGCTGCAGGCATAAACTCTGGAGGAGGATGTAGAAGGTTTGTTCTACTTTCTGAGGTCACTGCAGCTTCTTTCTGATTTTCATGTGCTGGCATCAGAGAGGGCCAACTGCTGTCCCATTGCTGCCAAACCTGACTATTGAAAGCCAGTTGGTCATGAATGTTAAGTTCAGTTCTCTCATGTTTATTGTCACATGAAATATTTGTGCCAGGAGCTAGAAATAGGACATTGGTCTCCTTGCCCTCATTCGAGTTTGAGAAGCCTCCAGAGCTCTCCTGGATAAAGATGTCCACATTTTCTGGCTGTGGCAGCTGATTATTCTTGGAGGACTTTTGTTTTGCTTGGCTGGAGGTGCTGAGGAGGTCCTGGGGCTTTTCTGGCCTGTCATCAATATTTGTTTGTTCTGAGGATCTTGCAGGTTTTTCTTGTTGACTTTGCTTCTTCTCTGAGGAGTAACCAAATAAAGTGACAAGGGCTGACTGGGGCTTAGTGGCTTTCCTTTGGGTTGTTGTTTCCTTTTTGGGAGTGCTGCCTTTGTCTTGAGAACCAAAAAGTGTAGTGAAGGGGTTTTTCCCAAGCCTGAAACCTTTACCTGACATCTCTCTGCAGGCTTGGCTGCTTCCAGTCTCTTTGCTCTGGGCACCAGGTGTTGTAGGCTCGGTGCTTTCACCTGGCAGTTTCAATTCCATTGGATGACCTCTGGATTTGTCTAAGGATATATTCAGTTTGGAAGAGTCTAATGTATTGGTTGGTTGCTCAGAAATGTGAAAGACGTTTCCACTAAGAACTTCTCTGGGATCCTTTGATTTGGAGTTGTTGACTTCATCACGTGAGGTCTGAACGGCACAGATTCCTTCCAGAGGTGTGTCTGCTGATACTGGAAAATCGTTGCCAGACGAGTTTATATCATGTCTAAAAATATCCTTGTGAGGGTTAGTTATCAGTGCACCACATGTGCCCTGAGGTTCTGTTTCTTGTAGAGAGGACACACTGTGGTCATCTGTCTTATCTGGCAAACCAGGTGAAGAGACTCTGCTCTTTTCTTCTTTGTTTTCTTGAAATATATGCTCAGGAATAGGCTCTTCCAGAAACTCTGATGTACTTGTTGGTTTCAATTCTTTCGCCTTATCAAATTCTGCCCTTTTGCTCTCAGTTTCAGGCAAATGACTTATGCTGGATGGCTGCGTATTTTCCCCCAAAGTTCCTGGTACCTGTTTCCCGAGGAACCTATCAGTGTTTACCTTTGATTTCTCATTCACCTGCTTAGTGATCTCAGGTGACACACTCAGACTTTCTGGTTCCAGGGAGCCAGAAGATACAGAAGGGGTCCTTGGCACATCAGACAGGCAATGGGCTTCTTCAGCTTCATTTTCAGGGGAAACAACACCCTCAGCTCCACATTTGAGCTCTATACTTGTGGTGGTTTTCTTTCCAGACTCTACTGGCACACAGGTGGGCTGTGGGCTGTTCATTCTCTCCCCAAGATGTTGCTTGTCTTCTGCAGTAGCTGGGGCAGCTATGGTCAGTTCAGGCTTGTCATCTGTCATCACAGGCATTGTACATCCTTCGTTGGGTGTGCTTAGAGACCCACGGACCTCGTTCTCCTTCACTGGGATCTCTACAGCAGAGTGGATGTGGCCCCCTGCACGCCCCAGGTACATCCCGTTGGTGGGTTTAGTGCCTTGACATCTGGTGTGGTGGACAACATGTGATCCATGAGGCAGGGGTGTCACAGGCTCCAGGACTAGAGGGGACAAGGCAGAGACAGGTCCCCTCTTCAACAGGGTTTTGTCCTGCTGGATCGCAGCCAGTCGCTGGGACACCTTCCCCCCTCGCTTCCCTTTGGGCACATCCCCATCCCCAATGTTTTCACCATCTCTCTGTTGTCTGCTATTGGGCCAGGGACACGTTTGCTTTTTTCCCTTGGTATAGGTGACGCCGGGTAAGAAGCTTCCCTTCTCCACTACTGCCTCTGCCACTGATTTTCCCTCCTGACCCCTGAGCATCATCCTACCTGCTCTGCTGCCCACAGCCTGGTTGGTTTGCAGAATCAGTGCAGGCTTTTTCCAGGAACATACTCCAACTTTTCCATCCACAGCCAACAAGGCTGTCTCTGAAGGCGGCCAGACCGTTTTGAGCTTGTTCCCTAATGGGACAGACGTATTGTTCAGCTCTTGCCTGTGCTTACCCAGCTGCAAGCCCCACCGTGCATTGAAGGATGCGGGTTTCTCTCTTGTTTCAATCTGCTTTTTGGCCCCATTATACCAGTCCTGGGGCTGTGGTCCTCTGCCTACCATTGCCATGTGCAGAAGCTGGTGGCCTCCCAGCCGGTGCTCCAGCCTTTCCGTCTCGCTTCTGCTTCTAGCTCCAGCCATCTGCTTGTAGTGGACTTGGCAGTAGAACACCCCATGGAGGGCAGCGTAGTTTTGCAAGCTGGAAAACACACATTGGCATAGCTGTTAGTGGCTGTCTGTGTGGGAGGGAAGGATTAACAGTAGCACTGATAGACAGGTTTGCAGAAAAATTGTTTTTCAGTGGAAACCGTTGGAGAAGGGAGGGGGTTTGTAGAATGAAACCTTTCAAAAGCAGTGTCTGTTTTCTGGGGAGATGCTTGATTTTTCTTTCAAAAACCCAAACACATGAAAAATTAAATATTTCCTTGCAATACCTCTGGGAGTTGTAGTCCAAGTTATGTGCTGTCACTTTCTCATTTACAGGCCAGGCTTCACACCAGCTCTTCATCTGTCTCCCTTGTATGCACAGCATGGGCCATATGGGTAAAACTGTGCAGGGCTCCCGTGATACAACAACTGCATGATGAGAGAATGTGTCTCTACAGGTGTTGGGGGGCAAGAGGATGGCAAGGAGCCTTGCAGGAATGGACCAGGGTGTCTTGGTGACCGACAAGCTGCAAACAAGCCAGCAGCGTCCTCTTGTGACAGAGAAGCCAACCACATCCTAGGCTGCATTAGCAAGACCCCAGCCAGCTGGTCAAGAGAAGTGACTGTTCCTCTGCATTTGGCCCTTGTAGGAGCACATGTGGGGTACTCTGTCCAGTTTTGGGCTCCCCAGTGCAAGAAAGACATTGGCATACTGGAAAGAGTCCAGCAAAGGGTCACCAAGGTTGGTCAAAGACCTGGAATGTGTGTCATCTAAGGAGAGGCTGAGAGCTGGATTGGCTGGGTCTTATAAGGAGAAAGTTAAGAGGAAGGAACTCACTGCTGTGTGTGTCTATTTTATGGGAGGTTATAGAGAAGACATAGCTGGACTGTCTTTGGAGGTGGACAATAAAAGGACAAAAAGCAGTGGGAACAATTTGCAAAGTGGGAAACTGCAGTGACATATGAGAAAAAAAAACCTTTTCTCTCATGGTCAAATCTTGAGGGAGGGGACCCAGCTGAGAGGCTGTGAAATCTCCATCCTTGGAGCCATTCACATCTCTCCTGAACATGGTCCTGAGCTACCTGCCCTCCCTGGACCTACAGAAGGCTGAGCAGAGACTTCCAGAGGTCCCTTCCAACCTACCTGACTCCATGAACATGTGAGCATCCAAATTACTCCTCCAATTAAATTCCATCTCAGCATTCCCAAACTGAAAATATTTCATGTATTTTCAGCTCATGCAGATTCCTGATCCACAGGTGTCTACAAGCTTGAGGTGAGCGGTCTTCAGAGTCCAGTGATGGAGAGGCAGATTGTATCACAGAAACTCTCTGTCCTTTCTCATTTCTTGAAGCCTGCTCTGTTGGAATTACCCTTGGACGGTTGTGATTGAAGCTACAGGGGCAAGCCTCGAAAATAAATGCATCTGGGTCCAGCCACTCACCTCAGCTTCCTCCCGCAGACCTGGCAGCAGAAACATGAGCGGTGCACACAGACTTTGTCAGTGACCACACGCTCCATGGAGTAGACAGGCTGCAGGCATGAGGCACACACTTCTTTCAACATGGGCTGAAGAAGAAGGAGATACTGAAGTTAAATAACTGAATCGTGATCACTTGGAAATGCATCTGCAAGCTAATTTGCTGAATCTTCTTCTTGTGTTGGATTTTCTTGCGGATGTTCTTTTGCAGATCTGTTGTGAGAGTTCAGATTCCTGTCTGGCTCAATTTGTTTGTTGTCTTGGATAGGTCAGAATTAATTTTCAGTCAGGACAGAAAGACGAGACACCCTTGGACCCCTGATAAGAGAAATCTTTCAATTGGTCAAGAACAAGTGATTCGCTCGGTTGAATCATTTGAAAGCTCTGAGTGAGGGGAGAAACATTGTTCAGAGGCTTCAACTCAAAAACTGTGGCTGAGCAAGTCCTGAAATCACTGATATCACATGGTTGCTCACACGACGACATAGTCTAAGCCCTAAAAAGGCAGCATATCTCGGTGTTAAAGCTCCCACAACTCCACAAACCTGGTGGTTTTTCTCCAGTGTGTTTACTCTGTGGACTGTGTTTTATGCCATGACCCGATTCCTCAAACACTGCTTTATGTGAAGAGCCCAGGGAATCTCTCTGGAAAGCATTGCCAACACCAGCTATTTTATTAGCAGGATAAAGAAGCTTGGACATCAGCCTAGCTGCAGAAATCACTCCAGGTTGTCTGCATGGCCAGGTAATCCAGTACACACTGGTGGTAATGTGGCTGTCTCTGTGAACTTTTCACTGTAGAGCAAAACAGAAGCTCAGCTTACCTGCTGAGTCCATCTGCAAGTCTATCCAAAGCCCCAGAAGGAGCACAGCTGAGCCTAACCTAACTGACTGACCAGGTCAGTCCTTTAAGAACTGATATTCCCTCATATGAGGGCACCTCTGCCACTTTTTTTGGGGGGGAACTTGTGCCACAGTTTGATTTGATGGAGTTTTGCTGGTGGTCTCTGATCCTTCTGGCTCTGTGTTCAATATGTGCTCACCCTGGTTTGCAGTGTTGTCAGCTCACAGAAAAAGCAAGTTTACTTTCTGCTTTTATGTGGAGTGGGCTGATGGCCAGATTTTAGCTTTGAGCAGAGGAAACAGGCTGCCCAGAGAAGTCACGGATGTCCCCTCCCTGGAAGTGTTCAAGGCCAGGCTGGATGGGCATTTCAGCAAACTGATCTAGTGGAAAGTGCCCTTGCCTATGGCAGAGCGTTGAAACTAGGTGATATTTAAGGTCCCTTCCAACCCAAACCATTCTATAATTCTATGAAACATGAAAAGTGTCTCTGTATCTCAAGAGATGAGTTGACAAGGAAACAAGAATGCTGTTTTTATTTCCTCCATTGTGGCTGAACATACCGGTAAGGTCAATTAATCTTTTTTTTTTTCCTATGACAACACTTTCAAGAAGAAGAGTGTAATGTCTGATTTTCTTCCCTCTCTCTAGAGAGAAGTACACAAACAAAACCCTGGTCTTTCCTTCAGTCTGCAATGAGCTCAGTATAATTCTCTTTTTCCAGTCCTCTACAGAGGGGAGACCATAGTTCTGTAAGTGTCTACATATGTAATGGGTGTCTAAACTTCCAGTATACTCAGTGGAGGCACAGTTAAGGGAATCTAGAAGGTGATATATCTACCCTTAGTAGTTGGTCGATTAGGCAAAACCAGTCGGTTAGGCACCATATATTTCACCATTGTTACTACATAACTGTGTTGATGCCCATGGGAGGGCAGTGCTGATGAAGGTGAAGAAGAAATATGCTTTTGTATGAAGATAAGTCCTTCATATAGCACAAAGGTATGTGTCCTGTCAGAGAAAAGAGTAACTGTTGTGTCTCTGTTGTATGAGAAAAAAATATACTTTCCTTTAATCATGACCAAGGAAGGAAGCAGAGCTGTTTAGCAAACAAACAAGATCTTTCTCTACTCTTAGGTGGGAATGGATGTGTGTACTCCTGGAGTGTGTTTCCAAAGTGGGATAATCTTTTATAGGGGGTGCAGGTCTCTTTCACCAGGGGATTTAAGTGCTCACCATCTGATGCATGGCAAATACTCTTGCTCTTTGGAGGTGTTTTTATCAGCCTCTGGAGTAAGCCTTCCTAATGGTTTGGAAGATAGTGAGGTGATTATCAGCATCAAATGGCATTGTGGGCAAGGGAGTTATCTTTGGACTTCTGTGAAAACCAGTTACAGAGTGTTCCTGGAAGGCTCTTGTAGCACATTGCTGATTACTGCCGAGCTGAAAGTTGCAGCTGGCTTATGGCTTATCAGTTGTTGCCTTTTTTTCCCTAGGTGAATGAAAATCTTTATAAAAGGAGGGGTCAGCCTGAAAATGCCTGTACTATTGGGGAGAAGATGGTAAGGACAAAGCTCTCTGAGCTGAGTATCTTCAGGGAGACCAGTGGCTGAAATGGAGCTGGGAAGGATAGTGCTTGATGTAGGCACTTCAAACGTGGTGTATTTCATGTCATCTGTCCTCTGTTCACTGGCCCAGGCAGTTCTCCCAGACATTCTCCTCTTGAAAATATCTATCTAGCACTGTATAAGAATGCAGCAACCCACCAGGGCAAAGAATAGTTCTTGTATCCGAAGATCACAGAAAAACTATGACAACTCACTGGGGATTTGAAAATTTGTATGTGTTCTGCTGGTTTATTATTGCAAGGTCTGAGAATATGAGCTGATCCTTCAGCTTGTATTTGAGTTTTGAATCTTTGCATTTGTCTTTTTCTCCAGCTCTATCAGTGCTTCAAGGAGCCATGTATGGTCCTGAAATAATGCAGTATCTGTCTCCTCATGATATTTCAGTTCCTTGCTGATGGAAATACCATGAAAGAAATACATCTCAAATGATCTTAGCCTCGTAAATGGCTCATTGAGACCTTTAGAAATCTTGTAAAACCAGAAACACAAACAATAAGATCAGTATTTTTAAGCACTGTCAGTGCAGGGAGTTTGGGTTTATTTGAGTTCTTGTGGAGTCATTTTCATTGCCTAAGCAACCTGTTTGCAGCTTAGTAAAACTGCTCTGCAGCTTTTCTCAAAAAGAAATGAAACAGATGTGTTATAGGCATCCTGAAAGAAGTTAAGATGAGAAACAACCAAGTACTAGAAAGCAGTGTTGGAAAAATTTTGAAGAACAGCTCCAAATTTGTAATTCTCCTGTGTTTCTATAATTGGCCCTACTAAAACAATTGGGAAGGTCTAAGCAGTTATGTAGTCTGGTTCCCTGAAAACAGATACCTCAGTTTATGATGATCTGCTCTTCTCCCTCAACCTTTGGTGTATTCTTTGATGGAACTGAATATAATATTATTTTGGCACATCTAACTTTCAAATTTATGGACTCCTGAAGGCAAACCAAAGAGCTCTGTGTATGTGTCTTTTTTTCTGGAGACTGAAACAGAACTTCTACTTGATCTACAACACCTTGGACAAGGTTTAGCATGTTGTGAGGTGTTATTTGCTATTTAAAGATCTAGCTATGGACTGAGGGACATGAAGTGGTAGATGCTGAAGGAGTCCCTTCCTTTCCAGTGTCCTGCTCTTCAGTCATCAACATGAATTCTTTTTCCTCAGAGGAAAATGAAGAAAATATTAACCACATCTTGCTGAAATGTGGTGGTTTTCTGAATGAGGCTAGTGTCCCTTTCTGCAGAAAAGTAAACTGATGCACTGAGAGATGAAGTGGCTTGTGCTAGACCAGCCAGAAGGTCTACAGTTAGACCCAGAGGTTGGTAACCTAAGTCTGAGACAAGCAGTAGGACACAGCTCCCTGAGAAACCACCCAGTCACTCTCTAGGCTCTTCAGCTTCTCCCACACCTGGAACAAGCTCTGTGCTCACTCACCTCACTCTAAAACTGAGGCCAACCTGTGATGTGAATTGAGGCACAGAACTGAGGCTGGTTCATCAACTACCCCTCCCGTTAAGTCTTATGGAGGGTCACCACCTTTACTGCCTTCTCAAACAGAGGAAATGAGCACAGACAAATGTTCAGACCTTTCTTGGTCTTCACATCCTTCCCAGTCTCCACACACCTATGCAGGGTCCTGGATTGGGTGGTGAGAGCACCCTGGACTCAAGTCAGTTTTCAGACAAGAGGATGAATGATGCTTGCTGCATGGCTGTTAATCCACCCAAGTTGTAAAGAAGATGTAGGCTAAATCCCTCCAGCGATTTAGAGTGCTCTCACTTTGTGATTCAACTGGTTCATTGAGAGATGATTTCTAGGTACATTGAAAGGAAACAAGCACTCAACAAAAGAAACTCAGCCAGACCAAAGTAATTTTCAGAGGTAATGTTTACCTTCAGAATGCAGCAATAACAGTTAAAAAAAAAAAAAAGCCACAAAATATCTAAAATCTTGAGAATGTACAAAACAAAGTCATAATAAAAAGAAAATTGCTTTACAAAGTCTCAAAATGAGTTTAAACAGTAAACATGTATGAAAGCATGGAAAATCTAAAATAAGGTTTTTGTATATATTGAATAATAAATTACAATTCTAGAAATAAAGAAAGGAAAGCAGTAACCATTCTGACTCAAGTAGAGAATCTTACATAGAATTTTTCTTTCGGGAAAACAGCACTGATAATAACTGTAGGTCTTGGCTTGACATTTTTCAGTAGAGAGTACTTTCTAGGAACTGAAAAATAAACTGATAAATTCCTCCCCCAGCCCCAACAGTGACAGCAATTTGAGATTTTTTTTTTTCCTTCCTTTTCTTTTATTAATGACTAAGAGAAAACGTATCCAACCCACCCATCAATATGAGCATGTGTATATATGTGTGTTTAGGATGCCCTTGGAAAGTCTGTATTGAAATCAGAAAAAGAAGATAGTGTAAAGTTGTGTGTTTGTCAATGACCGGATTGGTTGGTTCTTTAATCAATCCTACCTATTCTTTCTTCTGCGTTAATTCAGAGAAGCCAAATATCCCTCTCCCCTCTGCCCCAAACACTCAAGAGGGAAGAAGCTGCCATAAGGTGCCCATGGATGGATTTATCCCTTGTGCTTCTGACAGTGTCCAGGCTCTGGGTTGTGGTGCAGAACCAAATCTGTTGGGTTGGCCAAGTGAGGGCTGTTCTCCTCCAGTGGCAAGGCAGACTGCATTTGTCATGCCTGTAGGCAAACACCAAGACAATGACCCTGAGAAGTCCTTAGGGTGTAGATGAATCCCTGTGTGTAATGTGGATAAACCAGAAGATTTTTTTTTTAATTGCGGACTTTCTTTTTTTGTCTTTTACAGTTCTCTCTTGCTCTTCAGAATTTCCTATTTCTTTGTCTTGGAGTTACCAAAAGTGACAAAGACCACTCCTGGCTCCTGAAAACCACCATTGGTGTGGAAGTCTTCTCCTGGGCTCTTTGAGTACCTCTGAAACACAGGTGAAGCAGATACCTCATAATGGGGATGAGAGATCACATCACATGTGGAAGATGTTTGTGTCTCAGATTGCTTAGTGACTGTGGTGGATGAAGTAATGATTGTGTTTCCAAACTGGTCCATTTCCTCGTACTGCTCCATGACAGTCCGGGTGGCTCCATAGAGCTTGGATCCATCAGGACCCGTCTGTAACTCCAAGATGCTTTTCTGCCTCCGTGGATTTTGTGGGCTGGGGACATTCAGGGAGCAGTAGTCCGAAAAGCCTCCTCTCATCCCACAGTGGCAGCTGCCTTTGGAGGTATCCAGAGGGCACCTCTCTTTCTCACTGGTCTGATGGTTGGAATTGCTGGGCTGTTTCACTGAGCTCTGCCCAACTTTTTTTTTTATGGTCTCAGATGTCTTCTCAAAGGGCGTTGTGTCATTCCCAGTAAACCTTGTTGACGGGTGGTTACAGGAGCTGAAGCTCTCCTGAGCAAAAGCATCCCTCTTTACTGAAGAGTCAGGACGGTCTGGTGAAGGGATGTCCCAGGGGGAATGTGCTGTCCTGGGTGATTCTGCTGGTTTCCTGGCAGCAGATTCAATGGTGATGAAGGAAGGTGAGGAAGGAGAGCTGCCGCGAGATTGAACAAGGCGGGGGACCTCTAGCTCTGCCTTGGTTGCCTCTGTCTTTTCTTCAACCTTTGCACCTCCCACAGATGCTGCTTCCCCTGTCTCCAGCGTGGTTCCCTCCTGCTTGGCTTTGCTTGAGACAATACTGATTTTACGGATATTGCTGCTGCTCGCAGAGCTTTGGGTGCTCCCCAGAGACTCCTTGAACAGTCCTGAGAGCCCAGCGATGTCTGACTCAGACTTGAGACTAGAGACAGAACAAAGAGCTTTCCTGATGGCCTCCTCAATGTCCAGGAGCCGGGCAAGTGTCTGCTCCTTCAGGTGGATGATCTCAGCACTTGCTCGCTCCAAGTCCCCGAAAACCAGGTCCACTGAGGAGACACTGTCAGTGTCCTCCTTTGCCAGTGTCTCAGCCCTATCCTGCTGCTTGGCCTGGTGGGCTTTCTGACGAACAACCCAGTCAGGAACCTTCTCAAAGAAGCTCTTCAGAGCTTTCACGTCCACTTTGCTTGTTTCCTCCTCAAACTCCTTCACTCGAGTCAAGATCTCTTGCAGCTCCTTCTGTCTCCTGAGATTCTCAAAGATCTCCATAGCCTCCTTGACATTGCCTTTCATGATCTCCTCTTTGTGTACTGACAGCCTCTTCCGACGCTCATCTTCTGTTTCTCGCTTGGGTTTTTCTCTCATAACAACTGCTGGCTTCTCCTGGCCAGGTGTCTCTGCCTCTCCATCAGGACATTTCAATTGCCTACTATTCACCTGCTGTTGCTCCTCAAAGGAGTTCATTGACTGCTGATGGAAGGACATTGAATGACACATTTGCCTTCTCTCATTCACCTGTTTCATGACTCTCTGACTCTCCCACAATCCATAAGAATTAGACACACTTTCTCTTTCCACCTTGGACGAGGCATTTTGTGCAATGTCATTTCCTCTCTTTGGAGGAGTGGTGTGGTCCACAGAGGAGATATTTGGCTCCATCTGTCCTGACACATGAAGTGTCTGTGCTCTTCCGGGACAGGTTGGATGTGATACTGAAGAGCACCCGTTCTCATCTTGGCACAGATCTATAGACTTCTGAATCATCTCATCCAGACACCTCTTTGGAGCTACTGTTTTCCTACTCGTCATTCCCTGCTCAACTCCAAAACTAACCACTCCATTTTTCATTGACTTTGAAGTTTCAGGTTCTCCCTTTCCTTGTCCTCCTTTGCTTGCCTTGTACCTTTCCTCTGCGATTTGAAGAGGGGTTTTGGCAGTGTTTTTTTGGAGCTTTCTCTCAGGGCTCATATCCTGACCTGTGACAGGCTTGTCCACAGATGTTTCCAAAGTGCAGCATTTTGCCTGAACCTCCCTGTGGTGTGATTGTTCACGTACTTCCATGCAGCTTAATCCCAGCTCTGTGAGGGGCGGCTTTGGCTTGCTGATCTCCCTCAGGCCTGGAGGTTTTGGAGGCAGGGGTGGAGGGGTGGGTTTGGTTGATCTGCTCGTGGTGTTATTTGCAGAGGCAGAAAGTGTCTCGTGTAAGAGGTGCTCGGGTTTTGGAGGGGGAACAGGTTTTTTCCTGGGTGGGGCCATAATTTCTGGTTTTGGAGGAGACCTGAGCTTCTCTGCAGGACTCTGATCACTGGGTTTGCAGGACAGAGAAGGGAGGGTGGGAAGAGGGGTCTGGAGTGGTGCACAGCATCCTGGGGCTTCATCTTTGCTGGTTGGTAGTGGAAGGGCACCTTCTCTGGTTGCTTTAGTTGAGGGTGGGCAATGCTCTGCTTTCATCACAGCAGCTGGGGGAGGAGGAGGAAAGTCATTATCAACCTGAGACCCTGAAGCCACTACAGCAGTCTGGTTACTAACGACTTGAGTCTCATTTTTCTTTTTACACACAGAATAGGAATGCCCTGCATTTCTGTATATCATAGCGGCTTTAAAGTCCCCTCTGGAGACATTAACGTTAGACTTTTCCAGCGACTGAAGTGTGGCTTTTAAATTACCTCGGACAACGTCCTCCTTTTCTACCAGGCGCTGTTCTGTGGCGGCACTTTGCAGTGCTCTGATAGCTGTCTGCACATCCCCTCTGATAATAACATCTCTTTCTTCTTGCACTGATTGCTCTTTGTAATCAGACTCAACAAAAGGGTTTAAAAAGGTTTTCACAGGTGTGGCAGTATAAAGGCCATCCTTAATGCTAACTTCTCTACTAGGCACAACTTGGCTTTCCTGGCTCAATAGTTGTCCTCCCTGTACTTCCTCTGAAGCACTGACCTTTTTGTGTGATGCTATGCTCTTCTGAGACACGCTTGTATGGGTCTTGGATGCCTCCTGGACTCTACTGGTGGTGGTGGTCCTGATAGAAGTGCTGTTGCTCTCCTGCATGGTGGATGTAGAGTCTTGTTGGCGTGTGGTTGATTGAAGGGTCATTGTGCCCTGTGCGCTGGCTGCCTGCTGCCTGCAGGCCATGTGGACCTCCTCCCTGTTTTTCTGTAGCTTGTTCTGGACATGATGTTGAATGTTTTTTGCCTCTGCTGTTGCTAGCCTCAGGCTTTGCATGGCAGCCTGAAGATCACTCCCAAGGGCCTTTTCTTCTGGCTGCCTCTGGCTGGCTATCCCCATCACCGAGCTCTGCTGTTGCCCAGCCACTTCTCCCCCCTGAGCCATCACTTGGATTGGACATACGCCTTGCACCATAGCTTTGGGTTCCTTCAAACAGGCAGAGGACGCTGCTTCTTTCTCTGCCTTCTTGCTGACGTCTGCAACCCTTTGAATTGACTTTGTTGTCACTTTAAGCCCCCCCGACAGAATTTCTTCCTTTCCCGTCACTGTGGGCAGGGGCTTCCCGAGACATTGCACAGTGGTGCCTGCCACACCTGCTGCATGCACAGCCTCTCTCTCCAGTGCACACTCTTTGCCCACGCTTTCACATGCAAACACCTTTTTTGCTCCCGCCATAGCCCCTGGCTCACCCTCTGCAATGACTTTCTCTACTTGTTCTCTGTTTGGTAAGACATGTATCTGAGCCCCTTGCACAACCCATGGGGTGCTCTCGTCTGCCCCCTGCTCTGCTTGGGAAGAGATGAGGGACTGTATCTCTGACTGTTGCTGGAGGTTCTTCAGATAGTCTAGATCTCCCTTCTCAATGCAGCTCGCGAAAAGCTGGACATTGCCCTTCTCATTGTCCTCACGCTTAACGGTTACAGTTGTTTTCTGCTCCTGGGAAGAAGCCAACAGGTTCCCTATTGTTGACTTCACATCCCCCTTGACAACTTTCTGCTGGACAGAATGGAACAGGAGGGAGTAGAGAGTCATTTTCACTGACCCTGATGCTGTCTCTTGTAAGACCATTCCCTTTTTGAGGGAAGCATCTTGACAAAGGAGACCCTGTAGAGCTTTAGCTACATTTCCACTCAGGTCCTCTTTGCCTTTAACAGCTTCACTCTGGTCCAGAAGCTGCAATGGGCTTACTTTGATCTTGCCCTCTCTATCCTCCTCCACCAGCATGCCCTCTGCTTCCACATTGGTTCTGTGAAGCAGCTGCAGCATGATCCTTTGCAAATGACCTCCCACAATCTCTTCTTTCAGGACCTCTGGAGCTCCTGGGCTGCTGAGCTGGTACTTCACCATCTTCACACTCTCCATATCATTGGCTTCAATGAGGATCCCATCATGCTGAATAGCCTGGCAAGTGCAGAGTGTCTCTAAAGTCTCCTTCATGGTCCTTTCTTTCAGTTCTCTTTCTATACTACCCTCAGAAGCACTAAATTTATCCAAGGGTGTGCTCTCAAAGAGCCATGTTGTACTTTTCACATCTGCACGAGGAATTGCTTCTTGGGGCTCAGCACTGGCCGTCACCTCTTGGTCCTTAAGCGTGTCCATTGGCTGGGTTTCAAACAACCAGGTGCAGCGTTTGACATCCCCTTTCTGGCTGTCCTCTCTCTGGACTGTGCTTATAGACGGACCTCTCTCTGCATCCCCATACAGGGAGTCCACAGGCTGGTTTTCAAAAAGCCAAGTAGATGTCCTCACATCACCCCGCTGAACATCACTGACACTGACCATCCTCACGTACTTCTTCTGGCCCACTTGCTGGGACTCGAACAGCTGCTTGTTGGACTGAACATCTCCCTTCTGCACATCGTCTACTGTTCTAGGCACTGACGTCTTTCCCACTGAAAAGGAGTCAAGAGGCTCTGTCTCAAACCTCCACCGGGCCGCCTGGACATCTCCTTTCTTGATGTCCTCTTGGGTCACAGCCCTAATCACAAATACCTCTTCCTCCTTCTTGATCTGATCCAGGGGCTTTGTTTCAAACAACCACCGGGCACCTTTCATGTCGCCTTTCATGATTTCTTCTTTCTGCACTGAGGTGACCTCATGGTATCCCCCCTCTTTGTCCTGGATAGCATATAAGGGTTGACTTTCAAAGAGCATTGTGCAAGACTTGACATTAGCTTTGTTTATGGTATCTTTCTGGATCTTCTGGAGCTCTGTCTCATCCACTTTGTCATGGATTTGATCAAGTGAATAGGTCTCAAATACGAACCTCTTTCCTCCAACATCTCCCCCCTTGGCATCCTTCTCTGGAGGGATTTCCTGGATGCCCTCAGAGCTGTCCTTCAGGGTGTCCATAGGGTAGTTCTCAAACAACCAAGTGAACTTGTACACAGATCCAGCTTCAATTGTCCCATCATCCTTTTGGGATGTTGGTTTGGGGGCTGTATCCAAGGGCTTAGCTTCAAAGAACTCCTTCACTCTGGACACTTCCCCAGACTGTATCTCCACACGACTGGAGTACCGTATGGTTTTCTTTTGGTCAGCTTCACTGACAACACTGCTGCCCAAGGGTTCGGTCTCAAATAGGTGCCTGACAGTGTTGACATCAACTCCTTGTAATTCCTCCTGACTGTATGCCTTACTGACTTGTAAATACTGCTCCTCCTGGCCCTTCAGGGAGTCCAGGGGCTGAGTCTCAAACATCCATGTGTATGATTTTACATCAGCTTGGGGCACACTGTCATCCTCCTCCTCCTTCTTTTCAGCCTTCTCATACAGAGTGTGCATGGGCTGGGTCTCAAAAAGCCACCTGCAGGTCTTCACATCCCCCCGCTGGGAGATCTCCCTCTTCACCGAGGGATGTTCTTCACCTTCCATGGCTTGGTGATGAATGACATCCATGGGCTGAGTTTCAAAGAGCCACTTGGCTGTTCTGACATCACCAGCCACCACCTCTTGTTTTGTGATCCCCCGTATTATATCCACTTTCTTGGTGCTCTCATCAAACTGGTCCAGGGGCCTGGTTTCAAACATCCATTTGTAGTTCTTGACATCACCACTGATGATTTGCTCTCTGCTTACAGAGGTGACTTCATGGAAATTGCCAAAGCTATCCTTGATGGCATACAAAGGTGTTGTCTCAAACAGGATTTGGTTGGCTTTGACATTGCCAGCTGGAATCTTCTCCTCTTCTTTGGTGACAGGCTCAGCATCAGCCTGCTTAATACTGTCTAAGGGAAGAGTCTCAAACAGGGTCTTGAAAGACTTCACATCACCTTTCACTACCTCTTCTATGCTGGTGGCTGGAATTTCTTCCTCAAATGCCTTGGAGATGCTGCCAAATGGACAGGTCTCAAAGACATGTTTTCTTTGCTTCACATCTCCCTTTTCCTCTGCTGAAAGCTCTACTTTCTGTAAACGTCCCACCTCAAAATTGTCTTTCAGGGTTTCCATTGGCTGGGTTTCGAATAGCCAGAGTGTAGATTTCACATCACCTCCAATGACTTGTTCTTTGGCTACAACACTTTCTGAAACTTCTCCTTTCAGAGAATCAAGAGTCTGGGTCTCAAAGAGCATCCGCTGCTTACTGACATCTGCCCCTGTGACAAAATCTGTTGAAGCCTTGAAATCCTGTTCTTCAACTGTGATTTCTCTGATGGCGTCCAGAGGTTGAGTTTCAAATATCCACCTTGCTCCACTGACATCTGGCCTTCCAATTTCTTCCAAAGAAATCCCACGGATTATTTGCACTTTGGAAGTGTCCTTGTTGATGGTATCCAGGGGCTGAGTCTCAAAGAGCCAGCGAGCTGTTCTGACCGCATTGCTCTGAATTTCTTCTCTGCAGACAGACTTGATTTCATGAATATTCCCAGATTTGTCTCTGATGGCGCAAAGGGGCTCTGTTTGGAAGAGCCTGATAGTTTTCTTCACATCGCCTTTTAGCTCCTGGATTTCAGATTTGAGTTGTAGGATGCTCTTCTCCTCCACGGAGCAGCAGCGTCCTATAGCATCCAAGGACTGTGCTTCGAAGAGCTGTCTGGCACCTTTCACATCACCTCCCTGGACAGGCTCTTTGAGAACGGCCTCCTGCACTTCAGTTTCATCCGAGTACAATTTGTTTAATGAGTCTAGAGGTTGGGTTTCAAAGAGCCACCGGGCAGTATGCACATCCCCCCTGGCAAGGTCTGTTTCAGAATCCTTGGCTAGTGTTGACAGACCATCACTGTTGATTGACTGGTTTTCAAACCTCAGGGAAGTACTTTTCACATCCCCACCAGGAATGATCTCTTCTTCTGCCAGCTTCTTTGTGGCTTGATGGTCCCCAATGGAGTCAAGTGCCCAGTTCTCAAAGATCCATCGCATTGACTGGACCTCTCCTGGAAGAACTTTGTCCAAGTTCACAGATGCCTGTGCATTGGGATCTTCAGTATTCAGCATTTCTGCCAGGTCCTCAGTCACAGCTTCTTCCAAGTTCTTCCTGAGCTCAGGATGCATGTGTCTGTAGAGCCTTTTCAGCTCGTTCACTTGACGCTGCTGGTAGAACTTGGAGAAGGCTTGCTTTGGAGGAGGCACAGGGAGTGGGTTGGGATCCTGATTCCCTGGAGCGATGACCTGGACTGAGCCAAGGGCAGGGGCAGGTGGGGGCGGTAAGTCATCTTCCATTGTCTTGATGGCTATGTTAGATGATTTCTGAGCCTCTGCCATCTTTAGGGAAACAGTTTTAAATGTCAGCATCATCTCTTACCACCCAATCCCGTGGCTGTTAGTACTGAGAACAGCAAAGGCAAGAAACAGCCAACAAGGGAAATCCATACACCTACTGAGCTCCATACCTTTGGTTGAGTAGCACACAAAGCATCACACCACTGCACACACTTCAGGCTTCATGTTAGCTCTGGTTCCACAGCAAGGCACTCTAAAGCAAATTTCTAATCCAGGCATGTGTTGTGGTTAGTCTACAGTCCCCAGGATTCAGTCCAGCTCCAGTGTATCAGAGATGCTCTATTTGGACTGCATCAGCAAGCAAAGAATGACCACAAGAATAACATGAAGAAAGCTGTCTTAAAATAGTGAGCTAAAAGTTAACTTCTCCCTCCCATTCCCAACGTCCAGGGCAGTGTGAGGACCTGCAGAGAGTCTGAGAACATAGGACATGGGTGCAGGAGAAAGCCAAGGAGCTATTTGTGAAGAGGTCTCAAGAAGAAAATGGAGTGAGGGAACCAAACAAAAGTGTCAAACTAAGCTGATGAGGACAACCTGGTTTTGGGTAGAAAGCTAGTATGGTGAGCTTTTGATAGCACCAGGGGCTGCAAGAGTGAGGGCCTGGGGAAGGACATTTGCCTGACTGACGATTTCTTCTGCTGGATTTACATGTGTACCTTATATCATAATTTTCATAGGAATAGATATACAATTAGAGACTTCAATAAAGCTCTTTTGACTTGTAGACTTGTACAGGCATGAGGCTAACTAAGGTTTACAATCTACTGGTATTAGCAGGACAAATTCTGTGCTCTGTTCGGAGGAAAAAGCAAAGCTGAGGAATGAGAAGTTGGGGAAACACCCATAGCTGGGGCCCAGAAAGGGTTAGACCTGCTTAGACTCCGTCAGTCTGAGCTCAGCTCAAATTCATGGCAGCATTGGTACAGAAGTAAACAGAGGGTTCAGTGGTGACAGGGTGGACTGGGATTGTTCAGCCTACCTTTGAGCCTCACTTTCTGCATTTTTTTCTCCTTAGCTTTGAAATCCTGGGTGCCCAACGCTGAACTGAATACCTGTGACCTGCCCTGGCTTGGCATTTATCCAAAGGGAAGGTAGCTGAGGCCTATAGTCATTATCTAAAAGAGACTGTAATCCTGGTGGCTTTCCTTTCTGTAAGCAGATCTGCTGACCCTTGGCATGCCTTTGGAGTTACGTCTGTTGAGTTATGCCTGGAATATTATTAGTTGTTGCTCAAAGCAATGGCGTGTGGTGTTATTTCACTCTGTTACACACAGATTGTTCTGGCTAAAAATAAGTATTGAACATTAGTAAAAAACCCACCCCAGAATGTCAACATTAGCATATTTTTCAGTAAGTGTAAAATGCAAATCTTTCACATAAGCCGACATGATTTGAACATGCTTTTTAAAATAAGGGTGTTTTTTTTTGGGGGGGTGGGAATCTGTTAAGAGCTTCTGAAGGTGGGGAAGGGCGACCGAGCAGCTGATAGCTATATTCAGCAAGAAAGTGCTCTGCACTGCCTTGTGTGAGTATTTAAATCACACTCCACCACAGTCCACAAATATTTGGTTAGATAACGGTGCTTATCGTTAACATTTCTTACCTTGTTTTTTTTCTGGCTGTGGGGAGAGAGAGTGGAATTGTCCTTCACAGTGCTCTGGAAAAGAGAGAAGGGGAGAAATGGCATCAAACTGCTCTGGAAGAGCCTTCTGTTATCTGTATATATATATATCTACTACAGAGACCTGAAAAACATTACAGGTGAGGTTTTTGGGTTCACTGGCGGTTCTGTACAGCTGGAAAAAAAATCTTATTACAGGTTGATCAGAAATATTTTTTTCCAAAAGTCAATGCACAAAGTGCCAAACACATTTGTTTAGAGTGATATCTGCAGAGTTTGATTTAGCTTGTAGTTTTGTTTATAATTTAACATTTTAAAAATAAAACTGAGCTATATTGGTAATTTCATTAAGGATTGTGAAATTAAATGTTTTGAAATTGCTTTTATTTTTTTTTTTCCCCTCAGACTTCTAACTGGTTGTAATTTTCCAGTTACAGTCTTCACTTATGTATTTTCAACCTGGGCTGCATCAGTCTGGACTCCTCTAGTGCAGAACCCTGACACACGCTCAAGAGACACAATCTCTGAGCAGGGACCCTGTGAAAGGGCGAGTCCAGGTGTGAAATCACATCCCACATTAGTCCTGGATCACCAGTGGAGCTGGGTTAATGGGAAAAACGTAGCTCAGTGCTTCATAACCCTTATAACCCGAATTATCCTGTGATTCAATGATTGGCCTGGAGTGGGTGATTAAATCCCTGCATCCCAGACCAAGGGCTCTAAATGAAGGAACACAGGGAGGTTGTATTGTAAAGTTATGATTGAGTGTGATGTATATGGACACATATATGTATGTATGTTGGAATGGGTATAGCATGGAGATGTATGTGTTGCTGTATGCTGAATATTTCCTCCATGGATGTGAGTATATAAATATACATGTGTAAATAAAGTGGGAATCTTATGTATGAAAAAGCTCCTTGTATGGGTTAGTGGATGTAGACCTGTGTGCATATGTTTGGTATGTGTGTGAATATAATATATATATATGTGTGCATGTGCATTTATATACATCATATTGGCACTTAGGGACATGGTTTAGTGATGAATTTAGCAGTGTTAAGTTTATGGTTGGATTCGATAATCTTAAAGTTCTTTTCCAGCCTAAATGATTCTATGATATACATACGTATCAGCACCTTTGATAACATATATACAATGCTTGCAAACGGCAAGGGAAAGCTGGCCATTTTTGGAAAAACAAACGTCACGTTTCTCCAGATTTCCCAAACCAGACATTTTCTCTCACCCTCTTACAGCCACTTGCTGGGACAGGACATTGTTGGGATGCCGCTGGTGGTTTGCGAGGGGGAGGACGGCATCGCGCGGTACCTACCGGCTGTGCGGGGCTGCCGGCGTGAGCAGCAGCGGCAGCTGTCTGGGGGAGATAGCGAGCTGACAGCTCCTTCACGGAGCACGCAGAGGACCTCCCTCGTCCTTGGTGAGGTATGCGGCCAGTGTTGTCTGATGTGTCTAAAAATGACCGCGTCCTCTCATCTGAAACAGGAACAGACATGCACGGTGAACAACGTGCCAAAGACAGGAGGGCATGGCCAGGATACAGTGGGAGCATCACCTGCTCAGAGCTCTGCCAAGTGCCTCTGCCTTCTGCACACTGATTAACCAAACAGCCCCCACCCTAAGGCCCCAAAATTTTAGGGTTTACAGCGGTCTACTTCTTCCTCACACAAGGATGAGGAGGGGCAGGTGCTGATCTCTTCTCTTTGATGACCAATGACAGAACCTGAGGGAATGGCAGGAAGATGTGCCAGGGGAAGTTTAGGTTGGACATGAGGAAAAGGTTCTTCACCCAGAGGGTGCTGGACACTGGAACAGGCTCCCCAGGGAGGTGTCATGGCCCCAAGCCTGACAGTGTTCAAGAAGAGACTGGACAACATCCTCAGACACACCCTGCGAACTGTGGGGTTGTCCTGTGCAAGGACAGGAGTTGGACTCAATGATACGTGTGGGTCCCTTCCAGCTCAGGATATTCTATGATTCTATTATATGAAAACTTAACATCATGACCCTTTACTTCATGGAGAAAACATGGACATTTCCACCTCTTTCATGGCTGAAATGAACTTTGGTCCTGGATGAGAATAACACATCGGGCAGTGACCTGATGCCATGGTCCTGTTGCAGGGGCACAGAGCTGCATCGCTGGACAAGGCCATCACCAAACAGGAGCAAGACAGAAGACATGAAGAAGCTAGACATGTTCAACTTTAACCAGTTCCCACTTTTTTTACTCCATTGCCACACTGCTTTCCCATCAACAAGCCCCACAAGTAGTTGCACCCATTTATCTTTACCTCTCCCCTGCTAAATAGTTTCAGAGAACTAAGAGATGAAGAGGCTGTGAGACTTAACTAGGGAGGTAGCCAGGAGTCTTTGACAGAGCCAGAGGACTAAACCCTGTTCTTAGCTTAGAGATCTAATATTTTGAGTGGGACCAGCTCCCATGAAGCCCCCACTGGTGCCTCAGCATGACATTTCTGAGATATTCAAGATATTCAGCATTCCTCCTACCGTGTTCAGACATTTCCCATGGAGATGACTACAACTGAGGATGTCCTTATCTGGCTCATGGAGAAACGGCTAGTCTGGAAAGAGGTGATCTATTAGCCAGACCTCCCAAGGGGTGCACAGAGAGACTGGCTGGTTGGAGTGGTCATGCACTTTTGGATGGTGCTCAGGCCATGCTCCCCAGTTCCCACCTGTTGTACTCCCTTCCCCTTGGTCATCATCCCCATAAACAGCAGGGGGTTCCCCTCCCTCTGAGGATTAGAGTTGTGTCCATCCCCAGAGAGAGGTTTGTGTCAAAACTGACAGCTCTAAAGCAGATGGGTTTATTTTTCAAAGAAAGAGACAACTCCAAATTTTTGCTAAGGAATTTCTCTTTTTGCATCAATCTGTTAGGTGTGAGCAGGATGGCCACCTCCACATCCCACCACAGCCATCTATAGAGCTTTACACCTATATGATGCATCTGAGTTCTCTAGGTTATTCAGGGCTGTAATTTCTGTTACTACTGTAAAAACACGAGAAGGTTCTCCTTTTATCTGCAGGCTTGCACTGCTGCATTTGGATTTAGTGCGGTATTTGCAATGTTTTCTGTTTGAACAATGGGCTCCCTCTCCACAAATCCAGCTATTGCACAGCCGGGAAAGGGCTGATGTACTTTTTAATATGTGCACATTAGAAGCACTGCAGCAATTCTAGCCTTCTTTGCCCTGAAATCTCAGTCATCGAATCACGAGATTTTGTAAATAACAAACTTAATTCCCCTTTTTTTTCCTGGGCTGTGAGTTCAAATTTTCAAGTTTTTCCTTAAAATACTGAAGGCAGTTTACTCTGGTTTTATTTTAAAATGACAACAGCTAATGTCATACACTAATGGGAGATGGTGCTTCAAATGCAACATCAGTTCCTACAGGGACAAACACATACCAAAAAGCCATCAAGATAAAAGCAGAGGGACCCCAGTGAGCTTGTTAGACACTGGCTTGTGTGTTGCTGGAAGGTACCAAACCCCAAGATTTCTTTTGTCCTTGGTTCCAGCTGCTTGTGCAGATGTACAGGTGTTTTGAGGAGGAACCAAAGCTGGATACATGAGGAAGCAGCTGGATGCAATACAGATATAGTTGCCCATTTCTTTCAGAGGTCAACAGGACACCGGGGAGGAAATAGAAGATATTTCCTTAATGCTTTTTTTTGCTAAGTCACCATGTGAATATGGGACATCTCTCCCTGATTTCTGCTATCCAGAACTTAAACACTGAGTCAAAATGAATTATTAACCTACAGCCAGTGGAGCCAGTGACACTGCTGGGACAGATTTGGTGCATCTTAAGACAGACTGCAAGATAAACCACCCTTTGATTGCATCAATTTTTCTCCACTCTGCTCAAGAAACCCTAGACTTTGGCTAGATCCTGGCTTTTCGAGATGAATGGTGTCCCAGAAATGAGGAGGAAAGGATCAAGGCACCTCTGAGACATCAACATTTACAGGAGCTAGTGCTGATAGCTGCTAACACAAGTCCCAATATCTGCTGCAGTGGGCTTCTCCCTTCATTTGAAGGCTCAAGGCACACATTTGAAAGGGTCCACTCTATAAAAATGAAAAATGGAGTTATTCGTAGTGAAGATACTTTGGATTTTGTGGTCTTTCCTTATTATGGCTGTACCCTGTGAGAAGAGCACTGAAGCATGTGCTGAATTAGCTGCAGAAAGCTTTGAAGAGGGCTTTGAAGAATCTTGTCTGTAAGTCTCTCCATTTTCTCCTCCATTGCTGAATTGCCTACTGGAAAGGCAAAAGGGGTCAGTCTGGAAAAGAGAAGGTTTCTTCCTTGCAATGTGATGTGGCTTGGCTAAACCTCCCAGTAAGAGCAATAGGGAGAGACGAGGAGAGTCACCCTTCCTAGCTTTAAAGCAGAAATAAAACCAAGCACAGATTTACAGCCTTTCTGGTTGGTAAAATGAACACAAGTTCTTGGCAAAGGCATGTCCACGCTGAAAAACCTCTCCTAAAATCTACCCCTAGGAGATGGGAGCCCTTCACAGCAGGGCAGGGACCCTGCTTGGGCTGACACCAGCATTACCGCGCTTAACTGTTTTGGTGCCAAGTACTTGGCAAAAGCATCCCCATGTCCTAGAGCTGGGCTGGTGGTTTTTAATGGTCTCCTCCCAGCCCAGGCTATGGATATTATCACTGAGCCGATGTAACTTGTATTGGCCCATGAGCCCTTTGAGTGAGATGATGAGTCACCATCCCTGGAGGTGTTTAAAAGACATATAGATGAGGTTCTTAGAGACATTGGTTAGTGCTAGATTTAGGTTATGGTTGGACCTGATGATCTTACGGGTCTCTTGCAACCAAAATGATTCTATGATGCCCAGTGGAGAGCAATGTGCCCCTCCAGCCAAGAGAGAAATGCAACTGAATGCAGATTTCTAGTCCATTCAGTAGAAAATAGCACAGCCTCAGTTCTACCCAGTCCTTCATCTGTATGCTTGGGTGGCTGAAAGGCCACAGGGCTTCTGTTTTAATGACGGATATAATTAGATACAAGACTTTTGTCGAAGCCTTCCTCTTATCGCTGCCTTTGTTATATTTTTTAATTTTCTGTTAGTTTTTGACATTCTTTTTGCAGTGCACAGGCTGTGCGCAGCCCGCCGTTTGCTTATCGCTTCTCACAAAACTGCCTGCCTTAGATAGGGGCTGCTCCAACCCACCGGGCAGGCGGCTGGCGCTGCACTTGGGGAATGTCTGGCTCTTGCCTGACAAAACAGGCTGCTGCCACCCTCCTAATTGCTAATCATAGATAAAAGCAAAAGAACAACAGTTCATTCTGCTAACAAGAAAGCTGAGCTGTCACATGTGTGCGGCTAATGATGTTCAAGCAGCACCTAAGACATCTGGAGAGGTGTGAGGATGGTGCCATTGCACAGCATCCCCTGGAAGGGTTGGGGGAGCTTCCCAGCTGGGAATGTTAAAGTAAAAACAAAGGATATTATGCAGACCTGGCTTAAGGCATTATTTGTTGCGTATGAGATGGAGGGTATGGAAATCCAGCTTGAGATCTGTGCCAGGCTCCACGTTTCTTCCTCTCTGAGCAAAAGGGCCCTGCTGGCATGTTCGGCATCCACTCCAGCACTGAGTGATGCATCCCCTGAGGCACTGATTGACTAGCACTGGCTGTGGCCCCGGGGGTTTTAAACCTGATACTTCAAGCATTAAAGCATCGTCCCTTAGCTAAAATGGAATAAACGAGCTCCTAAGGACCCCCTCCTCCCATCCCACCCAACAGACTAACGGACGGCACCACAGCCAACAACCCTGATGTCCAAATGAAGGATATGGGGAATGCTTCTCCCTGCTGGGGTTTGCCGGCAAAATGTCCTTCATGCCAGCGTCTGGTGCCAGATGAATCTGCACATTTCATGTGAGGGGCTGCAATGTTAGGACTGTCCAAAGAGAGCAGCTGCCGGGGTTTCTTAAGCTCTTCCATTGCCCCACATATGTGCAGCTCGGGCTCAGTTTACAGACCCCCTGACCCATCAACCATGTCCCCTGAGAGCAGGGAGGGCTGTGGGACCTGGAAACTTGCAACTGGAAAAATCATTCCTCATGTTCTCATTTGTACTTGCTGATCTTTCTAGACAGAGGGGGGGTGAAAGGCAAAGCAACAGAGGGAAAAAGACTCTTAAATATTAATCTAAAAATTCAGTCACTTCCTCTTCAATTATTGCCCATAAATCACTCAACTGCTCTGTCTCCTGCTGAAAATATTACGGGTCTCTTGAATTGTAATCGTATTACATCTGACAGCCAACTCCCAACAAGTGGAAAACAAATCATTAACAAAACACTACCCCCCCTCCTTCCTCTGAGAAAACCCCCATCTAGCCAGTAACACAGTAGCTCTGGCTCACTTGCCTTTCTATTTAAACCACTTTGTGCTATGCAGAAACAAAGCTACCCACCTGTTGGTGTCCACCACCTCTGCTGCTGGCACTCCTTTGCAACTCAGCTCCCACCACCAACCCCAGTGAGCTACCGAGCGCCTGAGTCACCTATTAAAAAAGGAAGCTGCAAGCTCAGCACCATTCTCCCGGGCCGCCTGGCCAACCACATGTCATCGGCTTTGCTCCCAAAAATCAGCCGCCCTGAGCAAACACAGCTGCTAAGCAAAGCCCTTTGTGTCACCGTGTGAGCCCCATGGCGGCCCGTGAAGCGGGGGTTGTATAACAGGGCCTGAGATTAGCCAGGGGCTTGCACGGGGCTTGTACAAGCTAGATGGAAAGGGAGAGACCAGTGGTGGAAGTTGTGCCTTGGTCCTGTCCCCCTCCATCGCCCGCCAAAGGGAGAGTTGCTCTGGAGGGTATCCCATGCCAGCCAGCCGAATCTTGCATCCTCCATCACCTGCTCAGTGGTTGCCTGATGTTGCTCCTCTGCAGATCAACTTTGAGTTGGCCACCACAGCTACCGGACCTGACACGTCTCACGCCAGGGAGCACAGATGTGTTGCGTTCTCACCCCTTGGCTGTGCCCAGGTTTGGGTGCTACGAGACATTCAGCCCATCCCATGGTGCAGGACCCTAAACCCAGGACTCAAAGGCTTGCAGGAGCAAAGGGATCTGGATCTTCTTATCACTGGGGAAATCAGGGCAGGGAAACAATGGCTTCTTCACACTGTGAAAGGGATTCTGTTTTTCAAGGGGGTGGAGGTGAACCAACATAGAAATGTTCCTGGGTTTGTAGTGCTCTGACCTGGCTGTTTACTGGGAATTTGGGGCCATTTCTGCTATTCCTCCCTGCCTGAGATAGTTCACGGGTTACCCCCGTGGTCATTACCAGTGGGGACCCCTGACTCAGGCTGTGTGGCTGGACATGTGCCCCCATTCCCACCTGCTTGTCCCTCACGTGCACATCAGTGAAACCTTCATGACTCACTGTCTCCCTCCTGAAGGTGGAAGCCCATCCCTGCACATGAAGACCCCATTTCTGTCTGTGCTTAGATTTGGGAGCTGCGTATGCTGAATCACACCTACCCCATCTTTCTCACAGCTTTGCCCTCCAGATAATTGGTACCCTGACAAAAGGGACTCCTAAATACCAGCACTGCTCCATGACTGGGCTGGGGGAATTTGCACGGATGGGTAAGCACCCATAAAAGCTGGCTGGGAAACCAGTGCTGCCGTTTAATCCAGGAGCCTTGCAGCCCATTGGCAGTGCTCGGTCAGTGGGGAAAGGTTTAAATCTCTGGCCCCAATCCCTGCGCCGGTGGCCCTGGTCCATGGGGAAGCTCTGCCAGAGGAGATGCACATCGAAGTGACATGGGAAGCGGAGCAGCTGCCTCGCTGCCCCGGTTTGGAGGATGCTGAAAGGGTGAGTGGTCCCAGGATGCTTTGGCAAAGGGTGTGTGGGGAAGGGTGGTCCTGGGAGACTGAGGGATTTGAGGGGGGAGAGCATCTCTAGCTATTTCTCATTGGTGTCATGTCCTGCTCTTGAGGCTTTAGTGCATGCTAAAATGTCATGTGCTGTGTTTTCTGAAAGAAGGGGAAAAAAGATGGTACAAGGCTGTGGCAGGGAGCATCGGAGGATTTAGGTGTCATGCAGTAAAGAGTGAGGACCAGTGATACCCTGAAACATCCTGCTTATCCTCATGGGTACTCCCTCCTGACTCCCAGATCGCACACTGTTTGAAAACTGCAGTGTTCTCTTTCATTTTCCGTTCTAGAAAGGAAAGCAAGGGTGTGAAATTCAAGCGTTTTCTTTTTGCCATGGTCTGGTCAATTATGTGACAGAGTGGCAATTGTAAACATTTTGTTTGTTTGTTTGTTTGTTTAGTTTGTTTTTTTAAAGAACTCATCTGGGTTTTGATGGTTTTGGTGTAAGTTACTTTTTATTTATTTATTTATTTATTTTTTGCAACTACATGGGCCAGGAATCAGCCTTTAAAAGTGAGAATTAAGGTCTTCACATGCTCATCAAACTAACTCAGACGTAAAACCACCACTGATCACAGTTAGATAACTAATGCAAATCAGACAAATTTGCAACACTTTTTTTTTTCTGATTCCAAACTTTCATGAGCAGAGCTTCTCTTTTCAAATAAATTTGCACAGCATTGAGTACAATAGATCCTTGATTTGGAGGTGGGGTCATCTGTGGTATAGATAATAAATGTAATGACTAATGCACCTCAAAAAATATAAATCATTCTCTTTTGAAAGGGTGTAAGAAAGATTTTGTAGCGTCTGTAAGCCATATGTTAAAATCACTTGAGCAGCTCTGGTGCATAGAGCTAATATATGAATTCTGGGGTGGGAAATGGGCTGAGAAGTGCCAGAACCAGTTGAAGGCACTAAACAAGTGAAATAAAATAATGTAATTAAAGAACAGCTGTCTTGAAGAGGAAATGAGATTTAAAATAGCATTTCATGCTTTAGGAATTGTCTACTAGGTTGTAGTCAAATAATTGCAGGTGTAAAAAGTTGCATTTCTAAATCTGAAGGGGTGGGAGGAAGGGAAGAAAGCAACAGCTACTGAAGAGTGTCTCATTTCCCAGACTTGAATTTCAAAATCCGATCTCTTTACAATTTCCAGCACCTCTAAAATGAAAGTTCATGGTCTTTAGTCACTTCTCCAAATGTTTCTGGCTCCTCAGTGTCAGCTGGACTTCCCTTTGCAGGAGCAACATCACAACCCTGGGTAATTTGAACAGCTCCTGATAAGAGCTGGGAAAATTTAGCCTCAGGCAGAGCTGAATATCTGCCCCAAGGCAGCTCGAGGCTATTTCTGGGCTTTGCAAAAATCCAGGAATGTGGAGGACTCTATTCCTGGTACCAAAAATGCCAAGAAGCTCTGCTGAGAGACAGCTGCGGGTGACATTGCTGGCTGGGGACGTGTCCTTCCCGAGTGGGCCAGCAGCTGTGGGGCTCTCTGTCCTTGGAGAGGGCCTTCAACATCACCCGGTCCGCTCCCTTGCTTTTGGGATACATAGTGCCGAGACAAGGCGGATGCAGCCCTGCCTACCTGCTCAGCACTGCCTCAGTCTCTGTGTTCCTCGACTGCTTATGAAGGGTTAATAAAAGCTGAGTGGCTGTTAAATAAATAACTCCCCCAGGGCTGTGTATCGCTGGGATCTCAGTATGCAGCGCTGCCCTCTGGTGTGCTGGGGGTCGTGTATCACACACTGTTCTGGTACCCTCCGGAAACTCTTTATCTGTTGTTTGAACAGATTTTCACTGAAATGGTGATTAACACCGCTGCTTGCCGTAGAACAAGAGCTGTTTCTGTTTCACAGAATCACAGACTGGTTGGGGTTGGAAGGGACCTCTGGAGATCATCCAGTCCAACCCACCTGCTCAAGCAGGTTCACCAGAGCAGATCACACAGGAAGGTGTCCAGGTGGGTTTGAATGTCTCCAGAGAAGGAGACTCCACAGCCTCTCTGGGCAGCCTGGGCCGGGCTCTGGCACCTCAAAGGAAAGAAGTTTCTCCTCATAATCAGGTGGAACCTCCTGTGTTTCAGTCTGTGCCCGTTGCCCCTCATCCTGTCATTGAGCACCACTGAACATAGTCTGGTCCATGCTCTTGACACCCACCCTTGAGTTATTTATCAGCATGAATAAGATCCCCAATTTCCCTCTTTCCCTGTTTCACCTGTCGCTAAAAGCTGGCCAGCAGTACTATTTTCCTCCCTAACCCCTCTGCCAAGCTCCACGTCCCCTGCCTGCTCTACTTTCTCCCCTACAGCAACATCTCAGCCCTTGCAGACTGCCATGCGGGATGACCATCTGTGATAGCGGCTTCCCTCCCCCTAATATCCCCTTCCCCAGGGAAAGCAACACCGAGCCACCCACCGGAATAACCTCTGCCTGGGGAGAGGTCTTCTTGGCATGCCACGAATACCAGACCTTTTAAGGGAAACCATCTCTAATCACCACAAAGAGATACCTTGGGAATGTCTGCGCAGGCACAAGCCCTGTGAGCACCACCAGCCACACATCCCACCTGGGATACAGATCATGGCTGGGCTCAGGGCTGTAATGTGCATCTTGAAGCATTTCGTTGACACGCTATGATGTTTACTTGGGGACATTGCATGGATACTACAGAGCTCTGAGGAGCTGTTGAGGCCCTGCCTTTGCTTTCTATTCTTATCTTGGTGTTTCCATGCTGCTGTCAGCTCTTTATCACTGGCAGCCAAGAAATCTTAATACTGTTTTAGAAGAAGCAGCCATAGCAAAATAAATAAATAAATAAAATAGCAGTATCTTTTAAAGAGAAAACCCCAACCCACTTGTAGCTATTGAGTTTCCCTGGCATTTCCACTTATTTCTGAATGAGTCAACTTGCCAATGAGAATTTGGGAGAGGAGAGAAATGGGCGGCTTTAAAAGTAAAATACTGGTTTGGACACTACTTAATGCAGAGATTCCTGCTGCTGTGTTCAAACCAAGTCCTGGGGTTTTTGCTGGTGCTGAAAAAGGCTTTCCATCTTCCTAGCATCAGGGCTTGGGCATCCTGGCCTTGTTACCCCCCAAAAGGAGGCTTTTGTATCCTGCAAAATACTGCATCTATTCAAGGGCTGAAAACAGCCTTTGTAGGATGTTCCTATGAATTTCCATCCATGCTGGATGCCTCGATTTCCACTAGTGGATTATCTACCACTTCACCTGGTCAAGAACATGGGTTTTAATCTTTCGCCCCTTCTCATCAATTGATATTTGTACCCGAGGTACCAACTCCACTTGTTTTTCCCCAAGTCCCTGTTTTTTAATAAAAACCCCAAGGTACTTCAGATATGTTCCAGCAAAGTTTTGAGTGAAAACTGGAGACCTGGAGGGAATAATTTCTGTTGTTCTGGCAGCAGTCAGCAAGATGTGTATCCCAGAAGCAAACCTTAACCACTGCTAAATGCACAAGCAGAAAAATACTACTTTCAGTTTAGGCCATTGGGGTCTGGTCCTTCCCACAGTGACTGGAGTCCTGGCTCTTTTCTGCTGGACATGACACAGACCTTAGAGCTAAAAGGCTTTAGCAGATGGATAAACAGATATGAGACACATTCGTGCACACACTCAGGTGTAGGTTTCTGCTCCGTCTTACAGAATTGCACAGGGTTTTGGAGTTGCTTTCCACCCGTGAGCACAAATAGGGACTGGTATGTCCATATTAATGCTACTAACCCAACAGGCTCCTGAAGCCCTTTATTTAGCTCAGGGTCACAAACACATTTCTCAGCTCTCCCTGGAGCCTGGGAGATAAGAGAGAGGGGGAAAAAATTCCTTCCTTAACTAATCCTACTCTGCCTCCAGATCTCTAGGGATGTGAGAGGAAGAAAAGCTCATTTCCCTCTCAACAGTCTACATTTTGCTGCCTGCTATCTACTTTCTACCAGTTCTGAACATGGTTTTGATCTGGAACCCCACGGCATCCATCTGGCTTCCCAAATCCTTGTAAAGAGTTTTTCCCCTGTTGCTAGTCATGGTGACCTGAGTCACAATACCTAACAGTATTTTTTGGGAGAGAGCAGACACTCAGAGCTGGCCCCATTAATTTAAAACTCAAAGCTAGGAACTTGGATATTTCATTAAAAGGGGAAAAGCACTAATGTACTACGCTCTGTTTCCACCTTGAACATGCCCAAGCACCTGAGATGATGGTGCTGAACCAGATCAAAACCTCCATCTGTGGAGCACGGAGACAGCACCTTCTGCAGCAGAGGGTGGGATTTACCAAGCTTTGGACCAACAAAATCAAATCCACAGCTTTCCATGCGCTGCAACACCTCTTTCACAGCACAAGGTGCTAAGGATCCTCATTTGCCCTGCATTTTTACATCACTCCAGGGTTCATATTCACACAACAGTTCGCCCCGCTCTAATCTACCCCAAGATTACTTACAGGGAGGTCTTGGTAGTCCCAACAGCTGTGTCACACCGTAGACAGCCCCAGTGGAAAATCTATGTGAAACTTTCAGCCAGGCAGCCCTTAATGTATCCTATGAGGAGCCTTGCTCCACTTCCCGCACCCCAAGTCCTGTTCACTGCCTCCCAGTGGTCTCTGGCAGCTGGTTTTATCACTGAGCGCTGGGCTATGTTGAGAGGATGAACCACTTGGTCTATTTTTAGGGAAGAGTGAAATTGCTATTCCACCAGGCTGAGTCAATCATAAGTTCTAGCAATCCTACACGGAGGCTGGGAAAGTCTGGGGGCCTGGCTTATTTTCAGCACTTATATTCACTCAAAATACCCCTGGTGTAACCCAGTACAGGACAGGGGATGCTTCCAGGCAGTGGTGCAATGGGGAAAAGGCATTTCCCTGACTCACTGTCATGTCCTTGGGTAGTGATCTGCATGACCAAGCCCTCTTTGCCTTTGGCCACCACCAAAGTTTTAAGGGAAAAGCTGGGAAGGCGACAGGTATTAGCTGCATTTTTCTAGTTTCCTATTTCCTTATCAGTTCCACTATTTTAGAACTAAGAAAAAAAAAAAATAGAAAAGTGAGGGGAAGCATAATATGCCAAAATGGATGATGGAAATATCTGCTTTATGGTCAGCTGGGAATTAACCTATTCTTGCAGTTCCTCTGTTGGCAATGTGGTGACGGCTCTGGGTGATGTTTGGAGAGGGATAATGATAAAGCACTCAGCCCTGGAGGGGTCTCGATGCCCTCAAAGCTCAGCTGGGTAATGGCTGCTATTTTTAGCATATTAATGGTGGGTACAACTGTGTGCCAGAGCTGGGGACCCAGGCCTGGCCATACTGATTTACAAATACAGGCTGGGATAACGATACGGGTGAAGCACCCAGTGATGTTTGAATCAGGTCCAGCTGCTGGCTCTTTGGTTTACTTTTCTGACACCTTTAGAGAACATAGGCTTGAGCAAATCACTATGTGGTGATGAAAGAAGATGTGGGTTGGCTATGCCAGTACCAGAAGTCACCATTCCCTGAGATAAAACACTCACCCAGAAGTGCTTAGGATCACGAAACACAGGGCAAGGGCCACAAGAGACCCATGCTCAGTCCCACCCTTGTACCCTCCCAGACCATGCCCATGTAGGACAATGGGACAATATGGGACCACAGCAATGTGGGAGAGAGTTGCATGGATGTGAGCTGTGCTGGACCACATGGTCTGGGGGCAAAAATCTTATCTATTTTATCTGCCAGCGCAAAAGCTGTCTTCGCCTTCCTGTGTCCCAATGCGTCAGAAAAAATACAGGGTATGGGTACTTGCAGAAGGTCTTTCAGCCGATGTGTTTGCACAGTGAGTAGTACAGGGACATCTTCATTTCAGCTGAGCTCATTGGGCATATAATAATGTCAGGAGCGTTGTGATGAGTAGGTGAAGCATGACCGTGGTCCTCAAAGGGGGTCCATGTTCTTTGCTCCAAAGGGCCAAGGAACTTGCCACCAATCATAGAACCATAGAATCATTTTGGTTTGAAGCGACCCTCGAGATTATTGTGTCCAACCATTAACCAACACTGGCACTAAACCATGTCCTTAAGAACCTCATCTACGTGTGTTTAAACACCTCCAGGGATGGTGACTCAGACATTTTCCTGGGCAACTGGTTTGAGACACTTAGGTTTTTTGATTCCCTCTGCCTGAATACCATTGGTGGAGTTTTACAGGGTTGTTTGGTGGAGCAGTGGCCCTTCTCTTTCCCCTGTAGGTCTGCAGTCCTCAGTCCCTGGAGAGGATGCCACATGTCAGCCAGGCTGCAGTTCAGCTTGCCATGAGGTTTCCTTACCATCATCACATCACATCACATCACATCACATCACATCACATCACATCACATCACATCACATCAATCATCACACACACCCAACTCCAGATGACCATCTCCTGTCACTGAGGCTCCTGAAAGGGCCCAGCTCCTCCCTACCATAGCTCAGTTTCTTTAAACATCCGTCAAGGCTACAAATTACCAGTCCCCTGCTGTCTGTGTTAAGCCCAGTGTCTAGGAAGACCACTACCCTTCCCTTTGAAGTGGTCTCTGCTTTCTTTGTTCCTTCCTCCAATAAAAGAGGGTCAGAAAAAAAAGCTGGAGCATTGTTTCCATCTCTGGACCCCTCAGCACAGGACAGACATGGACCTGTTGAGAGGGGCCAGAGGAGCCACAGGAATGACCTGAGGCTGGAACAGCTCTGCTGGGAGGACAGGCTGAGAGAGTTGGGGTGTTCAGCTGGAGAAGAGAAGCTCCAGGGAGACCTTATTGTGGCCTTTCGATGCTTAAAAGGGGCCTGTGAGAAAGATGGGGACAGACTTTTTAGCAGGGCCTGTTGTGATAGGACAAGGGGTGATGGTTTTAAACTAAAGGAGGGAGACCCAGGCTGGACATGAAGAAGAAATGTTGACAATGAGGTTGGTAAAACACTGGCTCAAGTTGGCCAGAGAGGTGGTGGATGCCCCATCCCTGGAGACATCCCAGGCCAGGCTGGATGGGGCTCTGAGCAACCTGATCTGGGTGAAGATGTCCCTGCTCATGGCAGGGGTGGCGCTGGATGAGCTTTGGAGGTCCCTTCCAACCCAAACTATTCCATGATTCTATGATCTTGAGGATGGGGGGAAATACACCCACCCTTTTTAGAGGTGCATGCTGAGGAGATTGTACATTGTGAGCAAGGCAGCACTGAGCAGCTTAGGCAGCACAGACCAAGTCCTGAGTGTATCCCATGATGTGGAGCAGGAAAGTGAGGGATGTTGCAGGACTTTGATCACGAGCCAGGCTGTGAGTCAGGCTGGAGGTGGTGGGGGTGTCAGCAAACAATCACCCCCTCAAGGAGCATGAACCGGGTGGCAGGGGTGGCAGCAAACAGAGAGGCAGGCTGGGGACAGAGGTATCTTATTTATCCTATATGGGTAGAGGGGCATAAAAGCAAGAGGTGAAGGGCAGAGCATATCAGCACAGTCAGCAGCTCATGATAGGTGTGCATGTGTGTGTTCCTTGTAGTGTACATGTGCCCAGCAGGAACACACAGAGTGCATGCTTACATTTATGCGGAGCTCTCTCTTCATCTGATACATTTAATTGCCTGTCTGTCTGTCAGTTTTGGGCCCCTCACAACAAGAAAGACCTCGAGGTACTAGAGTGAGTTCAGAGAAGGGTGACAGGGGAAAGATGGCACTTGCTTCTGCTCCTTCTTTCTGTGATGTGAGGTCAGGTGGGGCAGATGCTTAAACACCCCAGGTTTCCCTCCTGGCTGAGTCGCAGAGGCACAAAGTGCTTGGAGCTGGACTGACTGACCACTTAAAGCAGTCCTGACATTCAACTGCTGCTTGTCACACTGTTGAAACACAACTGCTGAAAGGGAAATGAGCTTTTAAGGATTATTTTGACTGGAGCCCCTATTGTTGCCATTGCCTTAGCTGCCTTGAACTCAGAGCTGTCTGCAGCACCAGCGCAGCCTTTTATCTTAAATCACCATTTCCCCCACTGCCTTTCAGATCTTTACAGTTTACAAGTGATGTGCTCCCAAACCTTTCCGCTGAACGGGGCATGTTAGCTGCAAGTCTCTGGGACATGGAGAGATGGAAGGCAACAGGCAACTTCCACTGCTGGAGCTGAGACACAGTGTCCGGCGGCTGCTCTGCAGCAGCATCCTTGCAGAGACCAGTGGTGGAATTGAAGTGGGACAGGGACATTGTCGCTAGATGGCACCGCACCCCCTTGCAGGAGAAAGGGTGCTACAGGGAGGAGGGGAAAAACCATCCCCTGCCAAGCAAGCGTTGTAATCAAAGCTGGGTCTCCCTGCACGCAGGATGGGGGAGTCCACCGTTTGCTGCCCTCTCCTTCGCCTCCTCTCCTTGCTTTGAAAATTCCCCGTGAACAGAGTTCGAAATGAATACAGAATAGAAAGTGGAAGGGGGAGGAGGGAATTAAATGCATTTCGGAGGGTGTCTGGACGCTCTGCAATTTGCAGTCACGTCAGGCTCCTGTTTCATCTTTTCCTCTGTACTGAAGTAACATTCTCATATGCCCTTCAGCTGAAAGCACTGAATAATGGAGCTATATTAATACATACATGCACAAGCATATGTATGCGTGTGAGCTGGGGAAATGGCACGCCCGCACGCATGCCCCTCTTTTCTCTTTCTTGGCCCTGATTTTCCATTCTCTGGTTGCCAAAATTCATCTATAAGTTGTTAATTTTTCAACCCACAGTACTCAGGAGACTCTACCTGCAGCAAATTAGTTGGTGCCTTCTCCTCTTTAATATTAAATGACTCAAGCTTTCAACCATTTTCCTTTGGGGAAAGCAGTTCCTCGAGTTACCATCTTTCTTCACAGGAAGTATTTTGTTCTATCATGTCAGTCTTCCACTGCTCAATTTAATCTCATTACTGCCAACTATAGCCTCTTGGACCTCTTTAATTAGTGACTTGGTGATGTCTTTGGTGACAGCTTCCTCCAGATCATCTGATATTGTCAGTGTGGCCGAGGATGTAGTCTAGCTGGTTTAGCTGCCTGGGAATATATAAGGGAATATAAGAGATATAGCAGCCTTCTCTTTGAGCAATGCTCAGGATGTCACCAGCGTCTCAGAAGTGACTACGCCATTCTGGAAGGAGGTGCTTTGGCTTTGTGTGTGGTTATTCAGCTCTGAACTGATGCATGGACATGTTTTGAGTACAGGTCTTATAAGAATCAGATGAGAGAACTGGGGGTTTAGCCTGGAGAAAAGGAGGCTGAGGGGAGACCTTATTGCTGTCTATAACTTCCTGAAAGGAGGTTGTATCATGGAGGAGGTTGCTCTCTTTTCCCAATCAGCAACTGATAAGATGAGAGGAAATGGCCCCAAGCAGTGCCAGGGGAGGTTTAGGTTGAATATTAGGAAGAATTTCTTCCCAGAAAGGGCTGTCAGGCATTGGAACAAGGCTGCTCAGGGCAGTGGTGGAGTCACCATCCCTTGAGGTGTTTAAAAGAGGCACAAATGAGGTTCTTAGGGACATGGTTTAGTGCCAGTATTGGGTTAATGTTTGGGCTCAATGATCTTAAGGGTCTCTTCCAACCAAATTATTCTATGTGTTTGCTTATAAGACAAATGCCAATCAACAGTGTCTTGGACACTTCCAAGCTGTTGTCCTTCTTATCATAGCATCCCAGACCTGAGAACCATGATCTGTGATTTACCTTACAACATTGTGTGGTATCAAACTGCTCAACCTTGCCTTCCCCATCCCATGTCACTGCATTGGCTGGGTGTCCCCTCCGTAGTCCTTTGGGAAGGGCTGTGGGGCAGTCCCTGGGTGATGGTGAGGAGACTCCTCTAGAAGACCTGCCCTGGTCACTGCTGTGGCTCATGGAGCACTGACGTCTCGCTTCACGGGAGTGACCAAGCACAGCACAGGTATAGTCCCAGACACATCTTGCCCCAGAAGAGATATGGGGCAGCTGGTTCCTGGACTTTTTCTGGGAGGCATTACAACTGCCGTCTCTGAGAAAATCCAGTACCTAAATCAGAGCTCAGTCTCATATTCCCAGACACATCTTGTCCCAGAAGAGATATGGAACAGTCGGTTCCTGGACTTTTTTAGGAAGCATTACAACTGACTCTGAACAAATCCAGCACCTACATCAGAGGTTGTTGTAATATTCCCAGCTCCCTGGTTGCAATTTCCTCCCTAGAAGGACCCCACACCATGAAAACCATATCCCTGACGAAGAAGCGATGCTGGAGATGACATAAGTCTTTGTAATTACAAGGCCTTCGAGTCAGGGGCTGGAGAGTGGGGTAAGGCTCTAAGATAGACCATGATTCATAATTTTCCAGCCAGAGGAAAAGATATTTCTCATGCTGTAAAAGGCACACTGCAGCTAATACTATTATCGTGTTCAGCAAGATAGCACAGTGACTTCACATGCTGTGATATTAAGAAAAAAATATCCCAGCAATGCTGTGGAAACTTCATCTCCTTCATTCATCTGTGTGTTCATGTAAAAGACCTCTTTTCCCATGCAGCTGGATAATTAAATACAGTGTCTCAAATCCAGGCAGCGTGTGATTTTTAAGTTTGTTTGTTTGTTTCTTTTCCTCTTGTGTGAAAGAAAAGTAAGACATGGAAAGGAAAGAGAACAAACCCTAGTTAGATGGGGTATGGGGTCTCTTGATTCCTGACCCAGGTGCAAAGCAGGCAGGATGGTCCCCTGGCCTCAAATCCAGTCATCATGGGATTTTTGTAGAGCTGTTCCTTTCTGCCCTAAACCTTCCTGACATCTAAGTTTGATAAAATTCTACCCTTTCCCATGCAAAACTTCAGCTTGGATCTCTCACTGTTCACAGATGCCTCTTGCGTTGAAATATCCCTGACCTGCTTTAGTCCCGATGATATCATAGCATTAGGGATCACTTACAAGTCCTATCTTAAGCCAAGGATGACTGTGTTACATACACCACCACTGCCAAATTCCAAAAGGAGCCCAGCCAAATCTCCTTAGTTAGGTACAAAGAAACCTCTCTCTTTTCCTATCCTCAAGGCTGAGGTGCAGGGAGATATGATTCAATCTCAAATTAAACATGGACACACTTCTTTCTTGGTGTTTAATACCAGCTATTTTTACATGCTGGGGTAACAGCCCAGGGAGAGTCAGCGTGGCTCTGTGGACTCATCTCTGGCCCAGATCCCAGCTGTGCTGGGATTTGCCAGCTTTCTGCAATGGGATTGATCAGGGCTGGAAGGGATTTGGCTGCAGTCATGGGGTCATCTGCTCTCTGCAGTCCCTTATCCTTGGCCACACTCCTGCATGGACAGTCCTGGCAGTAACCACACCATTCCCAGCCAGAATCCACCCATCAGTATTTGCTACGGGATTACAAGGGAAATACCACATCGTGCAAGGACCAAGTAGACCCTTACCAGTTGCAACTATAGAGCTGGCAGTAAAGTACAAATGATTACCGGTAACCAAAATAAATCCAACTCACAGCTTCTGCCCGCGGCTGAGTCATCAGCTGTATCTGGCACCGAGGAGATGATGGCCTGTCTGTCACGGGACAGCTTCCCATCCTGTGTGGGAATGACAGAGGGTAAACAGGTAAATTCCAATAAAGAGAGAGCAATTGCACATAGCTCCAATGTGGGGAAGGTGACTGCACCAGACGCTTTCCAGAGGCAAAGGTGGCCCTGACGGATTTTTTAGCAGGGCCTGTTGTGATAGGATAAGGGGTGATGGTTTTAAGCTAAAGGAGGGGAGATCCAGGGCAGACATGAGGGAGAAATTTTTTTACATAGAGGGTGGTAAAACCCTGGCCCAGGTTGCCCAGAGAGGTGGTGGATGAACCATCCCTGGAGACATCCCAGGCCAGGCTGGACGGGGCTCTGAGCAACCTGATCTGGTGAAGATGTCCCTGCTCATGGCAGGGGTGGCACTGGATGAGCTTTGGAGGTCTCTCTTCCAACCCAAACTATTCTATGATTGCCTGCACATACTGTATGTGGTTTGGAATTTTTTGCTTTAGACCTGACACAGCCTTGGTTTTACTCTGTTCTTTCTGAGGACAGTGCTTCACAACTTTTTGGCCCATTTCTTTTTCCAGAGCCAAGTAGTCTTTTCTCTACCCATCTTTGCATTTGAGGCCACCACTGCTGCTCTTTCAGGGTCAGGATTATCCATCCATTTTCTTTACCTGCTCCCACAACGATTTCAGTGTCTCAAATCCAGTAACAATTTGTGTTGCCCTTTACTGTACTCCCAGGGAAGGGATCTGTCCCTCCTGTAGAGCAGTAGCCACTGGGGTGGTATTATAAATTGTGAGATGGACATGACTGTTTCTGATAGGATCTCATCCATAATTAATAATCCAGATGCTAAAGACTATGGGCGTCTCTAGTTTCCTTAATGTAGGTGTCTCTCTAATCTAGGCTGACCATTCCTACTAACTTATTCCCATCAGGAAAAGGACCATTGCAGGGAGTAGTTTGTTGAACACATGGCCTGTGCCAATGATACCATTAAATGGGATTAGACATAAACTATGTGGGAGCACAAAAAGAAAGGTGGGTGTCTGGATTGAGAGGACTGGGCCAAGGAGGTGTGTTGTTGTGTCTGGGTAAAGTAACAGGGCTGGAAGGAAGTCTAAGCCTTAGATGATTATGAATTTGTGCTTACTTGTAGATTTGTCTGGTTCCAGTCATTGTTAGCAGCTTGCATGAATGGACCCTAATATCCATTTCCAGCTCCTTTTGTGCTTTAATATTTAATAGTAGAGCCACATCTACTTTCTACTTGTTATAGACCATTGTACTCCTTTTCCACTGGAAGCTGTGGAACCTGGCCCAAGGGGAACCCAGCATGTGTTTGAGGCTCTAGTGGTGTGTCTGCAGCTTTTACTAATACAGAAAAGAGGTGGCCTCCATGTCACAGGGAGGTGACGTGCCAAGGACACTTCTGCTGTAGGCTTTGTTGCTCCCCTTCACCACATTTTGGAGCAAGCCTTATCCTGATGGTAGCTTTGTTGTTACAATGTGGGGCCCCTGTAAACCTGGTCCTCCTCCCCTAACCATGGAAGGTTAGGCTTACACAGGGCAGACTCCATGCCGAAGGATTGATGTCAGTGGATAATGAAGCACCACCATGAAGCCCAAACACTTTTAAGGATGACTCTGGACACCCAAAGAAAATAAATTCCAGGAGCTTTCAAAGAAGAACACCTACTAACCTTTGCAGGAGACTCCTTCCATTTAATGGTTCCAGGGCTCCATTGTTCTTTCCTCTGGATGCTCTGAAGAGAGGAAGGGAAGGGTGGGTCTCTATGGGGTTTGCTCTCCATGCTCAGGGATTGGATTGTTGCCAAGATTCTGGCAT
Source organism: Columba livia (assembly GCF_036013475.1). Lineage (NCBI taxonomy): Eukaryota > Metazoa > Chordata > Aves > Columbiformes > Columbidae > Columba > Columba livia. The sequence goes on from NC_088603.1 coordinate 6,089,362, forward strand.
CAGCCTCCTTCTTCCTCAAAATGCCATTGGGAGATGGTGTTTTCAGTGGAGCAAAATGTAAACTCTTACACCGTGGAGTGGCTTTAGGAATGTCAAAGCTGGTCTGGAGACCTCTGAGATTCTTTGTTGGGACACTGATGTTAGGGATAGGAAGATCCTCTGTGGACTTGGTCAAGCACACATCACTGAGATGACTTTGAGATAAGGTACAGCTTTTCCCCAATGGACTGACATTAGTCTGTGATAGATATCTTCTCTCCATGAGCTAAAAAAACCCAAACAAACATCAAAATCGGCTCATATCTAACTTCAAAAATAAATATTCTGAAATTTTCAGTTCCTGCTCTTCTACTCCAAGCATCGCATCTGTTGACCTTCTGACTTTTCGTGATGAAAGAGTGTCCTATCACTTTATGCTCCATGTTCTCTGGAGTAAGTGTCAGGGACACTATCTAAACACACTCTAGCGCTTTTTGAAGTGTGGAAGAAGTTTCTGTCTTGCTTATTTCTAGTGCATCCTCCTGACTTGCCCATGGTCATGCAAGGAAGCCTTGGAGTAGAAGAAATATGACCACTGGTTGCCTTCCCTCTTGGATTGTTTTTTTATCCCTGTCTCCATCTTTTGCCTCTAGGAAATTGTGTTTCCAAACAGTCAGAAAATCCCCATCTTTGTCATTTAATAGGAAACTGCCAGGTTCGTCTTAAAAACCTGGACTGGAAATGAAAATTTTCAGATTCTGCCTTTTTTTAAAAAGAGGTGCAATTCAGCTTTCTCTGGTCAGTGAGAACCAACCTTGTCTTTGACAGGGAAACTGGATGAAGACCAGAGTATGTGGCTTCCAGTGTGTGATTTTATCATTGTTATTTCAGGTTGTAAGAGGCCCAGCATGCAAACGCAAAGCTGAGAATGCACCTTTTGCCAATGAGTTTGCAATCAAAGTACGCTATAGGGACACTGGTAGGTGGGAGGTGCACCTTTGCCATGATGTGAGAACAGTAGTCACAGCTTCTAGTTAGGGGGGGAATTCAGTTTAAAGGGCTGAAATGTAGACATCTAAATGTAACTGTGATCAAAATTTACTTGTGAACTTGATGTCTAAGTCCCATTAGAGTAAAAAGAAGCAAGAAAGTGATTTCTGCACCCTAGGGTAGATAGATTTCCTTGGTAGGTGCTTAGTATGATTTGAGACAGGGTAACCTCCAAAACCTCCAGATGTTGGTGCAGAAGGACAGAGATGACTCAGTGTCATATCTGTCAGCCTAGAGTGACTGTTGGATGCCTTAATGACTTTCTGCACCTTTGGCTCATGCTAGATCCTTCCCTCACTTCTTAACCAGTGCTTAATCCTCTGTCAGGTCCTACGCCTCTTGATGGTCTCCTGTTAGACTCTACCCCTACAATTCATTAACTCCAGAGCAATCTGAATGTTACATATCAAGGCTTCATCCCATCCTGGAGTATCTTATATATGTCAGTCCATCTGTGCATACTAAACTGGATCTGACCTACCCTGAGATGTCCTCAGAACAGAACCAGATATTGCAAAATAAATCTAGGTTTTTGTTTGCTTCTAACTGCCAAGAACTGGAGCATTATGTTGTTAAGACATGCTCTGTCTCACTTGGTCTGAACCTTTGGCTCTCACCTTGGGACGTTCTTTCTTTGACATGTTGCTTTCACAGTCCAGGATGCTCTGGTACCTGCAGGAAAGACAGGAGGAGATGGCACCTTAATCCCTTCTTAGCCAAAATGTATTTTTTCATACAGTAGACAGGCTCCTTCTGCCTTCCCCTACCCTCTGGAAAGCATCAAACCCAACAGACTTCAAAAGCAATCTTGAAGAGGGATAAAGATGTGAGAATTCCCCCAAAAAGGTCTGGTTTTAGGTTTAATGGACTAGTTCAGTGCCATGCTGCTGGATCTAGTGGGAGCACTCTCCTCCCAAGCTCCATGCAGGTGTGTCCCTGGAGCACCCTGTCTCCAGTGGTGGAGGACTTGTTGGGGTGTTATTTTGGCTGAAAACAGTGTATTATTCCACTTTGCTGATATGTGGCTTGTAGCTGAGGTCAGGTTGTCCAGAAGGTCAATGCATTGTTTATTTATTGAGCTTTAACTTAATGTAAAGGGATTTATCAAATCACTGCCTGATCTAATATAACACCAGTGATAAGTGAGACCTCTCCAGAAGAAACCATCTTCCTTCTCTTCCTCGCTGTAGGGAGTGCAGTTTCAGCTTGCTCCAAAGGCGTTATCAGATAAATGACCATTTACAGTGAAAAGTGACCAAGTTTGGGATATTTGGAACTAAACTGTCCCGAGGGGGAGTTCAAGAGACAGTCTTGACAGCTGCTCTGTCACTCTTACATTGAGGGAGACGCACTTGGGGTACTGCTGCTAATCTTGTTTCACTCTTGGCAGCATTGTGGTCTGATCTCAATTGTATGTTGTAACCAGAAAGGGAATCAACCCTTAAAGGGCTTTGGTTGAAATGTGACTCTCCCTGGAGCATTTTGGTTAGAAACAGTCGAGAGAAACCAAGAAGTGATGAGAAGCCCATACCCTTCTTGTCTCCTCATCAGCTCATCTCTCCAGCATTTGCTGGTTTCCCTTTGCACCTTAGAGGTGATGAAGATTAAAAGCTTTAATTATCCGTCTGGGAATGCTCCAGTAATGGGGGTTGAGGGCAAATTCCTCTGTGTCATTGTTCTTGGCAAGTTTGTCAAGTGAATCTGCTTTTTAAATCAGGACTCTTCTGAGACTAAATAATGCATAATAATATAATAGCTAAGAGCACTTAAGGCAGAAAAGTACTTGCCTTTAGCTTGAGACCTGACATGCTGGGATGCTACACTTGGGAAAGACCTTATCTGAATGAGGTTTCTTCATTATGGAGGTAGGAGAAGAAAAGTCCACCCTTGAAACTACCCCGATCTAAGGTGAACTGCAACCATAGATTAACCGCCCACCTGGCAACCAGTTCAGAGACGGACACAGATTTTCTCAGAGGAACTTCCCTGCGCTCTGGGCTGCTCCTTGGAGAATGGCACAGAAAAGGAAAGGACTGAGCTGGCTTCAGCTTCTCAGTTTTTTCCATGTTCTTGGTCTGCTGGCATCGAAGCAAGAGAACAAAGGTTATGGTGCTGGATGTGAAGATCCAGGGAAAAGAGGCCAAAAATTAGTGCATCCGTCTCCACTCAAGAGATTGATGCATCAGTAAAGGTCTGTGGAACAAACGTCTTCACTGATACATCTGCAAACCTTATCACGTAAATTCACTTTTGAAAAAATAAAATAAGGTTAAAGAAGACACAATTTAAATTAAATTACTCCTAATGCAAGGAATGGGTCATTCCCACCTCTACCTACCACTTTTCTCGTTCTCTTAAATCACCTAGATCATCTCTGTTACAGGGAGAGGGAAAGAACCTGAAGAAGAATTAGCTTTAAATAATTTAGAAATCACTTGATGGAAATTTTGTATACGCATCATTGGTAAAAATTTTCTTATGTTTCCAATGTTGCATAGATCTGAACCAGCTCTGAATTCAGGCAGTGACTGGAGAATTAAGCACCTCTTGGCCTCTTCTGTCAAACGTGTTCTTGTTTTTCAGGCTTCAGAAATGTGCAGCAGAAGTCTCAGGCATTGGATTTGCAGTGACTGATCTGACACTTGGAAGTACATTAGGTCATCTGGGGTTCATTTTCTGAATTTAGACAGAGCTCTAGGGACCTTCAAGTTATATGCAATCGCTCTTTAGTTACTGTCACAGCCATCCAAACTGGGGGATTGTTAGATGCTTGTATTTAAATTCTGAAAGTACTTGTTTTTAGAAACCATGTTGCTTGCAAAATCTGTTTCATAAGCGATTTCTGCTGTACTGGCCTGAATATTAGGTTGTGCCCAAAGCCATCCTCGACCTGTGTTGGGGTGTCCACTTGCAGATGCAGGTTTTCTGGGGTATAGGGCTGTCATTCAGCAACTTGTGAATCTTCACCACCCCTCTCATGCCTTTAAGACATCTGAAATCAAGACCAGCGGGAGGGAGGTAAATTTCTCACTAGTTGCTTTAGAAATTTCCTTTTTTTATTTTCCAGGTCATTTCCCATGATGTTGTAGAAGAGACAGACTTGTTAGATCACAAGCTCCCACCTCCCACAGTCCAGGGATTGTTTCCCATTTTTGCAGTGGTGTCTAATACTAAACAATTGCAGGTGAAGAGCCCCCGAGGGATTTACTCTGTGACAGAATGAGCCTATTAGGAGGGAAATGTTTCCTGATTTTCCATTTATATCCCCCCTTTTCCTTAAATACGGTTCAGGCAGTCGATAGAAATACTCTTCTCAGCCCACCCTGAACAGTTCCCACAATCAGCACAGCATCCCCCAGTTGCTAAGGGTTTACAGGATTTTTTTCTCTTTTATATTAATTCATTCCATCTTCTGTGATCTGGGAGGGTTTTTGTGTAAAATCACTTACATGCTAGAGTGCTTTCCTCCATCCAAGATCTGCCATTTGATAGTCTCCTTGGGGCTCTTCAGTACCACACTGTTGACTCCTTCCTCTCCCCCTTCTTTACAAAACAGGAGGCAAAGTCCCTTGGCAAAGCCGCAATTAAATATTAAAAGCTGATGTGCAAATGGGAATGGTGTGAGTTGGAGAGCTGGCACTGAAGAGGAGAGGAGAAGTCTCCTCCTCGCTCCTGGCAGCCTGTTGCCAATTATTGAGGTCTCATTCTTCCCCGTAAAAACACTGGGTAAATTCAGATCCCAGCTGGGGCATCAATAGCCATCTAGACCCAAAGTTAGATTCTGATTTAGGTGAAAATCTGCTGGAATGCATCTCCCCACCTTGTCTCAGATGGAGCAGAAATGATGTCCTCTGCATGAGGATTTTTAAATGGATTCTTCTGGCATGGGTCACATATTTGTCCTCAGCTTGGCTTGTGGTCCTCTGTGCTTGTGGCTTCTCTGGGGAGGTTTTGCATGAGCCACAGGACAGATTATCTCTCCAGGGTGTTAACAGCTCTAGGGAACACACTGCTCCTCCTGGCAAAAATTAAAGGCCTTAAGGGAGGCAGGATTGGGATGAAATGAATTGAAATACATCACTATTATGGACAACAAAGGGTAGGACTGTCTGAGAGGAACCAATTTAGGCAATGTCTACATGTGATTAAAGTCAGAGTTTGACAAAAGTAACCTATTAACTCTCTAAAAAAGCATCATGGCCACAAACAGAGCCGCTTTTCACCTGATAATAACTGGGTTTCTATGGAGTTCTCTCTGGGGATTTATTCTGCACACTCTGGAAAGTTGACCAAGCAACAAAGCCTGTGCGTGAATAAGAGCAGGTGTGTTGGTTTATAATGAACAAAAAGGGCTACATTTGTCATCAAAAAACTGGAAAATCATTTACCCAGAAATGCCCAAGCTAAGCAAGAAACCTTTGACACGAGGGGTGAGTGAGTTAGGGCAAAGCAGAGATCTGGATAAACAAACTGGCTGTCCCTGTCATTACTTCACAAAATAAAAACTTGCACTTCTCTGTGTGCTCTGATTCAGTTCTTACTAAAACTAAACCTCTGTATTGAGCTTTTATTCCAGCACCTAAAAATGCCTGAGAAACATTAATGATTTTAATTCTCTTTCCTGAGAGTACAGAGCCTCTTCTCATGCTGTCAGCCGTGTTTGTCGCAGCAGCGCCCAAAGACCAGCCTAGAGCACAGCCTTGACTTTGTACATACTCAGTTTTGTGCCAGACTTGAACCCTTTGCCCTTTTCCTGTGCTCCCAGGGTCTCACTGACCTGCTGGATGTTTCCCACTGAACAAGATTCAGTTCTTGGATGCCCTGCACTGTACTGGGAAAATATCGGTGGCTTTAGTAGCTGCTGGGCTATCAAGAGACAAATCTGATGGAGGCTAGAAGGACTTTTAGTTGCACAGACAAAACAAGGCTCTGAAACTGGAATGCTTCCTTGTTAGTTATTTAATTTAGAGGGGAAGGATTTGCCTGACAGAGTGAAACAATGGACACTGCACTTCATCCAATAGTGAGTATTAGAGGTTGCCAAAAGACCCATTAATTATTTTGGGGGATACAACTATCCAGCTCCTCTTTCCATAAAAAGACTGCATGAAACAATTTTCTGCATAGCTCCCAGGCACGCTCACTAGATGAAGTGTATTTTGAAACTGTTTTTGCCAGGATTACGGTGCCTTAGGCTAGTTCTTCAGCTGCTGTCTCTGCTGGGGGCCTTGCTCAGCTCACAGGGATTTTCATCTTTGCTCTTAGCAGTGCACAGGGTTTGAGCACCTGTGGGAAGAAGGGGATGACTTGTTCATACTGAGCAGTTCCTGTGAGCTGAGAAGAAGATGTCAGAGCTCTTTGCACATTGCTGAGCTGCTCCTTTTAACCCCCTTTAGCCTCTGCTTTGCAGGACAAAATCCACAAAGTCTTATTCCCTGCTTCTCCTGTTGTTGCATTAAATTCATGCTACTGTAAGTAGCTCCACTGATTTGCACAGAAAATGCCTGAATCAGGTTGACCTGCTTCCAGGTACCAAATCATGGCAGTAGGGCACTAGATAGAGGATGGAGGGATTGAATTTACCAGTCCCCGAAGCAACTTTTCCTCCCAGAACCAAGGAAGGGAAATCATTACTCTCGGAGACTCTTGGGGTTTGCCTCTTGCCTTGTGAGAAGTTGGAAGAGGTCTCTTGTGGAAACTGGGTGCTTTGATGGGACATGATTTCTGAGCATGAGGTGAGGTAAAGAGGTGCTGTGCATGTTCCTCTGTGGCCCCCAAATGTGCTTTCCAGCCACCAGCCCAAGCAACCCTTGCCCTGTTTGGGACAGATTTTCTTTCAGCTGCTCTGCTGCTGTTCTCCAAGGGGAGCAAACAGCTCAGCACTGACTGTGCTCCTGGAAGAACCTTTCCAGATCTCTAAATGAAATGTGGTGGCCTACTATGTCAAGCTGGAAAGAGCAGTCAGCCAAATTTGCCTCCTCTGTTTCCAGCAGAAAGGTGGAAACAACCAAGTTACTTCTGTGCACCTCCATCTCAAGGACACCTCTATGGGGTCTCACTCTAGGAGATGAGTTAACTGAGACATATTAAGAAGCCAGACTTCCCTTTATCTCTTCATTGTGATAAATAGCCAAATCACATCCTTTTTCCTCAAGCAATGTGATTTTCCCTGGGGAAAATGAATCACAGAATCATTTTGTTGGAAGAAACCTTCAAAACCATTGAGTCCAACCATCAACCCAACATTGCCAGGTCCACCGCTAAATCATGTCCCCAGGAACCTCATCTCCACATTTTTTAAACCCCTCCAGGGATGGTGACTCCACCATTGCTCTGGGCAGCCTGTTCCAATGCCTGACATCCCTTTTGTGAAGAATTTTCTCCTAATATCCAGTCTAAACCTCCCCCTGGTGCAACTTGAGACTATTTCCTCTTGTTTTATTACTTGCTACTTGGGAGAAGAGACCAACCCCCTCCATGCTACAATCTCCTTTCAAGTGGTTGTAGAGACTGAGAAGGTCTCCCCTCAGCCTCCTGTTCTCCAGGATAAACACTCCCAGGTCCCTCAGCTGCTCCCATCACACTTGTGCTCCAGACCCTTCACCAGCTTCGTTTCCTCCTCTGCACTCTCTCCAGCACTTCAAGGTCCTTCTTGTCATGAGTGACCCAAACTTGAACACAGTATTCAAGGCGAGAAGGGTGCTAAAAAGTCCTTCAGATACTTCCACAGGCCTGGGCAGCAAATGGTGCCACTGGCATGCTCCTATAGAGGGTCACAACTCTACCAGTTGTAGCCATCTACCTCTGCTTGTCCTATGATTGCAACACAGACCTTCTTCAGAATAGGGGCTGGAATTTTATTCCAGGCATTATCTGGAGGCTTTACCACCTGCCCAGGATATCTCCTGACCATCACATTAGGAACAATAGGGTCTGTTTTTTTTGTTTTCATTGCTATGGTCAGACACCCTGTGTGGACAATGAGGACTGGTGGCTTGACTGGCTGAGGCAGAGCAGCACATCCAGGCTGGAAGCTGCAGTTTGGTGTCACATCCTCTGCTGAGACACTCCAGCGTGGATGTGGACATGGACATGGACATGGGCAGCGGGCAGCAGACAGGCAGCCGTGTGAGCCAGGCAGAGGGAGGACAGGCAGGGGACAGAGGCAGCTCATGGGGAACTTTGAACTGGGAGTTACTAACATTTAACATAGACAATTATTTCTAACTGTGTCAAATGGACAGACCTAATCCCACGTGAGATTTGTGCTGACCAGACAGCGACAGCAGTTTACATAACCACCCTTATTTTTTTTTCCAGTTGTATAAAGCTGTTTTGATAGCTGTATTCCCACTAAAAATGTGTGTGTTCCTCTTTCTTTCTCTCTCCCCACGTGCCCAGCTTGGGTTGGTTTGCTGCACACATGTTTCTGCCCTGTTTCTCAGATGGTTGTGTGATGGGATGGCAGGATGGTGCAGGGTGCGAGTGAGCATGAGAGGGAATAAATCAGTTTGGGTGTGAACAGAGATCTGCTATTTGTTATAAACAGATTGATGCGTAAATGGGTTTCTGAAAAATGCAGTTTATGTTGCGTGTCTCCTCCAGATTTGATCCCCTGTCAGGGAATTTACAGCAAAATGGATACAATAGTTGAGGAAAGAGCCAGATTTTGCACTCTCCCCAGCATGTGCTCCCCATTTTTGGGGGGGATGAGGAGAGCTCTTTGACTATGTGGCACCAGAGTTGTGCATGTGGCTGCACAGCAAGTGTTTAATCCTGTATCTAAAGGCACTGTGCAGCTCCAGGGAGATGATGCTGGCAGAGCCAGTTTCTTTCCTTTGGTCTGCTGAGTAGGGCTCTGCACTAGCAATTTACTGAGGGTGGGTGCATTAGTGAAGGAAAAATACCTGCAAAATCTCTGGTATTGCTTTCTCTCTGCTCTCCGTCTTTTCCTTGTGGAGAGTATCTGGATCCTCGCAGTCATTTCCATAATTATTAGTTTCATGTTAAGTAACCAAAAAATTATCTATCAAACGCACATGTGGAACTAATGGGGCTTATTTGAAAAGACCTGTCTTTGCATTTGTAGCTGGCGCATCGCTCGGTCCATTTTAATGAGCTTCCACAGCATCAACACATGTTGGGGGGGATCTCACATGTGTTCTTGCCCCAGGCTGCCCGTGACCCACGGGAACCAGGGGCTCTGGTTTCACCCCAGTTTGCTGAAACACAAATGTGTGGTCTGTGGAGGCAAGCATGGGAAAACCACAGAATCACAGAATGTCAGGGATTGGAAGGGACCTCAAAAGCTCATCCAGTGCAATCCCCCCGCCGGAGCAGGAACACCTAGATGAGGTTACACTACCGCTGCAAGAGCCTCTGTGGATGCACACTCCCTTTGAATACTCCCTGCCGAAGACTGTAAAGCCTTTTCCCCATTTTTTTTTTTCATTTTAGGACTCAGGGTAGAAAGCTTGGGAGACTGCCTTTTTCTGGGAGACCTCTGTAGTGGCTGGGTTTTGTGATGGCCAGAAATACCGTGGCAAAATATTTGGTCATTTCCTCTGGCCCCTGGCTTCCTGAAGGAAAGAATAAGATCCAAAAGTTGTAGATTTTCAGAGTCCACAGTCTCAGGTTCAGGTGGAAGTTGAGTTGCACAGTTGGCCAACATTGTAGGCTTCAGATTGTGGGGACGTCAGAGGCCAATTCCAGCTCTTGCTTGGCCTCGGCTTTCTCAGAGACCTTGACATGAAATGAAGAAAATCTTGGACTTCAGTGGAGTTAAGATGTGGCCTTCAGGACAACAGCATTGCCATAGGTTAGGAAGGTGTGTGGAGGTGAAATTCACCTTGGACTGCAAGAAAATGAAACACTGGGCTCAGCATACTCAAAAAGAAAGAAGGTTTCTGATGGCTTTTATTTTAGAATTTTAGGGTCTGATTTTCAGAATAACACTGGCATAGCCTATGGGACCTGATGAGGTTTGTGAGTGGAAAACAATCTGAACTTGCAGCTATAAGTTTTCTGGAGGTGAGCAATGTCACTCGGGCTCTGGGTAGAGGAACGAGGATTCAGGTCCCATGGTGCTTTGAAGATGCCAAAGAAACAGTTTGATCATGTGAGATAGTTATGATATGTTTTCAAGTCAAGTCTGTTCTTGGAACCAACCCTTCCTAGAAATGGGGAAGAAGGGAAAAGGAAGGAGGGAAGGAGGGAAGGAGGGAAGGAGGGAAAGAAGGAAGGAAGGAAGGAAGGAAGGAAGGAAGGAAGGAAGGAAGGAAGGAAGGAAGAAAGGAAGGAAGGAAGGAAGGAAGGAAGGAAGGAAGGACAGGGTTAGAGCTGCCTTTAGTTTCAGAGTACGAACAAACTCCTGCTACTAAAAGCTGCATGACTCTCCTCATCCTGACCTCTCTGCTTGTCCCAAGCACTACTTTTTCTCAAGGAAAGACTTCATCTTTTCACTCTTTAGTGTAGAAACTGTCTTATTCTGACTGTATGGGCCTGCAGTGTCCCTCTGGGCTGGTCATGTTTTTTGTACACAGGCTTTTCCCTGAGAAAGGGCGTGATTGCCTGAGATGGTTTTATGGAAATGTTCGGAGGTGGATGTTTCTTCCACCCTCCTCAGCAAAATGCAAAATCAAAGATTGTTCAGGCTTCAGTTTCCCATTTTTTCCCCTCCCTGGGAAGCTCTGAAAATTAAAACCAGTAAAAATACATTTCTTGTGAGGAGGAAACGTTTCCTGTCTGCCTCTAAAACAGGAATGTGTGTGCCTGCAAACTATAGTGTGGATAGTCTGTGCTGAATATCTGCACCATACTCTGTGGACATACACCAGAGCAGGGTGCAGCCATAATATAGGTCATAATCTGCTGTTTTCCCCTCCTGCACGATTGATGCCAGAGGAAGGGGAGAGGCAGCAGCAGCCCCTCAGCATCTCTGCCCTCTCCTCCCTGGAAAACACAACCTTGCATGCAGTTTGCAGTGTGTTTTGGGGTTGTTTGAAAGATGTGCAAAGGTTTGCTGACCATTAGGGTGTCTTTTTTTGCTCCGTGTCTGCACTAGAGGCATTTGGCACTGCAAACTCTTGTACCTGAAGGTGTTGATGCAGAGGAGAGGGACCACCATAGACCAAGCAGCTCAGGGGAAGATGGCTGAACGGCACTGCTGTCTGCCAGCCCCCACCACAAGCTTCACAGCAGATGTGTGGGAAATCTGTTCAGATCCGCCTTGGGAATGCGAGCGAGCGTAAATCTAGGTGAGGGGGAGATGCTCCCCGCTTCGGGCTCTGCAGTGTGGGCGAGGGGCCAAGAAGCAGCTCAAGTCCTGCATCAATGCACTGTCGCCGAAACCCAGGCTGTATGCAAATGGCAAGCCTGGCTCAGCTTGTCTCTGAGTCTTGGCGGAGCAAAACGTGTGTTTGCTTCACTGCTTTCAGCTGGAGGTCTGGCCCTGAGTGTATCTGGAGCATAACGGCCCCATAAGGACCCAGCGGTGCCAGGGGGCGGTGGGGAACCTCCCCAGGGCCCAGCCCAGACAGCCCTGCTCCATCTCCAGCCTCTTTCCAGCTGGCTGGGGTGCCTGGTGGTTGTCATCACCTCTTCTCCATCCCCGGGCTGAGTTCCCTCCTGGTGTGCAATTAGGAGCAGGGAAGGGGTTTTGGGCCAGGGGATTGGGAACGGGACAGAATTGCATCATTCTTGCATGTGTCGGGATGCCAAACTGCTCTTGCTAGCCTTAAAACCATTTTTTTTTGTTTTTCCACCAGGCCTGGTTTGAGCTTTAAGATCAGATACCAGAATGAACTGTAGGGTGAAAGGTGCAGCCATGCACTATGTTTTTTATTTCAGTGGGCTGCAAGGTCTTGCAGGTTATAGGTCAACTGGCTGGATATCAATTTTATTACACTTTAGTGCCTGCAAGTCCTCACCAAGGAGCTATATTCCCAAGCCCTGTGTATTTGTCTTGAAGATCTTCACATTACCAGATTGATGCGAGTGTTCAGAAATAGATCTAGACTCGCATCTGCGTGATCCTTTAGAAAGATGCAAATAAGGAGGAAACATTTGCATAACAAAGTGGGATACAAGTGAGATTTATTCAGTATCATTATTAGTGTTATTATTAACAGTAGTGTGCTTCTGCTAGTCTTTGAAAGGTGGGAAAGGTAATCTCTGGAAATCCAGAGATCTCTTCCAGCCCTTCTTTTCCTGCAAAGAATGATTTGTGGAGCCTGAAGCTCCCCAGCCCATGATGCCACCACTTACTCCAAATACAGAAGGTGATCCCTGGCCATGAGAAACGGAGTATTAAAGGATTCAGAGGCTGTCTGTGTGCATCCCACAGCATCGGGTGTCTGCGGCTCCAAACACACTCCCAGGCAGCTGTCGAACCTGTGGAGCCCCAGGGACATCCCCACCAGGAGAGAGGTCATCTGTCTCCAGTAAGGCGGGGACATATGGAGGAGTGTGTTTGGCAGGTGTGTTACAGTGTGTGCCCTTGGGAGCTTAACGTGCATCTGACAAGTTAAAACCCTGGGGGAGATGCAGGCTTTGGCTGGACAGGAGTCAGCGAGGGCAGATCACACGTGGGGAGGCAGGTTTGGGGATGCTGCTGTCCGCTCAACCAGTCTGTACAGCAAACTCCGGCTTACCTGTGCACAGATCCTGCATGAATAAACCCGCAGTTGTGGCAGCTCAAACCCTGCTGTGTTCTCCTCTCTCCTTGCTTGTGACCTTCTTGCACTTCTGAGCTTCCTTTCTTTGTTTACAACCCTGTTCTCTGTCTCATCTTCAAACGTAAATCCTCTAAATACAGTGTTTGTCGTGCAGTTTGCATGTGTTTTCTATAATCAGTATTTTTCCTCTGTATGGATTGTTGTGATCCCTTTACCCTGACGGACTGAGGCTCACTGTTCCCCTGACTTCAGAGAGTCTATTACAAAGCAGCCAAGGGTATCCCCAAAATGCATGGGGGGAGTTTGTCCGCTCAAAGAAGGCAGTTCGTTGAGAATGGGGGGTTTGGGAGGGCTGTTGAATTTTTGTTTCAAAATAGGTCTACTCCAAATAGATTTTCTCCTATAAGGATTGTCCTGAGTCACCTGCCCAGAGCTGCCCACTCATGGAGACCTGCATCCACCACCTGCTCTCCCTGGTGCATCTCACCCACAGCTGGGTGGGCAAATGGGACAGAGCCTGGGAGATATTTCTTCTTTTGAGGCTCAAGGGTCCAGCTTGCAAAGGTGTGTGTATTCAGGGACAAAACAGCTTGCTTGGAGCCTTTTTCCATGGATGGATGGATGCTCTGGGTTCCATACACATCCTTGTCCTCAGGGGATCACCATGTGAAGCAGAGGGAAAATGTCTGTGGCATGGGAAGCACCTTGGTTTGTTCAGACAATTTCTCAACTGTACCCATTCTTGAAAGGATCTAGAAGGCAAAAATATGCATTTTTTTAAAAAAAAATTCCAGTTCATTTAAACTTTCTGTGCAGTTTATTTTCCCAAAGCCTCTCACTGCTGTCCTCCATCTGGCTCTTTACCCTCCACAGCTTTCTGCCCGAGGACACATCGGTGAAGCATGGTGGGCTCTGTGCTGGGTTTTTTGATGGTGTGATAGCACCAGTTTCCTTGCTTTCCTTGCTTTCCTTGCTTTCCTTGCTTTCCTTGCTTTCCTTTCCCTCTTCACGGGCCTACCCACTGCGTTTATAGCAAGAGAGGGAGCTTTTCTCAGGACCACCATGTCCAACTGGGAGAACTCCCTGTTACCCCATAGGTACCAATGATGTTCCTGACTTGTGCAAAACGGTCTGAAGAGGAGTGTTCACCCACCTATTTTCGGATAACAAACCCACTTGGCCTTCTCTGAGGACACAAGAGGGCGCTTCCACCTTACTTTTGGGGAGTATTTCCTCGTTTGGAAGCATTTCTCTTCACCTTGACAACTAGAGAAGGTTGGGTGAAGGTCCTTACAGCAGGGAACTTGTCTCCATGTATGTTTGCAAGGCACATAGCTGAAGGGAACTTCATCCTCGCAGAATTTCCAGAGCATCTCACAGAGTAATGAAATCATGCTCATTTATACAAAATAGGGGATGTCTTCACTTCAGGATCTGATAGATTTTCAGAGGATATCTAGGAGGAGCTTGGCTGCGAGATATGCCATTGGTTTTGATAATTCACTGAAAGAAACACGAACATGTCAAAATGGCATTGCTGGGGTCTCCTCTGAATATTAACAGAAATTACGGGTCCAGGGGAAATTTCATTTAATAACAGGAGGTGGGAGCCTGTGAAGGGAGAGGGGACAGGGGATGCAGCAGCAGAGAGGGTGAAGTGAGCACATCAGATACCTGGCATCCCTGCCTCCAAAGAGAAGGCAGAACTGGTAAGAAAGCTGCCAGAGCTTGGGAAACAGCCCTGTCTATGTCATTTAATGAAGGTAATTTCCTCCGTAGTGTTCTTTTCATGAGAAGGTTGTTACCTGCTGTTGGCTGAATCCCATCCATGCTTTGGTGCTGGAGACCACAGCAATATCCAGGCTGACCTGCAGTGCACAGAAACCTCATAACGCTGGCAGTTAAAGGTACTTTTTATTCACTGATATATACAAATGCTTCATACCTGGTATCTGAACAATGTCCTGGATGTTCAAGCTGCACAGCAGTGATGGTATCCAGGCAGCCTTCACATTCCCTTCCCAGGGCAGATCACTCTTGGGACCTGAATTCAGTCTCACATGATGAAGTCTGCTTCTCTTCCTCCATCCCCCCTTCCAGGGATGCTGTGAGGCTGTTTCAAAACAGACTGTCCCCAGAGGAACACAGAGTCAAGGGACATCCGTGTGATGGGGACATGTTTTGTCTCTCATTGCAACTATGACAGCAAGGAGTACTGCTGCCGCACCTCATTACCTACTCATAAATAGAGCCCAATTAGACAGCGCCCAACTTTTCCTGTGCATATTTGTCCCATCCCACTGCCTCTGATTCAACATGGGCAAAGCAGGTTTTCCTCAGTGTGTTTGGACAGGGATGCTTTTGCTGCAGGGCTCGCAGAAAGCAGCAAAATGTTTATAGCGAGAGCAGTGCTGACCTGGAGAAGGACACAGAGTAGGCTGCCAACAATGTCCCTTCATTCACCCTTCAGGAGAAAATCAAAGCACGGCAGTATTTTTCATCATGACAATAAGGCTTTAGGTTTTCCTAGGGCCACATAGCTTCTAGGATGTAGAGATAGTGTGTTTTTTTTTGTTTGAATGAAGATGCTTTTAAGAGCCCTGTCTTGCAGAAACTATTATACAGGAGGAAAGGTCTTTCCTGAAAATCAGACTGTGTGAAACTGTCATGGAACAGGATGCTCCCCAAACGCTAGTTACGCTAAAGGATTTTTTAAACTGTTCTATTTTTAAAGGACCAACAAAAGCCATTAGGGGGAAAGGAAACTAAAGGTGCCACCTTTGAAAATCAGAGTGCCTCTGTTTAGGTCCTCAAATATGGAGCATGACACAGAAAGACTCTAATTTCCAGATCATCCATAGCTTCTCGGGCCTGGAGCTGGTGAGGACACTTGTGAGCAGCACTAACAGACTTGAAAACTGTGTGCTTCCTTTTCAGCCAGCTACAACTGACTCAAACAGATCATTCTTCTCCGCTGTCTTACCCCAGGTTGAATCCAAATGTTCATCAGAAGAAAGAAATTTGGGTAAAGCAGACTGACGTTGTGTCTGGCTCCTCCTTTCCATGCCTCAGTTCCCTTCCTCAACCCCAGCACAACCTTGGCAACCAGCCTGGTCCCTCAGCCTGGAGCATCCTCTGGTAGGGCTGGAGGTGGGAGGCAGGGAGGAAATCCAAGATGCTTTCAAGCCCAGCTTTCTGCCCTGGTGCCTGATGTCCTCCTCCCAGCACCATCTCCTTAAGGGGTTTTGGCCACAGAGCCAAGGCCAAAGCAGTAGGAGGACAGAGCAGGACATCTTGTGTCCTGGTAAGACCTTTTTTCGAGGCCAACAGGTCACAACCAAGCACATTTTCAGCATGAACATGCACCCTGGCACTGTTTTGGTCTGGGGTAGCATAACCCCAGGCAATGCTTGAGTCTGGTTTGGCTGTGGCCACACTGCTCTGGGTTTCACTGTATGGATGCAATATATGCCATGTCTTCAGGACTACAGACTGGCTTTTTATTAGCTCAGAGGCCTCTCACGCTTGGAATTGCACTTAAAAACATGCTTAGTTCTCCTTAATATAAATACAAAGGTCCTGTAAAAACTAAACCCATTCGTTGAACATCTGATCCTCTCTGAAAGAAAGCAGGATATCTAAGCAGAAGAAACCAATGTGGTTAAGAACTTTATCATTAGACAAGCACTACTTGGGCAACCTTTCAGATGGGTCATGCTCTTATGCATGAGGTGGCACAGTTATTGGTATTTAAAACTCCAAAATGGCATTTATTTCTCCATCAGCATAGGAATGTGGCAACATCTCCCTCTGTATAGCCATAATGCTATCTGTTGGAAGGATCTTCCCAATGATCATGTGCCTTTGTCCCTAAAGAGCCTTCCTGAATGTTCCTTCTTTTTCCTAAGCCTCCACAATTTAAAACCTTGACCTTCATGTCAGGCTAGATGATCTCAGAGAATTTCATTAAGGGAACATGCACCTATTTGTCTTAGTAAGCAGGAACAGTCTTTTTCTGGGTCCGTTGGGGTTTGTATGTCCCATTTTAGTTACTTCTCCAGGAACTGGCCTTGCAACATTTTCTGACTCTTGTTTCCACATTTACAAGTTGCTTTTTTGCACTGGGCTCCAGGCTTGCACGGGATAACATCCCAGATCAGATACCATAAACCCATGAGCAGCGTTGCTTAATGCGATCCATTTTGCAATGTTTCCACCCGTGTCTGTTTATCCCCCTCGCCTGCCTTTTCACAGCAGGGCTGAGGCATTTGCTCCACAGCTCTTGGCAGCTACAACCTCTGCATTCACAGGGACATGCTGGCCAGGCTCAGCTGAGCACAGATGTGAGAATGTATTGCAGATATTCTCCACTTTTTCTTGACCTTATAAGGGAACGTTGCCCTTCCTAATGCTGGGGAACAGGGGTAGTATGAATAACTTGAAGGATTAAGAATGAAATTTGGAGTCTTTCCCCTCTCCTGCTCGCAGGCTCATGGGCTGGGAAGGACTGTTACCATCTGAAGGCTGGTGAAGTGTGTTGGTTCCTCGCTGCTCAGCTCCCCCAAGCTTGTTCCGGCAGTTTGTTGGCAGGTCTGAATGGGTCCGGGCATCCAGCCTGGATGGTGTCCTCCAAACCAGGGCTGGAGAATATTGAGACACCCTACGTGCAGAATCTGCAGTCACTTGCTGCGTCCCAGCTCGGTGGCTAAATAGGACACTTGAGTCTTCAGGGCTGAAGTCCATCTGGCTCTTCGCAGTCACTTAAACAGTGTTTTCGAACAGCAGCTGCCAGGGCACCCTTTTCTGCTGTTTTGTATGCCAAGAGAGAGGAGACCACCCCTTGTCTGCAAGGGATATGAGTTCAGTGCCTACTAACCATTCCCAGCTGCTGCTCTTGGCCAGGGAAGCCTTGTGGGTGTAAGGGAAACATGGAGAAGGTGGTTCTGTAGTCCCACCTCTGCCCTGAGAATCTATACAAGAAGAAGTGATCTGTCCAAGGGGGAGAAGTTCGGAGATAATTTTGACAGTGTATTGGAAGTGATTGAGCTGCAAACAACACCCGTTCCCACTGAACATGCAGAGCTGTCGTATTGATGGGAGGAGAAACAGAGCTCTTAGGCACTGCGTTGAGGTGTCTTGTTGAAATGTCCTCCAAGCTGGCCCAAAGGGAGCAGAGCTCTTAAACAGTGCGTTGGGATGACTTTTTGAAATGGCCTTCAAGGTGGCCCAAAGGGAGCAGAGCTCTTAGGCAGTGTGTTGGGATGACTCTTTGAAAGGACCGCCAAGGTGGCCCATGGCAAGTGAGAAGCTCAGCTATGAATTACATGTGCTCCTGGGGCACAGTTTTCAGCCAGGTTAAGGGACATCCCTGAGGCACCTGAATTCATACTTCTATGACCCAAATTTACCTCTGAGATTGGCCACGTGGCTACCATGTCTGTGCTGCCTTGTGTTGGCAATATTGACATTTCCTGGTTGAAGCTGGGCCACCCTCCTCCGGTTGTATTTTCTGTCCTGCTTACTCCACAGCCTTCTCTCCTTTGTCCTGTCAGCTCCCCCCTGCTGGGAGTTGAACCTCTTTCCAGATGCCTGGCTGGTCTCCCAGAAGGAGCACAACATCATTGTAATGTGTAATTAGGCTGGAATTCTCCTCCAACCTCATATTTTATTTAAATTACACCAATTGTTGAGTATGCGAGAGGTTATAAACACAAGCAGAACAGAATCCTAGCACTTTGCCAGTTCTTTCCCCAAAAATGTAACCTTTTAGAATTTTACCTGACAACACAGGAAAAACATCAACAATAATAAAGCCAAACACTGAAAACATGTCTTGGAAAGATGGAGCCGTGAAGTCTTCATCTTGCAAATGAGATGGGGCAGAAGAAGCGTTGGGTGAGTTTACCAAGGCTACCTGGCACAGTAACAACAAAGAGAGATAATAAAAAGTAGCACTTCCAAGACAAGTCCTAAGCCACCTTTCACTGGCCAATATCAAAATAACTCCGACAGATGATCAGGGCTGCATCTTTCATGGACAATAATTAGAAACAGGCTGTAGCCAGACACCAAAATAATACTAAATGCAGTACAGTAGTGCCAACCTGGATCTCCTCTTTAGTGGCTAAAATCCAAGGAAAGTACTGAAGCATTTTCAGAAGCTCAGCTCTGACAAACCCTGCTGAAAGGACACTTTAGAGATGGCCATCTCTGATAACCTCTTCCACCAGCTGGGAAGTGGGAGCTGTGTTTTCAAGGCTGGTTACTGCAGTTACCCCTTCTG
Source organism: Columba livia (assembly GCF_036013475.1). NCBI lineage: Eukaryota > Metazoa > Chordata > Aves > Columbiformes > Columbidae > Columba > Columba livia. The sequence goes on from NC_088603.1 coordinate 6,108,349, forward strand.
AAGACAGCAACTGGTTGACTTCATCAGAGAGTTTGACCTAATGTGAAAAGACAGATCCCATCAAAGAGCCCAGGACACTTTTAATGACCAAAATGAAAGACCATCTTCCCTCTTTGGTATCCAGCGTGCATAAGTTTACTGTGAGAGGACAATCTCTCTGCCATTGCAAGGGCTCGGGGCTGCATCTGAAGAGGGTTATCTAAGTGTAGCTCCATGTACTCTGGTTGCTGATGTGTCCTGGGCAGGCAAAAATATAATGGAGGCAGAGATTGCATTTGCAAGGTGTTAAAGGGTAAGAGGTGTTTCTAGGAATTTCCGACTTCCACTGTAGACTTTAAATGCATATACATTCGTGGGAAAAAATACAGATATAGGTAAAGATGCTTGATGATTTCCATATCTCCCTTATTTCCATTAGCTTTTGGTTGGCCCTGTCTTCTGCATTAAACCAAAGCCCCCAAAATTGGACTCGGTGGTTTAAACACCACCAGAGGATCTCTCCAACTGTCTGACATCATTAGACTCCATCATGCTCTTTGTCAGTGTTGATCTAATCTATATTAGCAGGAAGGCAAGTTGCTGCGAAGAGAAAGCCAAAGTGCTAAAGGGTAACAACCGCGTGACTTTTTTTCCTGTGTAGCTGTTTCTGTAGTAGTGACAGCTTTTGGATTACAGATCCAACTCTCTGCCTGTCAAAAGGATGTAACTCTCCAGCATCGCCTGCTATGAAGCACAGCTGAGATCTTCCTGAGTGCCTGAGCTGATCCCTGGTTTAGATGTTCACATACCCTTGGCCCCCTAAGCAGACTCTGGTGTTGACCAGGGTGACTATTCGAGGACTCAAGGTGCTGTAACCCCTGCTTTGTGCTTGCTAACAATTTCACCTCTGTGACCCTCTGCCAAGGACATGAGTTTATTATGCTCCCAGTTGCATATAATTTTTACTGTGGCTGCAGCAGGAACTATTTTTGTCTCTAGTTGGTGTTAGTCTACCTGCTAAGATACGTGTAAAAGTGGCAACCCTCACGTAAGCTTAGAAAATAAGAAGCATTTGTGGGATAACTCTCAAAACCACCTGCACTCTTTTGGGGTTATGCACAAGAAAACGCAGATCTCCATCCTGGTGAGGTTTGTCATCTGTATCAAATCTTAGAAAGTCCAAATGCTTGGGAAATGTCACTCTTCCCATAACTTAAATTATATGCTGTCACTGTTGATTGGTACCTTAATCAGGGAAGGGCATAGTGAGAGTGAAAGAGCAGGAGTTGAAAGTACAAGGTTAGTTCAGTTCTCCACAGTTTGCCCTGATCTGTGAAAGGAAGGACAGAAAAGAGCTGAGGAAGCCTGGTAACTTACTGTAGCTCCTAGATACTGCTTAGCAGCTCATGGTGCTCAAATAGTCACATGCTCTTCAAAAGGTCCCTCACCTGGGTGTCACACAGTGCAGCCCAGATGCCTGCTCCAAGCAAACAGAACCTAAAATAAGACCTCATGGTGGATATGGTCTGCCTTGACTTCAGTAAAGCATTTGACACCGTCTCCCACAGCATCCTTACAGCTAAACTGAGGGAGTGCGGTCTGGACTGAGAACTGGCTGAAGGGAAGAAGCCAGAGAGTCGTGGTCGGTGGGGCAAAGTCCAGTTGGAGGCCTGTATCTAGTGCAGTGCCTCAGGGGTCAGTACTGGGACCTGTATTATTCAATATATTCATCAATAATTTGGATGAGGTAATAGAGTGACTATCAGCAGAGTTGCTGATGACATGAAGCTGGGAGGAATGGCTGACACACCAGAGGCGGTGCTGCCATCCAGAGACCTGGACAGGCTGGAGAGTTGGGAGGGGAAAAATTTAATGAAATATAAGGGCAAGTGTAGAGTCTTGTATCTGGGCAGGAACAATCCCAGGTTCCAGTATAAGTTGGGGAATGACCTATTAGAGAGCAGTGTAGGGGAAAGGGACCTGGGGGTCCTGGGGACAGCAGGATGAGCATGAGCCAGCACTGGGCCCTTGTGGCCAGGAAGGCCAATGGTACCTGGGGTGGATTAGAAGGGGGGTGGTCAGTAGGTCAGAGAGGTTCTCCTGCCCCTCTACTCTGCCCTGGTGAGACCACACCTGGAATATTGTGTCCAGTTGTGGGCCCCTCCATTCAAGAACAGGGAACTGCTGGAGAGACTCCAGTGCAGAGCCACGAAGATGATTAAGGGAGTGGAGTATCTTCCTTATGAGGAAAGACTGAGGGAGCTGGGTCTCTTGAGCCTGGAGAAGAGGAAACTGAGGGGTGACCTTATTAATGGTTACAAATATATAAAGGATGAGTGTCAGGAGGATGGAGCCAGGCTCTTCTCAGTGACAACCAACAGTAGGACAAGGGGTAGTGGGTTCAAACCGGAACACAAGAGGTTCCACTTAAATTTGAGAAGAAACTTCTTCTCAGTAAGGGTGACAGAGCCTGGAACAGGCTGCCCAAGGAGGTTGTGGAGTCTCCTACTCTGGAGACATTCAAAACCTGCCTGGACACCTTCTTGTGTAGCCTCATCTAAGTGTTCGTGCTCCAGCAGTGGGATTGGACTGCATGATCTTTTGAGGTCCGTTCCAATCCCTAACATTCTGTGATTCTGTGATTCCGTGATTCTCATCCAAATGTCATCAAAGGGAATCTCCTGGGGTCACTTGATCAGATCGCTTGGCAGGGACACAGGCTCCCCGAGCAGCAAATGCACTCATTGTTCCCTTCATCACCATGTGCTTTGGCTGCTCTGGCAAAGAAAACCTCTATGTGGGCAGCTGAGACTTTCCTCAGCATGTCCCCACCTGGGTGACGTGTGTCATGTTGGATTGTGCATCTATAGGTGAACCTAAATGCAGCCAACAGCTCTTGCAAACAGAACATTAAATGGGACCTGATCCAAGTGTTGTCTGAGGCTGGGTATTTCTTCCTTTGTCTCTGAATTGTTTTAACTTTCTGTGAGAAGAGTCTCACTAAAATGAATGAGATCATCTTGCAGTAGTGTTTATTATAACCTTTTGTTATGTGCAGGCTGTCTCTAGAGTATCACCATAGCATGTAAACTCTGAGTGGTGGATGGCTGCATTGTACAATACAGCGCACTACTCCAGTTCTGTAGATGGGCCTTGCAGAAAGGGAGATATGGGTGGAAAGGCCTCCATTGTAATGTGCATTTTTCTCCCTTGGTGTAGACAAGATTGGTTTTCTAGCATGCTTGAGTTATACATCATCCAGTCACAAAATGACAATAAGCTTTTTCCAGGCAGAAATGAAATTTAAAGATACTTTTTTTTTTTTTTTTTTTTTTTGTGAGAATCAACTGTTTTTTGTATAAAATCCCATGTCTCATCAAATACATCTACTAAGCACTAAAGTATTGTAGCTGAAAAATAGGACTCGCCTCTCAGGAACTTTCTTCCCCAATGTATAAGACAATTCTGTATTGAGTCTCATGGAGCAACATGAGCATGTTGGTGATGTGACTAGGTCAGGGTCATGGTATTGAACCTACGTGAGAATAAGCTGCAAGTGGGACCTCTTGGTCCAGGCTGTGCCAGGTACTGGTGTCCCCCAGATGAAGGATTAAGGGTCAGGTCATTGATTTCTGTGTGGTGCATGAAGCTGAAGGGGAAAAATAATGGAGCATAATGGAGCATTGCAAACACAGGTCTACCTGTAAGTGTATGACAAGGTTCACTTATCCGAAGTCTCGCATTCATTGCACAGATCTGAACACATCTGGAACTGTGGTAGCTTCTGGAGCATTGTACTTTGTTCCTCTCCCATTCTGTGGGCTGAGATACCCAACCAGACTACGTACCATGAGCAACGGACTCTGCAATGTATTGTTTCCATTTACCAGTGACAACCACCAGCGAGTCTTAGTATAGAGTTGACAAAATCTCAAAGGCAGGAATGCTTGCCAAAATCCCAGTTCCCCTAGAAATCTTTGACTAAAACCACAGTGTTTTTTTTTTTTTTATTTGAAAAATTTCAAAGTAAGAAACAAGCAAACAAAATAAACCCAACCCTATATCTACTCCAGTTGAGGCACTGTATTTTTATTTTTGAGATACTCTTAAGTGGTTTTAGACATGAGATGGAGTTCTTCCCTTCTGGGAAGATACGTCAGTTCTTGCAGCCCAAATAATTCTTAGGGCTGATAATCAGCATGCAAAGTAGGATGATATACACCTAATCTCTTGAAATTCCTAGTATCTCCAGGAAACCAAAGAGAAATGGAAAATCATGCCCTGCTTATTTTTTTTTAAGACATATCTGGTACTACTTTTTCTGTTACAGCTCACACTGCAACATTTATTATCACGTCATAAATGAGGACAAAAATTTATTACACGGTGGCTGTACATCCTGATTTGGCTGGGGATTATCCTGGGAAATGCAGGACATTCCCACCATCCTGAAAATAACCCTTGGGGTGCTTGGCTTTAATCAGGACATGATCTTTCTCCTGTATATCTTGAGCTTGCCCCTGGGAACCAGCCCATCCTGACGGACAGGGAAGTAACAGAGCTGAGTGTCGGTGTTGCCTTCAGTTCTAGGACACATTATCTGATGAGGTGAGTGCTGCATGTCCTAGCACGGAATCGTAGAATGGGGACCCACAAGGATCATGGAGTCCAACTCCTGTCCCTGCACAGGACAACCCCACAGTTCACACCGTGTGTCTGAGGACGTTGTCCAGTCTCTTCTTGAACACTGTCAGGCTTGGGGCCGTGACACCTCCCTGGGGAGCCTGTTCCAGTGTCCAGCACCCTCTGGGTGAAGAACCTTTTCCTCATGTCCAACCTGAACCTCCCCTGGCACATCTTCCTGCCATTCCCTCAGGTCCTAAAGAAAAGAAACCATGGAATGCTTCCTGAATTTACATGTCACCCTTGTGCATGGACCATGCTAATCTTCTCTGTATCTGGTATCTGGTGTAGATGCCATGGTTCCTGTATCTCCACTTTTTAACACTCTACTGTAATTAGAGAAATACAATTAGATAAATAAATAAAACCAATCCAGAGACATTAAACCATTTTTTGGTCCCATTGTGATTGGCACTCTTTGTAGGGCCTGCCTTGGAGAAATCACCCTAGACAGATGGGGCAATTACTTATTTCTTTTTTACCTGTGTGGACCAGGAGGTTGTGAAGAGCAAAGTGCCCAATGTGGGTCTAAAACTGATGCCTCTGTGCTTGATGGATTAATGACAAATTCAGCTCTCCTTAGCTGGAGGCAACTGGAAGACAAAGCTACCTGTGCTGCTCTTGCTGAGAGTAGGGTAGGGTTTGGGCAAGGTATGTCCTCACACATACCTGCTGGAGTGGCAGATGTCCTAAAGCCCTGTCAGCCACGACAGAGCTCAGTCTGCTCGCAGCCATGGAAAATCCATCACCTTGCACTGGGGATTTTGCTGCCATTCATCAAGTGATATCTCAGCTGTGACTACTTGTCAGAGAAATTTTACTGTGGATGCTTTATCCTCTTACAACTTCCACTGGGCACCTTGATTTACAGCTTCTAGCTCTCAGCCCAGATGGAGCAGCACAGCGACAGTATTGGATGATACAGCCCATGCAAGCTGGGGAAATGCTTCCATGCCACCTGGCAATGGGAAGGCCTGACATGAAGAAGAAATTTTTTACACTGAGGGTGGTGAAACACTGTGCCAGGTTGCCCAGAGAGGTGGTGGATGAATCATCCCTGGAGACATCCCAGGCCAGGCTGGATGGGGCTCTGAGCAACCTGAGCTGGATGAAGATGTCCCTGCTCATGGCAGGGGTGGCACTGGATGAGCTTTGAAGGTCCCTTCCAACCAAACTATTTTATGATTTGAAGGCAACAAGAACCGTCTGCTTTCCTTTTCCCTGTGACTATGGTGATACAGAAGTGCTGGTCTGTAACAGGAGGGAAGAGAATTAGCTCTGGAGACCAGCTCTTAACCTGTGCATCACCCAGCACGCACACTGCTGCCACTAATGTCCTGTGCATGGGGCTACAGCAATTGTCCTTATAGGGTACGGAAAAATACTCTGGCCCTCTTTGTTGACCCACATTCCTTGTTTCACTGTGATTTCGTAGGCAGTGAGTGTGTGACCCTGGGTCTGCCTTCCACAAGGGCTGCTTGTCAGGATTTGGGTTGTGAGTGCACGGGAAGGGACATCCCGTCTCTGAAGTGGATTTGCCTTCGAGAGGCAGAGGTTGGGTTGATGTGGGCTCTGGCATGGCCGCACATCCATGTGTTGGAGTGATGAGCTGGGGAGTGCAGCCCTGCCACAGGCAACAGAAACCTCTCTACATGGCTTTGCACATCCACAGGCCTGATCCAGCTCACTCCCTGCTGGCTCTGTCACAGGCTGTCCCACACATGCCTCCTCTGTCATGTTTCCTGGTGGTTGTTGGCACATGGAGACGCTGGAATGGCCTGCATGGATGTGGAGGGAAGGAATAGGAGAACATCTGAATCCACCATCCCCTGGAGCAGTTGAGAAGAAGCTGATCTTGAGCAAAAGGGTAGTAAGTATTGACCTCTGATCTGCCAGCACCTGAGGCACCAGGAGCTAACTATTCAATATGCATCTGTAAAACCACAAGGCGGATTCCCTGTGCCAGCTGGGGGCACAGGTCAAGCCTTGTTAGTGCCTCTGGGAGCAGCCTGGCTCTGTTGATTCACCTGCACTGCTTGCTGCAAGTCAAAACAGGTCAAAACTCAAAATAAACCCGCGGGGAGGTGGGATAGACCAGTTCAGCCGTTGGGATGCTAGCTTGGATGACAATGTTGTACTGACCGCATTTGCACAGACCTGCTCAGCCCAGAGGATGGGCTGCACTTGCTGTGAGCTGTTTTTGAAACACTGTGGAGTTCTGCCCGCAGAAGCTGTGTTCAGCTGTGCTCACAGAATCACAGAATCATTTTGGCTGGAAAAGACCCTCAAGATCATTGACTCGAACCATTAACCCAACATTGGCATTAAACCATGTCCCTAAAAACCTCATCTCCACATCTTTTAAACCCCTCCAGGGATGGTGACTCCACCACTACCCTGGGCAGCCTGTTCCAATGCCTGACAACAATGCTTCTTCAATGAACAAATATTTCCTAATATCCAATCTAAACCTTCCCTGGCACAACTTGAGGTCATTTCCTCTCATCCTGTCACTTGTTCCTTGGGAGAAGAGACCAACCCCCTCCATGCTCCGAGCTCCTTTCAGGCAGTTCAGAGATCAGAAGGTCTCCCCTCAGCTCCTGTTCTCCAACTGAACCCCCCAGGTCCCTCAGCCGCTCCCATCACACTTATGCTCCAGCGCCTTCCCCAGCTCCGTTCCCTTCTCTGAACTCACTCCAGCACCTCAAGGTCATTCCTATAACGATGGGCCCAAAACTGACCCCAGGATTTGAGGTTTGGCCTCACCAGTGGCCAGTACAGGAGGACAATCACTGCCCTGGTCCTGCTGGCCGCATTATTCCTGATACAAGCCAGGATGCTATTGGCCTTTTTGGCCACCTGGGCACACTGCTGGCTCATATTCAGCAGGCTGTTGACCAAAGCTCATATCACTCCTGAAGGAACTTCTGATACCTTTTAGGACAGGGGCTAAGTCACAGAGCAACAGTGTAGGAACTGATGTGAAAGGTCAGATTGTATTGGTAATCAGCAAACATGACATCATATAGTCAGGATATGGAGAGCAGGGGATTGGTCATTATTAAAAAGCCCTGTCCTTTTATTTCCTTACCCAGGGTAATGTTCACATATCTCAGTGCTGGCTGTGAAGAGGATTTTATTGGCATGTGTTTGGGCAATCTCATTATTCATGAATGACAGAGCGAGGCAAAGGGAGTGAGTTATGTTGGCCTTTGCAGACAAGTGGCAATAAAATAAGTTTATGGTACCACCTCCTGCACCACCACATATTTATGTTCCATATTTATTTTGCTTTTTTAGCCGTCTGTGCTTGCTTGTCTTGCAAGGCCACCCCACCTCCATTCCCCCAGACTAGCAAAGGGCTGGATTCTGATATCACAACTCCTGTTGGACAGCAGTGACTCCCCTTCAGCTCCCTGGAGATGTCCAGGCTAAAGTTCTTCTTGGCAGCAGTGAGGGCCAACCCTATCTATATGGTAGCTTCTACTAGGTTCAAGCCAAGTCTACAGGCCCTCAGTGGGGTTGAACCCAGCTTCTCTCAGCAGTTTGGGACACGACCTGCTCAGCACACTGCTGAGACCCTGAACCATAATCCATGCAGCCCATAGATACCTGCTCTGGTAAGCAAGGGACTTGATCCTTAATTTCAGCTTGCATGTCTGAGAGGTTCCACTTCTCTCCTCATTGCAGTTGCAATGCCACAATTTGAATTTTAATGTATGACAAGAAGGTAAGTATTGACAGGTGACAGTATTATGGGCACCTCTGTCTTCAGTTGCCCTGTGGATTAATATCTCCTGACTGATTTCTTTTTTAATTACCTGTATTAAGAACTCACATTTTCCTTGAATAAACCTGTTGCCTCTTCTCCCACTCCTTGGGCTTGCCAGCAACCTTGTTTGACTGTAGAAATCAACCCCTTTAGGTTCCAAAATTATTAAGGACAGATTGTTTATAAGAAATTGACTTCTCCTCTGCCTTTGTTCATGTACTGTAGCTGTCTGTGAGATACCCTCCCCTGCATCTGGCTAACAGGTTCAAAGATTACTCAGTACAAGAACATCTGTAGACACGTTTGCATGTGTGCCAATCACTTCTTGGGACTGGAAAAGGACATTTTGATATTTGGGATAAGACGGTGTTTTCTTTCCCTTCCTCCAGGATGTTCTCTTGAGATCTGTGCTGTCATTTGTCTCTCTCACACTCCTTCTCTGTCAAAGAAATGGGTAGAGATGGGGCTCCTCCTGCAACTGCTAATCTCAATTCAGGCTGCATAAACCCTGCAGAAAGCAAGAGGAGGAGTGGGAATTTGTTCTGGCCTGGAAAAGAAAGGAGAAGGCTTGGGATGAGGAGGAAAGGTGCTCATCCAGGATGTCCAGAAGTCTTTTTGCTTTGGAAACAAGGCTGGAAATGAATGTCTATAAGGCCAGTTGTGTTGCAACTTGCAGACTGGACAACAGTGTATTTGCATAACATCATGTCCCTGGGGCCAGGGGCAATCTAGTTTCTTCTGGCAACATCAGAGTTTCCACATCCCATGGAAGGTCCAGCACACGCATATCAAAACTGGTCAGAGGCAAAGGGATCAAGCCCTGAGTGGAGAGGACCCAGTTCAATTGTCTTTAAAGCCTAAAATGAGATTTAGACTGTGACCCCAGCCAGCAAAGTCAAATGCATGGTTTTCATTATAGATCCCAACTCTGCTTTTCCCCCATTTTTCTGTTCCCTGGCCACCCCATGATGTGCAGCCACAATACAAAGACATGAAAGCGTAGCCCTTTGTAACATCTGAGGGCAGCACACACTCCCCCATCTGTCCCCAGGGATCTCTCTGCAGTTTGATCCTTCCATTGTGCTCCAGCCCCGTCTGGAGGGCAGTGGTTTGGCTTTATACATACAAATTACCTGTGAACGAACAGACATCTGTAAGATCCAACACAGAGGACACTAAATTATGATAAACAGAGCTTTCTGTGTCACTTCATGAGGATGTAGCGATAACTCCTCTCCAAGTCCTCTCTGTTCCCCTTTTCTGAGCTATTGACACATATTCCCTTTTGCTGCTGGTTTTGACGGCTGCTGCTAATGCAGCCAGCGCCAGTCTTTCAGCCCTGAATAATCAAGTGGCTGAGACAGCTAACAGAAGGACAGTCTCCCTTTAGGACATGATGTTCTTGACGTCCAAACACATTCAAATACAATGAGGTTGAAAGGAAAGGTCCAGGTGGGCAATATGCCCATGCTGGCACACTGTGATTTTAAACACATGATAGCAAAGGGTAACAAAATTTCTGCAGCAATATTAATCGTGCTTGTCTCAGCCTTACATGCTCAGTGTGGCTCTGCTCCTGATCCGTCTGCCTCCCATCCTCTGCCCTCTGCTTCAGCAGACAGGACTGAGAGAGGCTGCAAGAGAGACAGATTTATCCTTTTCATATCCTAAATGGTGGTGCTAAGATGGTAAGCTGAACAAAACACTGAGTGCCAGCTCCTCAGCTTTCTATCAAGAGGGAAATCCCATCCCACCAGCAAGGAAAGGCTCTTGGAGACCAGGGATTTAGTAGCGTCAAGGCAGAGACTGACTCCCTTCATCACAACAACCCGTCCTAAGCCCTAAGTCCTGCTAATGTCTTCCAAAAGATTGAATGATATCCACACTATTGGAAATATCATGGTATTTCCTTGGTGTTGGTATTGTGAACACTTTAAAGGGTACCACTAGATGCTTTGATACAATCTTGATTTTCCCTTAATATCACCTCTCATGCTTTGCACTCACACCAGCCTTCTTCAGCAAATTCTCCCCTGGAAGACATTGCGGATGCTTTCAGTAGGACTTGCCTACACACAGCAAGTGTTTATGTATTTGCAGGATTTGAGCTAACCCCTTTCTTACCAAACACTTAGAGTGTGAAACACCAGTGGTCACATCTAGGCAAGCCTACCTCTGGAAATTTTTAGTGTGAAAAATAAAACACACTGATTTGGGGAGGAAGAAAGAAACACAAAAGGTCTTAAGACTTCACTGATTTCTCCTGAGACTCTTTTCTGTACACAAAGTGTTTCCTGCTCTGTTCTTGGAACCATTACCCTTGGCTGGGCCTGGCCTTTAAAACATTACCAGCTGTATGCAAAATAGAGCGCAAAGTGCCAAAAAGCCCTGCAGGCTATTTACATTTGGCTGGAGCTTGCTGTGTTGGCCAAGCTACAGAGACACTTTGTTCATCAGCATCGCAAGGAAAGTAGCTACTTCAAGCTGTTTGGTCCTGTTTATACACAGAGTTACCATGGAAGTCCCCATGTCTTACAGCTTTACACACTCTCATGTCCACAGTGTATTTTTCTGGGACCTGGCTTGTCTCCCCTCTCCCTCTCATTTGGTGCGGGATTGATAGGAAATTCTGGGATGAGGTTCTTTGGTAGATGTTGGGTGAAAATTGCTTTATGTCTACAGTGAAGGGATGTTTGGTGCTGCATGGATCCTTTCTCAATGCAAGCAAAAGCAGGTGGAGTAATGGGATACCTGCTGGGTTGGGAAGAACATTTTTTCCCAGGGTGAATTTGGGGAAAGCAGCAGGAATCAAGTACAAATCCTGCAGTGAGAGGCATAAGACAACCGATTTTTAGGAGACTTTATGGAAAAGGTAACAACCCTTGCAACATTTCTGGTAAAGAGCAGTTGCTTGAATCCATGGGCTGCCAGCCCAGCTAATAAGCATGTACATTTCTTGCTATTTCTTTTTTTTGTTTGTTTGTTACTTCACCTTTTGTATTAAAATAACTTCTCCTCGCTGCAGAATAGTGATTAATCACCTCTTGCAAACACATTGTAGGCAGGTTGATTCATGGACACAGCACAGGGGGATGCAAGGGTATAGCTGGAGGTTGTCTTCTCCTGACTGGCTCTACGTCTCCATCTTAGGGCATTTTACATCTCTGCCTTGGGAAACAGTGTTGGGAAAGACTAATACATTGCTTTCTTGGCCCTGTACCAAGTCTCAGGATCATCTGATGTGCCTGATGAGGTGGTTTGAATGTGGCCTTCCGTACTGCAAGAAACTGTGCCCTCAACCAGTGTTCAGAGGGATTGCACTGCTGAAGGGAGCAGAGATGCTTGAACTTCCCCACTTGATGAAACACTCCTCTCCGTGTCTGAGATCTGATCTCAGAGCCTGAGTGAGGTCAATGGGGGCTTTTCCCACCTATTTTAGTAGAGTAAAGCCTTGACACTGAGAGGTACGGCAGACATGAGCAGGTGGAGCTGGAGCAAAGCTAAGCCTTGCAGGTTGGCCAGAGGTCTCCAAGCCCAGCTGGCTGTAGTGGAGCCTGGACAATGCAGCTACACCTCTGAAATAAAGGTTCTCCTGCTGCTCTGGCCATCAAACATCCTCACTGAAGAGAAGAAATGCTTGAGAATCAAAACAGCAATGTGCCTGCTGTCTGTGCACTTGCTCTCTACCAAAGAGGGAGTCAGCCAAGCCTGGAGTTCATTCTGTCTTGGCCAATAGTTAATAATAACCCTGCAACAGCTTCTTTTTTTCATTGCATATTAAGGGTGGATGAATGGCCTGGATAAAATTAGAAAACTCTTCCTGAAAGGCTGAGCTGAGTTTATAAAGTTATAGCTCCACAGACGTCCTGTTGCAGCTGGGGAATCCCAGCTGCTTTCTCAAGGGTGAATAGATGATAACAAAATGCACGTGTATTGCACCATCTGGGTTAGAGGTTTACATCACCCGATAAACAGCAACTTTGAGGAGGCTGGTGGGGGCATTCCTCCTTTCATGTTCCTTTACTGCTGAGACAGACAGCTCAACTGTCCCTTGCCCTAGCAAGCAAGGCCCTCCATGGGGTGTTGAGTGGTATGGGCTGATGGGAGGTTGTTATATGATGGATGGGCATTGAGTGGGTCAGATTGCAGGAGACGAAAGGAGTGCAGGCTCAGGGAGGACTTCTAGTGAGCATCTTTCAGCATAATGTTTAGGTACTTGCTGGATAGGGCACTTTATAGATGTGGATATCCAGGCAGGAATTTTCTGGGAAGATTGTCCCTCATCCCTTCTACCGCTATGCCTCATCCTAGGGCCTTCTGTGTGACTCTCTGCTCCACTCTGGCCATCCACCCTTGAGACGACATGACAAGGTGGTGTCCATGTTTTGAGGAGCCCTGAGCCTGGCCCTGATACTGGTTTGTAGATGGAAACTCATGTTTTCTTGGCTGTGAGACCCAGGGCCCTCAGAAACCAACCCAAAGTGAGACATCCTAGCAGCAAGAGTCAGTGCCAGGTGAAGCTCGTTGTGGTAAAACTCATGTTTATTTCCATGCCTTTTGTGCATCGAGGGGGTAGAGATACAACTGGACGTGACTGAGCAGCTGTGACAGACCAGATGTCTCCTCCAGTGGAGCCCATTGCTGTGTGTTCCTACATTGTCCCATCTGTGAGGTTAGCATGTGACCTCAAATCAGCATGGTGCAAGATCAACAGTCAGAAGTAGCTGCTTAAACCATAGTAATTCACATTTCATTGTGGCCCATGGTTTTAGTTAACATGGGCTCTGACCCAATGGCTTATGTGCGTTATTTGGATTTTGCTGGCGTCTAAAATGAGCCACTGAGGTCAGTAGAGATGACATACCTCAACTCAGTATTATGTCTAGCACTTTCTGTATGGTATTAACATTTATATCCCTTTTAGAAAGGCTGGAGAAAGCACAGGTTACCTTCATAAAGAGGTATTAAAAAAAATTCCCAAACAAAACAATATGTGTTTGATAGCCTAGAAGATCTGTCTGTTGGTTTTAAAAGTCATTCTGGCCTCTTATATAACAGTGTAATTAGTTGATACTGTAAACTTATTATGGACCTGCTGGAACACAACAGCTCCTTTGAAGCAATTCAGATCTATTGTGTAATTATATGATTAGGCCACATGCCATACTTGGGAGATTGTGTAAAGGGGGAAAGCTTTCCATTTCAAAGTAACCAAGAGCCTTGGTGGCTAGGGGCATTTTTTTTGTGCTGTCCTGCAATTTAGAAAATGCAGGATTCTTAAACATGTCACTCTTCTTTGGCTGAGTTAAGCACTCCAGGAACCTCCAAGGGGGCCTGCAATACACTGACAATAGAGAGATCTCCTTGGACAGTGCAGACCTGCTCTGCATATTGTTGAATGTGATGGGATCCACCACCTTCAGCTGCAATGCAAGGGAAGCAGAAGTCAAATAGCTGATTAAGTATCTTAAATAATCTGGTTACATCAGGTTCAGGCTTTTTTTGCAGGCACTCCAGAAATATCATATATTTATTTTTCCTTCTGTCTTATAAGAGCTTTTATGTGTGTTCCTCTTTGGGTGGATGGAACAGTACTGTGTAGGATGTGAGGCAAGGGTTGGTTGTGGTATCTCAGCATCTGGAGTGTCTAGCAGCAGTTCAGAGCTGTTGGATGTGCTGGTTTCTTGCTGGCACTGTGCAGGCTACTGAAGGAAGATTGTTGACATGAAAGCAGCTTTGGTGGGCCATAGTTGTGGTGAAACACAAGAAAAGAGCCAACTGGTCCTTGGTCTTAGTAGTGAATCTAGAGAAGTCTCCAAAATATTACAAGGACCTCCAGAGTCTAGACTTGGGGTAGGATGTCCAGATGCTGTCACTCATAAGATGTTGTCACTCACAAGATCTGCACTGGAGTTAGTTGCCTCAGCAACATTTACATGAAGGTTCAGTCAGGGAGTGACTCTTCTCATCTAAAATAGACACCTAAGCAAAGCAAGTGAGAGGCATTTTGCAGGAACCTGTTTGCCCCATTGTCTCTGGTGGGAGTCCCATGTGGAGTGTTCAGAAAGACAATCTCACCACAGATGCCTTTAATTAGATGAAACCTATCACACCCCAGTTTCCTACTCATCAGTTGTAGGAGACCCAGCTCTGCCATGAATTTCTCATTGAAGAGAAACATAAAAGCAACAATGCTTCAACTATTTCCTTTGTGAAGGACAAACTTGTCCTCATCCCCAGAGCAATCTGGGCTTGGGGAATGATTGTCTCCCCTAGCCGGGGTCCATAGCAAGCCAGTACACTTCTGAATACACCAGGCCTAGTGTGAAGCACTTAAAGATTTTGAGCAGGAGACCTTGACCTGCAATGTCCACCTTCAAGAAGAGCCTTGGTTCAGGTGCAAAGAGACAGTGTTTGTGGTTCTCAGGCTCTGAATTCGATGCTGCTAGATTTGTAGGACTTGCGACTTGACTGGAACATCCCTGGTCCTGAAGCAGGAGACCCAAAGGAGTTAAGCCATGATATGCATTTGTGGAAGAATTTTGAGGATGTACCATGACAAAGCCTAGTACTCCCTGGAAACCAAACACTTGCCCTCGGTCCCTGCATTTGAGGCCTGGTCCAAACTCTAAATCAAAAGGATTGTTTCCTTTAACATCAGTGCCCTGGTGGGATGAGTCTTCTGGCCTGATGAGAGCTGCCAGCTCAATCATCATTCATCACACAGCACAGAAATGTAATTTTTTAAGGATTGCGCTTCCCTTTGGAGGCTGTGGTGGAACAGGCCTTGATTGAACACCTCCAAAGATGTGCTCCAAGGGGGGGTCTCTGGTGGAGCAAGTCCTTATTTCTTCATTGCATGGGCATTAGGGGAAGCAGGTCACTTTTTGAACAGTATTTTTTAAAGTATATTGCATATGGTTTCTGTGGGTTCGATTCTGGTGTCAGTTGAAATCCTGAACAAATTAATTGAAGATCATGCTATTCGTGAATCCTAACCCTTCTGAACACAGAGCACAAAAGGGCCATTGCTAGGGCTTTGTGAAACAACAAACAAGTACAAAAATTCATCTGGGAACATTAAGGAACATTTCAGCAAATTGTTCACACCCAATATTATTTTTTCCCTATGAAAAGATACATTTTTTTCCTTGTACTTGAGCACAGTATTTTCAGTCAAGAAAACTGTGCAAATTACTCATATGAAGAAATCTGACTGGCCTAACACACTGGAACATGGTATGACACATATATATATGTATCTACACATACACACCTACATATGTGTACATAGAGACTCCACAAAGTAAAGATATTAGTCGGGAGAGGAAACAGCTGTTGTTTTTTCCCAGTTCAACTTTTGCCCAGCCAGATTTACTGAAGAATTTTCCTCATTAGCTCCTGCTGAACTGCTGTGGCAAGAGGACCTTGAAGACGAAGTCAAGCATGATGTTTAACTGTACCCATTTTGGCAGCCTTCTAGAGGATGTTAGTGTTTTCCTTGCAGCTGTTACTAGGTTTCCTCCTGCCTCAGCAAGATAAGTCCTGCAAAGGAGTAAGGGACTTTACAAACCTGTTGATCCGGGGTACACAAAGGAAATGGAAAGCACAAATTTCCCAATATACCAAGTCTCTGCCTGGTGCGGAAAATCTGGCCCAGCACTACCCTCTTTCCCCAAAAATAAGACAGGGTCTTATACTAATTTTTGCTCCAAAAGATGCTTACTTTTTTTTACGTGTGTAGCTGCCTGGACACTATTTAAATTGGTTGTTTTTAATGAATGGTAACTAGGGCTTATTTTTGGAGTAGGGCTTATATTTCGAGCATCCTCAAAATTCCTGAAAAATCGTGCCAGAGCTTATTTTTGGGTTTGGCCTTATTTTCAGGAAAGCAGGGTAAGTGGTACCTGCCACATTCAGAGCATGTCTAAGCCACCTGAGCTGCATGCTGTAGGACATCCCTATAAAGACACACATACTGAAGCTACCAGAGGTTTAAAAGTGCTGAAATCTGACTCTGAACCCACACAGGAAGGGAAAGTTAACATTAAAAAAAGGTTTTAAAAAGTGAACACTGACAGCAGCAAAAAAATAACAACTTTGCATTTTTTTCTCCCCTTTTTTAACTCCTCAAATGACAGCGTGGCCATGCGTTTCTGTGGAGGACGGATCACTTCGTATGTGTGTTCAGGGGCTAGTGCAATTTATGTCACAAGGCATCAAACACTTTGACATTTTCATACAAATGGTGCATCCTGCAAGAGCAAGAATGAGGCAAACTCGCTCCTTGGTACCCGCAGCTCACAGGAGACACTGAGGGGTGTAGGGTGGCTCTCTGCCCCATGTGCATCCCCTCAGCTTTGAGGTTCAACTGCATCTTTCCCCTTTGTTGTATGCATGTAAAAGGCATAGGCAGGGTTTTTTTTCCTCCACCCAGATGTCTGGTTTCATGAAAAGCACTGGGCTGTTCCTGTGCTTGAAATGTCTTTCAGCGAAGGGGACATGAAGGCGCTGGAGAATATTCACAGAGGTATCAGTGCAAGCATCCCACTTCCATAGGAAGCAGCCTAAAAGGGCAAGATTTGTCTTTTTCAAAAAGAAAATCTTCCTGCTCTTACCCCAGCGCTTGTACCCCTGCAAACCAGAGTCCCGTTGCGATGTGCATGATGCCTTTGTGCCCTCCAGTGCCACCCAAGTGTTTTGATGCGGTCCTCGGGAAGGGATTTACCCCTTGGAGATGGGGATCCTCAGTTTCCCACTGCTTTTCTTCTCGCTCCACTGCACTGATCAGCTGAGAAGCTTGGCCAGGGTGTCCCACTCGGCCGTCGGCTCCGTGGGGTCTGGCTGGGACCCAGCTGGAGGGTCAGGGAGCAGCCCTGTGCTCCCTCGGGACCTGCCACACCGCTGTGCCAAGCAAATCTCAGCTCAGCAGAGAAACTGGCCTGCAACACGGGCTTCACAGCGCTCGTGCCAGCTGAAATACAGCCATTGAGCTGCTTGCTTCTTGTTTGCCCAGCAGCCTCCGCAAATCTGGAGGATGCCATTAGAAAAGCTGAAAAATTGCAATACTTCATCTTCTACCCACTGCTCCTGTCAAACTCTAAGTTTAGGCTTTAGTATCCAAGGACAGATACAAATGCTTGGTTTCTGTGAAGCCAGGAAGCAGACAGAGACTCCTTTGTGCTTAAACAGCATGGAGATCATGGGATGGAGATTTCTTTTCTGGGTTGCTGAGGACCATGGATCCTGCTGGTGGTGATACAGCCAGCTCGCTGTTGTGCAAGGCAGTGGGGCTGGTGGGTTGCAGAACCACACAGATAACATGCTGCTGCTGACCCAGAGCAGAGACCAAGCCTGATGTCCCAGTACCATGCTACCAGGGTGCAGGAGGATGCATTGTGCTTGGATGTGGCTCCAGTAATAATAAGAAATTATTATTATAAATTATTGTCTTAGTACTTCACTATGAATTAGTATTAGTACTAGTATTTCTATTTCTATTTCTATTTCTATTTCTATTTCTATTTCTATTTCTATTTCTATTTCTATTTCTATTTCTATTTCTATTTCTATTTCTATTTCTATCTATTTCTATTTCTACTTATATTTATATTATTTATATTTATATTACTGTTTGGATTGTGAGATCACTTCTGAACCCCTATTGATATAGGCTGAAGGCTGTTCTTCCCCAAGAAATAATTGCTCTATACTTCGACTGTGAGCTAAGAGATTGGAAAACACAGGGTTACAGTAGCTGCAGAGATGGTTATGGGATGGGCTTCCATCCAGAGATGGGAGGCTTTTCACCATCTACAGTCTAGTGCTCTCAGAGGGACTCTTCCTGCAGGGCTGTGGTTTACACCTGTGTTGAGACAGTAAGTTATTGCACCTGTTCCATAATTCTCCAAATCCCAAACATCAGGGCTTGGTTTCTCCAGCAATGTTTCTCTGCTGATTAGGTCCTTGGCCCCTCTGATCTTCTCTTGGGTGACAGTCACTTGTTTTCTAGTTCGTGTTTCACTGGTATCGGCTCAGTGGTCCCTACGCTGTAACACTGGCCATGATCTCTCCATCTATTTGAACCTCTTCTTTCCTGGTGAGAATTCAGTTTTCCTTGCCTTAAAAAGGAGACAACCTTCACCACTGACATATGTGCTTTCTTTGCCCCTCGCTGTAGTTTTTATCAACTGATGTTACATCTGTATTCCTAGGAAACTAAGCTGTTCTTAACACCTAATTTCTCTCTGTCTCCTGCTCTGCAGGCAGTGATGTATCTCTGCCAATTCATTGAAGAATTAGCTAGGGATAAGGATCTGTGTACACTTTATACTGTACTTCCCAACACCCATCATTAATAATGAGTATGTCCTTTATGACCTAAGTCTTGTTTCAAGTGGATGCAAAGTATTGGCTCTTTTCTCGATGATCCATAGCCCTTGCAGCCGTGCATTGTTACCTGGAATGTTTCCAAGTGTTTTGGAGCAACACACTGGAATACATCACAAATGAACCAGTTCTGCTTGTCTAAAGTTTGTCCCCTGGGATTTGGGAGGGACAGCAGGGGAGGAGAGGGATGAATATTTATTAGCTTTTAATCAAAGAAAGTGCTCTCTGTAACCAGACAGGCTACTGTCTATATCTGATCGAGGCAAGACATCAAGGTCCCTGGTTCTTTTCTATGCTGCAGCACGTGCCCCTCCAAACTGCGCAAATGGGTTGCAAGCATTCCAAGATCAGTCTGTCTCTGGATTTTCCTCCACCCAGATTTTCCTGGCTGCATTTACCCAGGGTTCACCTGGACAAAATGGTTGCTGAATGAGTGGAGATCAATGGCAAAGTGCAAGTGCAATGATCCTGAGAGACAAGGTGTGTTTTGGATGAGTTTGCACACATTCAGGCAATCTGTACACAGGACTGTGCATAAGCCCTTCACAGAACTAGATAACCCCTCCAAACCATCTTCTTCAACTCCTGACAAAGAAATTGTAGAACAGTTTGAGTTGGAAAGGACCTTCAAAGCTCATACAGTGCCACCCCTGCCATGAGCAGGGACATCTTCACCAGATCAGGTTGCTCAGAGCCCCGTCCAGCCTGGCCTGGGATGTCTCCAGGGATGGTTCATCCGCCACCTCTCTGGGCAACCTGGGCCAGGCTCTCACCACCCTCATTGCAAAAAAATTCCTTCCTCATGTCTGACCTGAATCTCCCCTCCCTTTGTTTAAAACCATCACCCTTTGTCCTATTGCAACAGGCCCTGATAAAAAGTCTGTTCCCATCTTTCTTATTGGTCCCTTTTAAGTACTGTAGGAAGGGAGACCAGACAAAATATAACACAGCAGAGACACGGAGCTTCAATGAGAAGCTCTATACATAGAGCCAGGAGGCCGGGAAGCTGCTGGGTGGTTTATGGGAGCAGTTGTCATATATGGCAGCAGTCTTGGTCCAGCTTCTTCCTGAGTGTGGCAGCCCTTGGTGATGAATGTTTGGTGTGGTGGTGTGGTGGGAGATGCCTGCTGGGAGTGAGATGCAAATCTGGTGGGGATATGCCATCCCTTTTAATTGCAGTATGTCAGGATAAAAGGTTTACATCCTGCTGTTCAGGCACATGGGAACTACCTGCAGGCCCCCAAAGTTCTGGGCATCAAGGTGGCACTCCAATGCTTGTTTTGTGATCAAATCTCACTTTGAGACCTCTGTGTCTTGAGAGGACAAGCAGCAACGGGGAGCCCAAAATCTCTAAGGCAACATTCATAGTACTGTGCTGACCCAGGCACCAGCTGTGTGCTGATTCACAATGGTCCAAACTGTTAAATTGTCGTCACATTCTTTGGCATGGCTTCATCCTCAGATAGTGCTTGGGGGCTCTTCAAGGGCTGGCGTGGGGCAGGAACCAGTCCCAGCTGTCAGCATGGCTGAGGCCACCCTGTTTAGGGTTTGGAGGGGAGGAGAAGGGAGTTTGGATTATAGGCCTGTGTCATGCCATCTGGCCACTCAACAGCTCTTGGCCTCTTTCATTTACTGGTGTAGACATAGCCTTGTTTGGCAAAATCCTGCCCGTTCCACTCCTGAATGTAAAAGGGACTCACATATCCCACTCCCTTAGAAATACAGTTCCCCAGCTAAAAGGACACTTGCTAGGAGCCCTGCATTTGGGTTAGTGAGAGAGAAAATGTGAACAAACCATGCTGTGGGGTTCAAATGATCTCTAGCCAAAGCTAGATCACCTCTGAGCTGTTTGGGGCTGAATTTTCCTCTACAAGCCCACTGTAGGACCAGGAGTTTGGACATGTGCTGTATCTCGGGGTGCCTGTGTGACTTCCATGGTGCTGCTGCCTGAGCATCTCACACAGCTCTCCAGGGAGGGAAGGAATGGCACACCAATATCACTGTTACAGACCAGAAGCTGAGGGGTTAAGTGAGTGGAAACCTTTGGCACAGCAGAGAACAAACCCAGCTCTCCCAAGTCCCAGGGCAGGTGTTTGCCAGAGATTTCTCTTATTTCTCAGCTTGGGTGTCTGAACCACCAACGTGCCTGCACAGGACCTGGTACAGGACCATAGATTCAGGTTTGCAGGCTGCTGCAGATGTGGGCTGAGGTCCTTGGGGTGGGAAGGGGTCATATGTGCCCTGAGTACAGAAGAGACAAATATTTTTCTTATTTTGCAAAGCACACTTCTGTTAGCACACCCTCTTCCTCCTAGGAAGTGTCCATGCTGGAGTTAGGTCTTCTCTAGTCCAGACCACTGCCTGGAACAGACTGGGATATTTATAGGGCAAAGCACTGTTCAGCCTGTACCCAGATTGTGAACATTTTATATAAACAAAACCAAGCTTCTGTTTAAAAACCAGCCATACAACACAGTCCAGGCACTTCAGTGACAGTTCATGTAGCACAGTGACACTGTCCCTGAATGCTAGCTCTTTTGGTCTTGCATCAGGGCATGCATAGGGCTGCAGATGTCCTGCAAAGACCACGAGTGTGACAAGAACATCATTGAAGAACTGAAAATGGTGGGATGAGATATCTTGCAAATGATAACAGGACAACAACAAAGCAATTTCCAGATATGTGCTTTCCATCAGAGCATGTGGCAGGATTGTACCCAAATCCATTCTCTGTGACAGGGCAGGGGGAAATCACATCCTTGGCATTAAGAGGACAGGGAATGTCAAAGCACATTCAAAATTAGTGTTGCACAGGAAAAAATAAAGAAAAACTTTCAGCATCCTTCTCTTATGTGGGTGGTGATGCTTGATGCTTGTGTTTGGGACAAAGTTTGACAGCAGGCAGTGTGGTGGGGTCGTGCTGGGAGATGCTGGAGGACACATCTGGCTTCTCTTCATAGAGCCAAACAAGTGACTGCATGCTGAAACCAAGGGCCCATCAACACCTTGAAGGAGACAAGATCAAGCTCCCAAAGCACCAAGTGAGGGTCCTGAGACTCTCACGACCCTTTTGTCTCAGGTCAGCCTAGAGATATCCCAGAGCTCTGCTGTCTGGATGGCTGTTTGAGGAGATCCTTGCATGTGTCTCCTTATATATAGCTGTGCCAGGCAGTCACCGTCCCCACAGCCTGTTGCTCACTGGCATTTCTGTCCTGCTTCAGCCTCCTCCTGCTTCCTTTTCCCACCTTGCTGCTCCTTAAAACAGCCTGTCTCCATGACACCCTCTGCAGAGCTGTGCCGTGGATCATCCATCTCCTGACAGCACCACCCTCTGACAGCTCTGACTAAGCAACAGCTTCCAGCCTTCTAACAAGGTCATGAGGAATAAGAGTTTTTTGGATCGTGGAAAGATATCAGACCCTTCTGCCCCACCACCATCCTTTTCTCTACTCACGTCTCTCCCCTTTTGCTTTTCCAGGGGAATTCAGGTGTTCTTTACTGCGCTACCAAGATGCTGATGTAGCAGAGAAATGGAAAAAGTCTGGGTGTTCACATGAACCGATGCCACTTTTTGCAGTTTCAGAAACAAAACAGGACCTGAAGTTTCCCAGGGAAGAGATTCAGCCTTTTAAGTTTCGGGATGACCCTCTGTCAGGAAGCCATCAAAGCCAGGCTGGATGGCACTCTGAGCAACCTGATCTGGGTGAAGATGTCCCTGCTCATGGCAGAGGGTTGGACTAGGTGACCTTTGAAGGTCCCTTCCAGCACAAAGTATTCTATGGTTCTATAAGCTGCAAGGCAAATGCCATCAGCACGGGGTATTTACCATGCCATACCATACCATACCATACCATACCATACCATACCATACCATACCATACCATACCATACCATACCATACCATACCATACCATACCATACCATACCATACCATACCTCCTGCAATCAGCACAGCTCCTGTTGCCTCCAGCTCCTACAGTCTCCTTCAGACAGACGTTGCACCTTCTGATATGGGTTTGCTTCAAGCTACGGGATTCCTGACTTTGTGTCGGGATTTCTGGAGCTCATGCTCTGGGAGCAAGTGGCACAGGCACAGTAATACTGGTGACACAAGACATGTCACCTGTGAGATGCTCAGTAGTGACGAGATGGCTCTTTTGGAAGCCTGTTCTCCCGGAGGCTGGGTTACTTTGCAGAAGTCTTGATCCAAGCACGGTGGTGTGTCACCCCTCTGGGCCAGGTGCCAGCTCCTGTCTCAGCAGAGCCCTTTGATACCTGCTACAGATAATAAGCAGTTTCAGAGCTGTGATCCCACTGAAAGGCTTTTACCTCCCATTTAACTGGAGGGCTGAAGCCCAGGTGTGAAATGTCAGACATGGGTGCTAAGCAATTTAAGAAGGTGGTGTAAAACAGGCTGTGTTTTTTGCTGTTGAATTCCCTTTATGCATGCCCCGATGTAATGGTGTGGCTCAGGATGCTTCTGTAGCCACCCAGGCTCTGTTTTACTTCCTAAACACTTAAGTACATTCTCTGAACCTCCTTGATAAGGTTGTTTTGACTTCCAAATGTTTCAGCCAAAAACTTTCCCTGAATAAATATAGGCTTTCCTTGGCAGTCCCTTGAGAAAATAAAATAATGTATATTTTGATGCAGTGTTTTTGCTCACTGGGATTTCTAAGAGGATAATTTGGAACTGAGTGCATTGGTGGCGCAAAATGTCTGAGAACAAGCCTACGCAAATGCTGCAAAATACTTCTTGCCTCAGAGAATGACAAACCCTCCAAGTGACCCAGAGAAAGCCGTGCATCTGTGCAGGGCAGAATGACACTAGAAATGCAAGGCATATATAGATAGCAGGGCGTTAATCTTGCGAAGGGGACTTGCAAACACATCCCCATGATGAAGAAGAGTTGTGGGATGGGCCAGGAAAGGAGGGAGGCAGGACAGAGCCAGAGCAGAATAATACCTCCCTCTTCAATCCTAGACTACTCTGCAGCCAGGCTGACATTAGTTCAACACAAGAAAGCACAAGATGGCGTGAGCCAGCCTAAAACAAGCTTTTATATGGTCTGACCACCAACATTTCATCACTTGTCATCTACCCTGTGCAAGTGTTTGTGCTGCGTCACTGGCACAGCAGTCGCAGTGGTGGCTACAACAGGGAAATGTTAATGAAATAATCCATCATAGGCAGGGCAGGACTCGAGGCAGAGAGATGAGGACCCTGCGAGCAAGATTGTTCTTCCAAGTGTGGGATCTGCTTGGGGAAACATTTGCAAGAAGATTTGTTTTCACTGCAAGAGTCTTGTCCTCACAGCCCACACCTGGATGGAGGTAACAGGGCTTTCCAGCTCTAGAATTTGGTGGTGGTGGACACTCTGCTGTTGCCCAGCTGAAGGTCTGGGTGTGTTCTTACATGTCCTTACACAGGGGCAAGGCTCGTGCATGGAAGATCTGACCTCCAGTTCTCCACATTCTTCTCCCCCACCAATAACTTAGTCACTTTGGTGGAAATGTAGAAGTAGCCCAAGGGTGTGCTGAGATCTCTTACATGAGAGACGATGCCAGCAAGAGGCCTCAGTCTTCAGCTGGAAAGGGAGGGGTGGAGATCAAAGAGAAGTCAATGGCTTTCCTTGGACTCTGTGTGTGGTGGGATGGCTTCCACCATTAATGGTGAACAGACCTGAGTCCAAAGCGACTGATCTCTTGTAACGTTGGACCGTACCTTAAGGAGTGCCTCATGCGGTGCTACTCAGATGCCCTTTATTCAGGAAAACTGAGGTGATTTTTCATACTTACGGGGCCGTATCTTCCTTTCATCAGCTCTGAACCTCGGTGTTGCTTGATGTCTTTCAGCAAAAGTACTGCAGCCCACGGGTGCTTCTGGATGGACCCTGCTGGCTCTGCAACCTCCCGGACTGAGGAGCAAGAGGCCAAGTGGACCCTCCCACTGCCCAAAATCCCCATGTACTTTATCAGTTCTTGTGGCTGAAACCATAAAGATTCAGCCTTTCCAGCCCTGATACAAAAGCCTCACCATGATGTCAACATCTGAGCAAATCTTATCCATGGGGAAAATACTCCTCACCTCCCAGCTGCATAATCTGCATCTCCCAGGCTGCTCACCTAGAAGTGGTTGTGTTTTCAATGCCACCTTGCAATAGCTTTGGGGAGAAAGCAGTTGTACTTTCCCGAACTCGAAAGGGCTTTAGAAAATGTCAGCTTTGGTAGAAACATTCTAGTACTTTCGAAAACAATAAGCTTAAATACAAAGGGATTTTCCCTTCTCTTTCCTCCCTGTTTTTGTCCAAAAACAGGTGGGTAGGAGCGGGAGGAAGTTGAAACTCTTTTTGTTCTCATTTTCTCAAAAAAAAAAAGAAAAAAAGATAAAATGTTAACACATTGCCAATAAAAATGCTGCTTTTTTGTTGAATCTTTTGTTACTTTGTTCAGATTTTTCTTCCATGGAAAAAGACCATCTTTTTTAAACCAGCTTCAGTTGCTGTTATTCTATAATTATACCCCAAAGTCTGGGAACTGGGGCAGAGGAGGCAGCGAGCAGGGAGAGCTCCATGATGTAGACAACGCATGTAATGAGTGAGTTGTGGGATTTTGCAACTGTCCTGTCTCAGCCATATGGTACATGGGGCTTGTTCTAGGGCGGCACTGCTTCTTGTATAAATCAGGTTTTATGCTCTTTTGCTGAGACATGTAAAGAAGGAAGAAAAAAAATTCATATAGCTGCCATTAGGATGAACTGTCTAATTAAAGTGTGTAAAGACACTTGCCTCCTGAAGGGAGAATGAATTAAATGACCTGCAGCGGAGAATGACTCATTTATGCTTTGCTCTTGCATTTATCCTCTTGTGACATGAATCATTTGGCCACCGGCACGTGCAGGGAGGAGGACAGAGCTCCACCACCAGCCCATGGGACCGGCTTGCAGGAATCTATCCTAAAGCACCATGAGCAACCAGCCTGGCTCACTCTCCTTGGGCAAGCAAGCTGTTCATACAAGAATCAGCTCTCGTGGAGTCTTCCCATGGATTTTTGCCTTGTGGAAGGAATATCCTGCATGTCATGAGGTATCAGCTCTGGTTGAAACATCTCTAGAGCATTTGTGTCTTTTACCTAGGAGGCTTCTCTGCTGGTTGCTGGTGTCTCTGAGCTTGTGCTGCAGGTGCAGAGGTGGAGCCTTGCTCCTCTTCCTGCTCACTTGTGTCCACAAAGCTGGTAGCAATTAAATATCTTCAAGGACTTGTAGTCAGATGAACAAAATCGCCCTATGGGTTTTGAAATTCTTGGAAAAGCCAGGACTAAGATGAGCACTGACAGACACAACCATAACAAAAGCCTCATTCCTGATGGGAACCAGGCTAAGCCACATCTGAATGCTATAAAGAAACCTCTGCAAAGGTCTTGGAGGTCGCTTTAATGCAGGGTTACCCTGGCATGACTTCCCAAAGCAGAAATTAGAATCCAGATTGTCATCAGTGCCTCACCCCATAAGGTTACTGGTGTGAGCAGAGGAGTGTGCTGGCCTTTTTGCAGTATTCAGCCTTTCCCTTGAGCTATGGCTGTGTGACTGGGATGAAGAGGTGGCTGTGATGTCTAGATGTTTCCCCCAAATACAGTCTCTGGAACATAAATTTTGACTCCAAGAAAAAAACAACCAGCTTTGTCTGCAAGGTTGGAGTGACCAGGGAGCACCGTCCTCCACAACCTGCAACAGGCAAAGCACATCTGCGTGGAAATCGATGCTCTAAGCCTGCATGAATCACACCAGGTGTAATGGGGATATTTTAATGTCCTTCTGAGTGAGAAAATTAATTGCTCACTGGAGGAGGGTACAGTTTAAAAGGGAAAGTCAAGGTCCTTTGCTGCTTGCTGGGGCTGAGTGTCCTTGCACTGTTTCAAACCAGGAATCTGGTGAGGATGGGCAGGTTGGGAGTGACTCTGGCCATGTGGTGGACTTGGGCAGAAAACCTTAGCATCACCTTTTAGGATACGGCAAAGGTCAGGGACTTAGAAAGCTTCATCTGCCCTATCTCCTTCCTGCAATTGTAGTGCAAACCCACTGGCTTGACCGGGTCATGCTTGGAGTCCTGTTCAAACTTGTCTCGGGTCCTTTTGCTGAAGCATTTTCTCTCTTTACAATTGTCGCTGTTTCTGAGAAGAGTCTACCCTGCTGGTGCTCAGTGCTTGGAGCCTGAGGTTAAAACTGAGCTGGTCTTCTACCAAGAGTCTCCTCTCACCCTTAACCAGCTGCCTTTAAATCACAGGCGAAACAAACAAACAAACAACAAACTAAACACTTAGGAAGGGCTTGGAGATATCAGTTTGTAGCAAAGACAAATACTCTGTCAGGGGAGAAATTTGAAATATGTCACCATCAGAACTGGACAAAAAAAATGCTGTTGTGCCTTTTGTTGTGATTGAGAAGTATGTATGGCAGACAAAATATCAAATTTCTAAAATATCCAGCTGGCTGTTTCTACATCTCCTAAGTCAAACTTCTGAATGGACTTGCTGTTCATGTACTAAGGCGGCAAAGGCAAAATTCCCTGTTGCTTAAAGGGAATTTGTCCTTTTCTCTCTCATCTCTTGGGAAAACTTCCACCAGCTGGGCAAAACAGGGTTGCTTCTCCTCATTCCCACTGAAGATGCTCCAGTTTGCATAAGAGACTTACATATCTGTGGAGCATGGACACTGACCTGGACACCCATATGAATGGTGGTCTCCCAGCGGGATCATAGTTTGGATTGGATCTTCAAAGCTCATCCAGTGCCACCCCTGCCGTGAGCAGGGACATCTTCACCAGATCAGGTTGCTCAGAGCCCCGTCCAGTCTGATCTGGGATGTCTCCAGGATGATATTACTCCATTTTCCTGGCTGGAGGCAAATTTTGGAACTGCAGAAGGTTAAGTGCTTCCCTCACAGTGTCAACAGGCCCAACTGAGAGGCTGAAGCTTTGGGGTCACTAATGGCAATTCCCAGGTATGTCTGAAAGAGAATTCTTATTTGTTAAGAATCTGCCTGATTAAATACTGACATTTCCATTTCTGTCACAAAACAAGTGTGAGTTCAGCCCCAGGGTACAAGGAACCCATGTGGACTTTAGGCTTTGACCTGCACGCATTGATGGCACCAGGTGAGTGATGGGGACAGTGACTTGGAGAGGCAGACAGCATTCGGTGTGAAACCAACTCCCCGTAGCTGTTACCACCAACCTGCCTGGCTCCAACCAGACAGCAGTTAAGCTCCAGATGGGGCCCTGATAATGTAACGGGCTTATCTCAGCCGGATTCAGCCTGCCCTTTTCTTTTAACTCAACCGACCTTACCAAACAGCCATCGCTTCCTTTGAACATCAAAGGTCGTCATTAAGACCTGTCAACCGCAGGGCCCTGTGTCCCCATGGGGCGTCGATGTATAACAACTAACACCATGAGACCTCCAGCCTGCGGTGGAAGGTCAACCTGGTTTCAGGGAGGGAGGAACTATTAATGTCATGCCGCTTTCAATTTAGGATGTGCTCTTGGTTTAGGATGTGCTTGTGGAGTCAGCGAGGTGGAAGAGGAGCTCGTACCAAGCCTGCGACGTGGGGGCTGCAGCTGTAGGATGCCTGCACTGGTCTAAGGGAGCTGCCGGATGAAACAACCCCCACGTGTGAAAAGGCAGCCTTTCCCCCCCTTGCCTGGTGGCATGTCCCCAGATGGGGAAGTGGTCTTCAGTCTTTGTCAGTTCCGCTTAGATCAGTCATGTCTCATTGGGTCCTCTGACAGATGGAAACAGGCATCGCAAGAGCTCCTGGTCAGCCCAGGGGTGCATCTGTAGGGATTTTGTTTCAGGAGGTCACGTGCTGATCTCTCCTTCAGTGAGATGCAGGAGATTTGTCTTCTTTTCAGGAAGGTTCCCCAGATTATGTAGGACATTCCCAAACAGCTTATTGCCACAGCAGGTTGCACAGAGCACCTGGTGAAGGAATGGTCATAGTGACCATCCCTCCCTTCCCTTGGGGGTGTTTCAGGACCATAGTGACTGTAATACAAACACCATTATAGGTGATATCATAGAATCATAGAATAGTTTGGGTTGCAAAGGACCTCTAAAGGTCATCAAGTCCAGCCCACCTGCAATGAACAGCAACAATATTGTGGAACCTTGCTCTATGCATGTTTGTATATGCAGGAAGAAAGGTGTACAACCTCTCCTGGATGCACTGTGGAGACCCAGCCTAGGAGGTTTGCAGCAGTGGTGGGTGATGAAAGCCATGTCTACTGAAATGTCCACAGCAGTTTTCCCTCTTTCAGCTGATGCTTACAAACAGCATGTGTCATGGTGGACCTCTCCAGGTACCATTCACGAGGTCAATTCCTGTAGAAGCTGCTATTTCCAGGACTGTGGTAGGGGTGGTCAGCATTGGGTGTGAGCATCGAGAAGGGCTTAAGCAGTTTAAGGACAGTCCCTACACAGGGACATATCTTCATCTCCTTGGCCGTGGGCTGTGCTGGCATGGGGACAACTGGCTATGGGATCTGAATGCCAAGGTTATTCTCTGAGATGAAACCAAAGATGGGTTTTCCCACTTGTATGTTTAATCAAGAAGGGTGCACTTGTCATGTAGTGTGTCTCCTCTGTGCAAACATGCTCCTTGAAACAGGTCTGCAGTGCCAAATGCTGATTTAGATGCATGTGCAGGAGAATCCTGACCTTAATGCAAGTCTCTTTTTTCCTCCCTTGCTAGAGGAAACACTTTTGACTGTGAGGCAAGTAATGTACCATGTTACAGCCACAATAATGTTTAATGGTTGTGTCCCGTGGCTGAGGTTAATGACTAGTTAGGGAAGCTTTTACACTGAGGAATAAAAATATAAAATAAATCTGGCAAGGAGCAGGGAAGAGGGTAATGACTGTTGCTGGCAGTTGTGGACCTTGACTGTCAGTCCTAAGGAAGTGGATATTGTAAAAGCCAATCCAGCAGGCTCTTTTCAAGGCATTGACTTTGCTAAACCTCTGGGAGGATGAATAAGACCTTACAGTTGTCTGCAGGGAGTCACTGGAGACGGGTGAGCATCTTCTCCTGCAGACAGCCCTGAATGAATTTGCTTGGTATCCCATGGACACACACAGGCACCTACACTCATACCTTGAGCTGCGCTCAAGCCAAGCCACCTCAAACAGCATGCAGCAGGGCTAACCCAGACACTAGTGGTAAGTCACGCTACCTGTCCCCTATTGCATCTTCAGCAAGGCTTGGTGAGCTCATGTCTCCTTGTGAAGGGCCACACAAGCTCAGCTGAAACATTCACTTGTGTCTGCAGCTGCTGGTCCTTCCTGCAGTCCCCTTTCCCAGCTGAACTGTCAACATTTTGTAAATGGACTTCATTTGTCTTTCTGTTAGTTGCACACTTGTCTCTTCCCCTTCCCTTTTTTTACACTTGTTGGTTAAGTGGTTTTTTTTGGTTGATTGGTTTTGGTTTTGTTGTTATTGGTTTTGTTTGTTTGTTTGTTTTGTTTTTATTTTCCCTTTCTTTTTAATGATTTGTTGCACAAAAAATAGCCTGTTGTGCCTGTGTGAGTAATAAATGAGAGTCAAGGGAGAAGCCGGGGCTGGTCCATGAAACTAGGTCTCTGCTTCCCCAGGCTCGGAGCCGTGCCCAATGTGCCAGCTGTGCCAGATGTGACAAGCCCTTCATCACTGCCAGCTCACCCAGGTTGGTCTCCAGAGTCGGGAGAAATGGCTACAAAAGGAAGAAGTCACCTCTGCTCTTTTGCAGCCTTGCTGGCTGGGGACAGCAGACCTGCAGCCTGGCTCTGGAGGCAGGTCCAAGCCAAGGATCTGTGCTGGGTACAGTACTGTGGCATCATGGTGTTGGGTGCAGAGCTACTCCAGGTGTTGCAGGGAGAGCTTTTGGGATACACAACTGTCCCTTTAACTTTTGTTTGTAGAAAAGATTTGGATATTCCCCCCCAAACATCTCTGTCGTGGTTGGATGTCATTGCTGGTCAAAGCTAGTTTGCTTGTCACTGTGGGGTATACGTTCCCCTCTGGACATGGGTTCTTAAGGTCATGTATCTGTTGATTCTTCCTGCTATCTGCAGTGTATGTTTAGTAGGGTTTCAGTACCTGAACACTGAAGATCCCTCATTTCAGCCAAGGCAGGAGTGCAAGTGTCTCTTAGGAATGAAGAGGCGGATTTCAAAGAGAAGGGTTAGTCATTGGGGCTGGTTGAGACCCTCCAATCATGGCACTGTCTGGCTTGAAACCTGTGCAATCATAGAATCACAGAATGGTTTCGGTTGGAAGGGACCTTAGAGAACAACTAGTTCCCACCCCCCTGCCATGGGCACGGACACCTTCCACCAGACCAGGTTGCTCAAAGCCCTGCCCAACCTGGCCTTGAATACTCCCAGGCATGAGGAATCCACAGATTCCCTGGGCAGCCTGTTCCAATGCCTCACCACCCTCATGGTGAAGAATTTATTCATTATATATAACCTAAATCTACCCTCTTTCACTTTAAAGCCATTAATGCTATCCTGTCACCACATGCCCTTATAAAAAGTCCCTCTACATCTTTCCCATAGGTCCCCTTTAGCTACTGGAAGGCTGCTATAACAACATCAATCCTAAACATGCCATACAAACATCACTCCCTGCCTCAGCCTCAGAGCCACTCCTGAAAGTCACCTGAAAGGTAAAATCTCTTTATATCTCACACCTCATCCACAAGCACCAGCACTAGGCAGAGCTGAATTAGCCCCCACACATCCAGATTAATGTCAAGATGCCTTAATATTTCCAGTGCACCACTCAGCTTAAGCTAAAATACAAAACCTGGGGGGAAAAAAAATACAACCTCATCTGCTTTCTATAAGGCTGTTGTGTGATGAGCCTCAAAGGGAAGAATTAGGGACTAGATAAGGCTGCCTTGCTGATTTTCAGAGAGCAGTTTCATTACTGCTTACAGTGGCTCCTTGACCCTCTTTGGGATGTATTTATTGCTGCTGGTTGTAACCTGGACACGCGTCGTGTAGCCTGAGGGATAAAAATAGCTGCAGTGCCTATTTCTGTCAGAGTAGAGCGCACCAAACCTTTGTTTACCCGTTGCCTTTGGTTTAAATATAGCAGGAGGCTGAGCGCTGGAAAGCAGAGGGAAGCTGAGTGACGTTAAATCCACCCTGCTAATTTTAGATCGCTCTCTTCACAAGGCTGACAGCGGAGAGGTGGATGTAGATGTGCAGGTCCACAAAGGTGGAGGAAGAAGGGGCTGATCCAGCCCGTTACTAAAGCTGTCACCTTTTGTAGCCTCTACCCAGACAAAATCAGTGTCCTAAAGCTGCCATTTGGCTTTAATAACATTCAAACCCCAGAATCATTCCACCCCCTAGAAGGGGTGCTGGGATTGTGTGCTGCATGGTGCAGGGATCCTTATTTTGTCAGATAGGGTGGTTATCATGTGAGATTTCAGGTAGCAATGAGAGTGTTCCTCTTTTCTTAATCCCCAGCTCCTGGAGTCTTGAGATTTTGGAGGACTACCAGCTCGCTTGGTTTGTGTAATGTGTATTTTGAGAAAATTCATACTGTTGCTGTCTCTGAGAAAAGCTTGAAAATACAACTCTGAAGGTTTAGAAATCAGATGCAAATGAAGGAATCAAATACAAATCTCAGTATGTTTTAATCCTGTGTTCTCATAAAATCAAACCCCATGTGATCACGCCCCCCTGGCTTCTCCCTCAAGGTCTGGCTCACAGCAGGAATGGAATCATAAGGAATAACATTATCCAGCAGTCACATAGGGCTGCTGGGATTCAGAAAAAAATGGTTTCTGAGGGGTGAACCTGCAAGACACAGCACATCCCTGCCTCAGTTT
This sequence comes from Columba livia, assembly GCF_036013475.1. Lineage (NCBI taxonomy): Eukaryota > Metazoa > Chordata > Aves > Columbiformes > Columbidae > Columba > Columba livia. Next base: position 6,141,049 of record NC_088603.1, read on the forward strand.
CCCCACCTGCAGAGTGCACAGGCTGTTTCTTTCCCCAAAGGCTCACACTGAAGCTTCAAATGTGCTGTAAGTGCCCTGACACAAGGGAAGTGTTCCCAGCTCTGGCCTTGATGTCCTGATCTCTATCATTCCTTTCTCCACAGTCTTTGGAGATGCTGAGGTTGTCAGAGCATCTTGGTGAGAGGTCATAGAAATATAAAGCACTAAGACCCAGCAGTGTGGTTAGGGAGGTGATGTATGCAATGTAATTTCTAACGCCACTCACATGCATTTGCTGTTATCAATATAAACCCTCTGGGGCTCCCATGCAAGCCCCATTTTGCCAGGACACCCTGACCAATGCTGGGAGCTGTGTCTGACTGTGAGGCTGGTTTGATTGTGCCTGTCCCGTCAGATGGTACCGGGAGCTCTGCAGGATTGTTCTCAGCCACTCAGGTCAGTGACAACCTCTTGTTAAAGACAGGCAGCTATTTTCAGTGTTTGCCACTCAGATATATAAAATATATTAAAATTAAAGCCAGATGCTCAACTGAGGTAAAATTCATAAAATTCTGAGGCCCTTCCATGCCCTGAATGTGAACTAACTTTCATACATTCTTTTTCACTACACTATACATAATAACACAAGAGCATTACAAAAAAATGAAAGCCCCAACTTAGTCCCTGGATCAGTATTGCGCTGTTAGCATGAAGCCCCTATTAGTCCCCTTTCTTTTACTAATTTCTTTAATTCCAACTTGAATGTTGATAAATGTAGTAATTTCACCTATGCTGAAGTTCGCATTAATGAGTATACTTGCTTCTAAATGTTCTCTGTGTCATGAAGTTAAAAGCAATTTAAATGTTCTGCATAATAGGGGCTCTAAAGTTTCATACTAGTGGGCATGCTAGCATTGGACTTAAATTTGTGTGGAATGTTATTAAAAGCTTTTCAGACAAAAGGCACCATTTTCTGTCGCTATTAGGCAATCATCCTTCTAGCAGCAGTATAAGTATATGGTTAACGGTTGGACTTGATGATCTCAAAGGTCTTTTCCAACCAAAATGACTCTGTGGTTCTGTGACTCTAAGGTAAATCAGCACAGGCTGGCTTGTTTCCGTGGGGAGAGACTCATCTACACCACTGAACGATCCAGCCAGTTTCCTGCAAAGGTTTCTATTTTAGGGGAGCTTTGATGTACTGGCTGCATTTATTTATTTATTTACTTATAACATGACTCTGTTCACTTGAATCCAGGATAATCTCATGTTAGAAATAACTCTGTGTATCCTCAAAGTTATTTCAGGGAAACAAGCAAACTTTTAAAGCCGTTTCAATGAATGTTGGCTTCACGTGCAGTTCCGGTACGAAAGTCTTTGAGCTTAAAAAAAATTCCCTGTTTAGAAAACCCACATATATATGGGATCAGGCTGTTGTTCGCCCATGATATACCAATCCTGGGTGAAAGCAAAGAGGTCTTTAACATGTATTTTATTTTTTCTCCTGATCTCCACCCACCCTACTGAAGATCAACAATCAGAGGTGCAAATATCTTGAAGCTGTAACATGTGAATTTGGTTTGAATAATTTCATTTTCCCAATTGAACAATATTTGTGTGTATTGAAAGGCAAAACACCTCAGTAACAGCCACATGTGCATTTGAGAGAAGCTGCTCCCTGTTTTGTAGCACAAGCAGTGCTCCCCGAGCACCAGCTGCATCCCTCATTGCTACCTGGAGCACAGCATCACCCCACAGAAAACAGGAGGCAATTCAGGTAACTTCATCTTAGCAAGCAAATCGAAGGTGTCCCTCTAATCTCCAAACCTGGCAGGATGAAACAAAAAAAAAAAAGAAAACAACGGCTTGGCTTTTGGCTAAATATCGCTTTTTCAGGGCGGCATCAGGCAGTTGACTGTAATTCATCCCTGAGTGCCATCCATCACCTCCGCCGTCTGTTATTAATGAGGATGTGTGCGTGCCGTGGCAGAACTGGTGGGCTGGAAGGGGTTCCCCTCTCCCAGGCGCGGGGATGCGGAGATGCCGTCTGTCCCGCAGCTGCCATCCCCTCTGTCCTTCTTCGCTGCCAGGGCCCCCCGTCCCGCTGTCTACCCCTGCTCCCCACGGCACATCTGCTCCGCTGCTTGCGCCGGCACTTCTGACATCCTGCCGTCACTAATTTTAAAGGCTCCTCATGCTTTGAAGGGTTTGTTAAAGGGCTGGGAGGTTTTCAAGGGATGGATGGGCCATTCTGGTGGATTGAGTGGGACCTGGGCAGTGACTGATACAGAAAATAAATACGGGGGAGTTTAAGAGAGGTTGAAGGCATCCTGCTTGCTGAGGCTGAAGGACTTTGAGAACATCCCAGGAGCAGAATAAATCCTGTAGCAGCATATGTCAGTGATGTTTCACAAGCTCTTGCAAACCACTGAACACAAGGCAAAGCCGAGGGAAATGTCTCTTCAAGGGCAGATCTGAGCCTGTCGCTGGAATGCAGCATCTCCTGTGCTCTCATCGTAGTGACGGCAGAGGGCATTTGATCTGAGATAGCACTTGCAGGTGAAACAGGACGTTTTTAGCATTGCTGGAATTGGTGGGGCAAGAGTTTCTGTATCTTTTGAGAGTTTAGAGGAGAAACCTTCTGCCTTTCTTCTTCAATCCCTGGAGTGGGCACCCAAAAGGGCACTTTGGGGTGCTGTTGATGGGTGGTGAGGTCTCACCCATGCTGCTTCTATGCAGAA